>NC_056728.1:210168652-210793652 GCF_019279795.1 Protopterus annectens | reverse complement strand
GCAGGAAAAGAGGGGTCTGCGTGTTTTTGTATCTTGTGAGAGTGAGTGATTGAGTGAAGATGGTGGCTTTTATGTGGCAGTGAGTGCCACTGCTACATGCACGTTTTCTATCTGAAACCTGTTGTAAGTTTGGTAAAGTTATGGGGAGGTTATGCTGGGTAAAGTCTTCCCATTAACACGGATGAAGTTGCAGACTCCATAATCTGTTGTATTGGCAGGAAGTATGGAATGGTAAAAATGTTCTTTATCCTGGTTATTGCATCCACCATAGTCTTAGAATGTGGGAGATGTGTAAAGCGCTGGTTAGAAGCAGTGCTCCAGCATTTATTCGCAGCTTGAGTAATCAAATGCTCTAGGAGTCTATTCATAGCTCTCAACCATTTCCAAAATGAGGAATGCCACCTCTCTTAATGTGGAACAAATGGGTAAAAGATGGCTCACTAATGACTTTAACTAGGAAGCTCATAGGATGGTTAAAATGTGATATTATTCCATTAAATGACCTATTGTACAAGTAAAATATGATTCAGTTCTATTTACCATTGATATCAGTTAAACCGCTAACACAGAATGTGTGAGACTCTTTCATTGTGGAACTGCGAGAAACATGAACTTTTTACAACCCTAAACGAGGTACACTTGAGAGGTATGGGTATATTATGAATGTATTTTTACTCCTGTTTTAAGCATATTACATTCCATTGCTGTGTACAGGTTGCTGTTAGAGTTGCTAAGTGATGGCGAGTGCTTCCAGTTATCCCACAAGTTACTGGTAGGGTGTTTCACGCTCAGTGAGGCCAAGTATGTTTTTATGAGATAATTTAACTTGGCCCCTCCAGTGCTGTATTTGTTTGTATGGAAATTATGAGGTTATCCCTCATCACAGTTTTAGTTGTATCATACTCCAGCAGGTAGTTCAGTTTACGTTCTGAATTTTAATAGGTTTAATTTAAATACATAGTTCATTTGCTTCTGCTTGTGTCATAAGACCATTTTTGCTGCAGTATGTTCCCTCACTGGCTGCTGAAGGATTTGCTGAGGGACACAGTGGTGCCAGGTTATTGAGGATAGGGGATGCGGGGCATTGTAGCAACTGAGCAGTTGATGAACAGGGTAGGTCCTTGGCAGTATCTAATGTTGTCATTAAGAAGTTTTGGTTCATGCATGTGCAGAGGTGTTACAGTTTTCTTTTGCAGATGGGGAAGTGCAGAGTTGCATCAGTCAGTGGCCTGAAGAAAGTGGACTTAAAAAGTGATGGTTGCTGCCTTGATATACGTTCTGGCCAGGGGAGTGATGCAGAGCAAGGCTGCAGATGGGGAAGTGCAGAGTTTGCATCTGCCAGTGATGTGAACAAAGTGAATTTGAAGGGTGCTGGATTTTACTGTGGTGGATGTTCCAGCTGCTGGAGTGGTACATAATGAGGTCGCAGGTAATCCTACTTTTTAGGTTTATATTAAGGCATGTCAGAGTTGGTGCAGTTTGGGAGTAGTGTTTGGACAGTTGAGAATGGGGTACGTCAAGGGTAGGCCGAAGCAGGTTTGAGGATCGTTCATGGGGAGTTGGGGGTTGTCCACAGGTGGGGTTGAGTCACAACAACTTGAGGTTGGCTCAGATTTTGTGGGCATGGTAGTTGGATTTAAGTTTTCTGGTGACAAGGCTATGCAGATGGGTTGCTCGGTGGACTGTGTTACTTTGAGAGTTTAGCACTGCTTTCTATTGGATTTGGCAGCAGCAGGCCAGCAGCCAGAAGGAGGTATGACTAGGTGAAGGGTTTGATAGAACATTGCAAGGCATGCATGTGTGTTGGGGATGTGTGAGGAACTGACTTCAGTTATTTAAGCAGAAGTTTGAAGGCTCAGGCAAGGCATTGTGTTTCTAGGGTTGTTAGTGGCTACAGGCCATGGCTTATTTGATTTACTGTATGCAAAAGTAATACATTAAAAAAAGAATTGAGGGGTGATATGTCAGGAGAAGGGTGGATTAAGGATGTCATGAAGGTCTTTAGACTCCTGAATTTTGCATATTGTGGGGGGGGGGGGCAGGGTAGTTTTTGTCTCCATGGCCAGCAGAATGGAAGGACATTGGAAGAGTGGTGTACAGGAGGGATGTTACTGTTTGAAGTTAGTTTCAGTTTGTTTGACATTGAAGGTTCATCAGTTTAATTTCAGCTGCTTAGACTACTGGCTGTGTTGGGTATTTATATGATAGGGATTTGGGATGTTGGTGACAGGGATCTAGTTTAGTTCAGAGGATGGAGTCTACCAAATGATGTTTGGCTTCAACCTTTTTAATATACAGTTAAGTTGTTTTGGAGAGTTTGTTGAAAGTTTTGGATTAAAGGAGGGGGAACAGCCTGGTGAGGCTGGATGGTGGAGAATAGGGGCAGGCTTGTCCATCTTCCTTCCTCCCTCTGGTGTTGGATGTTCATTTTACTGAGTTTGGAAATGGAAGTGAGCAGTTGGACACTGCTTGATAAGTAAAAGTAAGTGAATGGAGGTAAGGATGCTGCTTATTTGGTTGGATGTTTAATTCAATAAGTGGGAAATGGAAATGAGAGATGGGACGCTGCTTGATAAGTAAAGTAAGCGAGCAGAGGTAAAGATGCTGCTTATTTGGTCAGGATGAGCGAGGTCACATTGCCCTAGTTAACAGTTATATGATGTTTATACTGTGGTTAATAAATTAAAATATTGGTCAATAAAGTTTTGTGTATGGAAGTTTAATAATGGTCATCAAACGTCATTTGGTGTGACGCATTTATTGAAGGGGACTGAGACAAATGGGGTTTGGTAATAAACCAGTTTGTCCAGGGACATCTTCAGGTGGGGGTTAGGTAGAAATAGTAATGGGATTTAAGAGGGTAGGAGAAGAAAGTTAGTTGGGGGGAATGAAAGGGTTAAATGGAAATGTAGGAGGATCAGGAGGAAATGAGGTAAGTGTGAGGAGGGGCTTAATGTGTTTTATGCAAGTGTAACTGGATAAAGAATCACATTTTGGCATGAGCTTGCTACCCACCTCATTCCCTATTTTTGGAACATTGGGGATTGTGTGGCTGTTTTAGATGTTTGGATAGGAGGAGAAGAAGGGCAGGCTTGTTCCTCTTCTGTCCCCCCTCTGGTGCTGGATGTTCATTTCAGTGAGTTGGGAAATGAAAGTGAGCAGTTGGATGCTGCTTGATAAATAAAAGTAAGCGAACAGAGGTTAGGGACGCTTGCTTATTTGGTTGGATGTTTAATTCGATAAGTGGGAAATGAAAGTGAGCAATGGGACACTGCTTAATAAATAAAATAAGTGAGCGGAGGTAAAGATGCTGCTTATTTGGTCAGAGTGAGCGAGGTCACACTGCCCTAATTAACAGTTACGTGATGTTTATACTGTGGTTAATAAATTAAAATATTGGTCAGTAAAGTTATGTGTATGGAAGTTTAATAAAGGTCATCAAACATCATTTGGTGTGATGTGTTTATTGAAGGGGACCTGGACAAAAGATGAATTAAAAAAGATATGCTAATTATTTCTCTAACCTACTGTATTTGCTTTGCTCTGCTATTGCTGTAATTGTTTAATATAATAGACTGTTGTCCATATCACTTTCACATACATTTAGAAAAATTTTTAAGCTTAGCTATTATTAGAGTTTTTAGAGACTGATCCAGCATCAGACTAAGACCTGAGCTCATATGAAGAAAACATTTATTTAGTTATTGCTAAAAAACACTATGCACATATGAAGAAAACATTTATTTATATATTGCTATTGTTGACTGGAAAAGTCTGACTGGGTGGAAACCCCCCTTTCAGCCGAGTCCTAGAGAGAAGAGCTTCACAAGATGCAGACAAAATATCATACATACATACATTAATAGTTTGCTTTTTCTCATTATTACATGCTTAATGTTTTTTGATCATACAATAGTCTGAGCAAAATTTGACAAAGATACATATGAATAGTCAAAATACAAATATAGGATTACCAACATACAAGCAATATGATACAAAAAATCATTCAAAGGTAGGTCAGAATGAATGATTAGAAAAAGTTTAGAGCCATGATATTTTATAGTAGTAGAGCAGTGGTAGAATGAACTCTCATAAAAATGCAAATTTGGCAAATTTGTGGAGATTATGGTACAGTGTGTGTGGCCAAGCAGACATTAGAACAGGATAATTAGTCACTTTAGAGCAGGATGGGATAGAGTGGATAAGGATGGCCCAAGGGGATTAGCCTAGTCTGATTTGTTTTAAAGTTAATGTACCTTTTTTGAGCTCCACCTATCATGTTGTCACATATCTAACTGTAAAAGTCTTGACTAATAAATAAAAAACAAACCAGCTCCAAGGAAACTTGAAACTTTAATGGAAAGAAATTTTTAAGAAAAAGGCATCACTGTTAACTTTCCAAATACAACTAATTTGGATAATGTTACCTTGACTGAATCTCAGGCTTTATTATACACCTTACATACACCCCCTACAGCTAGGACTAGAGAGGTAATATCTATTGACAATGCTAAATCGGAGACTAATAGGGCGCCTAAAGTGGTTAATCAACCTCGCCTGAGCAACAACTTACAAAGGAGTTTTGACACTATACTGGTTCCTCCTGTTACGAATTGGAAGCCTGGAGTAAGCTATCAAGCTGAAACAGGCACTTTAAAAGCACAACTGAGTGAATTCGAAAGAAAACTTAAAAAACTGAAATCTTTACAAATGGATAATGCGTTTTTAGAAAGATCAATTGAACTTAAACAGGTGCCGAAAGGCTTAAGGATGTTCAAACTACCAATGGGCTTTGAAGCCGGAACAGAAGGATTTCAAGATTTGTTGGCATTTTTTGATCGCACAGGTATGGAACTTATGCATATTATTATTTGTAATAATTTTCACAAATTAGAATTGTTAAAAGAAGAACTGGCGCATTTAAATAATAATATCACGAAAGATTTGCTTTTTGATTTCAACAAATACAAATATGACAAGATTTTGATTGAAAATGACACTTTTGTGAAAAGAGGTTTGGAAATCAAAACAGTTAAACTTAACAGGGACAGTAAAGATTATGTGAACAATCAGGTGTACACTTATTTTAGAGAGTACAAAAGTAGTAATGCTAGAGTTGTATATGGGAACAATGTAACCACTTTTGGTAACACTCAACAGGGGCCTATTGGCTTAAATGAGCAGTTAGATGATGAGGTGGTCATGGATAACAACAGTGACTGACAATGAACATTTTTTAGAGCCTTACCCGGTGAGACGCTCAGAACGAATATGCGAGCGCAACCAGGGATTAAGGCAACAAGATCAAGTCAGGGGGAGAGGACAGAGGTTTTTTACAAACCGGAGGTGGTCTCAGGGGAACAGCAGACCTATATAAACACTGATGGACATGCTGTGTATCCCCTTGCCTCCATTTCTACATCTCATTCTGTTACTTTTGATAACAATTATCACAAACAGTCTTTTTTGGACTCTTCATCAACTTTTGATTCGATGCACTGTGACATTGAATCAGTCCACGAACATGAATTGTTTCCTTTGCCAATGTTTTTCAATGAATGTTTAGGTCTGGAGATAAATGGTTTTACTAACATTGTGAATGAAAGCAATGATAATGGTGATATGGACATGAATTCTCTGAATTTTGATGAACATATTGACACTGGACTAAGTTGTAACTTAATTAAAGTGGATAGTGTATGTATTTACAACTTTACTAATTTAGAATTAATTGACAATTATCTTGCCCTATTTAAGGATAAAAGGGCTTTACTTTTGTTCCAACTTTTAGGAACGAGATAGCCAAAATTTTAGTCAATTTTAAATTGAATCTTGAAATGTTTTTTCACAAGAATCCCAGTCCATCGACAGACAACACTATTGTGCTTAAAAGGCCAAGTACCTTTATTCCTCCAGTTAACCCCTGTATACACATTTTTGAGAAGATGTGTGAAACACAACTCAGGAAGATGTTTAGGGGGTTAACCACACCATCCGACAATTTGACTTCGGGTGAGAGATTTTGCCTCCACGAACTAACATCCACCAATAACTACAGGGTAATGAAACCAGACAAAGGGGGAGGGGTTGTGATTATGTCAAACACTGATTATTCTAACAAGATATTAAAGCTTTTGAATGACACCAACACTTACACCAGAGTTTCTAGGAATGAAATGAACAGAGCTTATACCAAGATAGATTGGCATCTATATGAGTGGTTAATGGAGGGGGTCATTGATAAGGATGAATACCACTATCTTGCTGTTGATTCACCAGTGACCCCCTCCACTTTTGGGATACCAAAGATTCACAAAAATTACAATGATCCACCATTTCGCCCTATAGTTTCAGCAAAGGGCTCCAAAATGGAAGCTTTGGCTTCCTATGTTGAATTTCATTATAAGAACATTACCAAACAGTTGCCACACATACCGAGGGATTCTTGGCATTGCCTAGTTGTGATAAAGAGCACACAAATAGATGAACAATTTTTAATGATTAATATTGATGTGGTCAACTTATTTTCAATCATACCCCAGGAACAAGGCCTTGATATGTTCAACAACTGTTTGGAAAAGCACAGTGGCTTCCATACAGTTAAAAGTAGTGGCATAGTGTTTTTAACAACGACATAACAACTATAGTCGGTAAAACACCAGTTTTCACTTACAGTAGGGTTAGGAACCTCAAAGAGATGATGGAAATGGAATCCAGCTTTGAGACTTACAAGAACTCTAAAATGAGTAAATGTGGTCTATGCAGTACTTGCAAGTTCATCATGCTGGACAAGCCACGCTGCTTCGCAAGGGACGGCTTGCACCTGTCACCCCTGGGCTTCCGGATATTGGCAAAGGCTCTTGCCACCCCCATAGTGCCTTTTTTAGGCAAGGCTCAAATTCTAAACCTACCACCCTAGAACACCAAAAAGGAAAAAAACTAAGGGTAATGCTGCTCAATGCCAGAAGTCTCACTCTCAAGATGCACGCACTCGAGGCCCTTCTCAATATGGAGAACATTGATGTCTGTGCTGTGACAGAAACCTGGTTCAAGGCTCCTGAGAGCACCCCAGCACTAACAGGTTTCACCTCATATCATGCGTTCCGCCCCAAAATCCGGACAACACCAAGAAAGGGGGTGTCCATATTCATAAAGGACACCCACACCTCAAGGTTGGTGGCAACGCACGATGCATCGGAGACCATCCAGGTGCAATTAACCATAGGCAAGACTGCTCTGCAATTTGTAGCATGTTACAGGCCACCCTCTCAAACTCAGGAACCTCACATGGCCTTCCTGAAAACATTGGAGGGATAAATGTATCTCCAAACACCATCATACTAGGTGACTTCAACTACCCTAATATAGACTGGGAACACTACTCAAGCCCGAACACTCTAACCCAAAGATTCCTGGAGTTCATAAACTCAAATGCCATGGAACAACTAGTCACCATCCCCACAAGAGGAGAAAACATACTTGATCTCATCATCACGAACATGGGATCAAAATGTTCAACACCGAAGTATACCCTCACTGGTGAGATCAGATCATAAACTAATCTCGCTGGAGGTCCTCATCCCGCCCCACCTGAAACAAAAAGACCACAGTGAAAAACTTCTCAAAAGCTGATTTCACACTTCTAAAAACTAGTGTGGTCTCCTTTAAGGCCCCTGAGCCAGTGGTAAACATTACTCAAACCACTGAATCACTTACAAATGCCTTCTACCAGCACCTACAGGACTGCATGGATCAGGCAATCCCAAACAAAACTAAGACTCTCTGTACCAAAGGGAAGCGTCCAGTCTGGTGGACCCCAGCCATAAACAAGCTATACAACAAAAGGAGGAAGCTACTACAAGATAGAGCAAAATCCTTGAAAGGTAAGACACCTTTGATCATTATAAGTAAAAAACTAAGAGCTCTCATAAAATCATCCAAGGCAAACTTTGAGAGAAAAATCGCCAAGGACTCTAAAGACAATCATAAGGCCTTCTTTAGCTATGTTAGAAACCTAGGAGGAAACTCCCAGATATGCTCAGAATTAGTTCAAAATGATGTGAAAATTACTGAACCTACACACATTGCTAACATACTGGCTGACAGGTTCAGTGCAAACTTCTCCCCCCTTCTCCCCCAAAAGGAGAGATATTTATTCCAGAGGATTGTAGCCCCCCCAAACATCTCCAACGCCCAGGTGAGAACTGCCCTCACTAAGGCAAAAAACACAGCATCCATGGGACCGGATGGTGTCCCCGGCTGTGTGCTTCATGAACTCAACGAGGAATTAAACCCACAGTTAGGACAGCTGTTTAATCTTAGCCTCACCTCAGGATACGTACCCAAGGAGTGGCGCATGGCGACTGTGGTCCCACTTCATAAGGGCGGTGCCTCCACAGACCCTGGAAATTACCGCCCCATTAGCTTGACAAGCCTTATCTGCAAAGCCATGGAGAGGATCATAATGGAACTCATAAAGACATAGGGAACTTGCAGACTTTGGATCCAACCCAGTTTGGCTTTGTCAAAGGCAGATCCTGCCTCTTAAACTTGGTTGACTTTTTGAGACAGTCACCAAGGCCATTGATGAGGAGAAGGCAGTCCATACAGCCTACCTCGACCTGGCAAAGGCCTTCGACACAATACCCCACTCAGGTATCATCGAAAAACTCATCAGCTTGAATGTAAACCCATACATCACAAGATGGGTTGCAAACTGGCTAAGTGACAGAACCCACAGGGTCAGAGTTGCTGGAGCCATGTCAGACTCAAAGCCTGTCACAAGTGGTGTCCCACAGGGCTCAGTCCTGGGTCCACTCTTGTTCGGCATCTACTTTTCTGAAGTACAAGCAAACACAGGAGGGTTATGGCTGACAAAGTTTGCAGATGACTGCAAACTGGGCGCTATAGTCGAAAACACATCTGACACAGATATCCTCCAGAAGGGCCTCACAGAAATGGATAACTGGTGCCAGAGCCATGGCCTGAAGTTAAACGCCAAAAATGCATAGTCATACCCTTCGGGAAAAACAAGGTTACCCCTAGCTACCATATAGGTGGCAATCCACTGAGCACAGAAAAGTCATCAGGGATCTGGGGACCCAAGTTGACAGTAGCCTTTCGTTTGACACTCATGTTACTAAAGTAGTTAGGAAAACCTTCTATATCGCCCACCTGATCATGAAGGGATTCACATCTAGATCAAGGGAGGTCATCGTCCCCCTGTACTCATCACTCATTAGACCTATGATTGAGTACAATGCCCGTTGGAATGTATCTGACCAGACACCTGCTGCAGCTTGAAAGGCCGAAACAGTTCCTCACCAAAAGGATAAAGGGTCTCAAAATATGTCTTATGCTGCCCGACTGAAAGAACTCCAGCTCTATTCAGTCTCATACCGCTTGCTCAGAGGTGACCTGTGCCTGACATATAAGGCCATGTCAAACCCAGATTTGATGAATATGCTTCACCTCAAAAAATCTAGATCCCTCAGAACTACAAGGGCGGGAGACTTAAACCTTGACACGGTTATAAATAGAACGTGCTGGAGGGACAGATTCATCACCCAGAGACTCCCTATGCTGTGGAACAAAATCCCGGTACATGTGAGGCAGAGCACCTCGCTGGCCTTGTTCAAGAGGAATCTTGACCAATGGATGGGAGATCGCAGATATACCCCAGGGATTACTTCAGTGTCACTGCTTGACAGAGGCACAGAAAAATGATAGGCATAGTTTTTATTCAAACTAAAGGGGTGGCGAAAGCCACATAACTATGGGCTAGGCTTATAAATGCCCTTGGGCAGATAGCCTAGTATGAACCTATGAACCTATGAACCTATGAATTGTAGAACTTACAGAAATGATTTTGTCCAACAATTTTGTTAGGTTTGAAGGTGAACTTTACAAGCAGGTCACAGGAGTAGCAATGGGTGCCAGGTGTGCACCAATTTATGCCAACTTAGTGTTGGCAGATTGGGAGACACAGTGGGTTTTCACCTCTGATTTTATGCACAAGGTAACATTATATTTACGTTACCTTGATGACATCTTGATTTTCTGGAAAGGAACAGAGGAAGGAATTAAAGAATTTATTAATTACTTGGGTACCACTACATCCTTTTTAAAATTTACTTACAAGATTCATGGCGAAAGTTGTGATTATTTGGACATATTATTATACAAAGAGAAGCATAAGGTCACTGTGAATTCTAACATATATCGCAAAAAGACATAATCCAACACCTTTTTGCACTTTCAAAGTTGTCATCCATATTTCCAAAAAAGAAACATAGTCAAAGGACAAATGGTTAGGCTTTCTAGACTCATTAGTGAGGATGATCGTCTAAACATCGAATTATTAAAATTGATAGACATGTTTACTGAGAGAGGTTACCCTTACGATATTTTGATGAAAACAAGAAA
Source organism: Protopterus annectens (assembly GCF_019279795.1). Classification (NCBI taxonomy): domain Eukaryota; kingdom Metazoa; phylum Chordata; order Ceratodontiformes; family Protopteridae; genus Protopterus; species Protopterus annectens. The sequence continues at coordinate 210,783,227 of NC_056728.1, read as the reverse complement.
TGAGAGAGAGGTGAAAAGACACACTGTCTTTAAACCTATACTCAAAGGAGGTTTGATTAAAGAATTTAGTGAACAGAACACTCAAACTGAAACAACAAATGTACATTATAAGAAAAGGGCAATGATTTTACCTTACAATAAGGTGTCAGGACAAATTAAGAACATCATTATCGACACATGGCATAGTGTTTTTAACAACGACATAACAACTATAGTCGGTAAAACACCAGTTTTCACTTACAGTAGGGTTAGGAACCTCAAAGAGATGATGGAAATGGAATCCAGCTTTGAGACTTACAAGAACTCTAAAATGAGTAAATGTGGTCTATGCAGTACTTGCAAGTTCATCAACAATGGCCCTTATGTAGTAGTCCAAAATTTTAGCAGGACTATTAGATGCCTGGGGTACTGTAATTGTAACACCAAGATGGTGGTGTACATTGCTACATGCCTCAGCTGTCCCACATTTTACGTGGGGAAAACTATTAGGAAATTGCGGCTTAGAATTTTGGAACACATAAGGGACATTAGGAATAAGAGAACATATAATGCCTTATACATACACAGTCAGAACTGTACTAATTAAAAAAAATCTTTGTAGTAGATAGAATTCCATCAAATGATAGAGGAGGTGATGCCAAGACACTTTTGGAAGTTAAGGAATGTTTGTGGCAGCTTAGGTTAGAGTTAGTTCAAGTCACCGGGAATTAATGACCACATTTCATTGACCAGTATTCTAAAATACAGGTCTTATTGCATTTAAAACGACAATTAGTACAGTGAATTATTAACTGATAGTCTATATATGTTACAAATAGCTTTCATTACATTTTGGGACACCTCCGGTGTATTTGTAATTGTACTATACATTACTACACTGGTACTGAGATACAAAGAGGTCTAGGGTGTCACACATCACACGGTAGTTTTGACTGCTAATGCCATAATTGTTTAGTTTAATGTTTTTGGTTTAGAAAAAGACATTGGGCAGGATTCACGAAGGCTTGCACGGAGTGTAAGAGACGTGTAACACTCCATGCAAGCCTCGCGATCCAGGAACAGCCCTAAACTCCGTGTAAGAGACCAGCTAAAACGTCTCTTACACGGACTGGGCATGGATATGCTAAATACCTCACTTGCAGCCGAAAGGTATGCAAATGAGGTATATTAGCGATTCACGAAGCAGAAACCAGCCCGTGTAAAAGACGTTTTAGCTGCAGAAATGTACTCAGTTGACAACTGAGTACGTTTCTGCAAAAATCACAACGGAGCCATGTCAGCTCCAAATAAAGGGTGCATATGTGTCAGGCAGCATGCCAATGGCCAATTATGTGGCCATTGGCAAGGTAACCCGATGCAAATATTAAAAAATATAATTTTTTTTCGGTGATTGCCGATGTTTAAACGCAGCGCAACCCCGCGCAAACGGGCTGCGCTGTATAAAACATAAAAATGAAGGTTATAAACCCACAAATGTGGGTTTTATGCAATACATGGAATGACAATGCAGGGACCAGCAGACCAAAAACAACATGGCCACCGTGTAGTGGTTGCTAAGGGGGGAAGCTGAGTCTAAGACATGTAACTAAGCATTAGTAGGCACTCTCATGTAAATGAGGGTTAGGATACTGAATCCCACAGTCACATAGCAAATGAGCACAGTCTGAGTAGTGTAAGAGATACATAAGGGGGAGGAATAGAGTAGGAGATAGGTGACATCACAGGGGGGAATGGTAGAAAGAAATGCAGTTCATTGGAGGTCAGTGTAACATGACAGATGACAGACACAGATCAGGGAAAGAGGAGTGCCACAAGATAAGCATGGGAAAGTCAAGAAATGGAAGGTGTACACTGTTACTTACACCAAAGTTTCTTGCTGGTCGTGCATGCGCACGTGTGCGCGCCATGAAGCGCAAGTAGGGCAGTGTGCGCGCGTGTAAGGCAGACTGAGCATGTGGGAGTGTGTTGATAGACTTGTAAGACTGTTTGCACTGGTGTGCGCGCGTTTTAACTCGAATAGGCAGATCCTGAACCGTGTAAGCATGTGTGCGCGAGTGTAAGCCACTGTGAGCGCGTTTCTGCTGGTATGCACACTGCTACACCCTGAGGATACAGAAAGGAAAAAGGAAGCAACAGAATTAGTAGGAAGCTAGCAGGGAATACTGCTGGAACTAGCAGGTGAAAACAATTAGAAGCAGGCAATTACACAGGCAGAATAGTAGCCCAGCCCAGCACTTAAAACTCTGCAAACAGCAGTGCAGGATGTTTCTCTCAAGAGACACTGCAAGACAGGAGTAAGCTATTAGAAGTGAAAACTGAAAAAGCTGAACTCAGAGCAGAAATGTTAGGGGCTGCCATAGCTGTCATAATGAGACATAGGCAACTTGCTGAGGGTGGTGACAATGCGGATGGTGCCAGACAACCCACAGTGAGGAGACGGAGAAGAGTGTACAGTCCCAGGGTCACTTAACACGGGTTACATGAGCTGGAGATAGTAGAGCGCTATAGAGTGGACAGAGAGCTCCTGCAGCAAATAGTCGAGCTGTGCAGGCCACGCCTCACACACAGAACCAACAGAGGGGAACCCATCCCAGTGGAAACCAAGGTATGTCTTGGCCTAAGAATACTAGCAACAGGTACCTTCCAAAGACCAAATGGTGATATGATGGGGATATCACAGGCATCAGCCTCCAGGGTACAGCACCAGTTCCTGGATGCCATGTCAGCACATGCTGGTGATCATGTATATTTCCCCAATGCCCGTGAGGTATTGGCCAGCAATATGCGTCTCTTCCAGCAAATAGCGGAATACCCTGAGGTAGTGGGTGCAATAGACTGCATGCACATACGCATCAAAGCACCAGCCGGTGAGCGGGTAGGGCCTACATTAACCGCAAGGGCTTCCCCTCCATCAACTGCCAGGTCATGTGTGATGCCCAGGGCATAATAATGAATGTGTGTGCTGGCTGCCCTGGGAGCTACCATGATTCCCACATCTGGCATTTGACGCAGCTGTACCAGACATTTGCCAATGGGGACATCCCACACGGACACCTAGTGGGGGATGCAGGTTATGCACTGGAGCCGTGGCCAATGACACCCATCAGAAACGCACACACACCTGAACAGGAATGCCATAATGAGGCACACTCACAAACACGTAATGTAATAGAGCGTGTGTTTGGGCTGCTCAAGTCACGGTTCCGGTGTCTGGACACATCTGGTGGAGCCTTGCAGTACTCACCAACTACATGTACCCAAATTGTCATGGTATGTGCTATGCTACATAATATGATCTTGCAAAAACAGCTGCAGCAGGACCAGCATAGGGCTGGGCCAAACAGCCCCCCACCATTGCCAAGGCCATCACAGGCAGAGCATGACTCGGAGGAGGAATAACCTGAGCCTGCCCCAGTAGGCAGAAGGAGGTGTGCCCAGTATGCCCTGGCCTTGGCAAAGAGGCAACGCATAGCACATACACTGGCTCAGTAGGAACCCTGGGAATGATACCCCCTCTGACTCATTCAAATAATAACAGGGATGCCTAAAATGACATGACCTGCTCACAAACATGTACAGGGAGTGTAATATGTGCATCCGACAGAGGCAGCCCTGCAGCACCACCTGAGGCATGAATGCCATGTGTTAAGTAATGTAACACCATGTACTATATGCACACCTGAGGACCCTGACTAACATCCACCCTCACCAAGCATGAAGCCACAAAATGACGATGGGATGATCAATTGCAATAACTGGCTGAAGTAATGCAGTTAGTCAAAGGGGAGCCAATGTGTTACAGCCTGGGAAGACATGCTGAGCATGACATGATGCACCACCTGCTAGGGGTGGCGTGCACCTATCAGTCCAGGCCCCATGGATACTGGCAAAGGCTATCAGTACCCACAGCATGCCCGGAATAGGTAAGTCTCAAAACACAAACCCACCTTCATAGGTACCACAAGGGATAGGAACCTAGGTGTAATGCTACCCAATACCAGAAGTCTAAACAGCAAGATGCGTGCAGTGTAAACGCACACACTATGGAGAATGTTGATATCAGTCCTGTAATAGAAAACTGGGTCAAGGCTCACATCAGCACCCTCATATTGTGCTGTACAGCTGCAAAACATGGAACAAGCTACAAAAGGAGGGTGACAAGCAATAAATGTCAAGGATAACCACACCCCCATGTTGGTACCACAACAAGAAGCAGCATGGATTAGCCATGGTCAAATACCAATGGCTAAAACCGCCTCCCAGTATATAGCCTGCTGCAGACTACTGTCCTAATACCAGGAACTGCACCTGGCCTATGTTGGAATACATTAATATATCAAGCCCCCCAAACCACATTATATTGCTTGACTGAAAATACCCAGACATACACTGGGAGCATTATACTAGCACCAACACAGTAGGAGAAAAGTTCCCAGAATCCATAAACCAAAATGCCCAGGAATAACGTACCACTCCCACAAGAGGGGTAAGCATACTGGATGTGATAATCAGCAACATGTGTACTGGATGGCAAGATGAGTGTATCCCTCACTGGTAAGACCAGACCATAGAGTAATCACACTGAATATACACATCCTGACCACAGTCCCTGGCCAGAAAACTACAGTGAAAAACATGTGTAAAGCATAGGTTGCACCCCTCCAAACCGATGTGGAATCCACGAAAGGCCCTGTGCAAGTGCAGAATATGGGACACACTGCAGAACATGTTATACAGGCATTCCATGAACACAGCCAGGAATGCTTGGATTATGCAATCACAAATAACAACAAGACACAATGCCATACACGCAGGCATCTGGCATGCTGGACTCCAGCCATTACCAAACCATGCAAGAGAATGAGGAAGCTACTACATGATAGAACAAACATAAAAAGGGAAGTAATCACTGATCAGTAGTATGGCAATAAAATATGTCCACACATACAATCCACTAAGGCCAGCCACAACAAGTAGAATCTGTGAATCCAGAGGCAATGTGACACCTGCCCCAAGTACACAGACAACCCACAACTCCCCCCAATAAATACAAATATACGTGAGAGATGCAACCATGTATCCAAACCGGAGGCTGAGCTCCCCCAACTCAGTACTATCAAAACTAGTCAGGAGGAGAAGGTAACCACATCCACCACAAACCCAGTCCCACATAGACCTATCACAACTGTAAACCAAACACAAACACAGAAAAGCATTCCCGGAGGCCCTAATTACAAACACACCACACCAACAGAGGCCTCCAAAGCAGATCCCAAGCAACCACAACCACCAAACATAGCACATGCAACACATAGTACACAAAGCTGGTGTGCCAAACAGTTACAGGCCAGAAGGAGAAACAACATGCCTGATACAGTTGTAATAGGTGTCTGTATAGGCAGACACACTGCTGTCCCACTCACCAGACTGAACAAGGGAAAGGATACAGTAAGCTGCCTGTAGGCTGCCACAATATGCCACATAACACAAGTACACAGGTCACCCCAAAGCAAGCAGAAATATGATGCACTCGTTGTCCATGCTGGTGTGAATGACCTGAAATGTACCTCCCTGGACCACATGAAAAGAGACATGGATGATCTCTCTGAGTATGTACTCCAGGCCGGTATGACACTGGCCGTTTGCAGCATCCAACCCTCACCAAGAATGATGAAAAAGTACAAACACAGAATGATCAGATTTAACAGGTGGCACAGTTACAGCTATCAGTCCAAGAGGGTCTACTGTCTGTCTGCTTGAAATGTCATGCATGACAAGCCATGCTGCTGTTCCAGGGATGGCTTGCACCTGTTACCCCTGGGCATCTGGATACTGGATAAGGCCTTTGCCACCTCCATAGAGCCGTACGTAGGCAAGGCCAAAAAGACTAACCCACCACCCTAGAAAACATAAGTGGTAAGAAACATAAGGGTAATGCTGACCAATGCCAGATGTGTAAACTGCAATATGCATGCACCTGAGGCACTTCCCAGTATGGAGAACATCGATGTCTGTGCAGTGACAGAAGCCTGCTGCAAGCCTACTGATAGCACACCAGCACTACTAGGTTATACCACATATCATGCGTTATGGCCCCAACACCTGGACCAAAACATCAAAGGAGAGGGAGTATCCATATGCAGCACAGACACCCATACAGCCAGGTAACTGACAATGCACGAAGCAGTGGAGACCACCCATGTGCACCTAAGTGTAGTCAAAACTGCTGTACAGTCTGTAGCATGCGACAGACCACACTCTCACACACAGGAACCCCACCCAGACATCCTGAAGACACTGGATAGTATGAATGTCCCACCAAATACCAGACAAGTTACTCACAAATTACCAAATAGGTGGTAAACCATTATGTATGTAAGGAGTAATCAGGGACCTAGGGACACAAGTCGACATCACCTGTCATGTGACACTCACAATGCCAATGTGGCTAGGAAGACTGTCTATATTGGACACTGTATCATGAAAGGATTCACATCTACATCAACAGAGGTCACTGTGCCCCTGTACTGTTCCCTTACCAGACCCATAATCTAGTACAATGACTCATATGGGATGTACCGTACCTGACACCTGCAGCGGTTAGGAAGACCTCAAAGGTACCCCACATAGAGGATAAAGGGTGTCAAATATATGTCATATGCTGCCTGGCTGTAGACACCCCAGCTGAATGCAGTCACAGACTGTCTACACAGAGGCATTGTATGTCTGTTGTACAAGGCCATGTCCAACACAGGAGTAATGGACATGCTCCACCACAGGAAATCAAAGCCATTGGAGCTGTGAGAGTGACAGATGTCAGCCTCAACACATAATGAAATAGGATGTGCTGGAGGGACAGATACATAACCCAGAGGCTCCCCACACCCAGAAACAGGATCCCAATCCATGTTAGGCAGAGCCCCTCACTGACACCCCTCAAAAGGAATATTGCCAAGTGGATGGATGATCGTACATGTACACTGGGGGTCTTCATTGTGTCATGTCCAGACAGTGGCGCAGTAAAGAAAATCATAAATGGCCATAATAGTCACATAGCAAGGGGCGGCGAAAGACACACACACTCTGGCTAGGCTTACTAATGCCCTAGGGTGGATAGCCTAGTATGAACCTATGAACCTATGAAGATACAAATTGTACAGGACACTAAGGATAATCACAAGGCTTACTTAACTGATGGTAGGAACCATGTTGGGAATTCACAGATATGCTCTGAATCACACAGATATTACAAACAACATACCAAACACACACACATATTGCCAACATACAACCTGACAGGTTCAGTGCAACCCCCAGAATGCAAAATATCTATCCCAGCAGACTGCTGGTCCCCTGACATTGCAGATGCTGAGGTAACAGCCATCATCTACAAAGCAAAACACACAGCAGTAAAGGTATGTGATGGTGTCCTGGGCTGAGGCCAACATGGACTCCAAGAATAATGGAATGCGAAATCACACTACTGCCCAATGTCAGCCTTACCACAGGATATGTACCCAAAGAGCAGTGTACAACAACAGTGGTCCTTCACAACAAAGGTGTTGCCTGAATGGATACTGCAAACTACCACCCCAGGATCCTGACAAGCTTGGTCTGCACAGCTATGGAAAGGATCAGTATGTACCGCAGACATAAAGCTATCATGGACCTACTGACACCAGACCCTACCCAGTGTGGCTGTCGTAACTGCAGATCCTGCCCCTAAACATGTTTGACCCATTTGAAACAGTCATTAAGGTCATTGATGAGGGCAATGTGGTCCACACAGCGTAGCTGGACTGTGCATATGCTTCCAGACAATACCCTATGAGTTCAGTATGGATATGTTCACCAGCTTAAATATAAACCCCTATGTCAGTAGAGGGGTTGCAAACCAGACCAAGGACAGAACTGACATGGTCAGACATGCTGCATCCATGTCAGACTACAAAGCAGACATGAGTGGCATCCCACAAGGCTTGGTCCTGGGACCTCCCCCGTTCCGTATATATGTCCCATAGGTACAGGCCAACATGGAAGGACTGTGACTGAACATGTATGCAGAGGAGTACAAACTGCCCACCATATCCGACCCCCAGCTGACACAAGCAACCCACAAAAGGGCCACATAGAAACAGACAACTGGAGCCATAGCCATGTCAGCAAGCTAATTGCAGAACTGTGTATAGACAACCACCATGGAAATACAGTAAGTGCCCACAAATTACCACACAGGTGTTAACCCATTATGTACCTAACATGTAATGAGAGACCTGGGGACAAAAGATGATAGATATCCTGCGTTGGACAAACATGTGGCTGTAGTGTTCGCAGAAACATACCATATACCCACCCAATCATGAAGGTTGTCAGATGTAGATAAGGGGAGGTCACTGTGGCTCTGCAGTCATCCTTCATCAGTGTCACAATTGACTACAATAGCCCCTGTGGGATATACCTCAGCAGACACCTCCATCAATTGTAAAGTCCACAACAGTACCCCACCAGGAGTAGCAAAGAGCATGAACAGATGCCATGTGTTGCCTGAGTAAACAAACAGCAGCTCCACACACTGCCATACTGCCCACCCAGAGGCAAGCTGTGCCTGATGTATGAAGCCATGTCCAAGCTGGAATCAATGAACATGCTGCACCTTATACAATCTGAATGGCAGTGAGCTATGCACATGAGAGACCTGAACCCCAGCACTGACATACATAGGACAAGCTGTACAGAATGATCCATAACACAGAAGGCACCCCCACTCTTGAGTAAACTCCCAGTACAGGTTAGCCAGAGAGTCACCTATCGACACCCCTCAAGAGGAATCCTGATGAGTGGATGGGAGATGGTAGGTTAACCCTGGGTATCACTGTTATGTCAGAGGTAGACGGAGGCACAGTATACTAACCATGACATATGTCATGGCAAACACCAGTTACAATGTGTGTCGAAGGACAAACACACTCTGTGACTAGCATTAGAAATGGCCTAGGGAACATCGCTAGTGTTTGCCAATGTCCACCTATGTTGTGGAATACACTACCAATGTTGGACAAGCCTGGTGTAGGTAGTCCATATCTGAACATAATGCAACATGGTCATATGTGCACAACTGGCCCCTACACAGTCTGCTGTGCTCACTATGAAGATGTCAAGCAGTGGTAGGACTAAAGCCCAGGATACTGTCCACCACAGTGAAAGTACTGAACCAGTACACTATACGGTACTACAGTGTTAGCATTATGAAAGGATGTTGACAACTGTATGCAAAGTATCCCATGCAATCCCTGCAGGCAGAGTATATTCCCTGTTGTGGCAGACACGAAGCAGTTGGCCAGTTAGTACACAACATGACACCCAACACACAACCATAAACGTGAGATATTGTTGAAGTTCACACACACCCAAATATGTGGTGGACCTCAGAGTTCAACATATGGAAAGCTCACACTGGGCATGCTCACACACTTTGATAAATGAGGCATAAGTCAGACAACATGCCATGGAAAGGCTGAACTGGGCATGCTCACACACTTAGGCCATATCTCCGTTTAGCAGTTGGCCACACATATCTGGTATTTGTACGTGTCATTCCAGGAACCAACCACAACATAGCAATCTGCCCAGTGCACACAGTAAATGACTACAGAGACATAAGTGATATAGTGGATCGCCCTCATATTCAAACATCTTCCACAGATACACAAGTTGTTCATAGGAATAGGGAATGCTATGGCAATAAAGACCTGCAAACAGTCTAACAGCACAACAAATATTGTACATCTGACAATTGAACATATGGGTGTAGAGGTCAATACTAGGCTTGTTGCCCTAGGGAATGACAGCTTAGCCAGAATGTGCTTGGCATCTGAATCCCCAGTACAGTAGGCTACTGTGCCACTGTAAAGTAGGTCACATAAGGCAACATGTGAGGCTAGTGAGCTGTGCCTCTGTCAAGCAGGGGCACAGTGGAGATCCCAGGGTTTGAATGTGCTAAGCCACAGCCATGTTGTTGGTGTGTGCTGGAAGAGGGTTGCTGAGGACCTCTAACAGTAAGTGGCCGTCAATAACAGACTGAGGGGAGCCCTATCTGCATTGTCTGGACAATTCCACTGTCAATACTGTGTTGTGATGATTATGTGGGAATGAAGTGTCATGCCGGTACTGTTCACAGATGTCCTCCCTCTGTGGGCTACAGCTCTGCAATGTATTAGCTCACTCTGTCCGTTGGACGGCTCATATATGGCTGGTGTACACCTGACAGGTGTCTTGTTGTGGAGCAGTCATGGGTATATGTGGGATAGCATGATCAATGCAAACCTTACACATGCTCATAGAATGCAATTGTCAAGGATTATGCAGAGTGGCCAGTATAGTCCCCCAGCATGGGTCCTTTGAAGTCGTCCACCCCAGTCTTCACAAGTGTAGAGTCTGCTTGTGCTAAATACAGTTTGTTTGCAGTGACAACCTTGCCTAGGGGTGGGGATGGGATATGGATGTCCAGGGAAAGGTGGGTATGGTCAGATATCAACAATGGTGGTCTACCTCTGGTGTGGAACAGTGAGTACCCATGTTGCAGATGGACAGGTGCAATATGTATTCCCCCATGTGGCTGTGGTGAGTGGCTCTGCCATAGCACATGGACCCACAAATGGTAGTGGCTGTAGGGTAAAGTGGTAGAGGCCTGAGTAGTTCCCACACACAATATGCCTGTACCTGATGTTAACAACTGGAATGGTGTATGTGAACACCTGCATATCTGGCACTGTTCCCAGGGAAGCAAAGTGTGTGTCCTGGATGTGGGAGTGGTGTTCTGGACTGGTTGTGTTGTGTGTTACAGGTCCTGTGGTCATGAAGCATGGTATAGAACATAACCTGATAGTGTGATGTGCATATCTGACCCTGACGTAGGTGGCTGCAAATGCATATATATGCAATCTCCCACCTGACAGGTAGTACTAGATGTACATACCTCTGTAGAAATAAAGATGTCAGCACCCTATAAATACTGCAGGTGCAGACCAGCTGCCCAGTAATTGGGTTAGCGTGCTCTGCTAATGCGTCTCCCTCAAGTGTCATAATATAGGTAGGTAGGAGTTCGAACCATGCAAATGCTCAGTGTATGTGTGTGGGTGAGCGGGGTTGATGTGTGTGCAAGTCTGTGTGAGGGAGATGTCCCTTTTGGCAACTGTGAAAGCACTCTACAGGATGCACATTCCCCTATCTAAGTACGGATGATGTCAGCACCCTATAAGTACAGCAGGAGAAGGGAACCCTCCCAATAATGCAAATAGCGCGCTCTGCTAATGCGTCTGTCACGAGTGTCATAACATAGTTAGGTAGTGGTTTGAATCCTGCAACTGTCCAGTGTGTGTGGAGGGGGATTAGTGTCTTTGTGAGGGAGATGTCCCTTTTGGCAACTGTGAAAACACTCTACAGGATGCACATTCCCCTATCTAAGCACGGATGATGTCAGCACCCTATAAGTACAGCAGGAGAAGGGAAACCTCCCAGTAATTCGAATAGTGCACTCTGCTAATGCGTCTCTCTCTTATGTCATAACATAGTTAGATAGGAGTTTGAAACTTGCAAGTGTGTGTGTTTGGATGTGGGGAGTTTGTGTGTGTGCAATTCTGTATGAAAGACATGTGCTTTTTTGCAATCAGGAGATCACACTACATGATGCACATTGCCCTTTCCCAACACTGATGATGTCAGCACCCTATACATACAGCTGGAGAAGGGACACTTTCCAGTAATTCGAATAGCGCTCTCTGCTAATGCGTCTCTCTCAAGTGTCATAACGCAGTCAGATAGGAGATTGAAACCTACAAATGGCAAGTGTGTGTGTGTTTGGATGTGGGGAGTTTGTGTGTGTGCAATTCTGTATGAAAAACATGTGCTTTTTGGCAATCAGGAGATCACACTACATGATGCACATTACCCTTTCCCAACACTGATGATGTCAGCACCCTATAAGTACAGCCGGAGAAGAGGAACCTCCTAGTAATCCGAATAGTGCGCTTCGCTAATGCGTCTCTCTCACTTGTCGTGACATAGTTAGGTAGGGGTATGAATCTTGCAAGTGTGTGTGTGTGAGTGTGTATGGGGGTAGTAGGGTGTGTGTAATTGCAAGTGTGAGAGAACAGATCTTGTTGGCAAATACTACAATACACCAGATGCTGCATATTCCCCCAGTAAACACAGGGGATGTCACCACACTATCAGCACAGCCAAACAGGGCTACTTGGCCAGTAATGCCAATAGTGCGCTCCGCTACTGGGTCTATTACCATTGTCAGAACACAGATAGGTATGTTTTGGAAACCCACAACTGCCACGTGTGGTTGTGTCACACAATATGACCTTGTGTGGGTCTTTGTGCATAACAATGCATGCCATTGCCTAAACCAGCAATGGCAATGCACACGATGTATGTGTGTGACACATACACATAAATACCTGTGACCTGCAGTAGTTACCATGTCTGACACGTGCCTTGAGAGGATAAATGGTATTCGCAATGTATAACAATATGACTGTGTCTTACTGTGCAGGGGCTGCACGCAGTATGTGTCTAGACAGTGTGAGGTGTATAAGGTAAAATACCTACAGCAGGGGATACACATCTGGTCTGGGCCATATAGTCTACATGTAGTCGATGAACAGGTGCTGCATGTTCCCACCTGTTGTGGGAGTGGTAACATGTTATTCCACTGCTATTCAGTGACCACGTGCTGGGAACCTTTCAGCTAGTGTGTTGTAGTTACAGTAATGCTCACGCACAATGTTTGGCTGGATTCAGTCCAGCCATATAAAGACATTTCTTGAGACTGTCATATTGCCAGTGTTGTTATGGAGGATAGGTGGGATTCCTGTGTATGGGAAGGTTGTGTGTGCCAGGCTATGAACCAGAAAGCAGTCCAACACACTGTTAGCTGCACATGAATAGGTCCTGATGCTTTGTGCTGTGCCAACAACCTGGAGGTGTGTGTATCTGTGGTGCCTTGGGATACCACCCCCCTGTCCATGTGTGTTACATGTGTAGGGGATGACAGGCATGGTATGATGTATAACCTGGCAGTGATGGGTTGCACCTGTGAGCTGTGAATCAGGACTCTGGTACTGCACAGACATTGCAGTTCACCGTGCTGAGGACAGTGTCCAGTGCATACATCTTGCGGTGTACACTGCTGGTGTTGTGTAGCATCACGGTTAGTGTCCTATCCTGTGTGATACCCGCGGAGGTGGCTATGTAATCCATGTCCTGCAGCAAAAGGCACTATGTGTGCATCAAGGGGCTTCGCCAATATACAATGGCCCATGGGTGTCACGTGCAAGCTGCCCCTCGCAAATCATTGTGGCTTCCCTAGCATGTAATCACACATTGACAGCCAGTGGATACCCTATGAATGACATTGGAGATTGAGCAGAATGTAGACATAGAACACCCTTCCTACATATAGTGGTAGCATACCTGGTAAGGGTATGATGGCAACCAAGATCAGGCTCATACTGGCCCGTGCCACATGCTGAGAGATCCCTTCTATGTTCCCTATCATGTAGTCCAGGGAGGTATGCCTCAGGTCATCCATAGTGGCATGGTCAATGACTGAGTCATATGTGTCCATGCCTCTGACTGACCTGTATGCATGTGTTTTGTGGTGGACCATAGTGCCCCACAGGCATATCACTGTGACCTTCTCCATGTACAGCCTGTTGAGCAGGACCCCACTGCAGCGGCCAAGAGAGGTACCTGACACATCTGTAGCAGGTGTGTTGTGTAGCCCTACAGGCTGTGAGTGTGTGGCACACGGGATGTGTGCGCCATGTGTGGCATGTGCTCTGTTCCAACGTAACGTATGCCTGTGTGCCAGCTGTGGAGCTGTGTGATGCTCAGGCAGGATGCTATTCTGAGTCTCCAAGTATGCCCCAGTGTGTTCAGATTGCTGTCAGTGTGGGTCTATGTCAGACTGGTATTGTAGTCACTGTAGTATGTCATGCCACCTGACAGGGTATGGCATTAATGGGTTCAGAGTGCTCAGTCCCCCGATTGGCTATGTGGTGGCATCCCACACATGTGTTGTACGTTCCTGGCCAGGGGTGAGGGTTGACTGCATACATGTGGCAGCTGTGACATTGCCACATGACTCACATAAACCACAACTGGACCATAGAGGTGATTCACAGGTTACCTTTGCACATGCTACCATAGTAGTGTGATTGCCATGGTGATTACCAACACATAGGGCCAATGGGGAACAACATACTGAAGGTGTGTATGTGTGGGTGTACTGCTACTGATTTCATAGCACTGGCATATATGACTGCACACGTGGGTAAATGCCAGGTAAGACATGTGCAATGTGTCACAGGCAACGTACATGTGAACAGAACAGACAGTGACGTTCTGTCGTGTGCAAACTTGACATACGTATAGTACGCTATGCAGATGTCACTAGGAGTCCACAGAAGCACTGTAACTCTGCATTGCAGGTGGAAGCAGTGTTCCAGGGAACTAGCGAACATGCATGCAAACAAAGCTACAGTAAGCAGGGCTGGAAGTAGTCCATTGTACAACAAAGAAGGGGTAACACTAACAGTAGGTAACAGTGCAAATATGTAGGCACTATCAACATGTACCCAGGAATGCACAGCTCAGATGTCCATGGTAGAACGGATATTATGTCATAGTAAATTGTGATTTGGATTACATTGGTACTGCACACATATCAACATGCGCAAACATCCACATTGCATAGTCGTTGTGGGCAACTTGCCACCATTACTGTACATGTCCGTCATTGCGTATCACTACTTGCATTAGCTTCTCCCCTGTGCTACCCATGTATGTGGCTATCTGTTGACATCCTTACCACCGGTATGCAATAATGTGCAGCTGTTACACTTTGGTACATACTATGGGTGTAGACAACAATTCAGGACAGTCATACGGTTACTGCATCAGGCATGCTGGGATATACACACAGTCATATCAGCACACTGTACTGTTACCAACATGATACTACTAATACACTTCTATGTAGTCACCCTGTGCATCAGCAACGTGTTTACCTGTTCCTGCACTGATGTTGGAGATTGCAGGAGGTGGCACAGTTTCATCATATGCACAGGGTGTGAATTAGGTATGCCTGAGTCTGCCACTGATACCGCCAATTGAAATGTGTGTGTATGTGTGTTGGTGAGGGACAGCAGTACAGGGTGGGGCACTGTTGGTGCAGTGTGTGCGTGTATGTGGTAGCCCTAGGTGTTAACATTTCTCATGTGTGTATGCAAGCACACAGTTCCACCTCATGGCTGCCACATACAGGAGTTTGTGGACAGCCACAGACTGCACCTGGCAGGCCATACAGATCAGTGTCTGTGAGTACAGACACAGTACCTGTGCCTGGCAGGGGTGCTACGGACCATATCCGGTACTAAGCCAGACTGGGTACTGTCATCAGAAGCAGGAGTGTGTTGACTGGACACAGGTCCCTGTTGGGACTGTCCAGAGCCACGTGCATGTCGTCTTCTGGGGTGTTCCGATGACAGCACAGACCCAGCATTGCTGGGGCTGCTGCTGGCACTATGGGGGCATCCATGGGCCTGTTGTCATCCGCACCGACTGCCAGCTGCTGCTGTTGCTGGCACACGGCCATGTCGACGCTGCAACCGCCCACCATTGCCCTGGCTCATAGACATGTGGTTGTGGAACTGCTGTAATATTTCCCCACAACATCTGTCTATGACATCGGTGAAATTACGGATAGTATCCGCGATGTCACGCATACTGTCAGTCATGGCTGTGCGACATGCTCTCACCTCCCTCAGACCCTGTCTGGTGTACCTTTCCATATGCAACTGTGCCTGCATGATAGCCCGAAACATAGCTGAGGTTGACAGACCTCTTTGGGCACGTCTGCCAGAGGCAGTACGCCCACGGATGCTCCCACGAGAACCCATGGGCAACTGTCTGTGTGGTACCATCGCAGGACCCTGCACATGGCTGCTGTGTGGGGAAGCATGTGCCACAGATACCACATTACCCTGGTCAATGCCCACTGTATCCTGTCCATCACCTAGGGACAATGGTGACATAGGATGTACTGGCAGGATGACTGTGCGCAATGATGGGGTTGACAGCTGTGTACTGTCAACTGGCTGACCAATGACGGACCCTGACACACCTTCCTGTGCCATTACACAGATA
Organism: Protopterus annectens; assembly: GCF_019279795.1. Classification (NCBI taxonomy): domain Eukaryota; kingdom Metazoa; phylum Chordata; order Ceratodontiformes; family Protopteridae; genus Protopterus; species Protopterus annectens. The sequence goes on along the minus strand of NC_056728.1, from coordinate 210,767,012 downwards.
TCATCATTATCAGTACCTGTGACACCAGATTCAGGTTCCCTGCTGCAGGACACCAGAGCAGCACCAGAACCTGTGGGAGGAAGACAGGAAACACAGTTTACAATGTCTACACAATGTTACCAGTGATGCACTTATGTACACATGCACACATGCACACGTGCACACATGCACACATGCACATGTGCACACATGCACACATGCACACATGCACACGTGGACACATGCACACATGCACACGTGGACACATGCACACATGCACACATGCACACATGCACACATGCACACGTGGACACAAGCACACATGCACACATGCACACGGGGACACATGCACACATGCACACGTGGACACAGGCACACATGCACACGTGCACACGTGGACATATGCACACATGCACACATGCGCACATGCACATGTGGACACATGCACACATGCACACATGCACACGTGGACACAGGCACACATGCACACATGCACACATGCACACGTGGACACTGGCACACATGCACACATCGCAGTATACACACAGAGCACTACTGAGTTACACTAGTATTACTAGCACTATCAGGACTATTATAGGTATTGTTAAAACACACTCACCGGCATGGATGGGCTGCCTTGCTGTAACACTGGCGGGACCTGCAGAAATGAGGAGATTAATGTCAGTGGGCACAACTGTGCCATTGATACTGCATATGATACAGTGCAGTAGTACACCAGTTGCCTTTCACACGTCAGCTGCTGATATTGGCAATATCACACCTGCACAATTACATACTATGTTGACAGCTACATACCATGGACACACCTTACACATGCATAAACTAACAGTGTGCAGAACAGTCAAGTGTACATGTGGCATATTACCTGCATGCTCCATGTCGTGCTGCTGTGTGGATCCAGCCTCCATCATGATGCAGGTGTATTGCTGTTGCTGTTCCGGGGCTGGAGCCACAACACTTAGGAGTAGCCCCTCCAGTCTGGTGAGGGGGGGATGTGTGGCCACCCCACCTCCTGTGGCAACCTGTTGCCTGTGGATATCTGACGCACGCTGACGGACATTTCTGATTAAATCACTGCAGTGATGTCGTACCTGCTCATATGTCCTATTATGCGTGCCAATGTCATTTACCCTACGGACAAGGTCTTGCCACAGTGCAGCCCTCTCCTGCTGATTCTGGCTGGTGCGGGAAAACAGTATGTCATAATCCCACACCAGGCTCTGGTGTATCGCCTCATCTTCTTCTGCAGAGTAGGCAGGATTATGCTGACGCGCCATGTCCCTGGAAGAGAACACAAACAGGATATCAGCAGACTATGTCAGCAATATATGGCACACATACTATACATGATACTCAACTGTAGTGATATACTACTACTCCCATATGTAGCATGTGTGTGTGTCATTTGGTGGATACACAAGTACATGGCCAGATATCAGTGCTCAGCCAACACCTGTGCAACAATACCTGCCATATTCCATACAACATAGTAGCATGCCCCACCGGCCAGCACACTGCGATGGGTCCAATGCACAACCTCACTCTGGGGGTTCATACTAAGGTACTGTATGTGGAATGCCATCCACTAGTGTGATCTGGACACAAGTTACTCGGCCTGGATATACATATCCCACCACCACCAGCACCAGCACAGTAGACTACTTTGATATGTATGTGATTAGACAGTTATTCACTTGTTAGGACTGAGATGGTATCCATGCAGCCCACTGGGCCAGTGGAAGCCACAACCCACACTGCTGACCCCTTTGCGAATGCTTCCCATGGACATCCCAAAGATTGCATGGAACATGCACACACATTTCTAACTCAGACCCTATGTACAAAGGTTAGGCATCCTGTCCGGTGGACCCCAGCCAAAGGCAGATTGTATAACGATAGAAGGAGGCTACTGCAGGACAGAGCAGATTCACATTAAGGGAAGGCATTTGTGGTCAGCACTGGTAATAAGCTACAGTCTCTCATAACAACATCCACGGCCTACTCTGGGAGGGAAATGGCCACAAACACTATAGATAACCACAAGGCCTTCTTCAGTTATGTTACACATATGGACCAAACACCTCAGATATGCTCTGAGTTACTACACACCTACTTAACATTCACCGAACACACAGATATTGGCAACATTCTTGCAGACAGGTTCAGTGCACGTATCTCCCCTCCTTCTCCCCCACACTTAGAAATACTTATCACAGCTGAATGTAACCTCCCTATCATCTCACATGTCCAGGTGAGGGCCGCCCTCAGCAAAGCAGAACACACAGCATCAATGTGACCTGATGGTATCCCTGGATGTGTGCTACGTGAACTCCAAGAGGACATACAACTGCATATAAGACTGATATTTAACCTTGGCCATACTACGGGATATGTACCTGAACACTGGCATACAGCAACAGTGGTCCCACTCCACTAAGGAGGCACCTCTACTGACCCTGGGAACTACCGCACCATAAGCTTAACCAGCCTGGTCTGCAAAGCTATGGAATGATTCAGTATGGGACGCATATACAGCGATATTGGGTACCTCCAGACACTTGTTCCAGGCCAGTTTGCCTTTGTGATGGGCTGATCCTGCCTTTTGAACCTGGTTGACCTTTCAAAACAGTCACTACAGCCATTGATGAGGGCAACGCAATCCATACAGCCTACCAGGACTTGCTTAAGGCCTTCAACACAGTACTCCACTCAGGCATCATAGACAAGCTCATTAGCTTACATGTTACTACATATGTCACATGATGGGTTGCACACTGGCTGACATACAGAATCCATAATATCGATATTGTAGCAGCCATGTCAGACTCAATGCCAGTCACATGTGGTATCCCACAGGCCTCTGTCTTAGGACCCCTCTTGTTTGGCATTTATTTCTCAGATGTAAAAGCAAACATGTGCGGGTTGTGGATGACAAAGTTCCCAGATGACTGCTAACTAAGCGCCATAGTCGTTACACCAGCTGACACACACATCCTACAGACAGGCCTCACTGCAATAGAAAACTGCTGCCAGGATGATGGCCTAACTCTGAATGACATGTAATGTATAGTCACCCCTTTTGAGTGGAACTACGTGCACACAACATATCACATGGACATACCTATAGATACAGACCTATGACACATATGGAGGGTTCACAGTACGCAGACTATTAACCTGTTACTTTACATTACCTGTGTTTGTCGCAGCTGGTTGTGTTACTGCTACTACAGCTTCCTGCTGCTGCTGGCATGGCTTGGTACTGTCACTGCTGACAGCTTCAACTCAGTTTGTGTACCGTGTGTTGTTGTTTGTGTTCTTATTTTTTTTCTTTTTCTTTTTCTCTCTCTCTCTCTCTCTCTCTCTGTCTGCCTCCAGACAGTGCAATGAATGTATTGCATGTGTGGAGTGTGAGTACAGGATGCTTTTGTAGGTATCTGCATAAGTCCATGTGATGGCCTCTGCACCAATTGTAAGCCAGCATTTGCTAATTGCATGCAGCCAGTTGTGTACTGATTGCAGTTCTCACTGTGATTTCAGGACAGTGCTATAAAAGGGTATGTGAGATAGGCATTGCCCTTTCAGACTGTAAGGGCGGGGACCATGCTGGTATGCTGTGGACACTGTTCTGTGAGTGTAAAGGTTAGTATCTCTCTCATGATTCAGGCTGTGTTGTAGATTCACATTTATCCATTCCTCTCTCCTGTTTCCTGTAGTAAGTGTGTATGCACACTGACACCTACAATTCTCTCTCTCTCTCTCTCTATATATATATATATATATATGTTAATATACATACATTTATATATGTACATTAACTGACATTATTACCTACTAGCTACCAACTAGCATGGCTGTTTTCTGTTCACACACTACTATTATGGAAATCCACTAGTTTTGACAGTAAGTATGGATGGCATGCTTTGTGTACTACACATCCTATATTCCCTTTACATTCATTCCTACTATTACATGATATATTTATTTTAGCACAATGTTCTTGTATAAGAGTCATGGCTTAGTGGTAGGTCATACAGACTACTGTTTCTAAGGTCCTGGGTTGGGGACTGACAGTGGGATTTTATTTTGCTTTTGAACTGACTACAAGACCTGTCAATCAGAGTGACTGAGGCACTTTTAAGCAGTTGTAACCATGTTAGCACTGGTTTGCGCGGAGCTCCTGCATGCGCGCTAGCGTTCAGCTCCGCGCACACCCGCTTACAAACGCTTAATAGTGCTTACTCTGGCGCACACCCGCGCTATTTTCTTTGAAAGAAATGAAAATGGGGAGACAGGAAAGTGGTGAAAAAGGGGTCACAAAGAGGGTAAGACAGTAGGGAAACAAGCTTGGGTTTTGCAGGAGGGATGTAGGTAAGGCCCATAGCTGCCCATTTCTTCATCAGCAACAGCTGTGCATATGTATGTAATTTGGTGTGACATTTGAAACCTTCCACCCCTGAGAGAGGTGTCAGGACAACAATAATACTTGTACAGCCAATTGTAATTGATAGTTTCCATGTCCAGCAGACATGTGTGCGGAATGGGCAGCTATGTATGGGGCATAATTTTTTTGTGGATACAGAGTGCCCTTTTTTTTTTTTTTTTCAGGTGAGAGTGGTATGTCAGGTGAAGGAAGTTGGTATAGCTGGGGAGGTAGGTTGGGTAGGTCAACAGACAAGACAAACAAGACGCATACAGGGGCGGTGTATGACACATGTGGGGGGGGTTACACAATTGACGGGGACAGATGCTTGGAAATCCAGAGCCCATGAGCCCACAGATGGCAACAGTGAAACTGATATCCCCACCCATGGGCAGTTGCCACTGTTCCTTCACTGCCCAGGACGGGGCTGTGGCTGGGGGCTGTGTAGGCCGGGCAACAGGCACGCCCGTAAGTTGTGCCACCTGTGCCTCAAGCTGGCGTAGGGGCCCAAGAACAGAGTCCCAGATCTCCCTACGCACCACAGTCTGGACGCTAAGGAGGGTGAGTGGTGGTTCTCCTCCGGCCACACTTGCAGAGGGGGGACGGGCCCCATCCCCTGCAGCGCAAACGGGTTACGCTGGTTTACACTTCATTTGGCTGTTAGCACGCATATTACACTCAGCTCAGCTAGGGGCACACAGTAAAAGCGTGTTAAACCACTGCTCACCTACGGGCAGATGCACTCACCTTGTTAAACTGTAGCTGAGCTATAGGCACATCTCGCATTTTTTATTGTTTTGTTATCTCACATTTCTTCAAAATATATGGACTATTTAATTACATTTTACATAAAATATAATTTTATATGTGTACATATTTGTCAGGGACTTGTTTTGTGCTTATTTTACTAAAAATAAAAATTGATGTTGTGGGGGCTCGAACCATGACTGCCTGCTCTTCAGCCGACGTCTCTACCGCTACGCTATTGCTTCTTGGCTTACTTTGCATATTTAGTTCTTATATGCTTTTCCACTGACTGCTAACTGTGGCTAAGCTACGGGCACGCCCGTGCAAACGAGCGCACTCACGGGCAAACATCTTTACGATTTAAAAAAAATATATAACATGTTCATTTATATATTTTATGTTCATAGTCTGTGGGGGCATGTGTTGTGTTGTGTTTATTCACATTTCCATGGCCTCTGTCGTGGGTGTTTACTTTGGGCACTTTTACTCTTCTGGGGTCGTGTCCACTTGCAGGGCTCGGCCTACGGGCACGTCCCCTACTGTCTTCCACGGACCGTGTCAGCCTTAGGTGTGATTCAGCATGCCCTCATGCATATGCATGACATGCTGACGTCACACCGTTTAACTGCAGCCTCCGTGTAAGCCTTGTATCTCTTACACGGAGGCTTTGTGAATCCTGCTGTTTGTATTGCAACATCATAGTAGACAATTATTTTTCTGTTGCTATTCAACAGTTTTACAAACATTTTTATACATATATAGATGTTCTATACACGTTATTAAGCATTTATTAATGTATGTATTTATTTAACAAACATAAACTTAATCAATGTTTAATTATACATAAGTTTATTTAACTAATATTATGTTATGTTATTTTTATTTAAGAAATTTTATTTAAGAATTTAATATGTAAAACTTATTAATTGTGTTGAGGTTGCAATTGGTCTCAAACAAGGGGCGTGTGCTTATGAGATATTTTCAAATTCTGCAGTTTTAGATGAGTTCTGTTACTCTGATGATGTCCGATTCTTAATACGGGTGAAAGCGCATAGTGACAGTACTTTTTATTGATTTTATTTGTTATTGTCTTGAGTGTATGGTCCAGTAAAGTTTCAAGTTTCCTTGGAGCTATTTTGGTTTTTATTTATTATGTTGTCATATATGTCTGGATCTTGGTGCCTTGACCCTTTGACCTCTGGCGACATTTATTCGAGGCTTTATTATAATGTCTAGTTAGGGATGTTGGTCAGTGACAGTAGCCAAATACCCAGCTAATCACAGATATTTATTTATCTGACATTTGTTTACCAGGGTGGTCTGACTGGGTCTACAGAACCCGTTTTCAGCAGAGGCCTGAGTAGAAAAGCTCCACATACAGTACAATACAAATGCAGTATAATCCAATCCAATACAAATGACATTAGAAATACTATACAAAAATAAGTTGAAAGAACAAACTATGTTACAAGATATTACAATATATACTACACATCTAGACAACTCTATAGAGTTACAACATTATAGACAATAATAGTCACTCTCACCATACATGATGTAGATAGTGTCCAAAAACTAGTATGTAGGTAGTGCAATGTATGACATTGACTGTTATAGTACATGCAAAATAGAATGTTAGTTTCAGTTAGGAAAATATACCCAAAAAGTTAGTGATGCAAAAAGATAATGAGAGAGTTAAGAAGAACAGAAGCAGTACAGCCTGAACAGTAGCTTAAGGATATGGTATAGAACCAGAGAAGGAGTTAGAAGAGCCCTAGCATCTTGCAGACTGTGAGGGATTGAAATGTGAAAGAAGAGGATCATGAGGCTAATGTGGAAGAAGAATTAGAGCTGAGCATTAGGCAGGCTTTATGGAGGAGCAGAGCCATGTATTTTTGAGATGATTTTTTTAAAGAGGGTTTGAAATGAGTTAGTCCAGGCATAGACCTGGTAGCTAGAGGTAGTGAATTCCAAAGTATAGAGACAGAGTATGAATACAGAGAGTGACCTGGTTTTCTTGTGGGTTTTGAGACAGCCAAGAGATTTTTGTCTTCTGATCATAGGGATTGATTTAGTGTGCAAGGTGTGCCTAGATTAGGGCAGGCAGTAGGCTTGAAAATAAGGTTGTGCAAGGTGGATAGCTGAATAAAGGTAAGATGGTTGGGGAATTCAAGCCAGTTTAATTCTAGGAGTGGTTTACAGTGCTGTGTGTGATATTTAGAGTTTGTGGCAAACTTTGCAGCTTTGTTGTAGCACTGTTCCATCTTGCTTAGGGTAGAAGTTTATAAGTTAGTTAGGGTAGGGGCACTATAAAGAAGGGAGGGAAGTAAAAATGTTTTTGCAAGGGTAGTATTGGTTGCTGCAGTAAACAAATGTTTGTTTCTATACAAGAGTCCCAGTTGTTGATGAATATTCTTTATATTTTGCTGTATATGGGGGTCGAATGAAAGTTTATTATCAATGATAAGTTTGGTTTCCTGCACTATTTCTATGACAGTGTTGTCTGATGCAAGGATGTTAAAATGATCAGTGATAGGGGAGGTGTTTCTGGGATAAACGAGTACTAGTTTCATCTTCTTTGGATTAAGAAAGAGTTGGGCATTTCTTAGCCAGAATTTGACTGCAGTAAAGGATTGTTGAGTTTTTGAAAGCAGTTCTAGTACTGATTGAGCAGTACAGATTATGATGAAATCATCAGTGTATTGAATGATGGTCCCAGGGTGAGATGCATTGTGAAGGTTGTTTGTGAAAATGTTGAAGAGTAGGGGTTATAGGCTGGAGCCTTGAGGGAGTCCAGTAGGGTTGTGGAGAAAGGGTGAGAGTTCACTGGACCATTTCACTGCTTGTTTACAATCCTTGAGGTAGCTCTGAAACCATTTTACTGTGTTACGTGAGAAGCCCAAGTTAGACTGTGTGTTCAATAGTAAGGGGTGAGACACTGTCAAAGGCCTTGGAGAGATCAAGGAATACTGAGGTGGTATAGCATCCTGCATCTCTTGCCTTGTTCATGGTCTCTATAAAAGATAATAGGGTTGTAGCTGTGCTGTGGCTGGATCGGAAGACATGTTGGGATTTGGTTAAAAGATTGTTTTGCAATACATATTGTATTACCTGCTGATGGATACCGCTCTTGGGAATTTTGGATATGAGTGATAAGATGGATATAGGATGGAAATTGGATGGATCAAAAGAATTGCCTCCTTTGTGGATGGGGTGATGTGAAATTGTTTCCATATGGTAGGTACTTCTGATTCAGATAAAGACCTATTTACAAGGATATTGATTATGTAGCTGATTGCGTTAGCAGCCAGTTTGAGGTCGTGTGGTGAAAGATTATCAGTTGAGGTAGACCAGAGTTTTAGTTTTTGTCGCAGTTTCTTAATGGTGTCAGTGGATATGGGCTGAAATGAGAATGGGGTTTGTATGATGTTTTGTTGTATAGGGTTGTTATTAATGAGAGGGTTAGAAGTAGTTGATGGCCTGGGGTTGTTGTCTAAATAGGATGAAGTGTGGGGGTGGGGGTCCAGCATTAGGGATGTTAGTAAGCAAGTCTGATATTGATTTTATGAAGTGCTTGTTAAAGTTTTCGGCTATTTGTGATGGAGGGGTATCTGGTGATATGGTGTGCTCTCCATTTGTTCCAGGGTTAAGTAGGGAAGATATGGAGTGCCAAAATTTACCAGGGTTGGTTTTATGAAGCTGGAAATAATGACTTCTTATCTCTGTTGATTAGTTTTGTCACTTTGTTGTGTAGTGTTTTGAAATTAAAATGATTTTGTTCATTTTTGTTTTGTTTCCAGGTTAACCAGGCTAGGTCCCTTTGATTCATCAAGTGTTTACATTCCTTAGAGAGCCATGGTGCTGAGTTTTTTTTGATTCTTTTCATATTAATGGGAGCTGGTGTATTAAGTATGCAAAGGAAGGTGTTATTAAAGTATAGTACAGCATCACCAAGGGGTAGTTCTTTAAGGGGTATCCAGTCTATTTCATGTAGGAGATGGTTGAATTTATGCTGACAAAAATTCGTTGAGTTCCTAACTGATTTTACAGTGTGTACTCTTACTTGTTGGGAGTTTGTTCTAAGGGAATACGCTGGCAGAGATCATTCAGAGAGCTAGACAGTGTACCAGAAAAGGGGTAATTGGTGGGTTGTGATACTAGGATCCAGTCTAGGGTGAATTGGCAGGTTAGATCTTTGCTGTATCGTGTTGGAGTATTGATAAGCTGAGAAAAAACATACAGATTTATACTGTTTGTGGGGGAGTTGGAAGCTATGGTTTGCCACTCTATATTTACATCTTCTAAGATTATTGTTTCGAAGTTTATTGTTTGGGATGTCTAGGATAAAATATTTTCAAACACTGGTATATTGTTACCTGGTGGGATATATATTACTTCTTCTTCTTTCGGCTTTTCCCAGTTAGGGGTTGCCACAGCGGATCACCTATCCGCTCATGATTGGCAGTGGAGTTTTACAGTGTCAAGTTGCTAGCTCGGCGCCCAACCTTCCACAAAAGGCACACAAACACACACGCTCACACCTAGGGCCAATTTAGAGTATCCAAACCACCTACAGCATGTCTTTGGGATGTGGGAGGAAACCAGAGCACCCAGAGGAAACCCATGCGACCACAGGGAGGACATGCAGACTCCGCACAGAAGGCATCCTAGCCAAGGATCAAACCGGAGAACCTCTTGCTGTGAGGTGACAATGCTAACCACTGCACCACTGAGGCCACCTGGTGGGATATATATTACTATTATGCAAATTATTTTTGATATTTTGAGGTTTAAAAAAGAGATTAGTACCTCGGCATTGGAAAAGATAGGTATATTATTGGTGTAGGGTATGATGTTGAGTGTAGCGGGATATAGAAGTGCTATCCCTCCCTCTTTTTTAGATCTGACTCTTCTGGTTATTGCAAAGTTTGGAGGTATTATTTCTGAGTCTTTTACATTGAGGTGTAGCCATGTTTCGGTAAGGGCTAGTATGTCTGGTTTATTTTGAACAATCCAGGCATACAGTTGGGCTATTTTATTACATATACTTCTAAGGTTCATTATAAGTATGTTTAAATCTTTGGGGTTACTCTTGTGGTTAGGATTACAGGTTTGGGCAGGGTTAGGATGTATGTCTCCACATTTGAGTATATAGGTAATTTGGAATGAGTACCATGGGAAGTGTTTTTTATTCCTAGGTGATGGTGCTGGTGTCAAGTGTGGTTTCATAGGAGGTTAGAAGACCAATTTGTGGCTTAAATAATATGGAAGGATATAGGGGAAAATCTGGGAGGAGATGTAAGAAGCTGTGTTGTTTACTGGGGTGATGGTTAGAGGAGGTTGTTGATGTGCATTGGTGTTTGGGGGTAAGCAAAGATAAAGCTGTAGTGAGGTTTTGAATTAAGAGTAAAGAAGCTAGGCAGGTTAGGAGGAGCATGTCAACTGTGATAGTGGGTTTAAAAATAGTAGAAGTGGTATTTATGTATTTGAATGTAATAGGTGTAAATAGAGATTATGTTATCTTGTGATATGTGTGCAACTGAAGGTAAGGTTGGAAATATTTTGACTTCAGGATGGGCTTTGACAATGTGGTTAGGTGTTTTGCCTTGTGGTTTGTGATAAGGAGGGGTGGGGGAGATGTGCTTGGTCAACAGTAAAATGATGGTGTAATGTTATTTTGTATGTATAGTAGAAGAGAAGGTGATAATCCTGGAGTTAATGTAAGATAATCTGAGGTGGTGATTGTATTGTGATGATAAAGTAGAGTAAGGTACAAAGAATTATAGTAAGGGGAATGAGAATTCAAGGTGATGGATGTAAGGGAAAGCAGATAAGTTTGGTTAAATAAAAGATGGCAAGGTATGAATGAAATGTGGATGTGGACAAGGTAGAGTTGTATATAACTGGATCATAGGAATTAGGGGAGTGGTTTGTTATGGATAAGAGTAGAGGTGCTGGGGGTGGGTGGGATATGGGGGAAGGGCAAGGGAGCAGAGTGAGCAAAGCGACCAGAGCGGGAAGAACCCCCCCCCAGACGGTTTACCACCATAAACAATAAGTGAGCTAGAATGTCCATGGATACAAAGACAAGGTGTCTGAACTCTAAATACTTCACTCGAGTCACAGCATTTAATTTTCAATGTCTTTCCAGGGATATATTACACTGATAAGGGGTCTACATTACGTGAGCAAATGCTTGGCTTGTTGAACACCAAAATGTCAACAGCTAAAGAGCGAAAGCATAAAACTGTGAATGGCCACTTCCACAAATTTTTTTTCAGGAAAAAATTTACTTGACCGTTATCAGGAAGTTGCCCTTTTCCCGAATGTAGAGCAATCTCAGAGTTGATATATTTAGTTAGGGGGGTGTGGTGGGCAAAGCCCCCCATATGGGGGGTGTCGGGGCAAAGCCCCCACTTAATTAGAGTTTAAGGTTTGTGTAAGTTTCCGACGGCAAGTGAATTTTTTCCCTAAGAAAAAATTAGCTGTATTGGCCATTCAAGATTTTAAGGTTTCGATGTTTAGCTGTCATCGTTTAGCTGTTCGGCAAGCTAAACATTCAATTTTGTAATACAGACCCCTGATAAGAGTAAAATATGCTGACGTGTTAATGCAGCTTCACCTTCAGCAGTAAAAGGCCTGTGAGTGTCGGTGAGTAAGTGGGGGTGGGGATACTCTTCCAGCAGATTCCACACTACAAAACAGAGCACACTAATGCATGTCTTAAGTTATTAGTTTGAGTCTTGGAAATTGCCTTACATATGATTTAACTCAGTGTATTTGTTCCCTGTGAACTTTTGCATCTGCAGTTGAAATTCATCCTGCAAGTTCTTTAGGTAGTGGAATAGGATAACGTTTGCAGCAGCAGTAGCAGTAGTCAGATTTACATGTGCTTGTTTCACTGGGAGAGAAAGAGAGAGAGAAAGTTAAGGATTTCTTGATGGTTGATCTAGTTAGGTACAGTACTGTTTGTCTATATTCATCCACATTAAGTAATGTTTGGCAAACAGTAGTAGTGCACTATATTTCACAGTTGTGCATTTCAGCTTTCTAGCCTTTAAACCGGACAATAAGCATACATGTAGGTATGCAAGTTTGGGATTACTAAAAATAAAAATGGCTTCCACAGTATAGAAGGACAGAAAGAAAAAATAAACTAACAAGAGATTTGTGTTTGCATGCAAGTGTGGGGTTACTGAGATGTAGGTTTACAGATGTCAGAGGGACAGCTAGTATGCCTGTCTGTTAGTTCCCACTCTTTGCTACACAACTTAGTTTGTAAATCTGATATTTAAGCAGTTAGAAAAGGCAGCCAGCTAGAGTGTAACATATGTGAAAAAAAGCAGCAGCAACCCTAACTAATGACAAAACTATTCACAAACAAATTCTCATATATTAACAATCACCTACATTATCCAGTAACTGTGCTGTTCATACAAACATAACATCAGGTATTACAATAGAAGCCTTCAGTAGAAGTGAGTAAAAACATATATACATAACATAAACATATTCACTACATATTAGCATGGAGAAAAAAAAGCCAGATGGCAACAGACTACAGACTTTATTGATTTATAGATATTTTAGTCATATTTTATAGTAAATGAGACATGGTTTAACATTTTCTATAAATTCAATTTAGTGTTACTTTCCAAGCTCACATTGCTCGTAACATAGTGCATTTTTTGGTAAATATGTAGTAGTAGTGTGACACCCGGTCAAACAATGTTTTTAGAAGTTTATTTTTATAGTTTGGAAGGTATATGTGGGTCTCCATGAGCCAATTGTCATTTGAATCATCATGAATAATGGATTATGTTGTGAATATTGCAGGATTTGTGCAACTCAGAGTACAAATGTGGCAGCCCCTACTTCCAATGAAAATGTTATCATTAAATGAGAAGTTATGTACCTACCATAACGTTCCATGTCAGTTGTCTTCTCTCACCTTCTTTCTTGCTTGATGAGTTCGGAGCCGATCCTCGGCTCCGACTCGGCACTTTGCTAAGCTCGAGAGTCACTTTTACCAGCTCGAGGCAGCCCCATATCCCATGATGCAAGGCGGTAAGTACCCAGATCTCGTTTGTTGTCTATAGGCAATAACATCTAGCATAAAGACTTCCCAGAAGGAAGAAAGAAGGCAGAAAAACACCTGAAGGATGGGTAAGGAAGACCAGAACTGTATGGTCTTAAGAAGCATACTTCCATGTAGGGAGAAAAAGGTCTGTCCAGGCCAGGGGGAAGGAGGGAGGGTTGCAAGAAAGAAGGCGAGAGAAGACAACTAACATGGAACGTTATGGTAGGTACATAACTTCTCAATGTTAAGTTGTCAATCTCGCCTTCATTCTTGCTTGATGGGACCGCATCACTAGCACCTCTATCCTGGGTGGCTCAATGGAACAGACTCTTGAGAACTGTAGAGCCAAAACTGGCTCTATCCCTGGAGGCCAAATCCAATTTGTAATGAGAAACAAAGGTATGAGGAGTGGCCCAAGTGGCTGCTGCACAAATAGTGTCTAATGGAAGTCTAGCCTGAAAGGCTGTGGAAGTGGCTAAGCTTCTGGTTGAATGCGCTTTAGGTTTCGAGCACAGCTGCTTTCCCCTGAGCTGATAGATTTCAGAGATGACAGAAGAAAGCCATCTAGATAAGGTCACTTTGGAGACAGGAAGGCCTTTTTTGTTATCAGCATAAGAAATAAAGAGCTGATCGGATTTCCTGAATTGTTTTGTTCTGTCCAAATAATATCTGAGTTGGCGGTGAACATCAAGATAATGCAATTTTTGTTCCGATCTGTTTGAGTAATTTGGGAAAAATACAGGAAGGTCAATAGACTGGTTCAAATTATTCTTTGAGGCGACCTTAGGCAAAAAGGTCGGATTAGTTCTCGAGGATATCCTGTCTTTGTGGAAGACCAAATAAGGGGGACGAACAGAGAGAGCATGAAGTTCAGACACTCTCCTAGCCGAGGTAATAGCAACCAGGAAGAGTGTTTTCCATGAGAGAAATTTCAGGGAACATGAAACAGCTGGCTCGAAGAGAGGAAGAATCAAGGATGTCAGCACTAAATTTAGGTCCCATTGAGGAGGGGGACTCCTGACTGGAGGTTTCAGGAGAAAGATTCCTTTTAAAAAGGCTCTACAAAGCCTGTGGGACATAATGTTGTGATCTGCAAACCCAACATGAAAGTTCGAGATAGCAGCCAACTGAACTTTGACCGTGGAAGATGAAGAGCCCGCGTGAAAGATTTCCGCTAAGAAATCCAAAACTGCTTGAACAGGAGCAGTAAAGGGATCTATATTTTTAGCTTTTGCCCAACAAGAGAAGCGTTTCCATTTGCTGGTATAAATCCTTCTAGTAGAGGATTTTAGTGAAGCCACTATGATATCCCTAACAGGGTTAGAGATCATAGGAAGCCTGGCTAAGGAAGGAAGTGGAGCAACCATGCTGTGAGGTTGAGAGAAGGGATAGACCGGTGCAGCTGACCCGATTGGTGAATCAGAAGGTCTGGTACTGGGTCCAGATGCCACGGCTGCACCAAAAGGTGACGATGGAGGAATGGAAACCAGATTTGTCGAGGCCAATAGGGAGCAATGAGAATCATTTTGGCTCTCAAAATGGTGGCTTTCTGGAGAACTTGTGGAATCAGCGGAAAAGGAGGAAAGGCATAAAGAAGTCCCTGGGGCCAATCCTGGGTTAGAGCGTCTCTGGGGGGATGGCCTGGAAGTGGGAAGAGAGAAAAGAAGTCTGGGCATTTGCTGTTTTGGGGAGTAGCAAAAAGATCGCAACATGGGCGGCCCCATTCTAGAAAAATCTCCTCCACTATAGATTGTTTGAGAGACCACTCGTGAGGCATGAGAATAGCTCTGCTCAATCTGTCCGCTAGAATGTTGGTTTTCCCAGGGATATGCATTGCTACCAGAAACCGATGAGAGGAGATCGCCCATTGCCAAAGTCTGAGAGCTTCTCGACACAAGGGGTAGGGCTTGGTTCCGCCCTGTTTGTTGATATACCATACTACAGACATGTTGTCTGTGTGAACTGCAATTGTTCCCAAGGGAAGAAAGTCGTTGAGGGCTTGCAATGTTAAAAGCACTGCTCTCATCTCTAGGACATTTATGTGCAGGTGGTATTGAGCGGTTGCCACGTCCCATGAACCATCCTGCCCTGATAATGACCCCCCCACCCAATCAGGGAGGCGTCCGTAGTGACAGTGGCTACCGGGGCCGGGGATACAAAGGGTCTGCCTTGGTGAATCTGGGGGTAAGTAATCCACCATGAAAGATGATTCTTGCAAATTTGTGTCACCAGGATTTGGTGACGCATTGGAAGTTGTTGGTAAGACCACTGAGTGAACAACATCCATTGAAGCAGACGCATGTAGAAGCGGGCCAGGGGAAGTAGGGTAATGGCCACAGCCATGAGGCCCAACACCTTCAGAACCATTCTGGCTTGTACCTTTTTGCTGGCAAGGATGATCCTCACGTGACTTTGTATATCTGAGATTCTTTGGTCCGTGAGGGTTGCTGACATCCGAACAGTGTTTAAGTTTGCGCCTATGAAGGTAATAGACTGGCAGGGCAATAAGGAGGATTTTTCGTAGTTGATCGAAATCCCCAATTGAGTGCAGAAATTTAGTGTGTAATCCCTGGCTTGAAGAAGTTGATGCCTGGTGGTGGCTGAAAGGAGCCAGTAGTCGAGATACGGAAACACCTGGAATCCTTGACGTCTCAGGTGAGCCGTGGCCACTGCCATACATTTGGTGAACACTCTGGGGGCTGTAGTGAGACCAAAGGGCAGGGCTCTGAATTGAAAATGACTGGACCCCAGCCGAAAGCGGAGAAATCTTCTGGAGCATCTGTGAATTTTTATGTGATAGTACTCGTCCTGAAGATCTATTGAGCACATCCAGTTGTCCTTCTCTAGGAAGGGCAAAATTGACTGAAGTGTGACCATTCGAAATCTTGTCTTTCTCACAGACTTGTTGAGTCTGCTGAGATCCAAAATTGGTCTCCAGTCTCCCGTCTTTTTGGGGACCAAAAAGAATCTTGAGTAGATTCCGGGCTCTGAATGGTCTGTTGTAACTGGCTGAATGGCTCTTTTTTGTAGAAGCTTTAATACTTCTAACTCTGCAACTTCCCTTAGACCGGGTGGTACATCTGGAAGGGAATTTGTGTGAGAGAAGGGACTTTCCTCGAAAGGAATTTTGTAACCCTCGGATATAATTGACTGTACCCATCTGTCTTGAGAGAGGGAACGCCAGGCTTCTGGGTACAGCGATAGTCTTCCCCCGACTGCCTCCAAGGATGGACAGTCGGGCAACATCTCAGGGATGCTGGAAGGGCTTGTCAGAGAGAGGCTCTCTGCTTCCCTGGTTCTGTGGACCCCCTCTGCCTCTAGAGCGGTGTCTGTTATTGTTACCCCCTCTGCCTCTAGGGGTAAACTGACCACGTGTATCCGGCGTGACTCCTTGGGATTTGTGGAACCACATCTTTCCACCCTTCTGTCCTTTGGGGTAAGGTCTAGAAGGGGTGGAAAAACAGACCCCTACGGCAAAAAGAGTCTTGCCGTCCTGCTCACACCTGGTCAATGTATCCTTCACCTGAGGGCCAAACAAAGCTGACCCATCAAAGGGAGAATTTGTGAAGGACGTCTTAAAGGGATCTGCAAACTTACAGAGCCGCATCCAGGATTGACGTCTAAGAGCCACCCCTGTACCTGCGGCTCTATACGCTCCATCTGCTGCATATGATATCAGTCGCATGGAGGAGTTAGCTATAGAATTAAGGATTCCTAGCTGAGAAGCAATTTTCTCTTGAGCCCCTGCAGCCGTAGGATCCTGTACTACTTCACCTAGTTCCTTAAGGATGTCCCTTTGGAGTCTGGTGAAGTGACATAAGTAGTTCAGCGAGCACATAGCAAAGGTCGCTGAAGAGAACATCCACTTGCCATACCTATCCATGGTCCTAGAATCCTTATTAGGAGGATGGACTGGTACAGAAGGATCTGCAAGTTCCTTCTTAGTGGCAGCCGCCACCACCATGGCATCAACAGGGACACCTTTCGTAAGGAATAGCTTTTCCAAAGGGGCTGTAATAAATTTAGACGGCCTCCTAGGAACTGGCTCTACAGAGTCAGGAGCAGCCCAAGCCTTTCGAGCAATAACCTCCATAAGGGGGTCAAAAGGCAGAGACACCCAGGAGGTGGAGGGCCGAGATCCAAACGCCTCTAGGTATACCGACTCATCCTCAGAGGGATTTGTGGAGGGCCAGTTTCCCCTCTGTTTTAGGAGTTCTAGGATGTCTGAAAAGGAGACATCCTCAGAGGGGGATCTTGGGGATCCCTCCGACTCATCTAAGTCGGTATCTGAAGTGATAGACTCAGGGGAGTCTAGGTGTTTCCTCTTACAAGTCCTCTTGCGCGGAGGATCTCCTGACTGATCAGGAGAATCCTCAGAAGAGGGGTTTATTCCCAGTGGGGAAACCTGAGGCGGTGGATCTCTGGGTCCGGGAGCAAGAGAGATGGAAGAGATATCGACAGGCACTGTAGAGGGAGGAGCTAAGGGAATGGACTGCTGGCTGAGCCCAGTGGCCAGCACACTCTTCATCACCTCGAAGGCCCCCCTCCCAGGGAGATCCAAGAGAACCCGTTCCAAAGAAACCGGGACTCCAGGGCCCACCGAAAGGGAAGGCTCCGAGGCAGATGTCGGAGCCGAGCTCACCAAGGCCGAGGCTCCAAGGGGAAGAGCGGGGTCGGACAAGGGTCCGATGCCACTCACCCCCTCAGAGGAGACCAGGGAAGCCCGACCACCGAATCCCTCCAAGGAAGGTCTCGAAGAGGAGATAAGAGTAGATGCCGAGGGTGCAGAAGGGGGGGGGTATCTGCCCCTCAGCCATAGCAGTAACTATCCCCGAAGACTCCAGCTCCAAACTCTGAGGTAGAGTCGAAGGAGGAACTTGAAGAGGGTGTGGACTAATAGTCGTCTGTTGAGATGGACTATGTAGCATCTGGGCCAGTGCCTGTGATTTCAATAATCTACTTACCACCCTCTCTAAATCATGGTCTGAAAGTCTGGACGACCTAGATGTTCGGCTCCGATGGCTCCGCTCCGACAGGAGAGGTGAGGCCGGAGCCGAAAGAATTGGTTCCAAGGAAGGGGACCTGGACCTCTTCCTCGAAGGAACCATCGGAGCCGAAGAAACCACAGATCCAGACGGAGCCGAGGACTTTTCGGCTCCGAATGAAAGTCTCGATGCATCGGCTCCAGCCGGAGCCGATACAGACATAACAGTAACGGTGTCGGAGCCGGTCGGCGCCGACACCGAAGCCTGAGCCACATGGTGGTTGGAGCCAGCCGGAGCTGACACCAATGTGACCATAGCAGTATCGGCACCGAAGATTTTTGCAAGACAGGATTGGCTCCAGCCAGAACCGATCTCGACTCCGAAGGAGTCGGAGCCGAGGCCACCGGCTTAGATACAGAAGCCTGGGCCTTAGAAGACTTAGAAGTCTTGCTAGGAGCCGATTTGGCCGGAGAGCCCTCCGGTTTAAGGAGACCCCTTAAAATCAACTTATTTCTCCTCTCCTGCAGGACTCTCTGGCTAAAGGAATGACAAATTGCACAGGAGTCCTGCAGGTGGAGAGGTCCCAGGCAATATAAGCAAGAAGTGTGACCGTCTGTCAGAGACATCTTCTGACAGCACGAGTCACACTTCTTAAAGCCTGAGACCTTTTCTTTGGACATGGTTGCACACAAACAGTACACACAACACAGTCCCAATCAGACAACTAAAGTTATCTATAATTCAAAAAATAACCTCTCATACTCACACCCTAATAGGGGGGGATGGGAGGGAATAAAGGCCTGACTAAAAGAAGGGGAAGGAAAAACAATTTTAGTCAGAAAAGGGCTTATAATTAAGTAAAAATGAAGGTATACTAAAGAAATATGAAAATAGTTAAATTTTAGGGGCAAAAAGTAGTTTAAAACTAACACTTACCAGGAGCTGGCAAAAGGAGGACCTCATCAGCGAAGCGGCAAACGAGATCTGGGTACTTACCGCCTTGCATCATGGGATATGGGGCTGCCTTGAGCTGGTAAAAGTGACTCTCGAGCTTAGAAAAGTGCCGAGTCGGAGCCGAGGATCGGCTCTGAACCCATCAAGCAAGAATGAAGGCGAGATTGACAACTTAACATATTGTATATTATACTATTTGGAGTGATGTGCAGTAAAACTTACTGTTCTATAGCCAAATCCATGAAACATTGTGTCATAAATCTGTATGTTATTAAACTGCATCAACCGCTACTCTGCAAGGCTGCAGAGTCATACAAAATATTCAGAGTGTTTTAATGGTTCAGACATGATGTTGCACAGCACTGACTCCCCTGCTGTATCAATACTGAGAGATACAGCAGCGCTAACCTAGAGTGTCCTTATGAATAATATGATCTAAGCTGAAATTGTTATAGCACAAGGAATTAGATCTTAAACTACTGAGGAGTCTGGAATGTATTTTTAGTCTGAGTTTAATGTATAATGTAATATAATCTCTGAGTTCATGAGCTGTGCTGGCCCTATTCATATGTAACTAAATCAACAATAAAGAAAAGGAACATAACAAGAGATTCAATAACCACAGGTTTTCAAAGAGTTGTGTCTATGGCAGCAAATCTGTTTAATTTAGCAGAATAGTTCAGACCCATATCTTATGTGGAAGTGTCACAAGTACAACTGACCTTTTTAGTCTGAATTTCTAAAAGACTTCATCAAGTAACTAAACCTTTCCAGTAAGTTATCAGTTGGTACAAACCAAAAATAAAACTCCATCTATGGCTTCTTCCATTATCTTTGAGCTTTACATGACAAGATTGGTCTTAGCACGATTTCCAGGATGTGCCCCAAGTCATTAACATTACAGTTATTTTCTCACTTTGTGATTTGATCTTTATAACTAAGGCTTTATTCTATCAATGACTAAGAATGTAGGTTGGCAAAAAAGTAAGCACACATAGTTTTCAATTCACACCCCTAACAACACTGTTGTAGCCTTCATACAGGTTTTGTACTGAGCAAATGGAGAACAGCTACAGTCATTCCCCCTGCATAAGGGAGGGCCTTCCACAGACCTAGGCAATTACAGACTCATAAGTCTGACTACCCTCATATGCAAAGCTATGGAAAGACTTATGGAATTTATCATTTGGGACATAGAGAACCTCCAAGCGCTGGGCCTGTCTATTTGGATTCATCAAGGGCAGGTCATGCATACTTAACCTGGTGTATTTTTTTAAATGGTCAGCAAAGCAATGGATGAAGGTAAAACAGTACACACTGCATACCTCGATCTGGCCAAAGCTTTTGTTACAATTTCCCATTCAGGCATAGTAGAAAAGCTAAATAAAGTGGGAATAAGCCTCTCTGTTACCTGATGAATTACCAGCTTGCTCAGAGATAGGATGCACATAATCAAAAATAGGGGAAGTTACCTCTAAAAATAGACCAGTCACCAGTGGAGTCCCCCAGTTTTCTGTGCTGAGACCTGGGTCCTGTTTGGCATTTATTTTCTAGAGTAAATGCCAATACAAAAGGACTCTGTCTGACTAAGTTTGCAGATGACTGTAAGCTGGGAACAGTCAATGAATCCCCATATGAATTTGTCACCTTGCAGGAAGGTTTGCCTCAAATAACTGGTGCCAAAATCATGGACCGTAACTAAATGCCAAAAACTGCATTATTGCATCCTTTGAGAAGTCTTCTAACCCAGAGAATTACTACATTGACAATGTGCCCCTAAGAGTTGACCTAGTTGTTCTGGATTTGGGAACTTATATGGTTAGTGACCTTACTTTTGACCACATATGTCTATTATTGTAAGAAAGTCCTTTTGTATTGCACAGCTTATAAACAATGAGATTGTGTCTAGATCTAGGGATGTCATTGCCCCTTTTACTCAGCCATGTTTAGGGGAATCATTGAATATAATGCTCCTTTTGGCATGTATCTGTCCAGACACATGCAACAAATGGAACTCACACAGAGACACCTTACTAAAAGGATACAAGGTCTAAACAGCCAACTCAAAGCCCTGTCACTGTACTCTGTATCCTGCAGACTGCTAAGAAGTAACCTGTGTCTGACATGCAAGGCATCCTCCAACCCATTACTGATGGATTTACTGCATATCAGCTACTCTACATTTCATAGAGGATACTGCTGCTCTGGAACAGACTTCACATCCACATAAAACAAAGTTCATCCCTTTCCATATTCAAGCTCAACTTAGATCTATGGATGGGAAACAGAATATTTACCCAGGACTGCCCCCTATGCTATTAATGGACACAGGCAGCTCCTAAATGCTTTGTCCCATGCATGGGTCCTCCCAAAGTATCAATATATGATCCCAGTTATTCTCTTTAGGGGTAATATATAATTATTGACCATGGAATGGGTAAGGCTAATCTATAAACAAATGAGATAGGTTATTTTAAGCAAAAAAAGGGAAAATGGCTAGGCTTAAAACGGGCCACAAGGACTGTAACCTAGTACTTACCTATGAACCCATAACCTAGGTTCTTCTCTCTAGAGGATACTGCACACCACAACTGATGCCTAAAGTGATTAGTCTATACACATCTTTCACCATTAGGCACCACTAAGAGTCTGTTCTGCTGCCCATGACTCCATTAAATTTTGGGAGCACTCTGTCAGCATACCTTTCAAGTTGGAAGTGGAAGCATCAAGCATTTGTTTGGGGAAGAAGCCCTCACAAACCTAGGAAGAACAAGAAAACTCCACACAAGACACTGCACATTGACTGCATCCAGAAAGATAAGATGGAAACTACATTAAAACTGAACCTGTAATATCACAGTAATTTAGCTACTCGACTGGGATCTCATGGTCTACTCTATGAAAATTGGGATCCCATGGAACACTCTATAAAATGCTGCAGAGAAATTCAATAGGATGAAAATGGAATGTTTCCTCTGATCTGTAACTGCTATCTCCATACTTTGCTGAAATTTATAACCAGACTGACATGATACAGCAGTTCACAGGATGTCAGGTAGGAGCACAGCTGTATATACACTACTTTCTTGAATAACTTACCAAGAGACATGGAACATTTTAGATAGGTTGGTAATTCTTCAACAAGTTTAGATCTAAAGAAATTATTTGAGTAAAGTGGTCAACCCGACATCTGCAGCAATTGGAGAGACCCCAAAAGTTCCTCACCAAAAGGATAAAGGGACTCCAAAATCTGTCATATGCTGCCAGATTGAAGAAACTCCAGCTCTATTCAGTCGCATACCGTCTGCTCAGAGGTGACATGTGCCTGACATACAAGGCCATGTCCAACCCGGAATTAATGGACATGCTCCACCTCATAAAATCCAAATCCACCAAAACCACAAGAGCAAGCGACTTAAACCTTAGCACGGATATAAATAGGACGTGCTGGAGGGATAGATTTATCACTCAGAGACTCCCTATGCTGTAGAATAAAATCCCGGTCCATGTGAGGCAGAGCACCTCGCTGGCTCTGTTCAAGAGAAATCTTGACCTGTGGATGGGAGATCGTAGGTTTACCCCGGGAATCATCTCTGTGTCACTGCTGGACAGAGGCACAACAAACTAATGGGCACAGTATTTTTTCATATAAGGGGTGGCGTAAGCCACAAAAATTTGGGCTAGGCTTATAAATGCCTTAGGGCAGATAGCCTAGTATAAATCTATGAACCTATGAACCTATGAACCTCATTCAAGATATTCTGGAAATTCCCCTCATAAATGAAGAAACTGACTGTTGTACCATTAACTCACCAAACTGTTTATTCATTGGTCCTGCATCTAAATCACACCTAGCAGCATGCATTATGGAGACCATATCCAGGAGACTAATAATCAATATTGTTATACTCAGACAAGCACTAATCCTGGTTTCCCATCTTGGACACCTGAACCAGCTCACTTCAAGTTCCAGTATCAACAGAGCCCCTGATATTGGCCACCTTATCACATTCAGTGACAAAAAAAAACTCATTGAATTGAAATATTTCATATTTGCTAGCAGAAAAGATGCTGAACTGACTGACATTGTCACATTCAATGGCGAAAAACGCTCTCAACTGACACAGCTCATCACATTCAGTGACAGAAAACGCTCTCTAAATTGACACAGCTCATCACATTCAGTGACAGAAAACGCACTCTGAACTGACAGAACTTACCACATTCAGTGACAGAAGATGCTTTTTGAACTGACACACCTCATCACATTCACTGGAAGAAAATGTTTGAACTGACACACCTGTTCACATTCAGTGACAGAAAACTGGGACATGACAGCCCATGTTGCACTGCTTTTTGATTACCTGAAAGTATGTGGTGGGTCAGTTAATCACTGCTGAGATTTCATTCAAGAGAAAAGCTGCTCTCTAATGCTCATGCAGAATAAATTTGTTCTCCAGCAGGCACACCCCTCTCCAATTCTAGGTAAATATTCACCTCTGGCTGTGTAAGTAATACATTTCATGGTCAAGCTCAGGGTCACAATGACAAGCATGACAATGCTGTGCATTCCCTGGAGTGAATGAATCCAGAGCACTTGTGATGACTTGGTAACATCACAAGTCCACCCAGATCATCAGGACTGATCTTCTCCAATCGATGATCTAGAACAGGACAGAGATAGTTACCAGTAATAGTCCTGAGGGCTCTGCATTTGACCAGTAGTAGTCATAAGAGCTCTGTATTTGACCAGTAATAGTCCTGAGGGCTCTGCATTTGACCAGTAGTAGTCATAAGAGCTCTGTATTTGACCAGTAATAGTCCTGAGGGCTCTGCATTTGACCAGTAGTAGTCATAAGAGCTCTGTATTTGACCAGTAATAGTCCTGAGGTCTCTGCATTTGACCAGTAGTAGTCATAAAAGCTCTGTACTTGACCAGTAATAGTCCTGAGGGCTCTGCATTTGACCAGTAGTAGTCATAAGAGCTCTGTATTTGACCAGTAATAGTCCTGAGGGCTCTGCATTTGACCAGTAGTAGTCATAAGAGCTCTGTATTTGACCAGTAATAGTCATGAGGGCTCTGCATTTGACCAGTAGTAGTCATAAGAGCTCTGTATTTGACCAGTAATAGTCCTGAGGGCTCTGCACTTGACTATCACATATGAAGAAGGCTTATTCGGGGGGGGGGGGGGAGCCCAAACTAAAAAGTGGTCAGAACAAGAAACTTTCACCACAACCAAGACCCTTGCTTCCAAGTCCAGTGAATGGCCAAGTATAGGAGTATCAGTTTCCAAACTTATGAGTAGCAAATGAAACAAGTTATGTATAGCCATTAGACTCCATTAAGTTCAGCAATTCCATGGCAAGTTTGCAGGTCTCGTCTTCAACCCAGGAATTAAAGCTGCTGAGAACTAACCACCTTGGTGCCTCATAAATAAGACTGAAGAGTACTGAGACAGCTGTGTGGGAAATGTTAAATGTATTACTTAAAGGAAAAGTAGAAAGCAGTATAGTGAAAATAAATGTCTAATACACTGAATGGAATATAAGCATCAATGACTTTCATATAAAGCAAAGTCTATGCACTTAATGGTAGCAAGGGCAGTCTTTCTTAAGGCTAAACATCAGTTAACTGAGAGTATCCAAGCTGATTTTCACATCTGAGAGGGAAGCTGAGATGAGACAATAATGGATAATGTAGGTGCAGGCTGGAATACAGGCTATAACATGTTTTTAGCATGGTTAAACCTAACTTTAGAATTGGTAAAGTTTGTGGATGTAGTTATCTATATGAAGAATCTGCCCATATATAGAGGGGTAACTTTTCTTTACAGAAAGTATATATAGTTATATGTTTGTGTGTGTCGTAAGTTAAAAAATAAAATGTGCATTGCTTTTTGTTTCTTGAGTGGTTTTTTAATGAAGTCTGGAAAAAATATAACATAGGTCCAAGCAAATTTAGAAGCTTAAATTGTTTATAAGATCAATCAGCCAAACATTAATGTATGCATATAAGTTGCAAGTTTAAAACATATATTTAAAAAAAACTGTCATATGTAGAATATGTGAAAGCAATAACATCTTATCAGAATAACTGCTGTATGGGAGAGGTCATTTACTTCCACAAGAGAATATTATTCACAGGTGGGGAGTGGAATTTGGTATGCAGTAGTGAAGATGTATCAAGGAGACCTTGAAGGGAAAATATAACAAAAGAGGGTATATTTTTGAAGATGTATATGAGAATATCTGGAATTTAAAATGTGGAATCACTAGCAGGAATCCAAACAGAATGTTCATATTCCCCAAGGTACACTAACTGGATTAGACTCGAAAGAAGTTATATTTGACTGCAGCATGAATATTTAATAACAAGCTTTGAAACACATCTAATAATTATTCCAGGTTATGCACCAATAAAGACTAAGATAAAGATGTAAGGTAATCAAATAAAATGAGACACTAGCACTTTCCTACTTACCTGTTAAAAAAGGAATTTAGGAGAAATGTAAAGAATGGGTAATGCAAACAATTTGAGTTGTCAGGGAAGATACACATTTCTGTGTAAGGAAAAGCTTAAGAGTTGGATAAAATGAACATGGAATTTAAAAATA
Source organism: Protopterus annectens (assembly GCF_019279795.1). Lineage (NCBI taxonomy): Eukaryota > Metazoa > Chordata > Ceratodontiformes > Protopteridae > Protopterus > Protopterus annectens. Next base: position 210,741,209 of record NC_056728.1, on the reverse strand, counting down.
CAGTAGAAATGAAACTGAAACACAGATGGGGAAAAGGTAATGGCAATAATTTAGAGGGATCATCTAAGATGAAAATACTGCAGATGAAGGGGAATTCTTACAGAACAAGAGGAGCAATTGTTGAGTGCTAAAGGAAAAATAGGAGAGTGTTCAGATAATATACATGAGTTCAGTTAGTATTAAGCAAGTATTTTATAAATACCCCAGACACCAAAAATTATTAGCACAACTTAGGCAATAGAAAAAAGATGTTGTCAAATTTAGAGAGCCTATGACTAGAAAAACCTATAGATGTATTAGAGATATTTCAGAAACGCTAAGCGAATCTGTATAGAGCAGAGGAATTGGGAAATAAAGGAAAGACACAAATGGAAGGATTTATGGAAGATTTAAATATTCAAAGGATAAAGGAAGGTGAGGCTCAGTAATTAATAGCCAAGATTAGAAGGGATTAGATAAAGACTATGCTGTATAATCATTCATCTGGGAATTTCCCAAGAACAGATGCTATTCTTGTGGATATTTGGAAGTTAGGAGTGAAGAAAATCATAAATATCAGTAGGGGATAGCCTGTTCTGTTCATGTTGATAAACACACAGGAAGGCTTAAAGTGAGGTTGTTATATTGGCCAGGGAGCTGTATGTGCTTAAATTGGGATCATAGATCAACTTAATGCATTAAGCATAAACTCCTACATCATTAGCTGGATAGCAAACTAGCTCACTGACAGGACACATTGTCCAGATAGGCAAATCCACTTCCAATAAGAAACCTGTTGTTAGTGGTGTCCCACAGAGCTAAGTGTTGGGACCCCTTCTGTTTGGTATATACTGCTGTGAAGTGAATGCCAAAGTTGAAAGCCTCTGACTCACCAAGTTTGCCTACAACTGTAAGCTAGGAGCAATCATCGAATCCCCAAATGATGTTGACATCCTACAAACAGGATTAAAGATAACAAACAACTGGTGCCAAAACCATGGTCTGAGACTAAATGCTAAGAAAATGCTTAATCATACCCTTCGGTAAAGCAGATATCCCTGCAAATTATAATATTGATAGCACATCCTTAAAAGTAGTCCCAGTGATGAGAGACCTAGGAATACAGATATATAGTAACCTAAGATTTGACCACCAGGTAGCTACGGTGGTGAGGAAATCCTTCTGTGTGGCTCAACTTATAAGTAAAGGCATGGCATCAAGGTCAAAGGAAGTCATAGTGCCATTGTACTTGTTCCTCATCAGGCACATAATCAAGTACAAGGCTTCCTTTTGCATATACCGAACCAGGCACTTACACCAGTTGGCATGGCCCCAGAGGTTTGTCACTAAAAAAATACAAAGCATGACACATATCTTACATGGACCAAGAAAAGGCCCTATCCCTTTACTCTGTCTCATATCATTTATTGAGAGGTGACTTATGCCTGACTTGCAAGGCATTCTCTGATCCAGCCCTGATGAAAATATCACATAATCACAAGAAGAATTATAGGAGGGTTACATGTTCCAGGAACCTGAACCTTATCTGTGACTCTAACAGAACTTGCTAGAGAAATAAATTCATATCCTAAAGGCTACCTCATCTATGGAATAAACTTCCCCGAACCGTAAATTCACTCCCAGGGTACTGCCCATGTCTCTTATGGCCAGAGGCAGTCTGTAAAATGACTCAATGCTCCAACACCCAAAGACTCCCTACACCTATACTACCCCATCCCATATCTTGGTAATTAAAATTTAATATTGTCATACCCTGGATATTATTGGCTAGGCTTGTAAAGGCTGTTGTGCCATTAGCCTAGTAGTCACTTATGAACCTATGAACAGTGCCTTGCATAGACGCAGGTGCTAAGAAACTAAATTTTCCCCATAAAACTACCTCTAAAACTGTGCTTAGTAATCCAGTTGTGCAAAGGACAACTAGTTTGTGCACTAAGGGGAAGAGCATTGTCCCCATGAATGTACTCCTACATAGACTAGTTCTTGCTTCTAGCTACAAAACCACACAAGCTGGCCTGTAAACTCTCTTATACCACATCCCTGTAGTTCACCTAAAAGGACCTGCCATCATAAATATGTGCGTTCCCAATGTCTTCATCACCAGTTTGGTGGATATGAGCATCCTGAGACAATGTAGTAGTTGTCCCATGTTCACTGACAACCAACTGATCACAGTATGTGAGATATATAAAACACAATGTCACTAGAGGCAATACTCTTGCATACAAGTGCTGAAAATAATAATTAGTTTATCATTAACACACACACACACACACACACACACACACACACACACACACACACACACACACACACACACACACACCACATAGAATGCAGCTGACACATAGGCCAACATATGCTGAGGCACAAATAACAGTCTTGCTAAACCCCAGAGATACACAACACACATCGGTTTTTCCTCAGCAAATCTAAAAGCACTCTGTTGAAACAACACCCAGTACCACAGCTACAGCCATACCCCACTAATTCCTTATCTACAAAGCCAATAAGGCAACACACTACCCAATACTGTAGTAATAGCAGAGTCCACTGTGAGATGTATGGATGCACCACTCACCAAGCTGAATAAGAAGAAAATCACCATCAATTGCCTATCAATGGCCAGGATCCACCAATCATTAATACACTCAGGTCATCAAACCACAATTACTAGTATAATTCAGGCATAGTACATGTAGATGCAAATTACCTGAGAAGTTCCTCCCTGGACTATATGAAGAGAGACAATATGGAGCTATTGAACTGTGTGTCTCAGGTTGGTATGAGCCTTGCATTGATCAGCATTCTACCTTCACTATGGATGATGCCACTGTACAAACAGAAAATGGTTGACAAAATTAATTGGCTTAGCTTCTGATGTCATTCAAAAGGGTACAATATTTGTCAGCATGGGAAGATATGGTCAACAGATCACGTTACTTTGCCAAGGATGATCTGCACATGTTCCCGCTAGGCTTTTGAATACTGGCAAAAACACTGTCTTCTTCATAGTGCCTTTTTAGGCAATAGCAAATTAAATTAGTGAAATCAACCCAAGGGAATCTAAAGGTGTTACTGCTCAGTGCCAGAAGCCTAAACAAGATCTCAACTCTCTCTAAACTTTCCTCACCTTGGAGAATGCAGGCATCTGTACAGTTACTGGGACATGGTTTAAAGCTATGGAAACCACCCCAGCAGTGCAGGGATACATTGCCTTCTACACATTTAAACCAGCTATTGCACAGGCAGGTACTAAAATTGGAGGTGTCTTGATCTACTTCATAAACATACAGACCTCAAGTGGAAAGTCCTATCTGGTAAGGTCAGACCATAAAGCTGTCTCCTTCAAAATAAAAATTAATGCTTTGACCCCAGTGAACACAGGAACAGTTAGGAGCTAGTCTAAGGTAAACTACCTATTATTAAGTGATTAACTGACAAAATATTAAGCTCCTCCAAACCCATTGACCACAACTGCCTAAAAGGATTGTAGGCAGAAACCCTGTACAATCATGCTAATAGTTGCAGAGAGACAGCTGTTTCTATCAAAAATAAGCCCAGAACAAACTCAAAAAGCAAACTACTTTGATGGAATCCAAACATAAATGACTGTACAACTAAAGAAAAAAGTCATAGCTAAAATTCAGAAGTGCAACACCCAGCAGGATAAACATTCTCTCATCAAGCTAAACAAACAACTAAGAAACTCTTTAAGTCTAACACAGCCAATGTTGAGGGAAACATAGCTTCCCAGGCCATGGACTATCACAAGGCTTTCTTTAGCTTTGTCTGAACCTCAAAGGCAGTACACAAGGAGCCACTTACACACAGCCAGAAAATATAGCAAATCTGCTGGCTAAAAACTCCAGCACCAGTTTTACCACAGTCTCTCCCAGGGCTGTAGCCTAAGTAATACCATCAAACTTACACCCACAACTTTCACTAGGGTGCAGATCCTACATGCACAAAGTCTAACACCACTGCATCAGTGAGCCCAGGTGATATCTCAGGTTTTCTCCTAAATAGCTTGTAGCATGACCTATATGGACCTCTGGAGTTACTATTTAATCATAGCCTACAGGCAGGCTTTGGGCCACATGAATGGAGAAGTGCAGTAGTCATCTTTCTGCACAAGACTGGTCCATCAGTGGACCCTGGGAACTACAGAACCATAAACCTGACTAGGCTCATGTGCAAAGCCATGGAAAGAGTTATCCTGGATATGATTAATTATGACATAAGCAACATTCAGACAGTGAATGCAGCCCAGTTTGGCTTTGTCAAAACTCATCCTGGTGAACTTCTTTGAAAAGGTCACCAAGGCAACGTATAAGGGCAAAATGGTGCAAACTGCCCACCTTGAACTGGCTAAGTCATTTGATACAATATCTTACTCAGGCATTGTAAACAAACTCACAGAATTAGGCATTAACCCCTGTGTATACACTGGATAGTCAGCTGGTTCTCAGGTAAGACCCAGGAAATAGATAGGGGAGACTAAAGAGGCCGGTCACTAGTGGAGTCCTTCAGGGCTCAGTGCTGGCCCTGCTCCTTTTTGGCATTTACATCTTGGCAGTCAAAGCCAATATCAAAGGCTTCTGGTTGACCAAGTTTGCAGATGACTGCAAACTGGAAGCAGTCATAGACTCAAGCAAGACACTTCCTTCCTACAGGAAGGACTAGCACAGACAAATAACTGATGCTAAAGCCATGTCTTAAAACTCAATGCCAAGAAATGCATAACAGTATCCTTTCGGAAGTCAGCCACCATAGGAAACTTCCTCATTGATAACACCCCCCTAAGACTGGACCCAGTTTTCAGGGATGTGGGGATGTATGTGGACAGTAACCTGGCTTTTGACCAAGATGTGTCTAAGGTGGTAAGTAAATTATTCTATGTTGCTCAACTTAAAAGTAAGGACATGGCATCTAGGACCAGGGAGGTCATTGTTTCTCTGTATTTGGCCCTCATCAGACCCATTATTGAGTATAGTGCCCCCTTTGAAACTGGCATGTCCACAGAGTTTTGACACAAAAAGAATACAATGTGTGCACAACATGTCCTATGCAAATTGCCTCAAAAGCCTACCTCTATAATCTGTTTTCTACAGATTGTTGAGCAGCAATCTCAAGGCATCCTTAGATCCCACTCTGATAGACCTTTTTCATTTCTGCAAAACCAGTAGCATCAGAAAGTACAGTTGTGTACACTTACCATAAATGTAGATGTTCAAGTGTATTCACTGTTGCACTCATCACATTTGGTTTATCCCTGCCAGGGTACCCCTCGACTAGCCCAAATACCAGAGACTTATTATTTCTTCATCAGTTGCTGTCACTTCAGGACTGATGTCAGGTTGTCAGTAGTATAAAGTAAGGCAGCCAACGCCATTACATCAGTTTTTCTTGCCCTAACCCGTCAGGAGCCCCCAATGTAGGAGGTCAGGTTCTGGTGGAAAAACCCCACCAGTGAAAAATAAATACCAATATGTCCCTTGTAAGGAAAGGAGAACAGCAAGGAAGAAAGACAACAAAAGGAGAAAGAGAAAAAAAGGGGGCTGGAGAGAGGAAAACCAGGACTGCAACAGTGAATACACTCGAACATCTACATTTATGGTACTTGTACACAACTGTACTATGCTCTTCGTGTTTCACTGTTGCAGTCATCACATTTGGGTAGATTCCCAAAGTTGAGGAAATGGGTGGAGGCAGTTAAGGATACTAGGGGCTGGCTAGAATGCCCTGCAAGACTGCAGAGGCAAACCCTGCCCTGGATTTGGAGAAGAGAGGCAGGTGGTAATGCTTGGTAAAAGTGTGAACAGATGTCCAGGTGGCAGCCTCCAGGATGTCCCTGGTGAGGACTCCTCTGAGGAAAGTTACAGAGGTGGAGGCTGCTCTGGTGGAGTGTGTTCTGACCCCCTTGGAGGAGGCTTTCCATGCTGTTTGTAGCAGAAATGGATACAGTGTGCTATCCATTTGGAAATGGTTTGCTTGGAGATGGCTTTGCCTTCTGTCCCTGTAGCAAAGCTAACCAGCAATTGATCAGACTTTCTGAAGGATTTAGTCCAGTCCAGATAGGATCTGAGCTGTGAGCACATCTAGAGAGTGAAGAATCCTTTCCCCCTTGTTGCAGTCATCACATTTGGGTAGATTCCCAAAGCTGAGGAAATGGGTGGAGGCAGTCAAGAAAACAAGGGGCTGGCTAGGATGCCCTTCAAGACTGCAGAGGCAAACCCTGCCCTGGATTTGGAGAACAGAGGCAGGTGGTAATGCTTGGTAAAAGTGTGAACAGATGGCTTTGCCTTCTGTCCCTGTAGCAAAGCTAACCAGCAATTGATCAGACTTTCTGAAGGATTTAGTCCTGTCCAGATAAGATCTGAGCTGCCTCTGCACATCTAGAGAGTGAAGAATCCTTTCCCCCATGTTCTGGGGATTAAGAAAGAAGGTGGGCAAATTAATGGATTGGTTGAGAGCCACACTGGACACCACTTTGGGCATGAAGGATGGGTGAGTTCTGAGGGATACCCTGTCTGCAAGGAATATGATGAAGGGTTCCACAGCCATGAGTGCTTGCAGTTCAGAGACTCTTCTGGCTGAAGTGATGGCCAGAAAGAATGCTGTCTTCCAGGAAATAAATTTTAACTCTGCAGAAGTAGCTGGTTTGAAAGGGGGCAGTGTGAGCTTTTCCAAGACAAAGTTAAGGTCCCAAGCTGGTGTTGGTGCCCTTCTTGGGGGCCACAACTTGCTAGCCCCTCTGGGGAACTGTTTGATCAAAGGGTGTGAAAAAAGGGGCTGCTCAGTGGGAAAATGAACAGAAATAGCAGAGGCATGAATTTTTATAGAGGAGAAAGAGAGGCCACTGTGTAGTAGGTCAGCTAAGTAATCTAGGATAAGAGAGATGGAGGGCTGTGCCATATTGGCTCCGTTAGCCTGGATCCAGGTGCAGAACCTTTTCCATTTATCTACATAAAACTGTCTGGTGCTAGGACATCTGACCTCATGGATAACATCCAGAACCTGTTTACTGAGGATGGCAGATTGGTTCAGGGTTAGGGAATAAGCCAAGCTGCCAAACTGAGTGTCTGCAATTGGGGATGCATGAATTCTCCTTCTCTCTGGGTCAGGAGGTTTGGAATCTGAGGACAGTGCCATATGGAGGCAGCAGGAACAGGCTGCGCAGCAAGGGGTACCAATGTTGTCGGGGCTAGTCTGGAGCAATAAGAATGGTCCTTGTTTTTTCCTCCCTTATTTTGAGCAGTACCATGGGGATGAGAGGTAGGGGAGGAAAGGCATAGACCAATAGATTGAACCAGGGGAAGGACAGGGTATCCACTTTCCAAGCCATGCAGTGATGTTCCCTGGTGCAGAATTTGCTGAGCTGATGGTTGGTGTGGGTGGCAAAGAGGTCGACCTTCGGGTTCTCCATTTCTGAGTTATTAGGGTGAAGGTACTTCTGTTGAGTTGCCACTCGTGTGGGTCCAGAAGATTTCTGCTTAATTGGTCTGCCAGAGAGTTGAGAGAGCCTGGCAGGTATTGTGCTAACAGTTGTAGTTGCATGGAAGAGGCTGTGAGCCAAAGGGTCATGGCCAGTCTGCTAGAGGGTAGGAGTGAGTCCCTCCCTGCTTGTTTATGTACCACATCACAGTGGTGCTTTCTGTTTTGATTAGGAGAACCCCTGGAGAGCGAAGGGGTTTGAAAACTATCAAGGCATGCTGTACAGCCATCATCTCTTTTAGACTGATGTGCAGAGGGATTTGCTGTGGGCTCCATTTGGCCCTGTATGCACCTGCCATCCAGGTGTGCACCCCAAATGTAGTCTGATGCATCTGTGGTAAGGGTCTGGGCAGTGGTGGGGGGATGGGGAGAAGGGCAGACCCTTGTTGTGGGAGCATGCTGTTGCCCACAAAAGAAAATTCTTTCTGAGGCAAGGAATTATAGGTAGAAGAGTTTCCAGGTCTTGAGAGTGTTGACACCAAAGGCTCTTAAGTACCATTGAAGTTTCCTCATATGCAGCCTGGCATATGGAATGAGTAGTATGCAAGATGCCATGAACCCCAGAGCTTGCAGGATCTTCTTTGCAGATAGCTCGGGCCTGGTGGCTAGTTGAGAGAAGTAGACTGTCAGGAAAATTTGTTTCTCTGGTGTAAGGTATACCATCTGGGATGCTGTGTCCAGACGTGCTTCCAGGAAGATTATCCTTTTGGTGGGCATCTGTTTGGATTTCTTTTCATTGATTGTGTAACCTAGGGAGGTTAGTAGGGTCTTTACAAAGGCCAGGTACTTGAGCAGCTTTTCCTGGCTGTCTGCCTAAATAAGGAAGTCATCTAAGTATGGGTAAATTTGAATATTTCTTTGTCTGCAAAAGCAATGGCCAGAGCCAGACATTTTGCAAAAACTCTGGGAGTAGTAGATAAGCCAAAGGGAAATGCAGAGAACGGAAAGTGTTGAGATCCTGCCCTGAAGTGGAGATATTTCCTGCATGATTCCCTGATAGGAATGTGGAGGTAGGCCTCTTTTAGATCTAGGGTGGCTAGCTAAGCGACCTTGGAGAGCATGTGTAGCAGCTGCTAGAGGGTGAGCATTTTGAATTTTGGGATCACCAAGAAGGTGTTTAGGGTCTATATTATAACAACAAATGATCAGCTGATTGAACATTGTTATATCAACCCCTAAATCTCGAAAACTCAAAATGGCGAACAACCAGAACAGCGTTTTTTTTTCCCCCAGGGAAAGAAATCGCTGTTCCCAAAAAAAAACACTAAACACTAAATGAATTGGGAGGCTTTGCCCCCCCCCCTACTTCAATACACCAACTCCAAGATCACACTACAGTGGAGGAAATGGCACAACCCGGACGGCCGGCCCAGCGATTTCTTTCCCTGGGAAAAAATTTGCTGTTCCAGCCATTCGCTATTTTGCTGGTTCGACACTTTGTGTTCGAACTAACAGCATTCGATAATCTGATCATTTGCTGAACTAAAGTAGACCCAGTGTTTAGAATGGCTAGATTGAGGATGGGTCACCAGGTGCCCTCTTTTCTGGACAGCAGAAAAAGTCTGGAGTAGAAACCTTGGCCTATCTGTTCTGCAGGAATGTGTTCTACTGCCCTCATAGAGAGCAAGAAAAGGATTTGCTTTTGAGCCTCTGCCCACTGATTTGCTGGTAGATCTGGGAACTCTTTTGGGGTTGGAAGGGTGTCGAAGGAAAATTTGTATCCCTGAGACACAATGTTCAGAACCCGTTGGTCCTTGGTAATGGTGGCCCAAGTGCTTTAGTGAAAGGAGAGTTTTCCTCCCAGGGATAAGTGAAGGTGGGCAGAGGGGGGTGGGGAGTTGGTGAGTCATTGTGAGTTCTTTCCATAAGGGGGTGGCTTAGAACTCCCTAGTTTTGAAGTAGAGGTTGTCCACTGCTTAGATCTCTGCATTCCCTGGGGCTGCTGTCTGGGGGGATCTACTTCCTTGGGGCCAAGGCTGGGCTAGTTTACTCGGAGCAGGAAAGGACCTGTGCTTGGAGGGACAATGCCTGCTGAACCTAGGGGGCTGGACCTGTAAGAAATCCTTAACTGTTTAATAGATTTTGCTTTTTTTCCATCTTTTTTAAGACCTCTACTGCCTTAGTGCCAAATAAGTTATCTTTGTGCAAGGGGGCATCCAACAATTTAAATTTGACATGGTCTGGCAGGGGTCGTTCCTTAAGCCATGCATGTTTTCTAATGATAGAACCAGTGACTGCTGCCCTGCAAGAAGCTTCTAGGGCATCAAAACCACAGTGCAAAGTGTGTTTAGTTACTTGACTTGCAGAATGCGTTAAGTCTTGTAAATCTTTAGATTCTGCCCAAGCAGGAAAGGAAGACATTTTTTGTTTAAGGAGTTCCAAGGTATGTTGCTGAAATTTCAGCATATGGAACTGACAATTTAGTGCCCTGATAGCAAAAGTAGCTGAGGTGTATACTTTTTTACTCCATCTGTCCAATGCTCGAGAATCCCTGTCTGAGGGGGTGGGATTCTTAACAGAGGTTGCTTTAATCCCTTTTGGCCCTTGAGAAATGACCTCAGGGTCAGCTGTTGGATTTTTAAAAAGATATGTGTGTGAGTCAGGGACTCTATAGTACCTGTCTGGTTTTCTGGGAGCATGAGGTAGGGCATCAGGAGTCAAGCTGGATTCATGGAAAACATCCTCCACAACATCCAGGACTGAGGGATTGCCAAGGGTCTGTGTTGTGGAAGATCTAGGAATTCCCTGAGTCTCTTTTTAGACTGAGGGTAGTCCTGACTCTCCCATTGGAAATGCTCCCATAAAGTATGCAGGGTTTCCCCAAAAGAAAAAATCCTCTGGGGTAGAGGCTGAAGGAATGGAGTCCTCTGAATCAGAATCCTCATAAGTGGAGAGGGGTTGCATGTCTTCATAGTTAGATGAATCAGATTCATCTGACTCTTGTTCAGATAAAACTACAGACAGATATATTTTCCTTTTGGAGAGGGTAGCTTGGCTTCCCCTGATCAGTATGATAAGGTCTTCCGCCATTTTAAGCATTTGAGACTGAGGCAAGGTAGCAGGCACCTGAGAGTGGGTTTTCGATTTCTTGTGCATGGTTTGAACCCTGGGTCTAAGAAACTCAGTAGTTTTTGAAAGAATGGTAATCGTGAAAGAAGACGTCAGTTTGTGTTGAGATTCGGTAGTGCCAAGGACTTCCTCAGAAGCTGGTGCCCACTCAGCGGCACCGGACCCATCCAAGGTAGAGAAGACAGCAGGATCTTTAGTCAAAGAAGAGTTTTGCGGCATACCAAACACCAAAAGGGTCGGCCTGCGAATCAACTGAAGTGGGCATCAGGAGCTGTGAAAGCATCTCACTGAGTACTGGAGGACTGATGACTAGATTAACAGAAGCGTCATCGGTAGGTTTGGATCTGTGTGGTCTGTCTTTGTCTTTATCTTTACATTTTTTCAGAAGATCTGCTGTCGGATGGCTTACCGAAGCCATATCGGAATTCGAGGATTGTAAATGAAAATACACTAAGGGGCCAACGATGGATTGTTCTGGTGTTGAACAAAGCACAGAAGCGACAATGTGGGACATCATGGTCTGGGCCTAAGCAAGTAAGAGTGGAGTCTCAGTGTGGTATTTGCTTTCCACAGGCGAGACAATTACTAACTTTTTCTGACATTGGTTAGTGCAAGAAAAAAGAATCCACAACGGGGTACTTAGCTTTAGAACACTTCAACTTCAGTTTCGTAGAGCACATGGCTGCAAGAGCCCATTTCCTTTCAAACACCAAGGAGGAGTTCAGAAATGGAGCAACCGGCTGGGGGGGGGGGGGGGACATCACACAGATGTTTAAAGAATTTGATCAAAGACTACTAAAATATAAAAAATTGTATCTGGAAATAGCTTACTTTATTGTATGAGTGAGAACATCACTCCTAAAGGACTGAGAGTTTGGCAGTTTCCTACAGGATTAGTGGAGGGTTCAGAGTTTCACCAAGAATTACTGAAACTCTTTGACAAGCATGGCTATGAATTACAAGCAGTCATGTGCAAACACTATCAGTTATGTGCAGATAAATTAATGGAGGAAGCCATACCTCCCAACAGCACCGAATTACTCGGTTTTTACCAAGTTTTGGGGTTCAAATGAAGGGGTGCCACGATACCCGAGTGGCACCCCTTCATTTCCAATTTTTTCTTTGTTTTTTGAATTTACACACTGACGGAGCTGACATCATCACATGCACAATGATGTCAGCTCCGTCAGGGCTACCAGCCTGTCGGAATTGAGCTCCTAGAACTCGAATGCGAGCAGGAACCAGAAATGCTTCCTGCTGGAATTAACATTGTGAGATGGAATGGATTTAATCAAATGTGAGCGGGAACCAGAAATGCTTCCTGCACATGTGTGTGAGAACGGAATGGATTTAATTACTGACAAGTAACTTAGGAGTCAGCATTGCGAGAATGGATTTTACTGACAAGTAAGGAGTGTGTATACAGAATGGATTTAATCCTGGTCAGCTGCTTCCTGTTGTAATTAATGTTGTGTGTGAGAACGGAATGGATGGATTTAATCCTGGTCAGCATGGTGTGTGTACGCGTGTGTGTGTTTAGTTGTGGTGTACTTTAGGTGCATATTAAAGTGCACAGAAAATGTAAGTAATGAGAAATCCACTGGGCAGGCGGTCTGCCACCTTCCAATTTCTTTGCAAGACTAAAGGATTTAACAGGGTTAGAAACAGTGGACGAGAAAAGGCACAAAGCGTGGTGGTTGTCATAGATGGGTATGGATTGGTAGTGCAAATGTACTGAATATTGAAGTGTGTGTAGCATGCCAATTTTCTCTTTCCTGGTCTCGTGCTTGACAGTATACCTCCCAAATGTCTTTGATTTTACCAGAATGCCGCTGATTTTGCCTGAAATATTTTGTCTGCTCCTAATAAAATTGTGTATTTCCTGCCAAATTGTTGAAGAATGGATTGCAGTCACTAAATAATGACAGACTTCACATCCTTCATAAAATGTAAAATAGTTATTCAAGCAACTTTCTAAGTATATAAAAGCAATATTTAACATCTGTCTCTGATTTTTGTGTGAATGTAAAATGCCCCAGGTGAATATACCTGGTGGCTAGAGGAAGAACCCATGCTTAACCCTTTATCTTTTGGTTCAAGTGGCAAGAGCCTAAAGTCCCTACCCACCACCCCTTGTGAAACTCTGGATTTCTGCCTCATATTTGTTCTGTTCCTCATAAAATCTGTGGTTTTATGGCTTTTTGTGGCAAGTCAGTGATGGATTGAATTTATGACAGGCACTTGAATTTCAGACGTCATATTCTTCATAAAATAAATGGTAACACAAAACCTTTATTCTAGCAATTTTCTAAGTTTATAAGGTCAGTATTTGAAATTTGTCCCTATTTTTAGGGCTGTAATGTTGTTGTTTTCTGGTTAGGGGTCGCCACATCAGATCACCTGTTCACTTATGATTGGCAGTGGATTTTTACAGTGCCAGCTCAACACCCAACCTTCAGAGAAGGCACACCCATTCACGCACCTACCTGCATGTTTTTCAAGTTCCCACAACCACGGGGAGAACATGCAAACTACAAACAGAAGGAACTCCAGCTGAGAATCGAACCAGAGATCCTCTTACTGTGAGGCAACAATGCTAACTTTTGCACCATCACAGCCATTATATTTGCAAGGCTGTAATGTATTCCCCTATTATTGGCTTTGTCCAGGTTTTTTTTGTGCTAACAGGTTGAGAGCTATGGTAAGATGTGAGAACTGAATTCACTAAATGATAGCTATTTAAGTTCAGGAAACTGCTAATTTGGCATAGTGGTATGTTGCTCTGACTGTAGTGCATAGGGTCCTGGGTTTAAGACTTGGCAGTGAAACGCATGGTGGTAACACACCATTTTATTTAAGCAACTTTCCAAAATTATATAAGCAAGGTTTAAAATGTGTCTCTGGTTTTTGGGCTTTTGCCCCCCCCCCCCCAAAAAAAATAATATTTGGATTTCTTAGGCTGCAAAGTTGAGAGATACAGTTGTGTGTTGAGTGGATTTTACAAGGAGCTGAGAGCGTCAGGGGAAGAGAAGTTTTGTGTGGCTTATGCTGTGTCTGCTTGCATTGTTAATAGCATAACAGGTTAAATGCTTGCTTTTGATGCAGACGACCATGGGTTCTACTCCCACAGTCTGAAGATGCATTGCTGATACTGTACTATGTTGTACTTTTAAAGGGGGTGGATGTAACAAGTCAAGGGTGTAGCTACAGATAAAACAGAAGTGAGCAAATGTCAAGCACAAGGGCATTTGTTTCTCAGTGGAAAGAGCAAAAAATATTAACCCAAATTCAGGAACCTAAAATCAGAATGATTATATTTTGTGCTGCATTATAAGAAAAAAAATGTGTGTGGAAGTAGACTTTTATGATGGAAATGTTCTGAATTGGGCAGTTTTTTCATTGGTTCATTTTGTTTCATTGCCTACTGGAAAAATGTTCAAACAATAAATTTTGAATGCGCTCTAAGTCTAACAAGTGTGCTGTATTATACAAGGAATATAATTTAATAAAGTCCGGAAGGTGTATCAAAGAACACATGTATGTTTCTTGTTTTGTGTGCAAGGGGCCTATGATTTGAAAACAGCCCAAAGGTAATCTTTATCCACCACTGGCCAGATGCATTTTCTTTGGATGTGTTATGGTTTTCAATGCTGTTTCAATGAATGTGAGTTTCAAGAGCAGAGAAGTTTTAATGCTATGCTATGTTTATTTTCATTGTGAGACAGTATCGCTTTGTTTATCAGACATCTATTAGTGTTTGTGCATTGTGCTATAAAATGTAAACATAAAATTCAAATAATCAATGTAGAACTAAAGCAGTATGCACATTAGTGTTTATGGTAAATGGGATGAAATAGCCAGGTAATGGGACACTGGAATGGCTGCAGGGGGACTGTAGTGCCATATTTTGGTTGTCTGTTCTTCAGTTTGCGTTTGAAAGTTGGTATCCCATAATTCCACTGGAATGGGCAGGGTTACATAATTATGTATGCTAATTTTATGTTAATCAGCATACATATTTGTACCTATTTTTCATGGGCCTTGTCCAGATTTTTGATGTTTCCAGGTTGAGAGGTATGGAGGAAGCAACAATCCTAGACCAAAAAAATCAAGGAAAATGTGGACTTTAGTAGGTATAAATTTGATTATGAAAGATCATTCACCAGTATAGATCAGTACATTTCAAAATTGAGAAATGGCAGGCTGAAAAAGCTTAACAGAGATAGACATGCCTATGAGATTGGTTCAGCCTATCCGAAGCCGGCTCCATCGCAATCTGGAGCTCTGATTGGGCAAATGGAAGCCAGAGGAGGGTCTAGAGGGAATCCAACTCATCTAGGAAATGCAACATCTAGAAAAGGAAGGCAGGAGAACAACGCGTACCAACAGAGCTGTTTGAATTATAAATCAGGGAACAGAAGTGCAAACAGAAGTCAGGATGACATAGAACTCTCGTATTCCAGCAACAGACAACAAAATATGGTAAATTCTACACCAGGAGATGCCCCACATTTTCGGCAACCAGCCTCAACTTATAACTTGAGGCAAAGGGCTACCAGAACATACTACAACAGGAGGAACAACTGGAATCACTGAACAACCCTGCAGTAAGTGATTCTAGGAAAAGTAAAATTGTTTGCAACATAGAAAAATACTTTAAAGTGTTTAACTTTTCTGAGTTAACTGTAGACCTAATGCTGCTAGACTTATTGGCTAAAGGGCATACATTTGTACCAACTCATAAAACAGACTTACCTAACACTTTAATTGACTTAAAACTGTTTGTAAGAAAATTGAATTTCAGTACTGCTGGGACCATACAATCACACACTCAACACATTACACACTGCTAGTACTTACTACACGCCACACTAGCTTTGTACGGACAGATTTGTGAATTAGACATAACAAACTGTCTAAACAATGGTAAGGAGGTGAATGCTGGATTCAGCAACATCACTAGAAAAAAAAAAGAAGCATTGTCTTTACTAAAACAAGCCCCTGTCAGGCTTATGCAACCTGACAAAGGGGTTGGGTTAGTAATAATGAACTATGAAGAGTATAAAGGTAGAATGTCCAGGATTTTACAAAGTGATGTTTATGTTGAAGTTTCCAGAAATGAATTGAATGCAGCATACAGGATGATTTGAACAATTTTAAATGATTTGTTTATTGAGGGGAAAATAGACATGGACCAATTCAACTACCTGAACATGCCAGCACCTAGAATTCCTGTACTTTTCAGAATTCCGAAAATACACAAAAGTATCACTGACCCACCCATGAGACCCCTAGTAGATGCCAGGAATAGTATTTCATACTCCTGTGCTAAATTTGTAGACTACATACTTAAGTAATATGTTAAGAAAGGGGCAAATATGTAAAGATTCATGGAATTTTTTATCTAACATCAATAAACTGGAATTCAGCAAAGACTTGAACTTCCTGACAGTCGATGTGAATGACTTGCATTCATCAATCCCCCACCAAGAGGGTATAGAATGGGTCAGTTACATGTTACGCAAGGGAAGGGCACCAGCAGAGGAAATCACACGTGTTGAAGTCATCTTAGACATTATTCTATCATACAATTTCATCATGTTCAGTAACAAGTTCTACCTCCAGAAAATAGGGGTAGCAATGGGCTCACCTTGCGGGGCCAGTGTAGCAAATCTAGTGATATCCTACTGGGAGGAGGAGTATGTGAAGAAATCTGGGCAGACCCCACATCAGACCCACTATTACACCCGTTATTTGGATGCTATTTTTATGTTAATAGAGGGAGACCATACCCAAGCAGAAGAACTGGTTTCATACTTCAACAGTACCACACACTTTTTATCTTTCACATTTACTTTTGGGAAACAGAACATCGCATTTCTGGACATTAACCTTAGCAAAGACTACACTAATACTTGCTATTCAGCAACTATATACAGGAAAGAAACATACTCAAACACCTTTTTACACTCCAGTAGCTGCCACCCCCTTTACCAAAAAAGATCGGTGCTGAAGGGGCAACTAGTGAGGGCAGCAAGGATGGTCACAAACGATGACAACTTTTCCACTGAATGTAGTAAACTACAGGGTATGTTTTCTCGAAGAGGTTACCCAAACCACTTACTGAATCAAATAATGACAGAAGTGCAGTCAAAAAAATCAAGAGGTTTTTATAAACCAATACTGGATACGAAAACCATTTCAGAAAACTCAACATTAGATCTGCACACAAAAACAGGCACTAACAATCTTGGACAGGGTAGTTTGATTACACCTTTTAGCTCAGACGCATATGAGATCATGAGGATCATCACTATGATCTGGGACATTTTACGGAATGACCCAACTACCAGGTCAAGAATAGAGGGTCCACCTGGATTAGTTTTCAAACTGGGCCCCAACCTAAAAAATATCTTGGAATCTAACCATGGTACTTACCAGTATGCAGTTAGGTATGGAATATCCAGATGTAACATGTGCCATTATTGCCCACACATGTCTACAGGGTCAACCTTTACCATTAGAAATAAAGAGTATCAAATAAAACGCAAATTTAACTGTCAGACTAAAGCGGTGATCTATGTAGCTCTATGCCAACAATGTCCAGCATTCCACATAGGGAAGACGAACAGGAGGTTCAGGAACGAGTTTACGAACACCTGTACCATATAAAGAAAGGGAGTCAAGAGAATACCCTAAGTATACACAAGCAGGAATACACAGACCACACATTTAAATTTAAGGCAATAGACAGTGTGAAGTCTGATGGAAGAGGGGGCCCAGAATCTTTACATTTAGAAAGGTTAGAGTTATTGTGGCAACTCAGGACTACGGCTTGCGCTTACCCTGGGTTAAATTAGGTTTACTCTATTTCTTGTATTTTAAAGCTAAGAAACCTCCAGAGATGACTAACATAATAAAATGCAGGACAAACTAGCTAGGTCAAATATATAACAGTTGTCAGTACAGGCTAATACATACAAACTCTTAACAGCAGTTAATTTAGTAATGCATAATTCAAATGGTGGGTATCATGCCATGATGTATAGATAGGAATGTTGTTTGTACTTCCATGTAGCCATACATAACTGTTACCCCCAATATTTATATATATTTTTCATTCTAATGTTTAACTGTAGGATGCCATGCCATACTGCATAAGGCAGAAACGTGCTCTGAACATTTTTGTGCATTATTATCTTTATGCATTAGTACATTTTACTACTTCTTTATACTTCACCATTTGTTATATGCATTTTAAGCACATTTATATTTTTAAATAATTTCAAACATTTTTAACAACAACATTTTTAAAAGGTTCTCAAATATTTAAATATTTTTAATAACTGTATGTTTACATATTATGAGTATGATTTACTATGTCCCAATACTGGACAAGAGAGTGTGTATACTTACTTGCCTTTTAATAAGCCCAGAGGGTGTTTTGAAAGATACTCTTAAAGGAAGTAATTACTTATTGAGGGGACCCTCATAGTATCATCAGTGTGTTGGGAATAGCCCTCACCCATTGGCTGACTAACAACATGCCTGCACCATGGACTGTATTTAAATGCACTGGTTTTAGTGAATGCCTTTACCTGAAGAAGTTTCACCACCAGGTGGGACGAAAAGCGCTTTGTGTTCACAGTTGTTTTATCATCTACTTCAATATATATTCTGTATTTTTTATTATTTTTGCTTGTGCTATATTAAAGAAAAGGAACTACAGTACCTGGAGTGGATTTACCTTCTTCTGCAAGTGTCTTGGATTGTTGTTGGGTCTCCTACTTTTCCTGGTTTTGTGTTTGTACTCAGTTTGGTAGATGAAACTCAGGTAGCAGCTGACCGGCACTCATGTGAAGTGTTTCGGGCTCCATGGCAAGAAAGACTGATATAATGGCATCAGCTGCCTTATTTTATACTACTAATGACCTGACATCAGTCCTGAAGTGACAGCAACCGACACAGAAATACTAAGTCTCTGGTATTTGGGCCAACCGAGAGTTACCCTGGCAGGGATAACCCAAATGTGATGACTGCAACAGTGAAACACGAAGAACATCTACTCAATCTGGGGGCTTGAAGATTGCTTGCAACATAGATAGGATATGTTGGAGGGACAAGTATGTATCTCGGAGAATTTCCCTTATCTGGAACAGGCTTCCTATCCATGTGATGCAGAGTTCTTCCCTAGCACTATTTAAGCATAATCTGGACCAGTGGATGAGAAATCAGAAATTCACCCCAGGACTAGCACCTATGAGTCTAATGGACAGAGGCAGTCTGTAAATCATACCCTGGTTTACATATACCCATTAAAATAACCTCTTAGGCACACAAAAGTTGTGGGATATAATTGGGATATATGGCTAGGCTTATAAAGGTCCCAGTGGTCGTTAAACTAGTATGCACACATGAACCTAAACAATTCTGTTATGACAGCTAAGGATATGTGAAAAGGCATCAAACAAAAGATAAAAAAAAACTGAGGAGTTTGAAGTCCTTGATTATGGATATTGCTAGTAGGACAAAAGTAAAAAATGTTTCTAGTTCCTTTAATATTATATGCAAGTCAATTGTGTTCTTATCAAACAGAGGAGGGGCTATGGACCTTAATCAATTAGGAATTGAAGGAATGTATTTGGGAGGGAAAGAGGGCAAGAGTTAAGTGGGATAAGTTGCATTTCCCCACAGAACAAAGTGATTTAGGATTTATTTTAATTTAATTTACACTTTGTTGACTCTTTTTAGAGCAGAACAGATTTGAAGAGATACTTTAGAGCAGGTAGAAAACTGCAAATCAAACTGAAAAAAAAATACTGTTGAAATGGAGGGGGAGGGGTCTCAAAATAAGGAAAGGGAACGATTTTGGATAAAGGTCCTGAAAGAGAACAATAACAGTAATTCAGAATACTTTTACAAAGTAGAAGAAAGTATTCTGAAAACTGTTTATTTATTTATGTGACATATGTTTACCAGGAAATTCCAACTGGGATAATATCCCATTTTCAGCGGAGACGTAGAGAGAAAAACTTCACATTGACATAATATGGTTACGCTTAGTGATTACAAAGCCTAATATAGAAGAAGGACATATTAACCAAGTAAAAATTCAGCTTCTGTAAACCTGGGAATGGTGAGAGGAGCTTTTACCAATAGGGATGATTGTAATTAGGGGTACAGAAAACAAGAAAATGTATTACCTCTTCCATAATTTATTGGAGAAACTTAGCTGAAGTTTGGACTGGTGACTTTCCTTCCAGGGATAACAGAGTGTAGGCAAATAGGTAAGGAGCAAGGAATAGGGGGATGTTACATGGAATACCAGCTCTTGTTGAGTTTATAGGTGAGTTTAGAACAGAAGCTGTGGTTAAAAAAATAGATAAGTCACAGAGCATATAAAATAATAACTATAAGAATCAGTCAGAAGATGTTAGAAAAGACTGGGAAAGAGAATGGAAAGGCACTATCCAAAGTTGCACTGGCAGGATATTTGTATGACTCCCAAGTATGCAACAAAATCTGCAAGGTTTAGGATTTTTGCATGGAATTATTTGCATAATTGTTTTAGACCCCAAGAAGACTTCAGAAAATCTGTTCCATGGGTAGACACTAATTGTTATAGGTATGATCTGAAATACAGGGATATTTAGAAGCATGTTTTTGGGGGATGCAATGACTTTGGAGATTATTAGTCCTTACAGTGTACTTTCTTAGATATGTTGGGGGAGCAAGTGAGTGTAACTAAATAAATGATCCTTTTGAGGTGGGATATAGAAACTGAATTTCCTAGACATAGTAGTTTAACATTGTTGGCTGCCAAAAAGGCAGTTACTAGAACATGGAAATCAAATTATAAGTCAACAGTAACAGAATTGCTGAACATTAATGTAGATAAAATAAATGGATGTGGGGTCTACATCAAAATAAATGGAATCCATGGGAAAAATACATGCAGAACAATCTTCAGGAGGAGGAGGAGCAAAACTTCTGGGAGGGTAGGATTTGAACAGTCTTTGCAATGTTAAATTTATCCAGTCATGTAAAACAGAGTGCTTCCCTGACCCTATTAAAATGAAACATTGGATAGGAAATCGTAAATTTATCCCCAGTCTGGCTCCCAAGTCCCTTATGGACAGAGGCTGTCAATAAGAAAAGTATTATCCTAACTAACACCCCCGCCCTACAAATCCTTAGTTACCTCTCTATTAACATGTCCCTCCCCATTATAGACACCCATGATACGCAGAATCGAATTGGTTTGGGGTGCACCACTAGGCTTGTAAGGGCCCTAGTGGTTGTTAGCCTAGTAACAACCAACGAATAATAAAGAAATATATGCATCATGCATGAAAAGGAAAAATCTTTGTAATGGTTTGTTTTCTCTTTTATAACTGTATGTGTACCAATGTCAGTGTGTAACACGTTAATTCCCATGTCAGTGTGTAACACGTTAATTCCCATGTCAGTCTGTAACACATTAATTTAATAAAGCTGCTAAAAAAGATGCAGCTTGGTCATAAGAGTAATAAATAGGAAAATAATTCTGAGATGTTCAGTAGAACAGTTACAGATGCTTCAACGTTCAAATACTCTGACAAATCCATTCTGTCACAAGTAGTCCAGTTAAAATGGTTCAACTAGAGAAGAGTTCTGTTGCCTATGGTTGAAAAGAATTTACAGATAGATGGATAGAGATGTTCAGATAGAAAAAGGAATTGTTATCAATAGTATACAGATGCATGAAATTCCATAACTATGGTAAAATTTGTCCAGGTGGAAACTCTCCACAAATCCCCAAAAAGTTCTTGCACCTCTGAGATTGTCAGGAATGTTACCTAGGGAACAGAGATATGAGCTGAATGTGAAAATACAGACAAGGTAATGCGCTATAGATAGCAGATATTGCAACAGAAAGATGAATAAACTGTGTGGGATCACAACAGTAATGAAAAACAAACAAATGGACTCTTTTGAATCTCAGCTTACAGTCTTTTATTGATAGGGCTTATTTTATTTTATGTGATTTGATTTTGTTTTAATCTATCATTTATCATTATGTATGTTTATTGTACTTAGAAGTAATGTACGTTCGCCTGACTGTGTTAAGGAGGTGTGTTACTTTGTCCTGTTCCGATTGATTGTTTTGAAAAGCATTGGAGGAAGTGTTAGTTATGGGTGGAGGTATTTATTTTCAGTTGCTTTTGTGGTAAATTGGTCTGAGGAAGCAAAATTCATTTTGCAAAAGGGCTTACCTATATTAAAGTTATTTGTTTTTACCTTACGTGAGTTTCGTCCTCATTTGATTGAAGTTGAATCCAATGGACATAACCTAGCTGTGTTTCTGTGCTTGGGATATTTGTTCATTTGTTTTTCAGATAGCAGATATTGTTAAGCAGGTCAAATGTATCAGAGAAGCAATAAAGAATTTATAGCAGAAATTTGAGAACTACAGTTTCCAATGAATTGAGAAAAAAATTCAGATGTACTGACACTGACGTACAGATATAATAACTGAAAACATTACAATGAATGGAAGACCTAACAAAGTCTCATCAGTATGGAACAAAATTCAGTCTTATTTTTCTTTCAAAGAAAAAACAAGTGGTGGTAGCATGTTAATGTTCATGGATGACAAAAATAACAGCCTCTGTTCAGTATGGAAAACAAATGCTTGAGAGAATATGGAAATCATATATGGGAATAGTGAACTGGAAACAAGAGCAAGAGGTAGACCTTGAAATTCACAATCAGAATTGTTCAGATAAGGCAAGTTGCACTGTTTAGATTTAATGCAATTCAGAGAAATACATACTCTGTATGGTGCTGAACTGCATTAAGACCTAATTTACCTTTGTAAGAATTTCATCAGAGCACTTTTATTTATTTATTTATTTATTTTATATATGTTTACATTTTTGGTTATGGGGATATATACCACAGCATGATCAACTGCAGGATCAGCCTGGGTTGCATTCAAAACAGTTGCAGCTAAAATGTTAACAAAGACCAAACATAACACAAAGGTAATACAAGCTGGTCACAAAAAAAGAGGAATTGGAGCTGTACATTTTACAAGAGAAAAGTAGAATCAGTTGAGAAACAAAAAAAGAGTGAGAAGCAGGATTAGCCTTTGAAACAGTATTATATATATATATATATATATATATATATATATATATATATATATATATATATCCTTTTTTGGCTAGGTTAGTCCCACAAGGCTAGTAGCCTTTATTCAAGGGAGACCCAAGATGGTATTTATACTTCTGGAGAATCTTTAGTCAGGGCATCAGGGAACTTCCAATACTCTTTTCGATAGGTGTTGTAAGATGTTTTACATCCACCTGAGCTATGACCAACTCAGGTAGATGGGGCCTCAGTATAACATCTCAACTGAAGGATGAAACACTCAGGAGTGCAGCACCCCCCCCCCCCATGCTGCACTGAAGTGTGGGAATAGAATCCACAGCCTTCTGCACCATAGGAGTGTGCTACCCATTGTTTCATTGACACTGCAATAGTAGTAGGGGGACCCATAGGTGCTTAGAGGGCAAATCAATTGATAAATTTAAAGTATTGACACAGAGTGCAGGAAGACAGAAGATCTGAGAAAGGTAAATGTTGTAAGATAACAGCGAGCAACGAGAAAGAGAAGCCAAATAAATAGTCAGAGGAAGGAGATGCACAGTAGTAACCAATAGATAGTGGCATAAATGGAGAATGGAGTGACTTGTAAGAAAATTAAACTAGTGCAGAGTAGTATTTATGAGCACCTGTCTTCTTCTTTAATCTACTAGATGTCGAACCATCTATGATCAACACCTAATTGTCCAACAACATAATCATCAATCCACAAACGATCAAAAAAAAAACAAAAAAACAACAACATACAAAACTGTTTTGTTGCAGGAGAGCAAACCTCATGCACCACCCATGAGGGGGTGTGGACCTCACACACACCTTGCTTATTATCCAAGATTGCGCTACACTGAGGGAATGGCATATTCCTCAATCTCCACTATGCTGCAATCTTATCATAAAAAAAATCAGAACATTTTGATCAGCTGTACTGGCTTTGCCACTTGTCAGTCAAAGCAGACAAAAGGTTCTGCATGCATTTTTTATATATATATATATATATATATATATATATATATATATATATATATGTACATAACACAGACACATGGGAACTATAAATTAAGCCAAATGCCATTGGAGTTGACATCTGTTGTGTTATCACTATTTGGTTAATAAAACAGATGATCAACAGTAATGCAAGTTTGACACAATATGGGGGTTGGGGAATATGTCCATTTCATTGTATTTTTCTCTCTCAGAGCTGGAATACACAAGGAGCTTGAGTGTGGAGGTGTAGGGGTCTTGATGTCCATCGAAAAAACAAAACATTTTTTGTTTTTAATGCAAATTCAGCCTTGAGAATATGAATAAAGTTACCAGACTTGAACTTTTATTTCCAAATAGTTTTCCATATCTCACTGGTTAATGGGGAGAATTTTTCAGAGCTTTGGGCATTGCCCATTAAAATCAGTTTTCCCTCCAAGTTTAAGAGACCTTATTGTTTTGCAACTAGTGTCCTCGCTGTGGTTGCATGGGTTTCCTCCGGGTGCTCCGGTTTCCTCCCACATCCGAAAGACATGCTGTACGTGGATTGGACACTCTAAATTGGCCCTAGGTGTGAGTGCTTGCATGTGTGTGCCTTCTTTGGAAGGTTTGGGCACCGGGCTGGCAACTCGATACCGTAAAAACTCCACTGCCAGTCATGGGCGGACAGGTGATCCGCTGTGGCTACTCCTAACCGGGAAAAAGCCGAAAGAAGAAGAAGAAGAATTGTTTTGCAACTAGTAGTTAGGAGTTACAAATGCATAAATGTACTTGCTATTTTCAAAAAAGATTATGAAATTTTCAATACAACATTTACTTTACATTTTTTATATATATTTTTACACATTATTTTTAGTGTCTTCATTTGTATTAGTTTCTCTAATTAGGTTTTATCAATTAAATAAATTTAATTCAAAATTAAATTAGACTGGTTGTCTTCACATATTTACAGATTAAATTTTAACTTGATTTTTATGAAATAATTGGCTAGTATGCTGAATTCTGAGCTAGTTTATTGTGTTTAAAGCATTTTAAAGTATTTTACTATTTAAATGAATTTTATAATTTTTAAAACACTGTGTTAAAGTTCTTTTGAAATTCTGAGGAAATTAACAGTCTAGGAAGTGTATGTTTCTTTAAAAGTTCCTGCAACTCCAATTAACTCATTATTTAAAGTTTTTTAATTATTTAATTAGTAGAAACACTGGGAGTGGAAATTGTATTTTTGTATTCTAATGGTCTCCCAAGTGAGACTAAAGTGCTTAATCCTTGTATATTTGATTTGCAAGATTGATGAAATATACTTTTCCGATTTGCCTGTTCTTTTTTTTCCACTTGACTGAAGGTGGTGTTACCCGTTAGGGAGTGGAAATACCCTTCAGTATAGATTTGTGGTTTTTGAACAGGGTTTGAACAGGACAAATCTGCATCACAAAATGCAGCAGCAAGATTGCTCACAAGAACTGTTTTCTGGTACCCACTCACTTCTAGTGCTTTCAAAAATGGCTGCTGTCAAAGGAGAGCTTGCAAAGCTGGTTGAACTCCTTTCACAACCCCCCATTTGGGGTTGGATTATGACCTATACAATAACTGCCCCTTCTGGAGGATATGAAGGGAAGATTATCAAGGCATTTCTGAGGGGCCAGCTAATGGAGGGAAATGTGAAGATGACAATGATATGGAGGGGAGGAACAGACTTGCTTTAAACGAACCCATTGAAATGGGGGAGGGATCGCAACAGAGACTACTATCTGAAGATAACCTACACACAAATGAAATGGAGCAACAGATTGCAGTAATTGATAGAAACCAATTTAAAGATACTTTGTACAGTAGTTTTAATAATAATGCTGGGAATAATGTAAAATATGCAACTATTGCAGCTGGCAATCAACAGAACCATGAAGGTAACAGACAAACTGGTATAGATAACATCTTCAGAGACAATTTTAATGGGACTAATAATTTTATTTTTAATGATTGGGTGTTCAACCCCATGTATTTTTAATTTTTAAACATGTTTGATCAACACGGGTTTGAACTCATCGAACTTATAATAAAATGGAGCAACAGGGTGATTAATAATCTACCTGTTGAAGTAGAACAATTAAATAATTTTATTCAAAATTATTTGTTTTTTGAATAACACAGTACTTTGTTTTTCAATGTTTTTTCCAGGACTGATAAAAATGTGATGGAAATTCAAAATAAAGTGTAAGAAAGTTCACAGGGATAGTGAGCAATATAAAAATAAAGAAGCGTATCCCAACTTAAAAGTGAAGTTTTCTTCATCCGATTATGACAGTGGTAACAGCAATAGTGAGAAAGTGTTTATTAATGAAAGTGATTACAGAGAGAGTGAGGATTGGAATCATAGGGGGATAGGTGATAGTGAACATCACATTATTTAACTTAATAAGATGGACAATAATCAGGATTTTCTATCTTTAAAGAGATCAGAAAGGCAAGTGAATCGGCAGGTAGAAATCAGGGATACAGGGTCACACAAGGGTTATACAAAAAAAGTCATGCAACCTCCCAACCCCAAACAGATGACAAAGGAATATGAATATTACTCACAGAGGAAATGATACCACCAACCCCAGAAGGGAACAGTAGAATGTAGTCATGGAGGAATCCTTTAAACAAGGAACGGTTTTAATATATTTAATTACAGTCATTTAACTATTACCTCAGTTTTTTTTTTTTTTTACAATTTTGGAAAAAGGTTTTAAATTTATATCAGCCAGTCAAGCAGATACAGCAGATATAATTTTGGAATTTAAACTATACTTAAGGAAATTAAATTTGGCACTGTTTTTTTTTACAAAGATGACAGAGTGATTAAACAAACAGTTAAAGAAAACAATAAATTTGTAAGGAGGAGTATACTCAATCACCTTTACACCTGACATCAGTGGCTTTTGAAAAGGCAATTATGGATGATAAAGTAAAAAAAAAAGGTTTAATTTAAGCAAGGATGAATTTGAACTATTGAACATCCTGACTAAGGATAAATCATTTAGACTTATGAAACCAGACAAGGGTGAAATAGTAGTGATCTGTGACACAATTGGTTATGTTTGTAACATGGCTAAGATCTTGCATAACTCAGACTATTGTAGTATTGTTTCAAGAAATTAGGTCAATTTAGCATATAGACAAATAGACATGAACTTTTTTTAGAAAACAAAATAACCCTGGAGATTTATAATTTTCTAAGAGTGGAATAAACATACATCCCCAGTATATTTGGGATCTCCAAGGCCCCTATAGACCTCTTGATTCTGCTGCTGGCTCTAAAACCCATCCTCTGGATATATTTATAGATAAAATATTAAAACTGATTAATGTTTCAAGAAATGAGGTCAATTTAGCATATAGACAAATAGACATGAACTTTTTTTAGAAAACAAAATAACCCTGGAGGTTTATAATTTTCTAAGAGTGGAATAAACATACATCCCCAGTATATTTTGGGATCTCCAAGGCCCCTATAGACCTCTTGATTCTGCTGCTGGCTCTAAAACCCATCCTCTGGATATATTTACAGATAAAATATTAAAACTGATTAATGGGCAGGAACTCCATTTTTTGAGAGACTCCTGGGACTTTTTGAAGAGGTTGACACCAGAGAGTTGGGACCCTAAGATACAGTTTTTTAACTATTGATGTTGTAGATTTGTTTAACTCAATTCCAATGGAAAAGGGGTTATCATTCTTCCTTGGTACATTAATTGAATGTGAATTTCTAACTGCTGATAGTATTAGAATTTTATTGGACCTAACAGATCTAGTGCTAAACAATAATTTTATTTATGTTGAGGGAGAGGTTTTTAAACAACTAAAAGGAGTAACAGTGGGGTCCACTTGTGCCCCAATATATGCAAATGCAGTACTGCATGCTTGGGAGAAAAATATGATTTTTTTCATATGCATATTTTAAGTTCATTAGGTGTTATCTAAGATTTTTAGATAACATTTTTATTTGATGGACTGGTTTGGGAGATAAAGTTAACAAGTTTATTGAATTTATGCACAATTCTATTCCATTTTTAAAATTTACCTTTACATTTAACCAGAAAATTATCAATTATTTACATATCCAAGTGGAGTAAATGGGGTTTGGTTTCAAAACAAAATTTTTAGGAAACCAACTTTTAGTAATTCCTATTTGCATTTTGCCCATTTACATCATTTTGTGCTTAAGAAGAACCTTACTAGGGGCCACTGTATTAGGGTCGCAGGGATGACCTCAAGTTTTAATGACTTGGAAGAGAAAATGAATACAATTAAGAAAAATGTTTATTGAGAGGGGATATCCTGAACCCATGCTACAGGAAATTATTGTTGAGATAACACATTCATAGAGAATGAAATTTAAACCCTTATTAAGTGAAGAAATGACCATGGCTAAGAAGTAAACTAAACAAATTTCAGGATGCAACACATGCTTTGATAGGGCCAGTGTTGTGGCTTACAGTGATCTTTCAGGTGACATTAAGAACATTATAATAAATAATTGGAAAATTTTGAAGGGCAGTAATAAACTAGGTAAAGTGGTGGGTAATGAACCAATATTTATTAACAATACATTATTTAATTTAAAGAAACTACTTGAGGGAACTAAATGTATGAGGGATGGAAAGCCCAAAATGTGTACTAAAGGGTGTGGAGCCTGTAAACAATGCCCCTGGGTATTTGAAGGAGAAATCATTAATTTGAATAACAATATATATTCCAAAGTCACTTTTAAGAATGGCAAATGTACCACAATAGGTATTATTTATTTGGATAAATGCTGTTGGTGCAATGAATTTTATATAGGAAAAACAGAGACGGCATTGAGGAAAAGGATATATTAGCACTACTATAACATTAGTAAAATGAATGTCAGTAACACCTTGGCTAGACATACAGAAATCTGTAGTAATAACTGATTTTAATTTGAAATTATACAAATAGTTGAGAGAGGTTTGGGGGGTTGTGAAAATTTAACTTTGGTTAAACACAGCCCCCCCCCTTTTAAAAAACAGTATTATTTTGCAGCTAGCAGTTAAGCTAAGAGCCTTGAGAATATAAACAAAGTTACCAGTCTTGAACTATTTAATATATTTACACATATTTCCAGGGGTTAATGGGGAGAATTCCTCAAAGTTTAAGAAATAATTTGGCATCTGACATTAAAATCAGTTTTCCCCTCCAAGTTTAAGGGACCTTATTGTTTTGCAGCTAGTAGTTAGGAGTTACAAAAACATGAATGTACTTGTTATTTTCAAGAATTATGAATATTTTTATACAATTTTTAATTTACATTTTCATATATTTTTACACATTATGTTTTAGTGTTTTCATGTGTATTAGTTACTCTAATTAGGTTTTATCAGTTAATTACATTTAATTCAAAATTAAATTACACTGGTTGTCCCCACATATTTACAGATGAAATTTTGATTGCATTTTATGAAAAAAATGTGCTAGTAAACTAAATTATGAGCTAGTTTATTATGTTTAAGGCAATTTAAAGTATTTCATTATTTAAATGAATGTTATTATTTTTAAAGTACTTCAAACTGTGTTAAAGTTATTTTGGAATTCTGGGGAATCAAACTGCCTAAGCAGTGTGTGTGTTTCTTTAAAAGTTCCCTCAACCCCAGTTAATTCATTGTTTAAAGGCTTTTTAATTATTTAGCTACGAGAGACACTGATGATATAAAAGGGAATGGAAACTGTACTTTTGCATTCTGATGAGTCTCCAGAGTGGGACAAAACCACTCAATCCTTGTTTAATTTTATTTGTGTTGCAAGATTGAGTAAATATACTTTTCTGATTTCCTTGTTCTTTTTTTTTCCATTTGACTAAAGTTATAAAAATATCATTCTAAAAAGACTGAAACTCAAAACATCTAAAAAAAGAGAAAAAAATTTTGCAGAAGGCAAGCCCCAATGCATTCCACCCCCCCCCCCCCCATGTGGGGTGCTGCCCTACTATACCTCCTACTTATACATACCATTTCTGAGATCTTACAGTAGTGGGGAAAGTACAAATTCGCAGTCCCATCTGTACCAAAGTAATACCAGCACATTGTGATAATCTAACTGTTTGATTGCTTGTGCTGGCAGAAACAAAGTTTGATATTCTAAACATTCAGCTAACTAGATTCTTCTTATATATATATATATATATATATATATATATATATATATATATATATATATATATATATAGATGTAAGTGTGATCTGTTTCTTCAAAGTGTCCTTTTGTCAAATTGTTAAAAGCCTGTATATTTGATCAAGTCATATGATCAAACATACTAACTTTTCTTTTGTGCAATTTCACATACAGTAAGGAGTAAGGAATTTGCCCTTTCCTCAATGTAGTGTAATCTTGTAGTTGGTACATATAATTAGCAGAAGGTGTGGCAGTACTGTGGAAGCTTTTTGTTTAGAGTGATGTGTAGTTTGAGTATTTCTGCTTGATGTGTGTCTTGACTGTTTGTGTTTTTGATGAAAGTTACAATTCCATATATGGGGCAGCAAAGTGGTGCAGCAGTTAGAGTTATTGCCTCACAGCAAGAGGTTCACTGATTCGATTCTTGGCTGGGATGGTTTCTGTGTGGAGTCTGCTTGTCCTCTCTGTATTCATGTGGCTTTCCTCCGGGTTCTCCAGTTTTGTCTCACATTCCAAAGACATGCAGCAGGTGGATTGGACACGCTAAATTGGCTCTAGTTGTGAGTGTGTGTGTGTAAGTGTGTGGTACGGATGAACTACCACTGTGGGGCTAGCTAACCAGTGGTGTAAACCTTGGCTCAAGATGATTATCAGTGTTGAAATGACACCCTGCCCCATGTGCAAAAATGGGAAAAGGAGCTGAGGATGGATAGATTATAATTCCATATATATATATATATATATATATATATATATATATATATATATATATATTCATAACCCTCTTTTTCCCATTTTTTGCACATGGGGTCAGATATGTGTGTGTGTGTGTGTGTGTGTGTGTGTGTGTGTGTGTGCATGTAGATATATATCTATACACACACACACACACACACACACACACACACACACACACACACACAAGTAGTTGGTCAAAATTCATTCTTTCTGAATGCATTTTGTTCATATTCAAGTTATCAAACAAAATGAAGTTCAAAAAGAATAAATGGAAAAGAGGGAGGTATTTCTGCAAGATCGCGGAATACCTGAGATGGTGGGGGTTCCTTTTCTCCAGTATTGTATGATCTCAGAACAATGGTGTGGGGCATGCAAGCATCTATTTTAGTGCATTCATTTTGTTTAATGTCTGTTTTTCAATTCTTTTTCCAATAAAATGGAAGGTGTACAAGTGAACTTCCCATATATTAATATATGTTAATTTTATTGAAATGCACAAACTTTGAAACACAGGCACTTGGTGCCAATATTTCAAAAGTCGAGGTAATGAAAAAATTAAAAACAAAAAAATAAGGAAAAGAAACTGGTTGCTTTTGTGATCTGATCACCAAAACCCTATCACACATTCAAACATACTTTGATTATATAATTGAATAGTGGTAGTGCTATAAAGGTTTTAGCTAAGGTAGGGTGCAAGGTTAGACCTAAAGTTGGCATACATTAGTAAGACATGAAGGGTTAAGGTTAGCATGCACTAACTATTAAGAAATGAAGGGTTAGGGTTAGTTAGCATGCACTAACTATTAAGGCATGAAGGGTTAGGGTTAGCATGCATTAGTATGGCGTGTGACAGGATTTTAGAAACAATTAAGCTCCAGTTCAAACATTTCTGCTGAAAACATCCTTTATAGCTGCCAGCAGCAACTGTAATTAATAAGAAAAATGATTTGCCAGTCTCAACTAAAAAGTATAGTACACAGAAATGCTTAGTGTAACTGAGGTGGTCCGTGTAAGTGAATGGACATCTGTTCAGTTACACTGCTCAAACACATCACCCTAATAGTAGTCACAAACTTTGCAGCATTTGACTGAATAATTTTTGATCTGCTGCTGGAAACTGAGATTCTTCTAAAGTAGGAGTAATGTAATAAGCTGAACCTATGTATATATATATATATTTATATATATATATATATATATATATATATATATACTTCAGAACAACGAAACCTCACAACACCAAAGACCAAAACACCGAGACCAAAACAACAAAACCCCACAACACTGAAAACCACGTAAGTATAACACACACAAAAAACATACACAAATACATACACAACTGCCACAAACTACCAACCACACCACCCTACACTACAAATAGACAGGGGGGCAAGCCCCCCTGCACCCCCCCACACCCCCCACATTAATATTCTAACTATAAGATCTCACAAACAGACAGACAAGGCAAACTCACACCCACACACTACAGTCCCTCACACGCACACACACCACAGTCACAACACACACTTACACACAGCACTACCCCTCACAAATAAACTTACACATGCATACTCACCCACAGCGGAACACCAAAAGCGCTAAATCAAAATCCCGTAACACCGGGATTTTGAATTTCACGCTTTTCGGTGTTCTGCAATTTTGTTGTTTTGGTCTCCTTAAAAACACTTTCAATGTTCTGGTCTTTCTGTGTTTTGAAGGAGACCTATATATATATATATATATATATATATATAAATTTCAAATGCATTATTCTATCAAACAGAATACATTTCAAAAAGAATGAACAGAATACCAGTGTACTAGACATTTGGGAGTTTTCCCTTATCCACTACTTAACTAGAACTCTGATATTTTGTATTGCACATTATAATAGCACAAAACTAACACTCACACTCAAATGCAAACAAACACACACATGTACATTCTGGGTTTTGTGTCTGTGTGTGTGTGTGTGTGTGTGTGTGTGTGTGTGTGTGTGTGTGTGTGTGTGTGTGTGTGTGTGTGTGTGTGTGTGTGTGTGTGTGTAAACATATGTATACATCCACACAAAGCAAAACATTTTTTATTTGCATGCTGCTTGGCAATTTTTACAGGAAGGAATGCTATAGAAATGCTATATTACATAGAAAGAGTATGCACATGTTTAGGAATGTAGTCAAGGGGCAAGCATTAAGAGCATCAATGTTGACAGCTGATGATAGAGAGTTTGAATGCAAATTACATGACCTTATAGAGAGACTACAACAGAGAGGTTATGTAGATCGGGAAACAGAGGAGATTTTAAGGAATGCTAAGAGTTGCATAGAAGCTATAGGGAAGCTATATTTTTCATCGAGCACAACTAAGAGTAGAAAAGGACCACAGAGTGAGAATAAATATGTATGTGTTCCGACATATTTTTCAGGCAACACGAATGTTGTGACAGAGATCATTAAAAAGCACTGGCCGATACTAACCTCAAATGCTGAGATGAAAAATATAGTGGGTGAGAAACCCAAGTTTATGTTTAAGAACAGGAAATCACTTAAAAGAGTACTTTGCTACCCCAGAGATAATGTTAACAGAGTTAGGTACCAAAGGTACCATGCCTTGTAACAAATGTAATCAATGCCAATATATAGATAGCACAAATAGTTTTAGACTTCCAGATACAGGTGTGATAACTTCATTCAATGTAGCAGCAGATTGTAATATCAATAATAGAGTTTATTTAACTATATGTAATATCTGCTCAGCATTTTATGTTGGCAAAACCAACAGGAAATTTAGGTTTAGAATAAGAGAGTATCTGATGAACATCAGGAAGGGCACTTTGACAAATGCACTGGCGAAGCATGTGAAACTACATGGACAAACACATACATTTAGATTCCTAGCTGTTGACAAAATGTGGGACAATGAGAGAGGGGGAGACCTAAGTAACCAAACAGAAACATCAGAGACAAGATGGATAATCAGACTGAGGGCTGACAGGTAGAGAGGATTAAATGACAGGGTTCCCTTAAAGCCTGTGTTGAAAAATAGGAAACTGCCTAAATTAAGTAAAATATATATTTTTATTCTTGCATATATTTGCACATTTTCTTCATATTTGCACGTTTTTTATATATTTTTATATTTGAATATATTTTATTACACATTGAGAATATGTATATTATTTTAGGGCAAGAAGCTGCAAGTTCTTAATTGGTTTATGGGTGTGAAAGAATTCATTCTAATGATGATGTGATTCTGATTCGTTGTTGACTTTACCATTTTAGTATATTTGGAAAGAAGTGATTGTTGATAGCATAATGGTCTGAAGAAGGGGTGGCAACACCATGAAAGCGCTTACCTGTTGGAATAAAGTTTTTGTGTGATTTTATAGACTAGACTATGGTTTATATCTTCCTGAACCATTGGCTGTGCTGTTGGATGCTGTTTGTGGGAACATTGACTTTTTGTTTTACCAACAGTACATTCATCCTAGCTGCGACCTTAGTGTTATATTACACACAGACAGACAGTTTTTGACTGTTTTGGCATATGGTGATAACGTACCTAGATCCTTGTTAGAGAGGCAGTTACTCAGTTGTTTCTTGGCCAAATCAGATCGGCTTATTCTTTAGGCGTGAATGGTGGAAAGACTCTCTCCATTCTGAAAAACAACAAATTGGCAATCAGAGACCAGTAAAACCCAATACAAAGATTTTATTTATTCCTTTTGCACCTCAGCAGAGCTTTCAGAAGTGCCCCATAAAAAATAACTCATTAAAATTCAGGTATTACATAACAATTCACATTCAAATACCACCAGTAGAATTATACTTTCAGTTATACCATTAACAAACCAGATAATTCCATACCATTAATAAAACAGATACTTCCAATTACATTCTACAGTCATTCTCCTGCATCTTATTGCCCGATACTTTAAAATGCACTTAGATTCCTTTTAAACTTTTACCCCACAAAATCAGTTATAGTTCCAACACTGTTGCTTGCAAACCATTACAAATTCCATTGTGATGCTGGTGAAAATGCACAGGAACAGATACATATCTTCTCATGTTTTCCTTCAATCTTTAAATATTCTGTAGCAGTTTCACCTGTATATACATACCCACAGGTTCATTTTTAAACACAGATAACCACTTCAGCAAAACTAGTATATTTTTCTTTTGGATGAAAACTGGACCCCATTGACCTCTTCAAGAGTAATAACAATGTAAAGTACAGTTGTGTAAAATTTTACCATAACAGTAGATGTCCTTACCTTCACTGCTGCAGTATTTGTAACATTTAGGATTCCCTGCCATTGAAGCCTGACATCTGGCCAGTCTAACAAAGCCTGCTTTTGTTTAAATGTACGTCGAATGTCATCCCTATGTTCTTTGCGTAGCATAGGGCATAAAGGTGAGGTTCAGGTGTACCATCCTCAGAATTAATTGCTCCAGTAGGAACACCAGTCCAAGGAAACCCAAAGAGTAATCTGTACATCCAGGAAGGTAAAGAACTAGGGGGATGGAAGGAGGGAGTGAATACTGCAGCAATGAAGGCAAGGACATCTACTGTTTTGGTATGATTTTACACAACTGTACTATGTCCTTATATTCACTGCTGTGGTATTCATAATTAATGGGAGACTGCCAAAGCTCAAGAGGAAACTTGGGAGGAGGAAGGAGCAGTAGAGCCCTCCCAACACTCAGACTTGTGAGAGATGCACGTATATATCCAAATTGGAAGCCATGCACTTTCCAGCCAAGACCAGAATAGCTGGTCAAGAGGAGAAGTTCAACACTTGCACCACACCACATGGAACACATAGCCCTCCAGAACACACACCAGCACTGCCTTCACATAAAAACACAAACCACACACCCACCTTTGAGGAGGCTCTCAATAAAAATCTACCCAAACAGCAGAGACCTCCAAAGCAGAAAGGCACTCGACCACAACACACAACACTAATCATGAGACACATAACTTCCCTAAACAGTGTGCCACTCAACCAAAGCCCCTAAGGAAAAACAGCATGCCCAGCACACTACTCATAGCTGACTCCATAGTGAGGCACACTGATGTCCCACTCACTAGGTTGAATAAGGAGAAAGTAGCAGTCAGCTGTCTGTCAGGTCCCAGGATCCGCCACATAACGCACGCACTCAGGTCCCTCAACAACAGGTAAAAATATGACTCTGTCATTGTACATGTGGGTGGGAATGATCTGAGATGTACCTCAAGTACATGAAAAGAGACATGGAGGAGCTCTCGGATTATGTAGCCCAGGCGGGTATGACCCTAGCCCTGAGCAGCAAACTATCATCACCCAGAATGATACCACAGTACAAGCAGAAAATGATTGACGTCAACAATTAGCTAATTTCTGGTGCCATTCTAAGGGGATCCAGTATCTGTCTGCCTGGGATGACATGATTGACAGTGTGAGAAAAATATGTATTCACATATATAGTAAAAAGTATTCATATATGTATTAGCATTATGCTCGCTGCATTAGAAGCCTAAAAGGGTTAACACATTTATTCTGCTACAGGCTTGAAAATAATTGCATGTACTTTCTGACTTTGCTTCTTGTCAGCTCAGTGAATGACCTTGTTCATACACTGAGAAATTAGAAGTTATGTACTCACCATAACGTTCCATCTGAGTAGGTGTATTCATTTGTCTGCAACCTGTGGGTTATGGATCCGATATCGGATCCGAACCGGCATGGTTTACCAGCTATGGATCCAAGCTCTCAGCTCCTCCCCTCACCCATAATGCCCTGCTCTACCCTCATGACCTCAGATCGAGTTTGCCAACAGCAAGAACACCCTGAAAAGGGTAACACATAATATGCAGGAAACTGAAAGGCCAGGGGGATAGGAGGGCGGGATGGTTGCAGACAAATGAATACACCTACTCAGATGGAACGTTATGGTGAGTACATAACTTCTAAATCTGAAGTAGGAGATTCATTTGTCTGCAACCTGTGGGACAGAGTCCCCAGCTACCTGAATCTTGGGCGGCCATCATGGAAGGATATTCCGGAGCACCGCGGAGCCAAATGATGCTCTACCCCTAGATGCAAGATCCAACTTATAGTGGGAAATAAAAGTATGAGATGAAGCCCACGTGGCTGCTGCACAAATATCATCTAGAGGAATCCTAGCCTTAAAGGCTGCCGAGGTAGATACTGACCGGGTTGAATGGGCGTGTACACCCTCCGCGGGCCTTCCTGAAGCTTGATAAGCCAATAAGATACACTGTGAAATCCAGCGAGACAGAGAAACTTTAAAAATTGGCTTGCCCAAATTAAATTTAGCAAAGGAAATAAACAACTGGTCGGATTGCCTACGACCAGCCGTTCTGTTTAGATAAAATCTAAGTTGCCTGTGAACATCTAAGGAGTGAAGCTTGTATTCACCTTTGTTTTCATATTTAGGAAAGAAAACAGGGAGGTTAATGGATTGATTAATGTTTGCTTCAGAAGCTACTTTAGGAAGAAAGGACGGGTTGGTCCTGAGGTAAACACGGTCCGGATGAAATACCAAGTAAGGAGGTTTAGCTGATAATGCTTGGAGCTCTGAAACTCTCTTGGCCGATGTAATGGCTACTAAAAAGGCTGTCTTGAAAGACAAGAATTTGAGATCCACTGTAGCCGCTGGTTCGAAGGGGGGGGCCGGGAAGGGCTGGAGAACTAAGGAGAGGTCCCAAGGAGGAACCGCTTGTTTCACAGGGGGCCTGAGAAGGAAAGTACGTTTAAGGAAAATTTTACACAACTTGGCTGACATAAGTGGACTAGAGTCATGACCAATGTGATAATGAGAAATTGCCGCCAGTTGTACTTTGACTGTGGAACTGCTGGCACCATCGTTAAAAAGAGAGGTTAGAAAGTCAAGCACTAAAGGGAGAGGAACCGTGAAGGGATTCAGGCCTTGCCGCTCCACCCACAAAGAAAACCGCTTCCACTTGCTGCGGTAGACTTTCCTAGTGGACGGTTTATGAGCTGCCACCAGGATAGCCTTAACAGGGGACGAAATACCGGGAGTCCTGATCAAGAGTGGAACTGGAGCAGCCAAGCGGTCAGCTTCAGGTTGTCCAGGTTCGGAGGAGATATGCAGGATGGGTGGGATATCAGATCCGAATGGGATCTAGAATCCAAGGAGGATTCACCGAGTGAGACCTTAGAAAGGGGAACCAGATCTGTCGAGGCCAAAACGGAGCAATGAGAATCATTCTGCAACCCACCCGAGAGGCTTTCTGAAGAACTTGGAGCATCAGAGGCAAGGGTGGATAAGCGTACAGAAGACCGGGTGGCCAAGCATGCACCAGAGCGTCTCTTGGAGAACCTCCTGGAGGGGGTATCAGAGCGAAAAAACTGTCGCACTTGGTGTTTGAGGGAGAGGCAAAAAGATCGCATGAAGGAGTTCCCCACCATGCGAATATGCATTCCGCTACTTGAAAATTGAGAGACCACTCGTAAGGGGTCAGAATGGTGCGACTGAGCTTGTCCTCCAGGATGTTGGACCGACCCGGAATGTGCGTTGCTATTAGAAAGCGGTTGGTGGAGATTGCCCATTCCCAAACTCTCATGGCTTCTCGACAAAGGGTAAGACCTTGTTCCCCCTTGCTTGTTGATGTACCAGACAACCGACATGTTGTCCGATTGAATCGCAATTGTTCCCAAGGGAAGAAAGTCCTGAAGTGCTAGCAACGCTAAGAGCACTGCTCTCATCTCTAGAACGTTGATATGCAGAAAGGTCTCTGAATCGTTCCACGTGCCTTGGACGGTCCGGCCCGCAAAATGCCCCCCCCACCCGAGGCGGGAGGCGTCCGTGGTCACCGTGGCGAGAGGGGGAGAAGCACAAAATGGGCGGCCTCCGTGGAGATCCGGGGAGTGAATCCACCACAGGAAGGACCGCTTGCAAGCCTTGCTGATCGCAATGGGGTGATGCATAGGGAGAGCAAGGTATGACCATTGTACTAAGAGAGTCCACTGGAGGATGCGCATATTGAGCCTGGCAAGAGGAAGAAGTGCTATAGCAGATGCCATGGACCCTAGAGCCCTCAGGACCAACTCCGCCGGAACAGAACTTGAGTGGAGAATGGCCCGCACCTGGAGCTGCAGATTTTGAACTCTGTCCACAGTGAGGAAGGCTTTTAAACTCCTTGTGTCTAACCTGGCCCCTATAAAATCTAAGAGCTGTGTGGGCGCCAGGTTGGATTTCTTCGTATTTATTGTAATGCCCAGAAAGGGAGCAAGATGGAGAAAGGAGTCTCGCGCCAATAGTAGTAGATGCCTTGTTGGGGCGGTAAGAAGCCAGTCGTCCAGGTAGGGGAAGACCTGTACCCCCTGAAGCCTCAGGTGGGCCGCTACCACTGCTAATACTTTGGTGAACACCCTGGGGGCTGTGGTGAGACCAAAGGGAAGGACCCGGAACTGGTAATGACTGTCTCCCAGCCGGAAGCGTAGGAACCTCCTGGAGCGCCTGTCCATCAGGATGTGGTAGTACGCATCTTTGAGGTCTATAGAGCACATCCAGTGATTTTCTCCCAGAAGGGGGAGAATAGATTGCAGAGTGACCATTCGGAATTTTTCCTTGGGGACTGCCAGGTTCAAGAGAGAAAGGTCTAGAATTGGTCTTAGTTCCCCCGTCTTTTTTGGCACTAAAAAGAACCTGGAGTAGAACCCTGATCCGATCTGGTCTGGGGGGACGGGCTGGATGGCTCTTTTCTTTAGCAGATGGCCAATTTCTGCCAAAGCAGCCTCCCATTGACCGGGTGGAACGTCTGGGAGGGACTTCAACTTTGGTAAGTGAAGAAAAGGGATGCGGTATCCTCTGGATATGATTTGGAGAACCCAGCGGTCTGATGTTATGGACTCCCATGCCGCCAGGTGCCCCGAAAAATGTCCCCCGACTGCCTCCAGAGTGGAGCAGCCGGGCAACCCCTCAGGGTTGCTGTGCGGGCCGTTCAGAGAAAGGTTCTCTGGACCCGAAGTTCCTGGGAGCCCCTCTGCCTCTAGGGCGGCGTCCTCCCTGTCCTCCTCTGCCACGGAAGGACTGGTTGTCCGGAGCAGGCTGGGATTGCTGCGACTTCCGGAACCACATCTTCTTCTGACCCTTTTGGTTCCTAGAGTAGGGCCTCTGGGGTGCAGAGAAGCAGATTCCGACGGCAGACAGCGTCTTCCCATCCTTCTCGCTCTGGGTCAAAGTGTCACGAACGGTCTTGCCAAAGAGGGCAGAACCATCAAAGGGGGCGTTCGCAAACGACGCTTTGAAGGGCTCAGAAAAATCGCAGTGACGGAGCCAGGCCTGACGTCTAGTGACTAGGCCTGCCCCTGCGGCTCTAGCGGCGCCTTCCGTAGCATGGGAGAGTAGCCGCATAGAGGTATTAGTAACTGATCTAAGAGTGGCCATGCGGGTGGAGTGCAGCATCTTGTCCTCCTCCGACATGGACTCTGGGGGAGATGCAGCGTATTCTTTAATGAGATCTCGCTGCATCCTAATGACGTGTGCCAGGTAGTTCAGCCCTTACCGAGAAGGTCACTGAACTAAACATCCGCTTCCCCAAGCGGTCCATCATCCGAGACTCCTTGCTCGGGGGATGGACTGAGGGACTCTCCTGAGCAAGCTTCCTCTTGGTGGCCGCCGTCAACATGGCATCTACCGGAGGCCCCTTACTCCAATGGGCACGGTTGGACGGTGGGCTGAGGATCCTATCGGGCCTCTTAGGGATTGGCTCCACGGTGTCCGGTTCCTTCCACGCCCTGGTGGTAATGAGGTCCACCAGGGGGTCGGCAGGAGGGGACACCCAAGAGGTAGATGGGCCCGCTTCAAATGCCTCCAAGAACACGGACTCGTCCGAGGAAGACTTGCGGGCAGACCACCCCCTTATAATGGAGCATTTCCATGATGTCCCCAAATGAGACATCCTCGGGGGGTGACCGTGGGGGAGCCTTCCCCTTCCTCCAAGTCCGTGTCTTCCGTGAGAGACTCGGGGGAGTCAGTGTGCCTCCTTTTGCACGTATGCTTGCGAGGAACATCCTCTGGGGGGCTGTCAGAGGACTCCTCGCAAGCAGCAACCTGTTCCAGTGGAGCAGCTTGGGGCACAGAAGCAGGCTGTCCCAAGGGCCGGATGGTGGAAGCCTGACCCAGTGCAGAGGGAGCGCGGGACGGAGCCGAAACAAGTGCCGGGGGTCCGGAGACCCTCAACAGGGCCCTCTCCACTACATCAAATGCCGAAGGGGAGCCGACCTCGACCAAAGGATCCGACAATCGGCTCCCCCTCGGATCTGAAGAGTGGATCGGAGCCGGCGCCGAAGTGCTCGGATCCGAAGGGACAGTGCGCTCCGACACAGACGGCGCCGAAGGAGCACTGATCCCCCCGGATCCAAGGCTCGGGTCCAGGCTCCGAGAGGTCAGATCCGATGCACTCGAGGGCAGGGTCGGATCCGAAGTACAAAGTACTATCGGCGCCGACCCACACCCGGCTCCGAAGCTGCTCGGCTCCAGCTGCTCCGAGCCCGGGTAGCGGGTCGGAGAAGGAGCAATCAGTTTGAAAAAGGGTGTTGAGCTCCCCCCCAGAGGGGGCGGAGGCAAGAGCACTCCCATCTGCATCTGGGCCTGGATGAACCTTCTCATCATCCGGTCCAGATCAGCATCCGAAAGGCTATACGTATATCTCGACGAGGCTACCGAGGTAGGCCTGGAGTGCCTTCTCGATAGCCTCGACGGAGATCAGGTCTCCTCCTCCTCAGGTCCCGGTGAAAAACACACTGGAGACCGGAGCCGAGGAGGAGGAGACCGAGCCGACAATGGAGCCGACAACGGAGCCGGGAGAAGCCGCTTGGCTGGCGGGCCGAAACAGAGGTCTCGCCCGCCGCTTATGGTGCTTCTCCTCCGGTCCTTTTCTAGCATCCCTCTCCTCCAACCAGAAACGGGAGGTTGAGTCCCAGGAGGAGGAGGGGAGCCGCAGAAGGAATAACCGTGGCGGTTACTCGGGAGCGGAGGTCAGAG
Organism: Protopterus annectens; assembly: GCF_019279795.1. Classification (NCBI taxonomy): domain Eukaryota; kingdom Metazoa; phylum Chordata; order Ceratodontiformes; family Protopteridae; genus Protopterus; species Protopterus annectens. The sequence goes on along the minus strand of NC_056728.1, from coordinate 210,699,579 downwards.
CCGAGTCCGGCGGTAAAAGACCCGCCAAAACAAGCTTGGACCTCCGCTCCTTCAATGCCCTGGGGTTGAACCCTGCACAAATGGAACATCCAGATGTGAGGTGTTCAACCCCAGGCATCTAACACGAGTGTGGCCATCAGCTGGGGAAAGCTTATGGCCACACTCGAGCATTTAGAAAAATAGACTTGGGTTGCTCAGACATCCCAATCTACAACAGTAGTTACTATAACTAAAAAGTAACTAAAGAAACACAAAATCACTCACAGGCCCAACACACACACACTACGCTAACAGCGAGGGGAGGGATATAACTTTTAGATTAAACTCTAAAAAAAGTAAATATACCAAAGGGGAAACCTACACTTTCACACAAATAACCAAGAAAAAATCTTAAATTTTACAATTTAAATACTGAAAACTAGCACTTAGCTTGAGAGCTTGAGAAACAATCCGGTCACCATGCGCGGCAAACGAGATCTGAGGTCATGAGGGTAGAGCAGGGCATTATGGGTGAGGGGAGGAGCTGAGAGCTTGGATCCATAGCTGGTAAACCATGCCGGTTCTGATCCGATATCGGATCCATAACCCACAGGTTGCAGACAAATGAATCTCCTACTTCAGATCAGATGATTTTGCTAACGTTAGGAAAAGGAACAATACAGTATTCTGAAATGTTACTAGACTTAAGCAAATAACCTTGTTCATACTGCAGCTGTAGATAAGATTATAGGCTGAAATCAGAATATGCTTTATGCTCAAAGCAGGAAAGAATCACTAATTGCAACACTGAAATATGAGTGAATTGCTACAGATCAACAGTTAGCGAGGCCACATTGATATCTTAGGAAATTTTCACATGGGAAGTTTATACTTGCTATATCAGCAGAAAAACTTAGTAAACACCTGTCTTAGAACAATGCTAAGAGTTGTATTTTATTATGTCAGCTTAGAGGGCAATGGCTTACAAAACAGTATAATAATGAAGTATTTCCTGTATAATGTCAGACAAACTTCTGAACTGCATTTTTGTCTCCTTGTACAAGAATAAAGGAACCTTAACTGAACCTTGGCTGCATTGATGTTTGATTTTTCCTTTGACAAGTTGGTCCTTCGGACCGGAAGCCTCTTGGTTGACCTGGATCAGACAGGCCTGGTGGCTGAAATCCGTACGGAAGAAGTTACCAAAATGGTTCTTCTTACTTAAAAAGACCTCCGACTGAATTGTCGTATAAACAGAGGCTGGCCACTTTCTGATCTGCGGCTGACGAGCAGGTTTCAATTGGACCAGGATGATCAATTGCTGAGGTTCAGGTAAGGGGATTCTACTTTTTTCTGTTTTAGATCAGGGATTTGATTGTATTTGTTCAGTCAGGATTTTTTATGTAAATCCAGGGACAGAAAAATTGCTATCTTGTCATAGATCAGGGACTTTTTTCTGTTTTAGATCAGGGACTTGATTGTATTTGTTCAGGCAGGATTTTTTATGTAAATCCAGGCACAGAAAAATTGCTATCTTGTCATAGATCAGGGAAGCAGAATAAGTAGGCAGGTAGTCTGAAGGGACTATAAAATCTTCGTGGTACCACGTTAAAAAAACAGGAAGGGTTACGTAACATTCATAAGGTTAGGTCAAAATGGGTAATAAATGTAAAAAACAACCCCAAAATCCGCTGTTAACCGAAGACGCAGAATGCATGCGGTCACGACGTGCCGATAACATTAAATACTACACAAAATGGGTTAATAAATATGAATTTGATGGTAAACTAGAAATATCCTCAGAAAAAGTTGTCAGACAAATAGTAGATCCAGACTGGCACATGATCAGTGGCAACTGGAATCCCCGTGACGCTGCGCTTAAGCCCCTCCCACATAACAGCGCAGAGTTAGACAACAGAGTGAAGGGTCTAACAGACCGAATTTCTAAAAAATGGAAACCTAGGGCAGACTGGACTTGCATTAATCAATGCATCCAACAAGAAGGTGAAACTGTTGATAGGTATTATGCCAGATTAATAGAATGTTTTAATAGCCATTGTGGAATGCAGGCTCCTGAAGACCAGACACAAGATTCCCCATATGAGCAGCAGTTAAAGAATGCATTTTTAAAAGGCAGTATTGCACCCATAAGTAGTTTTATTACGAAGCATATGATAGACCATCGTACAAGCAGATTACAGTCACTGCTTGAATATGCTAGGCATGCCAAAAGGCATTTTAATAACAAAAAGAAAAAGAAAGCCCAAGTATTTGCTGTAGATGACGGAGAAGTTTATTTAGTACAGTCCGGAAAGAAGGGCAAGAAGAATGCCCAGGGAAATAAACAATCTGATCAGTGATCAGAGGACTTTGAAGGGAGAAAGAAAAGGGGTGAATGTTTTAAATGCAGTAAAAAGGGACATATGGCAAAGGATTGCAAGAAAAATAAGAAGGCAGCAATGAAGGATAAGAATGAAGAAGGTGAGAACTGACTATATGGTAGTCAAGAATCACTAGATGGGAACAACGGAGAAAGGACGAATGAGAATGTGATAGAGAGAGCAGAGAATGTCATAGGAGAAATAGAGGAAGTGCAGGAAGCTACCGATAGTAAAGAAAATGAAATATTAGACTTAGCCTTGTTGAGCTTGGAGCTCTATTTGGCAGACACGAAACCAGAAGTTACACTCCTGGTAGAGGGGAGGGAAGTCAAGTTTCTGTGCAATTCAGGGGCATCATGAACCCTGGTACACCCCTCCAAACTACCAGAAAAGTCAGAGTCACATGATTAAAGCAGCTAATGGACAGCTGTATCGGGAGCCTCTCTCCCATAATACTGCAATAACAGATCCTGTTTCAGGATTAACCCAGAAAAGCAAAATTGTTTCTGCAAAATGCCCAGTGAACTTTTTGGGCAGAGATCTTATGCAACTATTTGGCATAGCAGTAGTTCCAACCATGCAGGGTATGGAAGCCCAATGACAAATGAACACTTTTGCAGTGCAATCGGAGGGTAAAACATTTTATTGGTATAGCCAGGACTTGGTTACAACCAGTCCTGGGGCAATAACAGAAGAGTTAGTGAATGTGGCTATCAGTAAGTCCCCCCCCCCCTTTGCATTGATGTACAACACCTGTTGCAATGTACTTTGTATTATTGTAATACACCAGGACCTGACAAAGAATATGAGCAAAAATTGTTTAAAAAACATGCAAACAGATTAGTATTGCGTAATCTGTACTGGGACATGAAAGGTAACAGTGTAGTTAGCTGTTCATTGCCTCAGGAGTGCTTTGCACTTTATAAATCAAATCGATTACCACATGTTAGTTTAACTAAAGACAAAGATGTGAAATGGGCAGACCTAGGAGAAAAAGTCACAAAATGGAAAAAGCAGACAGAATTAGAACTGTCAAAACAAGGAGTACATAGACAGAAATTAAATTGGAGCACACAGACACACCCAGCTGTACACTTGCAGTCAAGTGAGGGCAGCTGAGAAACACTCTTACTAGAAGAGGAAGAAAAAGCTTTATTAGACATACCAGAGACCCTCTGGTCAATAGGGAAATCAGATGTAGGACTTATTCGTACAGCAGGACCAGTTACCATCACGCCAAAATCAGCCTTTAGACCACAGAAAAGGCAGTACCCCTTAAGAAAAGATGCAGAAGCAGGTATTAAACCTATCATAGCAGCTTTACTTAAGGAGGGATTACTGGTGGAATCTCCCGATTCACCATGTAACACACCCTTATTTCCAGTTAAGAAAGCAAACGGAGAATGACGTATGGTCCAGGATTTGTAAGCTGTAAATGATGCAGTAATATCAAGGGCACCTACAGTGCCAGATCCACATACCCTATTAAATGATTTGAAGCCTCAACACAAATATTTTCCTGTGGTAGATATTAGCAATGCATTATTTGCAATACCAATACACCCTGACAGCCAGTATTGGTTTGCATTTACATTTCAGGGAAAGCGGTATACATATACGTGACTACCACAGGGATATTGTGAAAGTCCAACGATATTCTCACAAGAGATGGCAAGTAACTTGGTGGGGTTTACCCCACCAAAAGGTGGTCAGATTTTACTTTATGTTGATAATATCCTGCTGGCAGCCCCTACCCAGCAAGATTGTAAGGAAGACACTATAACATTATTGAAATTCTTAGCCGTTAAAGGACACAAAGTAAGCAAAAACAAATTGCAGCTTTGGAAAAAACAAGTTAAATACCTTGGATATGTAATATCCAAAAAGGGTAGGACATTAGATAAAGACAGGAAAATAGCAATCTCACAAGCACCAAAACCCACAACCAAGAAGGAAATGATGTCCTTTCTTGGTACAACTAATTTTTGTCGGAGCTGGATCCCAAATTATGCTTTGGAATCTGCACTGTTAAACAACCTGATCTTTCAGAAGCCTATGGCTGCACAAAATTTGATATAATGGACACCAGAAGCAGAATTAGTTTTCTGTAAACTGAAACAATTGATAGCATCCTCATTAGTCTTAGGATTACCAAACTATCATAAACGTTTTTTTCCAAACTGTAGATTGTAAGCAAGGTTATATGACGTCAGTGTTGACATAACAGCATGGGGACAAGCAACGCCCCATTGCTTACTATTCATCGCAACTGGACCCAGTGGCGTGGTCTTTGCCCCACTGTGTACAAGCAGTAGTTGCTGCCGCAATGGCAGTGCAGGCTTCGGCCTCAGTAGTATTATCTACTGGTAAACCGATTAATCATGCACAGTTTATTTTAGATTTGTTAAAATCAATTCAGTTACCTCAAAAAGTATCTATTTGTAAATGCAAAGCTCATACCAAGCAACAAGATAGGATTTCAAAAGGTAATGCTAGAGCTGACACAGCTGCAAAGCAAGCAGCCTCAAAAGCATTTCTTTTGAACGAGGAATTACAACCTTCTGAGATTTTAAACTTAGAAATGTTAAAAACAATGCAGACACTTACTACACGAGCTGAGAAACAAAAGTGGGAAAGGCGAGGAGCACTCCTCAAGGAAGGACTGTACATCTCCAAAGAGGGAAAACCAATATTGACATCTAATTTATTTAAATACGCAGCTTTGTTGAGCCATGGGCAATGCCATGTCTCAACAGGGGGGATGGTACAGTTAGTCAACCAGGTATTGACTACATATGGATTTAAAAATTATACTAAAACATCTTTTTGCAGTTTTCTGTTTCAGGTAAAGAGTCGAATCAACCGTTGGAAGCGACAGTAGTCCCAGAAAACTGAATCTGGGTAAAGACTACAAAACGTAAACATTGGAGTTCGCCAACGTGGGAGGGCCCATACCAGGTCCTCTTGTCGACACCCACGGCAGTCAAGATTGATGAAAAATCCTCTTGGATCCATTTGATACACTGTAAACTTTGCAAAAACTTTGAGCTAGATAAAAATCTATAGTAAAAAGTATTCATATATGTATTAGCATTATGCTCGCTGCATTAGAAGCCTAAAAGGGTTAACACATTTATTCTGCTACAGGCTTGAAAATAATTGCATGTACTTTCTGACTTTGCTTCTTGTCAGCTCAGTGAATGACCTTGTTCATACACTGAAAAACAGATGATTTTGCTAACGTTAGGAAAAGGAACAATACAGTATTCTGAAATGTTACTAGACTTAAGCAAATAACCTTGTTCATACTGCAGCTGTAGATAAGATTATAGGCTGAAATCAGAATATGCTTTATGCTCAAAGCAGGAAAGAATCACTAATTGCAACACTGAAATATGAGTGAATTGTTACAGATTGGCAGTTAGCAAGGCCACATTGATATCTTAGGAAATTTTCACATGGGAAGTTTATACTTGCTATATCAGCAGAAAAACTTAGTAAACACCTGTCTTAGAACAATGCTAAGAGTTGTATTTTATTACGTCAGCTTAGAGGGCAATGGCTTACAAAACAGTATAATAATAAAGTATTTCCTGTATAATGTCAGACAAACTTCTGAACTGCATTTTTGTCTACTTGTACAAAAATAAAGGAACCTTAACTGAACCTTGGCTGCATTGATGTTTGATTTTTCCTTTGACAGACAGACCTCGATGCTTTGCCAGAGATGGCCTGCATCTGTCACCCCTGGGCTTCTGGATACTGGCCAAGGATCTTGCCACCCCTATAGTGCCTTTTTTAGATGGTGTTCCAAAGACCATATTACCACTATAACAGCTACAAACAAATGCAATCTGAGGGTCATGCTGCTCAACGCTAGAAGTCTAAATCTCAAAATGCACTTGATTGAACCACTCCTTAAAATGGAGAACATCAACAATTGTGCTGTAACAGAGACCTGGTTCAAGGCAGCAGAAAGCACCCCTGCACTACCAGGCTATAACTCATACCACACCTTTTGGCCCCAGAACATGGACCACAGCTCCAAAGGTGGTGCTGTTTCCATATTCATAAAGGATGCACACACCTCCAGACTGGTAGTCCAACATAATGCATCAGAGATACTTCAGGTGCAGCTAACATTGGGTAAGACAGCGATTCAGGTTGTAGCCTGTTATAGGTCCCCAGCCATGTCTCAAGACTCACACTCCACGTTCCTAAGCACCCTAGAGAATATTAGAGTCCAACCTAACACTCTCATACTGGGCAACTTCAACTACCCCTCCATTAACTGGGAGAACTACTCATGTGCCAATACACTTGCCAAATGTTTCCTGGAATTCATTAATTCCAATGCCCTGGACCAGCTCGTTCTTACCCCCACTAGAGGTAGCAACATCCTTGACCTGGTCATTACTAACATGGGCAACCTGGTTAGATCCGACTGCAAACTAATCACCTTGGAAATCCAAATCCCCCCCCCCACAAAGGTAACCACCATGAAAAATTTCTCCAAAGCTAACTTTGGTCTCCTAAAAAGAGAGGTGACTAACTTCACAGCACCCATGCAAATGGAGAATAGTTGTATGACTGTCAAATTATACACCAATGCACTGTACGAACACATACACAATTGTATGGATCTCACCATACCCAATAGAACCAAGACGCTTTCCTCCAGAAAAAAGGAAGCCAATCTGGTGGTCCCCTGCCTTAAACAAACTCTACAACAGAAGGAGGAAACTGATGCAGAATAAGGTGAAGTCCCAAATCTTGAAAAACTCCCTTATCAGCCTCAACAAAAAGTTGAGGTCCCTCATCAAATACTCTAAAGCTAGCTAAGAAAACAGAATTGCAGCAGATAGTAAAGACAACCACAAGGCCTTCTATAGTTATGTAATGAATCTCCATGGCAATACCCAGATTTGCTCTGAGCTACTGCACAATGGTACCTTCTATACAGTGCCAACAGATACTCCCAATATACTGGCCGACAGATTCAGTGCCAACTTTACCCCCCCCCCCACAAAGGACTAATCATAATACCAGTAGATTGCCAGGTACCCAGTATTACTGCTGCAGAGGTTAAAACAGCACTGTCCAAGGCCAAGAATACAGCTTCTATGGGACCTGCCAATATCCTTGACTGTGTTCTACATGAATTACAGAGTGAACTGGTACCTCACCTGTGTGCCCTGTTCAATCACAGCCTCACCTCAGGCTTTTTTCCCTACCAAATGGCACACTGCTACAGTCATCCCTCTCCACAAAGGAGGAGCAACTACAGATCCTGGGAACTATTGCTCCATTAGCCTGACAAGTCTGATATGCAAAGCTATGGAACACATCATCATGGGCCTACTAAACAAGGATATAGGCAATCTCCAAACTCTGGATCCCACGCAGTTTGGTTTTGTGAAGGGTAGATCATGCCTGCTCAACTTGGTTGACTTCTTTCAGTCAGTCACCAGAGCTGTGGATGAAGACAAGGTGGTACATACAGCCTAACTTGATCTGTCCAAGGCCTTTGATACCATTCCCCACTCAGGAATCATAGAAAAACTCACTAAGCTAGGCATCGAACCCTATATCACTAGGTGGGTTGCAAACTGTCTCACAGATAGAACCCACAGCGTGAAAGTAGCTGACTCCAAGTCAGACTGCTGACCAGTCATGAGTGGAGTTCCACAGGAATAGGTCCTGGATCCTCTCCTGTTTAGTATCTACTTTTCAGAATTCCAGGCCAACACGAAGGCACTCTGGCTGACAAAGTTTGCACACGATTCCAAGTTGGGAGCTATTATTAACTCCATAGGTGATGCTGACATCCTACAAAAAGGCCTCACTGAGACCAACAACTGGTGTCAGAACTATGGCCTTAAGCTCAGTTCCCATGAATTTACCACATCGATGGTAGTCCACTGTACACAGAAGGTGTTTTAAGAGATTCTGGGAACATAGGTTGACAGCAACCTCTCTTTTGACCACCACATTGCCACTGTGGTCAGAAAGTCCTTCTATGTGGCACATCTCATTACCAAGGGTTTTGCATCCAGGAAGAAAAAGGTCATTGTCTTCCTCTACTCTTCCCTCATTAGGCCAATCATTGAGTACAGTGCCTCATTTGGCATGTACCTCACTAAACACCTGCAACAACTGGAGAGGCCAAAAAAAGTACCTCACAAAGAGGATCCTAAGCCTTAAACACTTGTCCTATATGGACAAACTCAAAAATCACCAACTATTCTGTCTCATACCGCCTACTTAGAGGCAATCTCTGCTTGACTTACAAAGCCATGTCTGACCCAGCTCTGTTAGACATGCTACATCTAAAGAAATCACAATCCCTCCGCAGCACACGCTCCAGCGACCTCAACCTCATTACCACAATCAACAGAACATCCTGGAGGGACAGGTTTAGAACCCAGAGACTGCCCATGCTATGGAATAGACTTCCCTTACATGTCAAACAGAGAACCTCACTGGCCCTCTTCAAGAGAAATCTTGATGAATGGATGGGAAATAGAAAATTCACCCCGGGGATCACTCCAGTGGCTCTACTCAACAAAGACACTGGGAACTAAGGTCAGGTGGCACAATGCCAGGGTAATCCTATGGGCTAGGCTTGTAAAGGCTCCAGGGCCATTAGCCTAGTACACACCTATGAACCTATAATAAGCAATGAATAGACTAAATATGCAAGGACACCCTGTCCTCATGAAATATCAAAAGAAGAGGACAAGAGATAATGGCTTGCAACCCATACAGCTGTCTGGCAGAAGTAAGAGCTAACAAAAGAACAGTCTTCCAAGAACAATGTTGCAAGGAAGCCAAAATAGGAGTCTCAAAAGGCCCTAAGTCAACTTCTTCAAAACAAAATTAAGATCCCAGGGAGGGGGAACAGGCTTCCTGGGAGGTCTAATATTAAGGATGCCTTTAAGAAGTTGTTTAGCCCCAAATCTAGATGCTAAAGGAGGAATTAAAGGCAGACAAGCAGAAATAGCTGATAAGTAGGTCTTAGTAGAAGAATAGGCCAAACCAGCATTGAGTAACTCACACTAATAAGAGAGAACCAAAGGGACTTCCATATTAAGTGGGTCCACTTTACAAGAGAGGCACCAAATAGAAAACCTCTTCCATTTGGATAATGGGTCTGTTAAGGGAGGAGTACAGGGATCTTATGACCTCCTTGTTCCTGGATGAAATACCCATATTTATGAGGTGGGCCATGTAGAAATCCTTCCATACAACGGAGGCAGCGTGGTGGTCAAAAGTCAGGTTGCTATCAACCTGGGTGCCCAAGTCCCTCATTACTAATTGCATGCTTAGTATGTTGTTATTAATGTGATAATTAGTGGGGATGCCATTTTCTCCAAAGGGTATAATGATGCATTTCCTGGCATTCAGTTTGAGGAAATGCTTCTGGCACCAGTCATTAATTTGCGTAAGGGCCTCTTGGAGGATGTTCATATCACTAGGGGAATTTAAGACACCACTCAGCTTGCAATCATCTGCAAACTTGGTCAGCCAAAGACCACTAGTTTTGACTTGCACCTCAGAAAAGTATATCCCAAACAGTAGAAACAGTAGAGGCCCCAAGATCGATCCTTGGGGTACACCACTCATTACAGGTCTGCTATTAGAGGTGGCTTCTCCTATTTTCTCTGAGTGGGTTCTATCATTGAGCCAGTTAGCTACTCATCTGGTAACATATGGGTTGATGCCTAGCTGGGGGAGTTTATCTATTATGCCAGAGTGGGGAATAGTGTCAAAGGCTTTGGCTATGTCAAGGTAGGCAGTGTGCACCATCTTCCCCTCGTCCATGGTTTTGGTGACTGTTTCGAAGAAGTTGACCAGGTTTAACAGGCATGATCTCCCTTTGACAAAACCAAACTGTGTGGGGTCAAGATTTTGGAGGTTGCCAATGTCCTTGTTTATAAGGGCCATGATAATGCATTCTATGGCCTTGCAGATCAGGCTAGTTAGGCTGATGGCCCTATAATTGCCTGGATCAGTGGATAATCCACCTTTGTGTAGAGGGATGACAGTGCCAGTCCTCCATTTGGCTGGGATGAAGCTGGTGCTCAGGCTTTGGTTGAATAGGGTGCCTAATGGAGCTGAGAGTTCATGCCTGAGTAGGATACAGCCAGGGATGTTATCAGGTCCTATGGAAACTGTATTTTTTGCCTTTTAGAGGGCATTGAAGACCTGCTCCCTGGTGATGAGGGGAGCGGGGCAGGTGCTAGAGATGTTCTGGTTTACTGATGGGGGGACGGGGTAAATTTTTCACTGAACCTATCTGCCAGCAGGCTGGCTATATCTATGGTGTTTATGTATGTGATGTTATTGACCACCACTTCGGAGCAGATTTGGATGTTACCTTTGAGATTGTAGATGTATGTGAAGAAGGCCTTGTAATTGTCCTTAGTGGACGTGGCCAATTTGGACTCGAAGTTAGCCTTAGAGGATTTCACCAGTGAACTTATTTGCTTGTTCAGACAAAGGAGAGATTGCTTTCAACTTGGCACCTGCTTCTTCTTGGTCCTGGACTGCAATTTTTTCCTTTTATTATAGAGTTTGTTTATTGTTGCTGTCCACCAGACAGGTTTACTCTTCACTGAGGAAGATTTGGTCATGTCAGGTATTGCTGAGTACATACAGGTCATATAGTTTTCTGGTGTAGGCACGGACATTAGTGCTAGTTCCAACTGAAGGGATGGTGGCTGTGAAGCTGCTTATACCTGCTCTGTGGAGATTGTAGTCAGCTTTGGAAAAGTTTTTTTGCTTGACTCTGACAGGGGAGGGGGGGGGGGTCAGGGCAGATAGTTTCTTCAAAAGTGATCGCTTTATGTTTGGATTTTACCAAGGAGGATGACACTTTAGGGGTGCTTCAGTGGCTACTCATGTTGGTTAGGACCAGGTCCAGGATATTTTCACCTCTCACAGAGCTGTCGACCAGCTGATCCAATGCATTGGCATTGACTAAGTCGAAGAATCTCTGGGAATTCATGTTTGGGCTAGAATAGGTCTTCCACTCTGTGGTTGGGTAGTTAAAGTCACCCAGGATCAGGGTAGAGGGCTGAATCTTGATGGATTCAAGTAAGTCCAAATAGGTGGAGTGGGCGTCCTGAGTCATGATTGATGGTCTGTTGCTAGCTATGATTTGAATAGGTGTTTTGTCAATGGTTAACTGTACTTGGAGTATCTCCTGTGTGTCATACCGTTTGACCAGCCGGGAGGTGTGCATGGCTTTGATAAATATTGAAACTCCACCTCCTTTGGCTTTGTAGCCCTCCATCTGGGGTCTGAAAGTATGGCAGGATGAGTAACCTGGTAAGGCTGGGGTGTGCTCCGCAGCTTTGAACCAGGTTTCAGTGACTGCAGAAATGGCAGCATCCTTCAGGGCAAGGAATGCTTGCAATGAGTGCAGTTTCATGCTAAGACTCCAAGTGTATAGCAGCATGACCTTTAAATTTTGTTTAGAAGAATTTTTCATGTTGATAATTTTGTGCTCAGGACTTTGCCTAAAAAATGCATTATGGGGAGGCAAGAACCTTTGCCAGAAGCCTGAAGCCTAAAGCCTGAAGCCCAGAGGAGACAGATGAAGACCATCTCTGGCAAAGCATTGTGGTCTGTCAATCATGTCCTCGCAGGCTGTCAGGTACTGGATCCCCTTGTAATGACACCAGAAACTAAGCCAGTTATTAAATTCAAGCATTTTCTGTTTGTATTCTGGGTGATGGTAGGATGCTGCTTAAGGCTAGGGACATGCCTACCTGGGACACATTCAGTGAGCTCAATCATGTCTCGCTTCATATAGTCCAGAGAGGTACGCCTCAAGTCATTCTCGCAAACATGGACTATGACAGAGTCATAACAGTACCTGTTGTTGTGAGATTTGAGTGTGTGTGTAATATGGTGGATTCTAGCACCTGACAAGCAACTTACCATGATTTTCTCCTTGTCTAGCCTAGTGAGGGGCACATCTGTGTGTCTCACGATAGAGTCTCCTATGACTAGTCTGTTGGGTTTGTGACTGGGCCTTAGAGGATGTGAGACACAGACGTGTGTTCTATGTGGATTGTGATGTACGTGTGTGCTTTTGCTTTGGAGATCTCTTTTGTTTAGGTATGGTTTTGTTGAGAACCTCCACATATGTAGGAGTGTGCTGTACTGGTGTGGGTGGTGTTAGAGGTGCGGTATTCATAGTGTTTGTGCAGACAGCCTTCTCAGTGCCAGATGTACTGGCTTGTGACTGAGACAGCAAGGATTCTAGATTCTTAATGTAATTGCATCTCTCACATATTGTGTTCCTAGGTGGTAGTAGTAGTAGTAGTAGAGGGTTGTCCGTGTACATAAGACAGTTGCTACACTGTCTCAAGATGCCCATATCAACCAGACTAGCAGGAGAAACCATAGGAAATTGTCCATCCATGGTTGTCAGAATCTGTGAAAGAGAGGTCAGGGATAGTAGAGTGGGTACTATCTGAGGAGAGTACCTGTAGGTGTAAGTAGGGCTGGATAAAATTAATACAGTAGCTGCAGGCGAGGGTCTCACTCACACAGGAGTGCTGGTAAGGGAAAAAAATGCAACTGAGATGCCTCGGAAAGGGTTAAAACAGCACAGTGGCAGTGTGCGATGGGCAAACAAGCACAAACCCTTCTCAAATGCGGGGTTTAAATACCACAAAATGAAAATAAAATATAAACACTGGAATTGACCAATCAACCCTTGTCCCTGAGATCTTAGTTCAACACCCTATGCCAGACCAGTTCCAACCAGTTCACTTACTCCCACTAAGTGCAGGCAGGCCCCAACCAACACAAGATAGCGTAGCAGGAAACACTGGAATCACACAAATAGATCTGGATACAGCAAAACCTGTAACCAGACTATCTTTAGCGAGAAGCTTAATTTACGGGTTCTCAGGATACAAGGAAAGGGAAGAAAGCCTACTGTGAAGGGTTTGCAAGATGAATGCCTGCCAAATTGAACAAGATATATGGTTGTGAGATGCTCCTAGGCAAAAAAAGACATTTATTGTGGCGGTCCTTATGGGGAATCTGTCTGTCTCCTGCACTGGCATTTACCCTTCCTGGATGACATTAACCCCTAAAAGCACAAAAAAAAACACAAGAAAAAACAAAATTCCAGTGTGGTACTTATCTGCAACAGCTCAGACTTCAGCAAAAAGGTGTAGGTATTCACCTGAGAACAAAAATGTGTTCAAAACTGGAAGAAAAACAGACATAGGCAAACGGACTGATTGGAAGAAGTGTTCAAACTGGCAGCAAAGAAGTTCTGGGAATGGTATGCCTCAACAGCACCTTTATGCCCTATGCTACACGAGGAGTGTGGGGGTGACATTTGGTGTACCTTAAAGCAACAGCAGGCTTTGGTAAACTGGCCGGACGTTGGGCTTCCATAGCACAGAATCCCTTACGTTACGAATACTGCAGCAGTGAATGTAAAGGACATCTATATTACAAAGACCACAAGGGTAAGTACTGCTGTTGGCCATTACATTATTAGCTACCGTTCTGTAGAATACTTAAAGTGGCTGTGAACCATTTTCTACAAAATAATAGGAGACTTACATTCATTGTTTATGAAAAACTGATGACTTTTTTATTAAAGAGTAATGATCTTAAATTAATTACACCATATTCCGCCACAAAATATATTTTAATTTATCATTTCTAACATAATTGTTTTTCTACACTTACTTCATTATTTAACGAACTAACAAGTACACCATTCCTTTATTTATTTTATTTTATCTTTTTTTTTATTAATTTACCAGGATAGTGCACTAATCAATACTGAACAATTTTAGGCTCAACCTGGATTAACTACACATATCTCATTAAAAAAATAAATACAGAAATGTAAGCAAGAGCAGAATAAGTCAGACAAATTACATAGAAAAAACTGTGCAAATACATTCCAGTGAACAAGCACAGTGCAATGTACGATATATACATTAGTTCCTAAAGAGGTCAGTCTTTGGTAAATCTTAAGAAAGAAGAGACTCAGAAAGGAGACAGGTTAGGTGATGTCCTGTGTTGAAGCAGGAGCATTTGGCTTGGATGAAGAAGTGCTTTTTGAGTTGTATTCTTAATTTGGAATTAGCATGAGCTAGTTGTATTAACCACCTTAAAATATAACTGCAAAATATATTCCATAAATATTACCCCCTATTCAAAACCGTATTTTCTTGCCTTCCTTGAAAAGATCATACATTTTACTGCATAGTCATTGCAGCCTTAAAATTTCACCATAGGCAAAGTAAAGAGCAAGTCTATGGAATGACAACTCTTTTCATGTAGAAAGCTTACACTAACTGTATTCTTATATATAAACTACTTACCCACACTCTCTTTTCAAATGAACATCCAAAAAAATTGCCTCAAGGTAGTAATTACCACCTTCAAAGATACAGCATATGTACAGTAAAGCTCTCAACATATTTTCTAACCTCAAAACAAATATAAAACTATATATATATATATATATATATATATATATATATATATATATATATATATTTATATATATATGTGTGTGTGTGTGTGTATATATATATATATATATATATATATATATATATATATGTGTGTGTGTGTGTGTGTGTGTATATAGATTTACTATCAAAAAGCTGAAAGTAAAAAAAAAAAAATCTATTCACTTGATCAAACTTGACATTCCGAATTTGGCAGTGTCACTTTAACAGAATGTCAAAAATCATCACCTCGATTTCCACATTCGAACAAATTGGGACTGTCAGGAGGTGATGTCAGACCCTCAGGAAGTTGTGGTGAAGCTGCTGTATGAATTGTAGATCTACAGCACAAGATTTTACAGTTTTGCAGGCGGGCAAGCCCCACTGCACCCCCACACCCCCTGCAAATTATATATTCCAACTCCATGATCACAGTACAGTGAGGAAAGGGGTAAATTTCCCAATCCCCACTGTTATCTGTTATCAGAATGTCGAATCACATTAGCAAATGTACACTACCATTCACTAATGAGCATTCGAACATTTTCAGAATGGCATTACGGAAACTTTAAAAGACACATTCGACCATCCCAGTTTCGCATAAGTTGCATGCTACATTTTGGTAGTAAACCATATATATATATATATATATATATATATATGTATATATATATATATATATATATATATATATATATATATATATATTTTTTTTTTTTTTTTAATTCATCTCTCTCTCACTATGTACATATATATGATTCTTCTTAAAAAAATTGACTTACAACACATCATATCTACTTTCATCGATCACTGCAAGTTGAGACTCATACTCTTGAAACCTCACTGCACCAAACTGACACTAATCATAAAAGCAGAACAAAAGTTCTCTTTTTCTAATCAGTAAATCTCAGTTAAAAAATAAAAAATAATAACCCTAAAAGTACCACTAGGAAAACTTTGTATGACTAGCGGTACTGCTAGGGAAAGGTTTTTCTTAAAGGAAAACTCCACTTTAGAAATCAAAAACTAAGGGCAGGATTCACGAAGGCTTGCCCGGAGTGTAAGAGACGTGCAACACTCCATGCAAGCCTCGCGATCCAGGAACAGCCCTAAGCCCTGTGTAAGAGACCAGCTAAAATGTCTCTTACACGGACTGGGCGTGGACATGCTAAATACCTCACTTGCATCCGAAAGGTATGCAAATGAGGTATATTAGCGATCCACGAAGCAGAAACCAGTCCGTGTAGGAGACGTTTTAGCTGCAGAAATGTACTCAGTTGACAACTGAGTACATTTCTGCAAATTCCACAACGGAGCCATGTCAGCTCCAAAAAAAGGTTGCATATGACTCAGGCAGCATGCCAATGGCCAAATATGTGGCCATTGGCAATATAACCCGATGCCAAAATAATAAAATTATAATTTTTTTTTTAGCCCCGCGCAAATGGGCTGCACTGTATAAAAACATAAAAAAGAAGGTTATAAGCCCACAAATGTGGGTTTCATGCAATACATGGAATGACAATGCAGGGACCAGCAGACCAAAAACAACATGGCCACCGTGTAGTGGTTGCTAAGGGGGGAAGCTGAGTCTAAGACATGTAACTAAGCATTAGTAGGCAATCTCATGTAAATGAGGGTACGGATACTGAATCTCACAGTCACATAGCAAATGAGCACAGTCTGAGTAGTGTAAGAGATACATAAGGGGGAGGAATAGAGTAGGAGATAGGTGACATCACAGGGGGGAATGGTAGAAAGAAATGCAGTTCATTGGAGGCCAGTGTAACATGACAGATGACAGGCACAGATCATGGAAAGAGGTGTGCCACTAGATAAGTCATGGAAAGTCAAGAAATGGAAGGTGTACACTGTTACTTACACCAGAGTTTCTTGCTGGGCGGGCATTCAATCATGAAGCACGAGTAGGACAGTGTGCGCGCGTGTAAGGCAGTCTGAGCATGTGGGAGCGTGTTGGGAGATGTTTAACACTGTTTGCGCGGGTGTGCGCGCGTGTAGGGTAGGCTGAGTATGTTGGAGGCCGTTGGCAGACGTGTAACAGTGTTTGCGTGGGTGTACGCGCGTTTTAACCCGAATAAGTAGATTCTGAACCGTGTAAGCACGTGTGCGCGCGTGTAAGCCACTGTGAGCGTGTTTCTGATGGTATGCACGTTGCTCCCCCCAGAGGAAACAGAGAGGAAAAAGGAAGCAACAGAATTAATAGGAAGCTAGCAGGGATAACTGCTGAAGCTAGCAGGTGAAAACAATTAGAAGCAGGCAATTACACAGGCAGAATAGTAGCCCAGCCCAGCACTTAAAACTCTGCAAACAGTAGTGCAGGATGTTTCCTTAAGAGACACTGCAAGACAGGAGTAAGCTAATAGAAGTGAAAACTGAAAAAGCTTCACTCAGAGCAGAAATGTTAGGGGCTGCCATAGCTGTCATAATGAGACATAGGCGACTTGCTGAGGGTGGTGACAATGCAGATGGTGCCAGACAACCCACAGTGAGGAGACAGAGAAGAGTGTACAGGCCCAGGGTCACCTACCACGGGTTACATGAGCTGGAGATAGTAGAGCGCTATAGAGTGGACAGAGAGCTCCTGCAGAAAATTGTTGAGCTGTGCAGGCCACGCCTCACACACAGAACCAACAGAGGGGAACCCATCCCAGTGGAAACCAAGGTATGTGTTGGCTTAAGAATACTAGCAACAGGTACCTTCCAGAGACCAACTGGCGATATGATGGGGATATCACAGGCATCAGCCTCCAGGGTACTGCACCAGTTCCTGGATGCCATGTCAGCACATGTCGGTGATCATGTATATTTCCCCAATGCCCGTGAGGTATTGGCCAGCAATATATGTCTCTTCCATCAAATAGCGGAATACCCTGAGGTACTGGGTGCAATAGACTGCACGCACATACGCATCAAAGCACCAGCTGGTGAGCGGGGTAGGGCCTACATTAACCGCAAGGGCTTCCCCTCCATGAACTGCCAGGTCGTGTGTGATGCCCAGGGCATAATAATGAATGTGTGTGCTGGCTGCCCTGGGAGATACCACGATTCCCACATCTGGCATTTGACACAGCTGTACCAGACATTTGCCAATGGGGACATCCCACACGGACACCTAGTGGGGGGTGCAGGTTATGCACTGGAGCCGTGGCTGATGACACCCATCAGAAATGCACACACACCTGAACAGGAACGCCATAATGAGGCACACGCACAAACACATAATGTAATAGAGTGTGTGTTTGGGCTGCTCAAGTCACGGTTCCGGTGTCTGGACACATCTGGTGGAGCCTTGCAGTACATACCAACTACATGTACCCAAATTGTCATGGTATGTGCTATGCTAGATAATATGATCTTGTGAAAACAGCTGCAGCAGGACCAGCATAGGGCCGGGCCAAACAGCCCCCCACCATTGCCAAGGCCATCACAGGCAGAGCATGACTCGGAGGAGGAACAACCTGAGCCTGCCCCAGTAGGCAGAAGGAGGCGTGCCCAGTATGCCCTGGCCTTGGCAAAGAGGCAACGCATAGCACATACACTGGCTCAGTAGGAACCCTGGGAATGATACCCCCTCTGACTCACTCAAATAATAACATGGATGCCTAAAATGACATGACCTGCTCACAAACATGTACAGGGAAGTGTAATATGCGCATCCGACAGAGGCAGCCCTGCAGCACCACCTGAGGCATGAATGCTATGTGTTAAGTAATGTAACACCATGCACTATATGCACACCTGTGCATCCTGACTAACATCCACCCTTACCAAGCATGAAGCCACAAAATGACGATGGGATGATCAAGTGCAATAACTGGCTGAAGTAATGCAGTCAGTCAAAGGGGAGCCAATGTGTTTCAGGCTGGGAAGACATGCGGAGCTTGACATGATGCACCACCTGCTAGGGGTGGCGTGCACCTATCATGCCATGCCCCATGGATACCGGCAAAGGCTGTCAGTACCCACAGCATGCCCTTAATAGCTAAGTCTCAAAACACAAACCCACCTTCATAGGTTCTACAAGGGATAGGAACCTAGATGTAATGCTACCCAATGACAGATGTATAAACAGCAAGATGTGTGCAGTGTAAACGCACAGAGTATGGAGAATGTAGATACCAGTCCTGTAATAGAGAACCGAGCAAGGCTCACATCAGCACCCTAACACTACCAGGTCACACCTCATACTGTGCTGTACAGCCACAAACATGGAACAAGCTACAGAAGGAGGGTGACTAGCAAGAAATGGCAAGGATAACCATACCCCCATGTTGGTACCACAACAAGAAGCAGCATGGAATAGCCATGGTCAAATACCAATGGCTAAAACTGCCTCGCAGTATATAGCCTGTTGCAGACTACAGTCCTAATACCAGGAACAGCACCTGGCCTATGTCAGAATACATGAATATATCAAGCCCCCCAAACCACATTATATTGCTTGACTGAAAATACCCAGACATACACCGGTAGCATTGTACTAGCACCAACACAGTAGGAGAAAATTACCCAGATTCCATAAACCAAAATGCCCAGGAACAATGTACCACTCCCACAAGAGGGGTAAGCATACTGGATGTGATAATCAGCAACATGTGTACTGGATGGCAAGATGAGACGAGTACCCCTCACTGGTAAGACCAGACCATAGAGTAATCACACTGGATATACACATCCTGACCCCAGTCCCTGGCCAGAATACCACAGTGAAAAACATGTGTGAAGTATAGATTGCAGCCCTCAAAACCGATGTTGAATCCACAAAAGGCCCTGTGTAAGTGTAGAATATGGGACACACCACAGAACATGTTATACAGGCATTCCATGAACACAGCCAGGAATGCTTGGAGTATGCAATCACAAATAACAACAACACACAATGCCATACACGCAGGCATCTGGTATGCTGGCCTCCAGCCATTACCAAACCATGCAAGAGAATGAGGAAGCTACCACATGATAGAGCAAACATAAAAAGGGAAGTAATCACTGACCAGTAGTATGGCAACAACATATGTCCACACATAAAATCCACTAAGTCCAGCCACAACAAGTAGAATCTGTGAATCCAGGGGCAATGTGATGCCAGTACCAAGTACACAGACAACCACAACACCCCCCAATAAATACAAATATATGAGATAGATGCATCCATGTATCCAAACCAGAGGTTGAGCTCCAACAACTCAGTTCTGACAAAACTAGTCAGGAGGAGAAGGTAACCACATACACCACAAACCCAGTCCCACATAGACCTACCACAACTGTAAACAAAACACATAAACACAGACAAATATTCCCGGAGGCCTAAATTACAAACACACCACACCAACAGAAGCCTCCAAAGTAGATCACAAGCAACCACAACCTTCAAACATAGCACATGCTATGAATAGAATGCAAAGCTGGTGTGCCAAACAGTCACAGGCCAGAATGAGAAACAACATGCCTGATACAGTCGTAACAGGTGTCTGTATAGGCAGACACACTGCTGTCCCACTCACCAGACTGAACAAGGGAAAGGGTAGAGTAAGCTGCTTGTAGGCTGCCACAAAATGCCACATAACACAAGTACGTAGGTCACCCCAAAGCAAGCAGAAATATGATGCACTCAATGTCCATGCTGGTGTGAATTACCTGAGATGTACCTCCCTGGTCAACATCAAAAGAGACATGGATGGTCCCTCTGAGTATGTACCCCAGGGCGGGATGACACTGGCTGTGTGCAGCATCCAACCCTCACCAAGAATGATGCCACAGTGCAAACACAGAATGCTCATGTTTAACAGCTGGCACAGTTACAGCTGTCAGTCCAAGAGGGTCTAATGTGTGTCTGCTTGAGATGTCAAGCATGACAAGCCATGCTGCTGTTCCAGGGATGGCTGTCAGCTGTTACCCGTGTGTGTCTGGATACTGGATAAGGCCTTTTCCGCCTCCATAGAGCCGTATGTAGGCAAGGCCAAAAAGACTACCCACCACCCTAGAAAACATAAGTGGTAGGAAACATAAGGGGAATGCTGACCAATGCCAGATGTGTAAACTGCAATATGCATGCCCCTGAGGCACTTCCCATTATGGAGAACATTGATGTCTGTGCAGTGACAGAAGCCTGCTGCAAGCCTAGTGATAGCACACCAGCACTACTAGGTTATACCACATATCATGTGTTATGGCCCCAACACCTGCACCAAAACATCAAAGGAGGGTGAGTATCCATATGCAGCACAGACACCCATATTGCCAGGTAACTGACAATGCACAAAGCAGCGGACACCACCCATGTGCACATAACTGTAGTCAAAACTGCTGTACAGTCTGTAGCATGCGAAAGACCACACTCTCACACACAAGAACTCCACCCAGACATCCGAAGACACTGGACAGTATGAATGTCCCACCAAATACCAGACAAGGTACACACAAATTACCACATAGGTGTCAAACCATTATGTATGCAAGGAGTAATCAGGGACCTAGGGACACAGGTCGACATTAATCTGTCATGTGACACCCACAATGCCAATGTGGCTATGAAGACTGTTGATACTGGACACCGTATCATGAAAGGATTCACATCAACATCAACAGAGGTCACTGTGCCGCTGTACTGTTCCCTTATCAGACCCATAATCTAGTACAATGACTCATATGGGATGTACCGTACGTGACACCTGCAGCGGTTCAGAAGACCTCATAGTTACCCCACCAACAGGATAAAGGGTGTGAAATATATGTCATATGCTGCCTAGCTGTAGACACCCCAGCTGACTGCAGTCACACACTGCCTACACAGAGGCATTGTATGTCTGTTGTACAAGGCCATATCCAACACAGGAGTAATGGACATGCTACACCACAGGAAATCAAAGCCATTGGAGCTGTGAGAGTCACAGATGTCAGCCTCAACACATAATGAAATAAGATGTGCTGGAGGGACAGATACATAACCCATAGGCTCCCCACACCCAGAAACAGGATCCCAATCCATGGTAGGCAGAGCCCCTCACTGACACCCCTCAACAGGAATATTGCCAAGTGGATGGATGACCGTACATGTATACTGGGGGTCCCCACTGTGTCACGACCAGACAGAGGCACAGTGAAGAACTTCATAAATGGCCATAATTGAACATAGCAAGGGGTGGCGAAAGACACACACACTCTGGCTAGGCTTACTAATGGCCTAGGGTGTCTAGCCTAGTATGAACCCATGAACCTATGAAGATACAAAACGTACAGGACACTAAGGATAATCACAAGGCTTACCCAACTGATGGTAGGAACCATGTTGGGCATCCACAGATATGCTCCGAATCACACAGATATTACAAACAACATACCAAACACACACACATATTGCTAACATACAACCTGTCAGGTGTAGTGCAAACACCCCCCCCCCCCTGAGTGCAAAATACCTATCCCAGCAGACTGATGGTCACCTGACATTGCAGATGCTGAGGTAACAGCCATCATCTGCAAAGCAGAACACACAGCAGCAAAGGTATGTGATGGTGTCCTGTGCTGAGGCCAACATGGACTCCAAGAATAATGGAATGCCAAATCACACTACTGCCCAATGTCAGCCTTACCACAGGATATGTACCCAAAGAGCAGTGTACAACAACAGTGGTCCATCACAACAAAGGTGTTGCCTGAATGGATACTCCAAACTACCACCCCAGGATCTTGACAAACTTGTTGTGCACAGCTATGGAAAAGATCAGTATGTACCGCAGACAGAAGGCTATTGTGGACCTACTGATACTGGACCCTACACACTGTGGCTGTTGTAACTGCAGAACCAGCCCCTAAACATGCCTGACCCATTTGAAGCAGTCATTAAGGTCATTGATGAGGGCAATGTGGTCCACACAGTGTAGCTGGACCATGCACATGCTTCTAGACAATACCGTACGAGTTCAGTATAGATATGTTCACCAGCTTAAATATACACCCCTATGTCAGTAGAGGGGTTGCAAACCAGACCAAGGACAGAACTGACATGGTCAGACATGCCGCATCCATGTCAGACTACAAAGCGGATATGAGTGGCATCCCACAAGGCCTGGTCTTGCCCCCCCCCGTTCTGTATATATATGTCCCATAGGTATAGGCCAACATGGAAGGACTGTGACTGAGCATGTATGCAGAGGAGTACAAACAGCCCACCATATCTGACCCCCAGCTGACACAAGCAACCCACAAAAGGGCCACCTACAAACAGACAACTGTAGCCATAGCCATGTCAGCAAGCTAATTGCAGAACTGTGTATAGACAACCACCGTGGATATACAGTAAGTGCCCACAAATTACCACACAGGTGTTAACCCATGAGGTACCTAACATGTAATGTGAGACCTGGGTACAAAAGGTGATAAATATCCTGCACTGGACAAACATGTGGCTGTAGTGTTCGCAGAAACATGTACCATATACCCACCCAAACATGAAGGTTGGCAGATGTAGATAAGGGGAACTCACTGTGGCTCTGCAGCCATCCTCCATCAGCATCACAACTGATTACAATAGTCCCTGTGGGATATACTGCAGCAGACACCTCCATCAACTGTAAAGTCCACAACAGTACCCCACCAGGGGTAACAAAGAGCATGAACAGATGCCATGTGTTGCCTGAGTAAACAAACTGTAGCCCCACACACCGCCATCCTTCCCAGCTACAGGAAAGCTGTGCCTGATGTATGAAGCCATGTCCAACCTGGAATGAATGAACATGTTGCACCTTGTACAATCTGAATGGCAGTGAGCTATGCACATGAGAGACCTGAACCCCAGCACTGACATACATAGGACAAGCTGTACAGAATGATCCATAACACAGAAGGCACCCCCACTCTTCAGTAAACTCCTGGTACAGGTCAGCCAGAGAGTCACTTATCGACACCCCTCAAGAGGCATCCTGATGAGTGTATGGGAGATGGTTGGCTACCCTGGGTATCACTGTTATGTCAGAGGTAGACGGAGGCACAGTATACTAACCATGACATATGTCATGGCAAACTCCAGTTATAATGTGTGTCGAACGACAAACACACCCTGTGACTAGCATCAGAAATGGCCTAGGGAACATCGCTAGAGTTTGCCAATGTCCACCCATGTTGTGGAATACACTAGCAATGTTGGACGAGCCTGGTGTAGGTAGTCCATACCTGAACATATTACAACATGGTCATATGTGCACAACTGGCCCCTACACAGTCTGTTGTGCTCACTATGAAGATGTCAAGCAGTCATAGGACTAAAGCCCAGGATACTGTCCACCACAGTGAAAGTACCGAACCAGTACACTATACGGTATTACAGTGTTAGGTCATTATGAAAGTATGTTGAGAACTGTCTGCAAAGTATCCCATGCAATCCCTGCAGGCACAGTATAATCCCTGTTGTGGCAGACATGAAGCAGTTGGCCAGTTAGTACACAACATGACACCCAACACACAATCATAAACGTGCGATATTGTCGAAGTTCACACACACCCAAATATGTGGTGGACTTCAGAGTGCAACATATGGAAAGCTCACACTGGGCATGCTCGCACACTTTGATAAATGAGGCATATGTCAGACAACATGCCATGGAAAGGCTGAACTGGGCATGCTCTCACACTTAGGCCATATCTCTGTTTAGCAGTTGGCCACACATATCTGGTATTTGTATGTGTCAGTCCAGGAACCAACCACAACACAGCAATCAGCCCAGTGCACACAGTAAATGACCACAGAGACATAAGTGATATAGTGGATCACCGTCATATGCAAACATCTTCCACAGATACACAAGTTGGTCATAGGAACAGGGAATGCTATGGCAATAAAGACCTGCAAACAGTAGAACAGCACAACAAATAATGTGCATCCGACAATTGAACATATGGGTGTAGAGGTCAATACTAGGCTTCTTGCCCCAGGGAATGACAGCTCAGCCAGAGTGTGCTTGGCATCTGCACCCCCAGGATAGTAGGCTACTGTGCCACTGTAAAGTAGGTCACAGAAGGCAACATGTGAGGCTAGTGAGCTGCGCCTCTGTCAAGCAGGGGCACTGTGGAGGTCTCAGGGATTGAATGTGCTAAGCCACAGCCATGTTGTCGGTGTGTGCTGTGAGAGGGTTGCTGAGGATCTCTGACAGTAGGTGCCCATCAATAACAGACTGAGAGGAGCCCTATCTGCATTCTCTGGACGATTCCACTGTCAACACTGTGTTGTAATGAGTATGTATGAATGAAGTGCCATGCCGGAACTGTCCACAGATGTCCTCCCTTGTGGGCTACAGCTCTGCAATGTATTAGGTCACTCTGTCTGTTGTACGGCGCATATATGGCTGGTGTACAGCTGACAGATGTCTTGCTGTGGAGCAGTCATGGGTATATGTGGGATAGCATGACCAATGCAAACTGTACGCATGCTCATAGAATGCAATTGTCAAGGATTATGCTGAGTGGCCAGTATAGTCCTCCAGCATGGGTCCTCTGAATTCATCCACCCCAGTCTACACAAGTGTAGAGTCTGCTTGTGCTAAACACAGTTTGTGTGCAGTGACAACCTTGTCTGGGGGTGGAGATGAGATATGGATGTCCAGGGAAAGGTGGGTATGGTCAGATATCAACAATGGTGGTCTATCTCTGGTGTGGAACAGTGAGTACCCACGTTGCAGATGGACAGGTGCAATATGTATTCACCCATGTGGCTGTGGTGAGTGGTTCTGCCATAGCACATGGACCCACAATTTGTAGTAGCTGTAGGGTAAAGTGGTAGAGGCCTGAGTAGTTCTCACACACAATATGCCTGTACCTGATGTTAACAACTGGAATGGTGTATGTGAATACCTGCATATCCTGGCACTGTTCCCAGGGAAGCTAAGTGTGTGTCCTGGATGTGGGTGTGGTGTTCTGTACTGGTTGTGTTGTGTGTTACAGGTCCTGTGGTCCCAAAGCATGGCATAGAACATAACCTGCCAGTGCGATGTGCATATCTGACCCTGACGTAGGTGGCTGCAAATGCATATATATGCTATCCCCCACCTGACAGGTAGTACTACATCTACATACCTCTGTAGAAATAAAGATGTCAGCACCCTATAAATACTACAGGTGCAGAGCAGATGCCCAGTAATTTGGATAGTGCGCTCTGCTAATGCGTCTCTCTCAAGTGTCATAATATAGTTAGGTAGGGGTTCGAATCCTGCAAATGCTCAGTGTGTGTGAGAGGGAAATGTCCCTTTTGGCAACTGGGAAAACACACTACAGGATGCACATTCCCCTTTCTAAACACTGATGATGTCAGCACCCTATAAGTACAGCAGGTGAAGGGAAACCACCCAGTAATGCGAATTCGCCGCTCCGCTAATGCGTCCGTCTTGATTGTCATAACATAGTTAAGTAGGGGTTTGAATCCTGTACATGCTCAGTGTGTGTGGAGGGGGTTATGTGTTCAAGGCTGTTTGAAAGAAGTATCCCTTTTGCCAACTAGGAGAATACACTACAGGATGCACATTCCCCTTTCTAAACACAGATGATGTCAGCACCCTATAAGTACAGCAGGAGAAGAGAAGCCTCCCAGTAATGTGAATAGTGTGCTCTGCTAATGCGTCCATCTCAAGTGTCATAACATAGTTAGGTAGTAGTTTGAATCCTGCAAATGGCAAGTGTGTGTGTGTTTGGATGAGGGGGGTTAGTGTGTGTGCAATTTTGTGTGAGGGAAATGTCCCTTTTGGCAACTGGAAGAACACACTACAGGATGCACACTTCCCTTTCTAAACACAGATGATGTCAGCACCCTATAAGTACAGCAGGAGAAGGAAAGCCTCCCAGTAATGCGAATAGCGCGCTCTGCTAATGTGTCTGTCTCAAGTGTCATAACATAGCTAGGTAGTGGTTTGAATCCTGCAAGTGTGTGTGATTGAATGAGGGGGGTTAGTGCGTGTTCAATTTTGTGTGAGGGAAATGTCCCTTTTGGCAACTGGGAGAACACACTACAGGATGCACACTCCCCTTTCTAAACACAAATGATGTCAGCACCCTATAAGTACAGCAGGAGAAGAGAAGCCTCCCAGTAATGCGAATAGTGCACTCTGCTAATGCGTCCATCTCGAGTGTCATAACATAGTTAGGTAGTGGTGTGAATCCTGCCAATGGCAAGTGTGTGTGTTTGGATAAGGGGGGTTAGTGTGTGTGCAATTTTGTGTGAGGGAAATGTCCCTTTTGGCAACTGGGAGAACACAATACAGGATGCACACTCCCCTTTCTAAACACAGATGATGTCAGCACCCTATAAGTACAGCAGGAGAAGAGAAGCCTCCCAGTAATGCGAATAGCGTGCTCTGCTAATACGTCTGTCTCAAGTGTCATAACATAGTTAGGTAGTGGTTTGAATTCTGCAAATGGCAAGTGTGTGTGTTTGGATGAAGGGGTTAGTGTGTGTGCAATTTTGTGTGAGGGAAATGTCCCTTTTGGCAACTGGGAGAACACACTACAGGATGCACACTCCCCTTTCTAAACACAGATGATGTCAGCACCCTATAAGTAAAGCAGGAGAAAGGAAGCCTCCCAGTAATGCGAATAGCATGCTCTGCTAAAGCACCCATCTCAAGTGTCATAACATCATTAGGTAGTGGTTTGAATCCTGCAAATGGCAAGTGTGTGTGTTTGGATGAGGGGGTTACTGTGTGTGAGGGAAATGTCCCTTTTGGCAACTGGGAGAACACACTACAGGATGCACACTCCCCTTTCTAAACACAGATGATGTCAGCACCCTATAAGTACAGCAGGAGAAGAGAAGCCTCCCAGTAATGCGAATAGCGCACTCTGCTAATGCATCCGTCATGAGTGTCATACCACAGTTAGGTAGTGGTTTGAATCCAGCAAGTGTGTGTGTTTGGATGAGAGGGGTTAGTGTGTGTGCAATTTTGTGTGAGGGAAATGTCCCTTTTGGCAACTGGGAGAACACACTACAGGATGCACACTCCCCTTTCTAAACACAGATGATGTCAGCACCCTAAAAGTACAGCAGGAGAAGGGAAGCCTCCCAGTAATGTGAATAGCGCACTCTGCTAATGCGTCTCTCCCGAGTATCGTAATGTAGTTAAGTAGGAGTTTAAAACCTGTAAATGGCGTGTGTGTGTTTGGATGTGGGGAGTTTGTGTGTGTGCATTTCCGTATGAAAAACATGTTAGTTTTGGCAATCAGGAGATCACACTACCTGATGCACATTACCCTTTCAAAATACTGATGTTGCCAGCACCCTATAAGTACAGCCAGAGAAGAGGAACTATCTAGTAAACCGAATTGTGCGCTTTGCTAATGCGTCTCTCTCACGTGTCATGACTTAGTTAGGTAAGGGAATGAATCCTGCAAATGGCAAGTGTGTGGGGGGGGTAGTAGGGTGTGTGTAAATGCAAGTGTGAGAGAACAGATCCTTTTGGCAAATACTACAATACTCCAGATGCTGCATACTCCCCCAGTAAACACAGGGGATGTCACCACACTATCAGCACAGCCAAACAGGGTTAGTTGGCTAGTAATGCCAATAGTGCGCTCTGCTACTGTGTCTATTACCATTGTCAGAGTACAGATAGGTATGTTTTGGTAACCCACAACTGCCACGTGTGGTTGTGTCACACAGTATGACCTTGTGTGGGTCTTTGTACATAATGCATGCCATTGCCTAAACCAGCAATGGCATTGCACACATGATGTATGTGTGTGACACATACACATAAATACCTGTGACCTGCAGTAGTTACCATGTCTGACAAATGCCTCGAGTGGATAAATGGTATTTGCAACGTATACCAATATGACTGTGTCTTACTGTGCAGGGTCCGCACGTGGTATGTCTCTATACAGTGTGGGTGTATATGGTGAAATACCTACAGCAGGGGATACACATCTGGTCTGGGCCATATAGTGTACATGTAGTCGATGTACAGGTGCTGCATATTCCCACCTGTTGTGGTAGTGGTAACATGTCATTCCACTGCAATTCAGTGACCACATGCTGTGAACCCTTCAACTAGTGTGTTGTAGCTACAGTAATGCTCACGCACAATGTTTGGCTGGATGCAGTCCAGCCATATAAACACAGTTCTTGAGACTGTCATATTGCCAGTGTTGTTATGGAGGATAGGTGGTCTTCCTGTGTATGGGAGGGTTGTGTGTGCCAGGCTATGAACCAGATGATAGTCCGACACACTGTTAGCTGCACATGATTAGGCCCTGATGCTTTGTGCTGTGCCAACAACCTGGAGGTGTGTGTATCTGTGGTACCTTGGGATACCACCCCCCTATCCATGTGTGTTACATGTGTAGGGGACGACAGGCATGGTATGGGGCATAACCTGTCAGTGATGGGTAACACCTGTGAGCCATGAATCATGAATCTGGTACTGCACAGACATTGCAGTTCACCATGCTGAGGACAGTGTCTGGTGCATGCATCTTCCGGTGTACACTGCTGTTGTTGTGTAGCAGCACTGTTAGTGTCCTAACCTGTGTGATACCCACGGAGGTGGCTATGTAAACCATGTCCTGCAGCATAAGGCAGTATGTGTGTACCAAGGAGCTTTGCCATTATACATCGGGCCATGGGTGTCACGTGCAAGATGACCCTTGCACATCATTGTGGCTTCCTAGCATGTAAGCACACGTTGACAGCCAGTGGATACCCTATGAATGACAGTGGAGACTGAGCATAATGTAGACATACAACACCCTTCCCACATATAGTGGTAGCATACCTGGTGAGGGTATGTTGGCAACCAACATCAGGCTCATACTGGCCTGTGCCACATGCTGAGAGATCCATTCTATGTTCCCTATCATGTAGTCCAGGGAGGTATGTCTCAGGCAGCCATACTGGCATGGTCAATGAGTGAGTCATATGTGTCCATGCCTCTGACTGACCTGTATGCATGTGTTCTGTGGTGGACCATAGTGCCCCTGAGGCATATCACTGAGACCTTCACCAGATACAGCCTGTTGAGCGGGACCCCAGTGCAGCACACAAGACAGGTACCTGACACGTCTGTAGCAGGTGTGTTGTGTAGCCCTACAGGCTGTGAGTGTGTGGCACAGGGCATGTGTGTGCCATGTGTGGCATGTGCTCTGTTCCGACGGAACATATGCCTGTGTGCCAGCTGCGGAGGTGTGTGATGCTCAGGCAGGCTGCTATTCTGAGTCCCCACGTATGCCCCAGTGTGTTCAGCATGCTGTCAGTGCGTGTCAATGTCTGACTTGTATTGTAGTCACTGTAATATATTTTATTTATTTATTTATTTATCCTACATTTGTTGACTGGGATAGTCCAACTGGATGCATGTCCATTTCCATGGGAGGCCCGGTGAGACAAGATACGAGGGTAGCAGATACAGCATTACATAATACCAGCATTACATATTACAAACAGATTATTTACAGAGATTACATAAGTAAGCAAGTTAAACATGTTCCAATAATGTTAGTCCTGAGCACAAGTCAGGATTAAATTAAATTACACAGTAAAGTGGTTTACAGATTTTACACATTCGAGTTAGCCAGGCTTGATACATTGACATAGCCAGTTAAGTGACAAATGTTGTTTGAGTCTAGTGTTAAATTGACCTAAGGTGGACAGTAGGGTAATATCAGCTGGAAGTGAGTTCCAGGATCTACTTACAGAGTTTGCAAAGAGAGAATCACCGGCTGTGTTATTAATTTTGCTAGTCTGAATTAGTAGTTTGTTAGAGGATCGAAGCGGTCTAGGATTGTTATAGGGGGTGATAATATTTGAAGTGCAGGAGTATTGTCTGGATTATAGAGGATTTTATAGGCCATAATCAGTTGGTTATACTGTATTAGGCTGGGTATTGCAAGCCAACCAAGCTGATTTAGATTGATGCAATGATGTGTCCTAAAAGGCAGACCAGTGGCAAACTTGGCAATGTGATTGTAGCAAATTGAGTGTTTGTTAAGGACAGTCTTGTTCATATTCGAGAGTAGAGGGGATGCATACAGAAGGGTTGAAACAAGGTGTGAGCGAGCTATGGCACCTTTAGCTGGAGGGGCTAGGAAGGCTTTAATTCTATAAAGTGACCCTAGTTTTCTATTGATGGCTTTGATAATTTGGTTAACATGTAGGTCACATTTGAGATTATTGTCTATGATGACACCTAATAGTTTAGTAGATGGGTCAGGGGAGATTATTGTGCCATCAGTTGATGTTATGGTAACGGTGAAAGCGGTAGACCTATGTGTTGGTGAAATAACAGCAGTTTAGTTTATTTGGGATTTAGGATCAGACGATGTTCAGAAAGCCAGTTTTCTATTGTATTAAAGGTGGTCCGGTAGCTGACCATAACTCTACTGGAGATGTGGCTGAGCAGATCAGAGTAGAGTCTTCAGCATATTGGATACAGCTGACTTTTGGGATGACAGTATAAAGGTCGTTAATGAAGATGGAGAACAGCAAGGGCCCTAGTATAGAGCCTTGTGGTACTCTGAGGGTGTTAGGTAGAAGGTTAGAGAGTTTGTTCTGCCAGAGGCCAGCCTGCTGTCGACCATGCAGGTAGGATTGAAACCATTGGAAAGCTCCAGTATCTAGACAGAATGTTTGCAGGGTGTGGATTACAAGTTGGTGATCAACCATATCGTATGCCTTGGAAAGATCCAAAAATAGGGCTGAGGATACATAATTAGTGTTGCAAGTATGGTTTATGGTGTTAGTAAAGGCTAGGAGGCCTGAAGTAGTGCTGTGATGAGGACGGAAGCCATGCTGAGTGTCTGCCATAAGGCGATTTTGGATTAGGTGGTGCATGAATTGACTATGGCTAAAGTTTCCATAATCTTTGCAAGTGGAGAGAGTATAGCTATTGGCCTATAATTGGAGAATTCAGTAGAGCTGCCTCCTTTGTGAAGTGGGATTACATATGACATTTTCCAGATGGTGGGAAATTTAGATTCTACCATGGTTCGTTTGATTACCTTTGAGACGGGGTAAGCAATAGCATCATCTGATTTTGATAGGTACTCGGCAGGGAGTTGATCAGGAGAAAGTGTAGTGGGTTTCACTGTTTCAATCAAGGTACGGAGAATTGAAGTGGCGACTGGTTGGCAGCTGAACGCAAGTAGGTTTCTAGGGGTGCTACTTTCAGGACCAGGGGAGCTAGGAGGTAGATGGCTAGCTAGGGCCTGAAATGTCTCAGTAAAGAATTGGTCAAAACCATCAGGAACATCTTCAGGGGTATTATCAATAGGAGCAGCAGGGATTGGGGTTGACGTTTGTCCAGGATGTAGTATATATGACATGCCACCTGACAGGGTATGGCATTACTGGGTTCAGAGAGCCCAGTCCCCAGATTGGCTGTGTGGTGGCATCCCACACATGTGTTGTATGTTCCTGGCCAAGGGTGATGGCTGACTGCATACATGTGGCAGGTGTGACATTGACACATGACTCACATAAACCACAACTGGACCATAGAGGCGATTCTCAGGTTACCTTCGCACATGCTACCCTAGTAGTGTGATTGCCATGGTGAGTACCAACACATAGGGCCAATGGGGAACAACATACTGAAGGTGTGTATGTGCGGGTGTACCGCTACTGTTTCATAGCACTGACATATATGACTGTACACATGGGTAAATGCCACGTAAGACATGTGCAATGTGTCACAGGCAACGTACATGCATGCAGGACAGACAGTGATGTTCTGTCATGTGGAAAGTTGACATACGTATCGTACGCTATGCAGATGTCACTAGAAGTCTACAGAAGCACTGTAACTCTGCATTGCAGGTGTAAGCAGTGTTCCAGGGAACCCCAAGTGAACATACATGCAAACAAAGCTACAGTAAACAGGGCTGGAAGTAGTGCATTGTACAACAAAGAAGGGGTAACAATAACAGTAAGTAACAATGCAAATATGTAGGCACTATCAACATGTACCCAGGAATACACAGCGCAGATGCCCATGGTAGAACTGATATTATGTCATAGTTATTTGTGATTTGGATTACATTGGTACTGCACACATATCTACATGCGCGAACATCCACATGGCATAGTCATTGTGGGCAACTTGACACCATTACTGTACATGTCCACCATTGCATATCACTACTTGCATTAGGTTTCCCCCTGTGCTACCCATGTATGCGGCTATCTGTTGACAACCTTACCACTGGCATGCAATTATGTGCAGCTGTTATACTTTGGTATGTACTATGGGTGCAGATAACAATTCAGGACATTCATACAGTTACTGCAGCAGGCATGCTGGGATAAACACACAGTCATAGCAGCACACTGTACTGTTACCAACATGATACTACTAATACACTTCTATGTAGTCACTCTGTGCATCAGCAACATGTTTACCTGTTCCCGCAATGATGTTGGAGATTGCAGGAGGTGGCACAGTGTCATCATATGCACAGGGTGTGGATTAGGTATGCCTGAGTCAGCCACTGATACCACCAATTGACATGTGTGTGTATGTGTGTTGGTGAGGGGCAGCAGTACGAGGTGGGGCAGTGTTGGTGCAGTGTGTGTATGTATGTGGTCGCCCTAGGTGTTAACATTTTGCATGTGTGTATGCACGCACACAGTTCCACCTCATGGCTGCCATATACAGGGGTTTGTGGACAGCCACAGACTGCACCTGGCAGGTCATACAGATCAGTGTCTGTGTGCACGGACACGGTACCTGTGCCTGGCAGGGGTGCTACGGACCATATCCAGTACTAAGCCAGACTGGGTACTGTCATCAGAAGCGGGAGTGTGTTGACTGGACACAAGTCCCTTTTGGGACTGTCCAGAGCCACGTGCACGTGGTCTCCTGGGGCGTTCCGATGACAGCACAGACCCAGCATTGATGGGGCTGCTGCTGGCACTATGGGGGCGTGCGTGAGCCTGTTGTCATCCATGCCGACTGCCAGCTGCTGCTGCTGCCAGCATACGGCCACGTCGATGCCGCAAACGCCCACCATTGCCCTGGCCCATGGACATCTGGTTGTGGAACTGCTGTAATATGTCCCCACAACGTCTGTCTATGACATCGGTGAAGTTACGGATAGCATCCGCAATGTCACGCATACTGTCTGTCATGGCTGTGCGACATGCTCTCAGCTCCCTCAGACCCTGTCTGGTGTACCTTTCCATAAGTTACTGTGCCTGCATGACAGTCCGAAACATAGCTGAGGTTGACAGACCTCTTTGGGCACATCGGCCAGAGGCAGTACGCCCACGGATGCTCCCACGAGAACCCATGGGCAACTGTCTGTGTGGTACCATCGGAGGACCCTGCCCATGGCTGCTGTGTGGGAACCATGTGCCACAGGTACCACATTACCCTGGTCTATGCCCACTATATCCTGTCCATCACCTAAGGACAATGGTGACAAAGGATGTACTGGCAGGATTCACAGCTGTGTACTGTCAATTGGCTGACCAATGGCGGACCCTGACACATCTTCCTTTACCATTACACAAATATCATCATTACCAGTACCCGTGGCACAGGATTCAGGTTCCCTGCTGCAGGTCACCAGAGCAGCCCCAGAACCTGTGGGAGGAAGACAGGAAACACAGTTTATAGTCTCCAGACATTGTTACCAGTGATGCACTTCTACACACATGCACACATGCACACATGCACACATGGACACAGGCACACATGGACACAGGCACACATGCAGACATGCACATGTGGACACATGCACACATGCACACATGCAGACATGCACACGTGGACACATGCACACATGCACACGTGGACACATGCACACAGGCACACATGCACACATGGTCACATGCACACATGGGCACATGCACACATGGTCACGTGTACACATGCACACATGCACACGTGGACACAGGCACACATGCACACGTGGACACAGGCACACATACACACGTGGACACAGGCACACCTGCACACATGCACACATGGGCACAGGCACACCTACACACATGCACACATGCACACCCCGCAGTATACACACAGAGCACTACTGAGTTACACTACTGTTACTAGCATTATTATTTTTTACAACCATAAAAAAAATCAGGAATAATAATAAATTCAACGCCTCCATTTTTCAAACTGAACTTAAAGCCCACAACTGGACAATACTCAAGTCTCTTCCTCTCGAAGAGGCAGTTATCTACTTCAACACCACCTTCCTCAAGATTCTAGATTCCCATGCTCCAATACGGTCCATTAGAACTAAAACCAAAACTGCACCATGGCTCTCTAAGGAAACAAAATCCAAAATCCTATCTAGAAACAAGATGTGGGTCACATGGCGTACCTCTAAAGACCCACACTCCCACCAAACCTTCCGCCAACTTAGAAATGAAACTAAAAGAATGATCTTAAATGATAAAAAAAACTTCTTCCTCCACCTCCAACACAAACACCTTAATAATCCACAAAATTCTGGGCAGGCTTAAACAAGCTCCTGCACCCAGGCCAGGCAACCACCCCCACTCCAACAACTTGCAAACAACAGTGCCCTGTAAACATTGCTAACACATTCAATAGTTTCTTCACAGAAACTATACAATCCCTGGCCACACAATTCAAACAAACAACCAGCCCACTCCACTACCCATGCCAGCAGAATACTACAACTACATCAGATCATCAATTTACCTTCGATCCAGTACCCATATCCTTTATAACATCTCTTCTTAAAAACTAAAACCCACTAAGCTAGCAGCTGACCTTCTCCCAGCTGAGTTTCTGCAAAAAGCAGCTGAGGCCATTTCCTATCCCGCTCCATAATCATAAACCGTACCTTGTCAGAAGCCTTCATCCTCCATATGGAAAATGTCCCACATTATTCCTCTCCATAAAGGTGGTAGCTCACTAGAGCTAACCAACTACAGACCTATAGCTATACTCTCACCCTGGCCAAAATTATGGAAAAGTGTGTCCACAAACAACTGATGGAACACCTCACCAAAAATAAAATTCTAGCTAACTCCCAACATGGCTTCAGGCCAAATCACAGTACCACATCAGCCCTACTATCCTTTTCTAATACCATCAATAACTTCAGAAACAATAATAAACTATCATCTGCTCTTTTCTTAGACCTCTCCAAGGCCTTTGATATGGTGAACCACATTCAACTCCTCCAGACATTAAAAAAACTATCACTCAGCAATTCCACGCTGAAATGGTTCCAATCCTACCTGTCCAACAGGCAACAGGCTGTTCTATGGCAGGACAAATTATCTACATGCCTACCTGTTACACTTGGAGTTCCCCAAGGATCTATTCTTGGCCCTCTTCTCTTCACCATCTTTGTTAATGACCTGCCCACAATCACCCCCCATGCCACATGCATTCAATATGCAGATGATTCGACTATCATCAGCACTGCCTCCAACCTGGCAGACCTCACTGCTTCAACCCAAGACACCTTCAACCTAATAGAAAATGGTTCTCAAGTCGACAACTAGTTCTCAACCCCAACAAAACAAAACTACTTACTTTCTCACCCACTAACAAGACTCTTCCCCACCTTCTATTACATCCTCCAATGGAATCACTATATCACCAGAAGCTCACACAAAGCTATTAGGTGTTACCATTGATAACTCCCTTAAATTTGACACCCATTGCAATCTTACCATCAAAACCGTCAATAAAAAGCTTGGCTCTCTCTATAAAGTAAAACACTTTCTCACTCCTCACGCTAAAATTACAATTGCCAGCACACACCTACTATCAACTCTTTTCTATGCCTCCCCCCTCTTTACAAACCTAAACAAGACAACCCTTAACAAACTTGCTTCTTGTTACAATCACATAGCTAGATTTGCCACAAATTCTACCTTTAGAACGCACCACTGCACTAACCTGAAGCCACTAGGGTGGTTAGAGTTTTCTAGCCAACTCCATTTCAACCAACTCAAAACGGCTCACCAGATACTGTATCACCCAGAGAAAACACCAGCTCTGAAAAACATCATTCACCCCTATATTAACATGCAATCTTTACGCTCCTCCAATAAGATCTTAGCTCAAACTACCAAAGCCAATAATTCTGCTGGGGATTCTCTATTCTCAAACTTTGTAGGTAAAATGTGGATCTCCCTACCGACCATGCTCACCTCAGAACCCTCACTCCTACAATTCAAAAAAAAAGCTTAAACCCCATCTCAATACTCTCTGGCAATGTCCCTGTTCCAAACCTGATTAACCACTATCATTTACCCTTCTTACCTCACTATCCTTAACCGCTTTTAACAAGGCGCCTTTGTAACTGACCTATGTTTTTTTTATATGCTGCTGTTGTTTTTTTTTTCCCAAGATGTGATGTATCTTTATATTGTATTTAGAACTCAACTATCTTCCTTTTTTTGCATTAACAATGTTCATATGTCTGTTATGTACTTGGAGCTTTTCTCCCCGGGCCTCCGCTGAAAATGGACATGTATCCAGTCGGACTCTCCCGGTTAACAAATGTAAAATAAATAATAAATAAAATTATCAGGACTATTATAGGTTATGTTAAACACACTCACCAGCATGGATGGCCTGCCTTGCTGTAACACCGGAGGGACCTGCAGAAATGATGAGATTAATGTCAGTGGGCACAACTGTGCCATTGATATTGCATATGATACAGTGTACAGAACAGTCAAGTGTACATATGGCATATTACCTGCACGCTCCATGTCGTGCTGCTGTGTGGAACCAGCCTCCATCATAATGCAGGTGTTCTGCTGTTGGTGTTCCGGGGCTGGAGCCACAACACTTAGGAGTAGCCCCTCCAGTCTGGTGAGGGGGGATGTGTGGCCACCCCACCTCCTGTGGCAACCTGTTGCCTGTGGATATCTGATGCATGCTGATGGACACTTTGGATTAAATCACTGCAGTGATGTTGTACCTGCTCATATGTCCTGTTATGCGTGCCAATATCATTTACCCTACGGACAAGGTCTTGCCACAGTGCAGCCCTCTCCTGCTGATTCTGACTGGTGCAGGAAAACGGGATGTCATACTCCTGCACCAGGCTCTGGTGGATCTCCTCGTCTTCCGCCACAGAGTAGGCAGAGTTATGCTGACGCACCATCTCCCTGGAAGAGAACACAAACAGGATATCACCAGACCATGTCAGCAATATATAGCACACATACTATACATGATACTCATGTGTAGTGATATACTACTACTCCCATATGTTGCATGTGTGTGTGTCGTGGTGGATACACAGGTACATGGCCAGATATCAGTGCTCAGACAACACCTGTGCAACAATACCTGCCACATTCCACACATCATAGTAGCATGCCCCATCGGTCATCACACACTGACAGGTGCAATGCACAACCTCACTCTGGGGGTTCATCCCAAGGTACTGTATGTGGGACGCCGTCCACTACTGTGATGTGGACAGAAATTACTCGGCCTGGATATACATATCCCACCACCACCACCAGCACAGTAGACTACTTTGATATGTATGTGATTAGACAGTTATTCACTTGCTGGGACTGAGATGGTATCCATGCAGCACACTGGGCCAGTGGAAGCCACAAGCCACACTGCTAACCCCTTTGCAAATGCTTACCACGGACATGCCACAGATTGCATGGAACTTGCACACACATTTCTAACCCAGACCCTATGCACAAAGGTTAGGCATCCTGTCCAGTGGACCCCAGACAGAGGCAGATTGTATAACAATAGCAGGAGGCTACTGCAGGACAGAGCACATTCACATTAAGGGAAGGCATCTGTGGTCAGCACTGGTACTACGCTATGGTCTGTCATAACAATGGCCACGGCCTACTCTGGGAGGGAAATGGCCAAAAACACTATTGATGACCACAAGGCCTTCTTCAGTTATGTTACACATATGGACCACATGCCTCAGATATGCTCTGTGTTAATACACACCTACTTAACATTCACCAAACACACGGATATTGGCAACAATCTTGCAGACATGTTTGGTGCACGTATCCCCCCTCCTTCTCCCCCACCAGTTGAAATATTTATCACAGCTGGATGTAACCTCCCTATCATCTCACATGTCCAGGTGAGGGCCGCCCTCAGCAGAGAAGAAAACACAGCATCACTGTGACCTCATGGTATCCCTGGATGTGTGCTACCTGCACTCCGAGAGGACATACAACTGCATATAACACTGATAATTTATCTTATCCGTACTACAGGATATGTACCTGGACAGTGGCATACAGCGACAGTGGTCTCACACCACTAAGGAGGCACCTCGACTGACCCTGGGAACTACCACATCATATGCATAACTGGCCTGGTCTGCTAAGCTATGGAATTATGCAGTATGGGATGCATATGCAGTGATATTGGGTACCTGCAGACACTTGTTCCCAGCCAGTGTGCCTTTGTGATGGGCTGATCCTGCCTTTTGAACCTGGCTGACCTTTCAAAGCAGTCACTACAGCCATTTCTGGGGCAACGCACAGACAACTGCTGCCAGGATCATGGCCTAAGACTGATTGACATGTAATGTATGGTCATCCCTTTGGTGGAACTACGCACACAACATATCACATGGACATACCTATAGATACAGACCTATGACACATTTGGAGGGTTCACAGTATGCACACTATTAACCTGCTACTTTGCATTACCTGTGTTTGTCGCAGCTGGTTGCGTTACCACTGCTTCTGCTTGCTGCTGCTACTGTCACTGCTGACAGCTTCGGGTGACAGAGTCACAGTGTATAATTTTTTTTTTTTTTGTTCACTCTCTCTCTCACTTTTCTCTCTCCCTCTGTCTGCTTCCAGACAGTGCAATGAATGTATTGCATGTGTGGAGTGTTAGTACTGGATGCTTTTGTAGGTATCTGCATAGGTCCATGTGATGGCCTCTGCACCAATTGTAAGCCAGCATTTGCTAATTGCATACAGCCAGTTGTGTACTGATTGCAGTTCTCACTGTGATTTCAGGTCAATGCTATAAAAGGGTATGTGGGATAGGCATTGCCCTTTCAGATTGTAAGGGCGGGGACCATGCTGGTATGCTGTGGACAGTGTTCTGTGAGTGTAAAGGTTAGTATCTCTCTCATGATTCAGGCTGTGTTGTATATTCACATTTCTCCATTCCTCTCTCATGTTCCCTGTAGCAAGTGTGTATGCACAATGACTCCTACAACTATATATAGATATATATGTGTATATATATATATGTACATATATATACATTTATATATGTACTTTAACTGACATTATTATCTACAAGCTACCAACTAGCATGGCTGTTTCTGTTCACACACTACTATTATGGAAATCCAGTAGTTTTGACAGTAATTCTAAATGACATGATTTGTGTACTACATATCCTATATTCCCTTTACATTCATCCCTACTATTACATGTTATATTTATTTTAGCACAATGTTCTTGTATAAGAGTCATGGCTTAGTGGTAGGTCATACAGACTAGTGTTTCCAAGGTCCTGGGTTTGGGACTGACAGTGGGATTTAATTTTGCTTTTGAACTGAGTACAGGACCTGTCAATCAAAGTGACTAAGGCACTTTTTAGCAGTTGTAACCGGGTTAGCGCTGGTTTGCGTGGAGCTCACGCATGCGCACTGGCGGATAGCTCCGCGCACACAAGCGCACACCCGCTTACAACCGCTTAACGGTGCTTACTCTGGCGCACACCCGCGCTATTTTCTTTGAAAGAAAAGAAAATGGGGAGACAGGAAAGTGGTGAAAAAGGGGTCACAAAGAGGGTAAGACAGTAGGGTAACAAGCTTGGGATTTGCAGGAGGGATGTAGGTAAGGCCCATAGCGCCCATTTCTTCATCAGCAACAGCTGTGCATATGTATGTAATTTGGTGTGACATTTGAATCCTTCCACCCCTGAGAGAGGTGTCAGGACAACAATAATACTTGTTGTACAGCCAATTGTAATTGAGAGATTCCATGTCCAGCAGACATGTGTGCGGAATGGGCAGCTATGTATGGGGCGTAATTTTTTTGTGGGTACAGAGTGCCTTTTTTTTTTTTTTTTTTTCAGGTGAGAGTGGTATGTCAGGTGAAGGAAGTTGCTACAGCTGGGGAGGTAGGTTGGGTAGGTAAACAGACAAGACAAACAAGACGCATACAGGGGCAGTGTATGACACGTGTGGGGGTTACACAATTGATGGGGACGGACGTTTGGATATCCAGAGCCCATGAGCCCACAGATGGCAACAGTGGAACTGATATCCCCACCCATAGGCAGTTGCCACTGTTCCTTCACTGCCCAGGACGGGGCTGTGCTGGGGGCTGTGTAGGCCAGGCAACAGGCATGCCTGTTAGTTGTGCCACCCGTGCCTCAAGCTGGTGTAGGGGCTAGAGAACAGAATCCTGAATCTCCCTACGCACCACAGTCCGGATGCTACGGAGGGTGAGTGCTGGTTCTCCTCCTGCCACACTTGCAGAGGGGGGGCGAGCCCCATCCCCTGCAGCGCTTCCACCCACAGGTGGCACAGGGCCACCGGAGGAGGGTCCAGACTCGGCACTATTGCCAGGTGCACTCGCCAGCTGAGGTGGGAGAGGTGGGTCCGCTGGAACCCGCCTTCCCTATTGTCCTATGTTTTGCATTATGTCATGACAGTTTGGGTTAGTGACATATAATACCATTCACAATTAGTTGTAACAGCATGCATTAGTATTCCCATTAACCAAAAACCCAGATATTAACACCATTGAACAGCGTGCATAACACATGCATAATTTGAACAGAAATACACAGTCCAACAACATGCAGGGTTAATTGATGGCAACAGGCCATCAGGTTTGGATGTATGAACAGGGCAGATGCATCAACGGACATGCAAATATATATGACCCAACAGGACAAACGTCCAGGGGTGTTAATTGTGATTGCACATACCATTTTCATGTGGAATGGTTATATGTGGTTATAGGGTGGGGTGAAGAAAATAATATTAACACCTTCAAATACCAATACATATGCTGTACATTTCTAATAG
This sequence comes from Protopterus annectens, assembly GCF_019279795.1. Taxonomy (NCBI): domain Eukaryota; kingdom Metazoa; phylum Chordata; order Ceratodontiformes; family Protopteridae; genus Protopterus; species Protopterus annectens. Next base: position 210,657,707 of record NC_056728.1, on the reverse strand, counting down.
CTACAGTTATATACACACTACTGTTCTAACTACAGTTTCCTATATGATAACTATTTCAACTTGGTGATAGGACTGTTACTGCAACATCAATATACATTTTATTGTTCTTCATACACATTCATATCTAGCTTTGTTCAGCTACATCATCCTGTTACATTTGCTTTATATAGCTGTAGACAAGTGTGGATGTTTAGTATATCAGACAATCATCCTATCTGCATATTGCAGATTGAGAGCAACATATCCAGATTTTGGGATACACATTCCAGATGCAGCAACACTTTGAACAGATTTCGCTGTTTGGTTTTGATTCTCACATGCATTTCATTCTGTCTTGACTGCAGTATACTTTATTCAGGGGTTATTACTACTGTATTGCTGGATTCATGACAATTTCTCACACTCTCTCACTTGCTTTCATTTTACTATTCAGGATGGTACTTACTTCTAGGCTTTATTGACATGTTTTACCTGCAGTTATTACAATCCTTTCCAGCAGTCTCACTTCTGTCATGTTTCAGTATTTCAACAGGGATATATTTCACACATGTGATTTCATCATCTTCTGCAGCTATACTTTTCAGCCTGCTGCAGGTTGTGTACTATTTTCTTACAGGTAGGGCATTTTTATTTCAGAATTTATGTCAGACAGTTTCATTTTTCGGTTTAACTTACAGGCTGAAACACACTTTTGTAATCAAGCAATACTTGCAGACACTTTCATACTGTTACTTGCACATTTTATTCCTTACTGACTACACTGCACTCTTTTGCTGACTGTCATACTTTTATATTTCTTTACAGTTACTGGTAGTGGATTACTGACCTACCTGGTGGTGCAACCGCACCAGCCTATCGCCATAGGCTCTACGGTTCGCAGAACGGACACCTGCAGCTGTAATATAAATGAAGTAATATTGGAATACACATCTCCATAATATTAGCTAGTTTAATTTCTTACATACATAATTAAATGTAACTTACTCAGTAGTGGGGCATTGGGTGTTTGCCGGGCCTCCTGGATCCAAGGGTTCAGTTGGTCCTGCTTGCGTCTCTTCAGGTCCGCATGGTGGTGATGGACCTGCTCACCAGTCCTTGGAATCCCTGTGGCACTGGTGAGATCATGAGCCAACCGGTCCCATGCCTCGGCCCTGTATGCTCCCCAGAGGACCTGGCCCTGCATGAGTTGGGCCTCATGATTGTGGAAAAGGAGCCAGACCATGTACCTGAACTCCTCAACGCCCCACCTCTGTGCTCGAAAGCAACTACCCTCTCCTACTCCTGTCATTCTGCCTGCAGGTCAGTTCTACAATCGTTTATGCTGTGTATTCCCGCCTATGGAGCTTATATAGTCCGTTTTTCCCACACATATCTGTGATTGGCCATTTTGGAATTGTATCAACTTCAGTAAACCTGCATTGTCATGCTCCAGTTTGTATTCATTCCTATATATTAGCTATTATTGCATTTATAGGTACTGCTGTCATGGCTTAGTGGTTTGGTACCTTGACTATGGTGTATAGTATCCTGGGTTCTAACCTTGCCACTGCTTTTTATTTTTCATGACTGTCTAGACATGCTGAGGGGTGTGTCTGTGTAAAGGCAGTTTTGATACGGCTTGCTCAACGTTGCCCGTCGGTTAGCTTGTTTGCGCGGTGCGCAGCTCCGCGCAAACGGGGTACGCTGGTTTAAGCCTCATTTGGCTATCGGCACGCATATTACGCTCAGCTCAGTTAGGGGCACATAGATTTAGCGTGTTAAACCACTGCTCAGCTACGGGCACTCATTTTGCACCAGTTAAACCACTGCTCATCTACGGGCAGATGCACTCACCCTGTTAAACTGTAGCTCAGCTATGGGCACGTGGCATTTTTTATTCTTTTGTTACCTCACATTTCTTCAATATAAATGGGTTATTTCGTTACATTTTACATAAAATGTGGTTTTTATGTGTACATATTTGTCAGGGACTTGTTTCATGCTTATTTTGCTAAAAATAAAAATTGGTGCTGTGGGGGCTCGAACCATGAATTCCTGCTCTTCAGCCAACATCTCTACCGCTACGCTATTGCTTCCTGGCTTATTTTGCATATTTAGTTCTTATATGCTTTCCCACTAACTGCTAACTGTAGCTGCGCTACGGGCACGCCTGCTAAACGAAAGCACTCACGGTTAAACATTTTTACAATTTAAAAAATATATAACATGTTTATTTATATGTTTTCTGTTCATAGTCTGTGGGGGCATGTGTTGTGTTCTGTTTATTCACATTTCCGTGGACTCTGTCGTGGGTGTTTACTTTGGGAACTTTTCCTCTTCTGGGGGCGTGTCCGCTTACAGGGCTCGGCCTACCGACACACCCCCTACTGTCTTACACGGACCGTGTTAGCCTTAAGTGTGATTCAGCATGCTCTCATGAATATGCAAAGCATGCTGACATCACTCCGTTTAACTGCAGCCTCCGTGTATGAGTTATAACTCTTACACGGAGGCTTCGTGAATCCTGCCCTATGTTTATTTTAATGCACTGAAATAACTCTAATAAAATCTATGTTTTTTTCCATAAAATGGCCGACAATAGGGGCCTGATATATTAATGTGATCTTGTTTTAGTTCTTTCTTGTCTCAATCCTGGAATACACTTCAAGTCCCCTTTATATTAGTCATGCTTGGCATAAGGAAGTGATGTTGTCCAAGTCCATTAACATATGGTGGTAACAATGCGAGTCACAGACATCTTACACACCTATAACTGAAATGCTTGCATTTTAATTGCTATGTAAATTGTTATTCACTATGTAATCTAATGTATATACTGTCTGTTTATTTTAACTGTGGAGCTTTTCTCCCCGGGCCTCCGCTGAAAATGGACCTACGTCCAGTCGGACACTCCCGGTCAACAAATTTAAATAAATAAATAATAAATAAAGTATTTCTGGATGGCCATAATATGCATTTCTCTCAGGGCCTATTACAAGCCATTCATAACAATTTTACAGTTCTAGCTAACAAAAGCAGCTGAATTCCAGCTTTTTATAATGATTGTGAGGTGAGAGTCTATCAGTGCTCATAACACAGAACCACAAAATGACAGTCTTCCTATGATGTCAAAGCTAGTTCTGCCATCCAAGAGCTGTTAATAATTCAAGAGACACATTCAGCTACTCACTGGTATCTGCAAAAATAGGAAGATTTATTTCTATTCTGATTGTGGTGCTAATGTGCTTGCTATTTTTGCTCAAACGTATTTTACAAGCAAAGTATACAGAAGTACCACTATCTGTCTTGAATTTGTGTTAGTTTGTTAAACTGAGGCACAAATGCATTAAATTCATTACATTTTCCATCCTCCATTACATTTCTGCCCCTTGATTTATACTGCAGAATACCAACAACTTCAAAACCATAATCCTTGTGCATGACATCAGTTGCTGTGTGCATGTCTGACACTCTATAAAACTGTTGCAGTTACAGAAAATACCACTTATAAGTGGATCACTATACAAAATGTGTAGTCAGCTATTAGGGTAGTCATCTTTTTTAGATGCCCAAAGTGGAACAACCTTACTGAAACTTGGGACTATGCAGGACAAACCATTCCATCATCAAATAGAAAATAATTATTTATAATCACATAATTACCAAGATAAACATGTGTAGTTATTGGTTGTTTATTCTATGTTATATATTAAAATGACTCAAATAAAATTTCAAAGATTTCTGTGATATCTAGAGAAAAGTCAGAACATATTTTTTTCTTGTAAAGTATCAACATATTTTTCATTTCAGACAGGTGGTAACACTTTCAACTAGGCGCACTGATACCATTTCTCTTTCTCCATTCAAAAGACAGTGAAAAACAGTTCCACAGCTTTCTGTCTTTTTTTTTTCTTTTTTTACAACAGTTGTGCTCCTGACATCAACAGGACTAATTGCCCAACTAAGGCTGACAGCAGTACCTGACAGGGTAAACTACAAATTTCTCTGTGTCTACAGTGTGTCATGCAAGTGAAGACAAATTCCTCTGCAAAGTATATGAGAGGTTAATCTTAAAAAAGTAGGTGGTCTTTCCCCTTGCTTTCATTCCAATGCAAGGAAATTAAAGTTTTATAAAGGACAAGCAGACTTCTTATACCTACACAATACTGGATCCATATTGTAGGAAGAAATGCAACCTACGAGTTGAGTTAAACTGTAGGAGAAAGAGTTTTCTAGTTATTAGGGTTCACAGACATGTGTAAGGTGGAGCAGGAGGTGAAGAGCTGCTCCACTTGCAGCCCTTACCCTGAAATATTTGAATTGTCCTATTACAACCTATGTACCCATGTTCTCCATATTGTTTCCCCATTATCCTTCCTCTGATTGGTTGTCATTCTCCATTTCCATAAAAATACATTCTGATTAGTGTAATCATTTCAATCACACTGAATCTTTTTTTTAGTCATATTTTTGAATTTCTCATTAATATCTAGAAGAACATTAACAAAATCAGACAGTTGTATTTAGGACTATCACAGCCTAAGCAAAACAGATAGAACATGATATTTTCAAGCAGAATAAAAGTGGCTTTCAAAATGTTAACCAAATGACTAGGATAATAGTGTGCAGCAATCAGGTACCAGTGGATGATGATGATGATAACAGGCTGCTTTTAATCCATAAGCTAGAAAATATCCTTTCAGTTATAGCAGTAAATTCCTCCAAAACGCTATCATTCTCCTAAGAAACAATATCTGCAGATTCATATCCATCTTGGACAACCTTGAGTACCAGTTAAACTGGAGTAGAACACTATGCACATTGCTCTCCATCCTAGCCTTTAAATTTCTGAAAGTACATGTCCAGAACTTTGGTCAGAAAATTGCAAATAGAATTTAAGACAGAGGCCATCAAAACTGGCTGTAACAGAATTTATAGCATTTCTGTATATGGGATTCACTCCCTATAACCCCATTATCAGGTTTGCTACTTAGAATATTCCTCTTTCTCTGAGGTACAGCCATATCAGGGTTAGTATGTCTGAGATGCCACAGTTTAAACATGTCCTTGTCTTTCTGGCATGTGTAACCTAGTCTGGCAGATCTTACCAGACTGCTGTCACAAAATTGTATAAATTGTGAATAGTGTGAGCAAATGCTGATATAATTGTTGCTTTGAAATGATGTAAGTATTTTGTATGTCTGCAAGTAGAAAGTAAAGTACAGTTGTGTAAAATCTTACCATACTGATAGAAGTCCTTCTCTTCATTGTTGCAGCATTCATTACAATAGGGAATCCCTTGCCAAGTGCAGCTTGACTTCCAGCCAGTATACAAAAGCCTTTAGTATGCTTTAAGGTATGCTGTAAGTCATAAACATGCTCCTCGTATAGCGTAGGGTATAAAGGTGACATCCAGATGTACCATCCTCAGAAATTAGAGCCCCAGTTGAAACGCCAGTCACAGGAATAGAGAGATAATCAATACATCCAGAAGAGAAATTGACTCGAGGGTACAGGGAGGGAGTGAATATTGCAAAAGTGAAGAGAAGAACATCTACCATTATGATAAGATTTTACACAACTGTACTATGTTTTTCCATTTCACTGTTGCAGTATTCATTAAAATAGGGAGCGTGCCAAAGCTCAGGAAGCAGAGAGGGAGGAGGAAGGACCAGCAGAGCTCTCTAGGAAGCCATGAAGGATTGTCCTAGCAGAATCAGCTGTAGCTCTGGAAATTCCATCCCACTTGTAGTGCTTGGTAAATGTATGCACAGAAGTCCAGGTAGGTGCCTCAAAAAGAGTTAGTATCCAAACCCTTGAAAAAAGCACCAGAAGAAGCCACATCCTTAACAGAATAAGGAAGGCTCTTATCATGAAAGGAATAACAAAAAGAAATGTCTTTAGAAATCCAAGAAGAAATAGTTTGCTTGGATGGAGCTAATCCTAAGGACCTATGGTGTAAAGAAAAAAAAGAGCTGATCAGATTTATGAAAAGTCTTAGTCTTATCCATAATAAAATATGAGTTGTCTATGGATATCCAGCGTGCACAGCACTTCTCACTGGTAGACTGCAGAGAAGGGAAAAAGGTGGGCAGATGAACAGACTGATTAAGAGACAACTCATTCACCACCTTGGTCATAAAAGAAGGATTAGTACAAAGGGACACCCTGTCCTTATGAAACACCAAAAAAAGGAAGACAAGCCATAAGGGCTTAAAGCTCAAACACCTGTCTGGCAGAAGTAAAGTCTTCCAAGAGCAATGTTGCAAGGAAGTTGAGGCTGCAGGCTCAAAAGGAGCGTGGGCCAATTTTTCTAAAACAAAGTTAAGATCCTGGAGTGGAGGAACAGGCTTCCTGGGAGGCCTAATATGAAGGACACCTTTAAAGAGTTGTTTAGCTTCAAATCTAGAAGCTAAAGGAGCTGATAAAGGCAGACAAGCAGCAATAACTGATAAGTGGGCCTTAACAGAAGAATAGGCCAAACCTCCATTGTGCAGTTCACACAGATAAGAGAGAACCAAAGGAACATCCACAGAAAGTGGATGCAGGTTACAAGAAAGGCAGCAAACAGAAAACCTCTTCCATTTGGATAAGTAGGATTTCCTAGTAGTGGGTTTCCTGGTCTCTTGCAGGACCCTAAGCACGTCCTCAGGAAAAAAAAAATGTCTATCACCCACAGTGTCAGTTGAAGAGTGGGCAGGTGGAGATGGATGAGAGATGCCTTGTCTTTTGTGAGTATGTCCTCCCTGTGAGGTAACTTGTGATGATTGCCATTGGCTAAATGCAGAAGAAAAGGGAACCAATGCTGTCGCGGCCAAAAGGTAGTCATCAACAAGATTTTGGGAGCATCCTGTTGAATTATAAACAGGACATTTGGAATGAGGTGAAGGGGAGGAAAGGCATAAAGAAACATCCCTTTCTAAAAAAAGAGAGAGCATCCACCTTCCAAACTAGAGGATTTGGGACTCTGGCACAAAACAGAGAAAGTTGTCTGTTTAGAAGGGAAGCAAAAAGGATCTATTTGAGGAGTATCCTACTCATGGACAATGCCCAGAAACACATCCCTGTAAAGCAATCATTCATGGGATTGAGTTATGGACCTACTCAGAGAATCTGCCACAGTGTGTTGACCTGAGGAAATGTAGAATACCTGAAGTTTCACTTGGTACTGAATAGGTAGTTCCCACACTAGGAGAGCTAACTGGCAAAGGAGATAAGACCCCCCCCCCCCATTTGTTGTCATACCACATCACTGTGGTATTGTCTCTAAACATCTTGAGAGATTCTGGGGAAAAGAGAGAATGAAAGGCCTGAACAGCCAGCAGAAGAGCCCTCATGTCTTTGATGTTGATGTGCTCTTCATGTTGAAGAGGCAGCCAGACTCCCTTCAACTTTAGGGAGACAAATGCTGCTCCTCATCCCACATCTGAAGCATCCTTGAACACCTCCTGAGAGGGAAGAGGTGGATGAAAAGGTAGCCTTGGACAGATAGTCAGCTGCTGAATCCACCACTTCCTGCTTGCGGCATGGAAGAAGAGGAACTGAAAATCTGAAGGGATGAGTATGCTGAAGCCAAATTGACTTTAGAAACCATGACGTTTCTTCATGTGGAGTTTGGCAAAAGGGAGCATAGGAATGGCGCAAGCCCTGAACCCCAGAGATCTTAGAAATTCTCTGGCTGTAAATGAAACCAGAGGAACAAGGGACTAAAAACAGGAAATGGGAGTTAGGGCCTTGGTAAAGGCAGGGATGAAAGCGTAGACACAGTCTGGATCCTACATCTCAGAAAGACATGACCCAGAGAAGGAGTCAGAAAGGACTTTTTGAAATTTATAGTGAACCCCATGCTCTGCAGAAGGGAAACAGCAAAATTAAGATTTTTCAACAAGGTCTATAGAGAGGATGCCTGGAACAGGAGGTTGTCCAAGTAGAGAAATACTTGGATCCCCCTTAGCCTGCAGAAAGCAATCACAGGAGCAAGACATTTGGTGAATGCCCTTGCATCAGTAGAAAGATCAAAGGGCAAAGCAGAGAACTGAAAATTCTAGAAAGGAACAGAGAAAGTTAAAAAACTTCCTGAAAGGGGGATGGATTGGGATATGAAGATAAGCATCCTAGAGGTCCAGAGACACCATATAGGCCTGAGGAAACAGAAGAAGGAACAACGTCTTAAGGGACAATATACGGAAAGAGGGGATTTTCAGAAAGGTGCTTAGATGAGAGAGGTCCAGAATAAGTTTCCAAGTGCCCTCTTTCCTGGGTACTAAAAACATTCTGGAATAAAATCCCCTCCCCTTTTGAGAAACTGGAGCTTCCTGAATAGTTCCCTGATTCAAGAGATCTTGAAGCACCCCTGGAAAAATGGGCAACTGCTCCTTAGGGGGCTGAAGAATTCCCATAAAAGGGGGGAAGAGATTTCCAGATCATGAAGTACCCTTGGTGGATAATGGACAGAACTCAGGAGTCCTGAGCAATCTTTAACCAAACTGGAAGAGAAAGAGACAGCTGAATAGAAAGAGGAATGTGGCTGAGAAGAACAGGATAGTCAGAAAGCACCTGGTTTGGCAGGGAAAGGAGACTTCTGGGTCACAGAAGTCTGGTTTGCTTTAGCAGGATGAGCCTGTTTCTTTCTTACTCCTTCTTACCCTTGGGGGAGGGCAAGACTGCTTGTGAACAAAAGCTGGCTTATCGGGGTAATTTTTCTGAAATTTAGGCACAGGGGGAATAAAAATATGCTTAAGTTCCTGCAAGGCCTTGCCCTTATCCTGAAAAGACTTAAAAAAATTAGCAGCAGCTTCACCAATCAATTGTTTGTTGTCCAGAGGAGTATCCATCAACTTAGCCTTAATGTCATCAGTTAAAGGTTGAAGCCAAAGCAAGAAATATCATCTCATCACAGAGCCAGAAGCAGCATCCCTAGAAGAAGCTCATAACTATACTTAATAGAATGTTGAGTCACTGGGAAGAAGTCCCTAACAGGAAAAGAATAGACGTCTTCCCTTCAGAATCAGGAAGATCAGAAATTACCTGATGAGCCTGGGAAAGAAGGGACAAAATGTATCTGGACATATGGGTCTAAAAGCTAAGGTAGCAGAGTTATAAACCTTCTTACCTTCTTACCTAGCCTTTCCATAGTTCTGCTACTTTTATTAGGAGGAAATAACTTAGTAGAAGATGGCTTGTCAGAAGTCATAGACTTCACAGAAGGGTAAGCAGAAAGACACCTATATAGAGATTTACAGTTCTCAGACAACTTATAAAACCTACTGGATTTCTTGGGGGCAGGGACTGGGAATCAGAAGCCCTAAGGCTATAGAAAAGGCATCCAACAAAGCAGGAAGAAAACAGAAGGTCTAGGAGAATCCATTTTCAATAGCTCATAATACCTCTTCTATACCGCAGAGACCTGGGTACAGTCCCATTTAAAAAACTCCGTCATTCTAAAGACAATGTTCCCAAAAGACATTTCCTCAAAAGAAGTGTCGCAATTAATAGATTCCTCTTCCTGAGACCATATTCTAAAGGAGAGGGAATCTGAGATGAGTAAGCAAGGGATTCCTCATCTGAATCCACCTCCTCCTCAGAGGAGTCCTGTTCCCTGCATCTTTTATGGGAAGTAGATGACCAAGTGCTGGAACAGAAATTCCCTGAGGAAGTTTCAAAGCCATCAAAGCATTAAACAACCCCTGAGTGAAATTCTACCATTCACTCTGCTGATCCTTAGGAGCTGGAGAAATATGCTTAGTCTCCTACTTTTTCTTCAAGGGAACTTCTGCCTTATAGAACATAGAAGGCTCAGACCCCAGATGGCATTGAATAATAGTATTCAGGACTTCTCTGACCAAAATTTAAAAAAGACCCCTAGGGCTCTCGGAAATAATCATCAGTGATTTCCCCCTTGAAAGTCCGAAGCAAACATCTGCAAGGCCTCCAAGGATGTGCTTAAGGTTGGTCCACGCCAGCATCTAAAATGGTCATGGCAGCTGAATTCATGATCCTTCAGGCTTTCACTCACCTCAGGAGAGACGTCTGTGGAGACTTAATAACAGAACAATCCGGCCTACATTTCTTGGCCTTCTTTTTCATGGATGACTGATCCTTGGAGTGGGAAGTTCCTTCCATTGTGTCTTTACTTAAAAGCTTAAGACACTGATTCTCCAGTTACAAGGCCAACGAGCATAACCAACTACAGAGGGTCTTAGGAACAAAGGCCTGACAAATTGAACAGGACATATGTCCGTGGGAAGCACTAAGACAAAACAAGCACTGCTTGTGACTGTCTTTATGGGGAATCTGTCTCCCACACTGAAATTTACATTTCTTGGATGACATAAAACTCCACAAGCAACAAAAGCAAAAGGAAAATATAAGATACAAAAACCCCAGTGGGGCCTTATCTGAAACAGCTTGGTGAACCTCAACTGAACTGGCATTTAGACCGACACTCAAGAGATGGCATTTGGACTGGCAGCAAAGAAGTTCTGATGATGTTACATCTGGACATCACTTTTGTGCCCTATGTTACATAAAGAGCATGCATATGATGTACTGCGTACCTTAAAGCAACCTAAAGGCTTTAGTATACTAGCCAGATGTTGGGCCACCCTTGGCAGGGGATCTCTACTGTAATGAATACTGCAACTGTGAAATGAAAGAACATCTGTTATTTAAATAGTCATGTATCTTTGTATATTAGGCAGAGGGTTTCTTCATGGTTCACTTAATAGAACCAGTTATACAGTTAGAGGATTATAAAATGAGGGCAGAATCCCTACTAGTTCTGAGTAAAACTGACTTGTTGTATAGGAGGATTACATGCTTGGAATATTGGTTCTGGATAGTGTGCGCTGAGGTATCACAGTGGAGTTATACCCACTGAAACAGGGCATTGTGTAAAAATCCAGAGAGAAGAGAGTTACTTGGAAGCACTTGTGTGCAGCAGAAATTAATCCCTAACCAGAAGGGAGCTATTGGACTATGTAAAAGACTTTGTTTAGGGAACTCAAGAGTTTGAAAGAAACAAGATATGTTTTCCCATTGGTTGCCATTTCTTAGAGTTTCTTCCTTTGGTGTACTTGTTTGTATTAAATGTGTCTGCACCACTGATTTTTGTTTGACTTTATAATCTTCTTTTACTTTATACATGTATACATATAAATATTGCAATCATGGGCAGTAATACCCTTCTGGCCTGCTAATATAACAAAACACTTGTTCCCATAATAAGTGTCCAGGCTGTTCTTAAAGATATCTAAACTAGCACTTGCTTTAATATAATTTGGTAGTCTGTTCCATGCATCAGCTACTACCTCAGAGAACTAATTAGTATATTTCTCCTTTCTATATAGTCTTCTGCACATGTTGTCTGATGATTCTCTACTACTTTTTGATGACCCCAAACATTCCTAGACATAGTCGTCTCTAAATACCCTATATGAATAAAGTCTCCTCTTGAATATCTATATGAGACACTGTACAAATTCAGATATTTTAGCCTTTCTTAATTTTCATATCCATGGATGCCCTTGGTATACTTGCACTGTACTCTTTCCAGTTTATTTATGCTTGTTTACTTATAAGGTTTCCATATTGCTATTCCATACGCAAGCTTGGGTGTAATGTAATTAACAAACAGTGACACATCATTTCTGATTTCCTAGACTATATAAATCTTTTTATACAACCTATAGTTCTATAAGTATCATTAACCAATTGGTTTAAACTCAAAGCTGATCTACCCTTATACCAAGAGCCTTAAATAAATCTACAGTTTCAATCACTGTGGGCTGCATTAAATGTTCATCTTTCAATTTAAATCTTTCAAATCTCATATGTTTAGTTTTTGATGTTTTTATCAGCACATTATTCTCCTGTACCCAAATGGTCAATTAAGTCAAATTATTTTGCAGGCATAAACTATCTGTAACCTATATAATCAGTTTAACCATTTTCAAGTCATCTGCATACACACTATAGAACACCTCAGATGAAAAGGATAGATCTGAAAAATACAATCTAAATAAGTCTGGGCTTAGGATAGAGCCCTGTAGGATACCCTGACTATAACCTTGAATTTCACCTGTCAAGTTGATGTATGATACTTGCCATGTCATAATTGTAAGCCATGCATCTATCTACCTTATTAAGAGTAATTCAGTACCTAGTTGTAATTTATTGATCAGTGTTTTGCCCAAAGGAACAGAACTACAACAGCAACTAGGATGAACAAACGAAAGGCACCTGGAGTGTCAAGGCAAACGAAAATGTCACATAACAAAATATAAACAGAACAATCCAAAACATGACCAGGGTAAACTAAAAACTTCTTTATTAATGGTATTAACAGTAAGTGCTTTCATGAGTATCAAACTCGCTTCATCAGACCGAGCCACATAAACTCCAAGACACTCTATTTAATATAAATCAAAATACAAAAAAAAAAAAAAAAATAGTATAGCTCCATTTAAACATGTGATACTTCATATGTGACTTTGTATCTCTTGTTACATGCTAAGAATCTCTTAAAGATACATGCTCCCTTTTCTCGAATCGGTCGCATAAAGCTTAGAATGGAGCTCCATATGTTTTTTTAGAAACATGCATTAAAGGTTCTGAATACATTAGAAATTTAAAAATATGCTTAAAACACTTCATAAATGCAAAACAAAACAATAACATGCTACTTATACATAATATGAACTAATCTAAAACTAGCTACTGAATGATGAATAAAATATACAAATTTAAACCACCGTACTAACATCAACTACAAAACTGAACTATAAGACACAATCAAATTCACACTTAAAAGAAGAAACCTAATCAATTATGTATGTCTTATTGAATGAACTATAGACCTGAGGTCGATAAAACCAACATAAAAATTTCAACAAAACGCAAATTAAAGGTCATGCTGCTAAATGCTATGAGTCTAAACATAAAACTGCAATCATTGCAAGCATTCTTAACCCTAGAAAATGCTGACATCTGTGCAGTCACAGAAACCTGGTTCAAACCTGTGGAGAGTACCCCAGCCTTACCTGGTCACTCATCCTATCATACATTCAGACCCAAAACTATGGGCAGTAAAGCCAAAGGAGGTAGAGTTTCAATATAGATTAAAGACATACACACCTCCAGGCTGGTCAAACAGTATGACGCACAGGAGACACTCTAGCTGCAGTTAACCATTGACAAGACCTCTTTTCAAAGCATAGCTAACTACCGGCCACGAAATCTGACTCAAGATGCCCAATCCACCTATTTGGACCTGCTTGAATCTATCAAGATTCAGCCCTTTACCCTGATCCTGGGTAACTTTAACTTCCCAAACATAGATTGGAAGAGCTACTCATGCGACATGCCAAAACACAAATGCCCAGAGATTCCTTCATTTTGTCAATGCAAATCCCTTGGAACAGCTAGTTGATACCCCCACAAGAGGTTATAACATTTTGGACTTGGTATTAACCAACAAGAGTAACCACTGCAGCATCCCTATAGTATCATCCTCCCTGGTAAGATCCATCCATAAAGCGGTCACTTTCAAAGTCACCATCTCCTCCAACCCGTCTCTAGCTAGGATCAGACATAAAATCTTCTCCAAAGCTGATTACAGTCTCCTGAGGGATGGTATAAACAGCTTCATAGCCCCCTCCACCTCTGCAGGAACTGGTACCAATATCCAAAACTACACCAAAGCACTATACGAGCATTTATATAGATGCATGGAATCAGGAATACCTGACAGGACTAAATCATCCTCCGCAACAAGAGTTAATCTGTCTGGTGGACATCTGTAAATAATAAACTCTGTAACAAATGGAAAAATTTGCTGTCCAAGACCAAGAAGGAGCAGATGCCCAATTGGAAGCAATGGTTCCTTAGCCTGAAAAAGCAAATAAGAGCACTAGTGAAATCCTCCAAATCAAATTAGCCACATCTACTAGAGACAATCATAAGGCCTTCTTCACATATGTCCACAACTTCAAAGGAAGCACCCAGATCTGTTCAGAACTGGTGGTCAAGGACACCACATATACAAATGCTGTAGATATAGCAAACATGCTGGTTGACAGTTTCAGCAAAAACTTCACCCCTCTGTCCCCCACCAGCAGTAAATCAGGACATCCCCAGTACCTGCCCCCTTCCCTTTATATCTAGGGAACAAGTCATCACTTCTCTCTCAAAGGCAAAAAATACAGCCTCCATGGGACCCGATAACATACCAGGCTGCATCCTACATGAACTCAGGCAGGAACCTGCACCACCATTAGGCGCCCTATTCAGCCAAAGCCTGAGTACCGGCTTCATCCCAGCTTAGTGGAGGACAGCCACTGTCATCCCTTTACACAAAAGTGGAACATCCACCGATCTGAGAAATTATAGACCCATCAGCCTAACTAGCCTGATCTGCAAGGCCATGGAATGAATTATCATGGACCTCATTGGCAAGGACATTGGCAACCTTCAAACACTCAATCCCACACAGTTTGGCTTTGTCAAGGGGAGGTCATGTCTGCTAAATTGGGTCAATTTCTTTGAGACAGTCACTAAAGCCATGGACAAGGGGAAGACTGTCCACACTGCCTACCTTGTACTGGTCAAACCCTTTGACACTATTCCCCACTCGGGCATAATAGATAAACTCTCTCAACTAGGAATCAATCCGTATGTTACCAGATGAGTAGCAAACTGGCTCACTGATAGAACCCACCTAGTCAAAATAGGGGAAGCCACCTCATCCAGTAGACCCATAACAAGTGGTTTACCCCAGGGTTCGGTCTTGGGGCCTCTGTTATTTGGGATATACTTTTCTGAGGTGCAGGCCAAAACCAGTGGGCTATGGCTGACCAAGTTTGCAGATGACTGCAAGCTGGGTGCTGTCATCAAATCCCCTAGTAATGTGGACATCCTCCAAGAGGGTCTCACTTAGACAAATGACTGGTGCCAGAAATATGGCCTCAAGCTGAATACCAAAAAATGCATCATAATCCCCTTTAGGGAGAGTGATGTCCCCACAAATTATCACATTAATAACAGCATCCTAAGCACACAATCAGTCGTGAGGGATTTGGGCACCCAGGTTGATAGCAACCTGTCTTTTGACCACCATGTTGCTTCCATTGTACTGAAAGCCTTCTACATGGCCCACCTCATAATTTAGGGTATCTCATCCAGGGACAAAGAGGTCATAACATCCCTGTAATGGTATGGTAATGCCCTTATAAGGCCCATTATTGAGTACAATGCCCCTTTCAGCATGTACCTCAAAAAGCATATTCAGCTGGAGAGACCACAGAGGTTCCTCACCAGTAGAATCCAGGGCCTCAAACATCTACCATACACAGGCTAAAAGCCCTATCCCTCTACTCAGTTTCATACAGGATCCTCAGAGGTGACCTCTGTCTGGCATATAAGGTGATCACGGACCCCACTGTGATGGGACTGCTGCATATCCACAAGTCAAGCTCCACTCAAGTAACTCACACTTGCAGCCTCAACCTGGCCTGTGACATCAACAGGATTTGTTGGCAGGACAGATTTGTGTCCCAGAGACTACCCATCTATAGAATAGACTCCCTCTCCATGTCAAGCAGAGTACCTCTTTACCACTTTTTAAGCACAACCTGGATAACTGGATGGGAAAAGAAAATATACCCCTGGGATTCCACCCATGTCCCTACTGGGCAGAGGCATTGGGTGCAGACTTGTCTAAACATGGGCTAAACTCTTGGCTAGGCTTATAAGGGCCTCAGGGCCAATAGCCTAGTAACCTCTTATGATCCTATTCTCCTATATGATCATAGTGTTTAGATATATAAAATATATTCAATGTTTAATTAAGTTACTTGAATAAGTGTCTAGCTTTTAGTATAGGTCTTAATGAAACATGTCCATTCAATCCCATAATTCCATCAGCATGTAGTCTGATAATCCACTTTGTCTCATTCAGCTAAATGTTGTTGTGTATATCCCCTAACCACTGACTAGATACAATAGTTTCAATCACCATTAATTTAAAGGTTTTGCTCAGTTGAAGTGGTCATAATGTGCTCCGCTATTGCATTAGTCAAACACTGACTCGTAATATAATATAGGTGTTCCCTTATCCTGTCACTCAGATGCCTATTAGTCTTACCTACATAAAATGATTTACAAACAACACAATACACCAAATAAATAATATTGATACTATTACAATTAGCTGATGTCCTAAAAGAATAATTCTTTCCTGTAACCAGATGTATAAAATGTCCACTACTATCAATAAAAGGACAGAAATTGCAATCTCCATATGGTTTTGTATAACTTTTTCTAAGTGAAGATTGTACATTGATATTTCCCTTACACCCGTATAACATCCTTTTTACAGACTTTTTATTTTTGTACCTAAATGACGGCTTCTCACCAACTATACGTTTTATTTTCTCATCTGTGTTTAATATATTCCAATGTCAACTTATAATTTCAATAACCTGTTTGACATTGTTTGTGTAATATAAAGAGCACTTCAGCCATTCAGATTTCTCCTTATCAGCTCTTCATTCATAACCTCTGGATTGATCAGAAAAATATGGTTGGGCTCTAGCATTCCTCAGAGGTATGACTTGATTTAAGGTATGTATCACCCGTTTCTCATTATAACCCGTCTTTGAAATTCTTAGTAAGTCTGTCTAACTCTTCATAAAAAGTATTATCATCAGCACTTAGCCTACAGGCCCTTATTGCCTGTCCTTTTATGACATTAGAAAAGACATGCATAGGGTGTATGCTGCATCAGTATAACATTTTATTGCGATAACACATTTTTCAGTGAATTCCTGTACTGATATTCCCTTCCACATCCCTCTTAATACATACATCTAAAAATTCCATTTTCTTTCCCGATTTCAGGATGTCAAACTTCAAGTAAGAAGTAGTCTGTTGTATGTATGCACTAAAAGCCTCAAACTCTGGCAGACTACCTAGCCATACAATAAACAAATCGTCCACAAAGTGACGATAAAATGATATGTGACTACTAAATAACTCACTATGTAAGATGTATTGGTTTTCCCAAACTACCATAACGATATTGGAGTAGCTATTGCACAGGCTGTTTCCATAGCTACACCATCTAATTGCAAATAATATTTGTTATTAAAAACAAAAGCATTGTAGGATAACACTATATTCATAAATTCACATATTAGCCTAATAGTTCTACTATCAAATTTACTATATTGCATTAAATATGTTTTGAATGTCAAAATCCCTTTTCATTGGTTATGACCGTAAAAAGTTATCAGACATCAATGGTCAACAGATAGTATTCATCACTACATGATACAGAGGAATTAAACTCATAAAAGTCTTGTAAAAATTCTGTGTGTCACATAAAATAAACATATTTCTGTCTAACAAAGGATAATACGTGTTTTTCTGTAAGTGTTTTGTTTATGACCCTGTTAAATGCTGAAGCTAAAGCTATATAAATTACATAACCGCACATTTTTTTATTCATAGCTGTTATTATATTGTTATAGAACATCATGTTACAGGTAGTAATAGATCTATTTTCAACATATGCGTGCTGATATATGGTTTCATGTCCCAAACTTTCCAAGTCTCACAATAATTTATCCCATATAATTATTCTCCATTTTTTTTCCACAACATGAAAGTAAACTTATGGGTCTGTATGATTCTGGGTTTATCCTACTCCCCTTTCCCTTAAATTCAGGTTTAATAAGGGCATTTCTCCAATCTTGAGGAATCTCCCCATATTTATACAATATATATAATGGTATCTCCCTTTTTTTAATTTCTCCAGAACTTTTGGGTTTTTAATACCATGATGGAAATGGACGCCATTCCTAAGTCAAAGTACAATTAAAGTTCATGAAATTAGTATTGTTTCAATCTTTGATGTCAGCCAAAAGTGCTCTTTGTAGTACCCGCAATGTCCCCAGTAATGATTCCTTCTGCACTTCATCCGGGGTTATATGTATTGGTAACATGTCTAAATATGATTGTAAATTCTTTTTATAATATCCGTTGCTCCTACTACTATTGGAATTGTCTGGGTATCTTTCTTCCACATTGCTCTCATTTCTCCCTGCAGATCCTGATATTTTATGACTTTGTGTCTCTCTGGACAAAAGACACTGTAGTCACTGGGTGTGATGATTTCAATGATCAATGCTACTTTTGTCTTTTTTCATGGACTACTATATCCAGTTTTCTAGCATCTGTCTTTTGAACTGTTGGTAATGGGAGATTACCATGTGATGTAGACTTCATCATTTTCTATGACGCTTTGTGTCTCATGTTTCCAGTGTTTTTCAGACACTTCAATACCATAATGTTTGCACAATCCCCAGTGCAACAGTCTTGCCACATTATTATGCTTTTCTGTATACAGTCCTTCTGCCATTAGTATGTCACAACCAGCAACAAGGTGTGTGACTGTTTTCAATTCAGTTTTACAAAACCTACATTTCTCCCACATGTTCAATGGACTTTGTAAACCAGCGTGTATGTAGCTCACTATCTTGGGCAGCCAATATTAACCTTTCATCTCTTGGCTTGAATTCACCTCTCCTTAACCATTCTTGCATTCATTCCTGATCAACATGAGGTCCTTCCAGAAGTTTTCTATACTTGCAACTATATTTATGCATTTTCCACATTTCTTGCCTCCTCATCTGGTCCTTCATCTTATATTCTTTCTTTTGTTTTTTGGCACATTCAGTTGGTTGCCTGATTTTTATCAACTTCTGTTTTGATTTACATTCCTGCTAGATTAAGCAGAGAAGTAATCTCTTCATGTTTCAAAACTTTCACTACATTTGGGTCTTGTGAGGTCAGCAGATATGTGTGGAGTCCCACGATTGCAGATCTACAGATGTAATCAATTTCAAGGAGGCCCATCCCTCCTTCAGAACAGGAAATATACAATCTTGGATTGCACTGATTTTTATAAATTGTTTATTTTCCTATCTAATCTATCCAACACATTTTGGGGCCAGTCAGTCACTCCAAAACTGTAAGTTAGGACAGGAAGAGCAAATTGGTTTATAGCTTGGATTTTGTTCCTAGATGTCAATGCTGTTTTTATGATTAATTTAAGTCTTGTAAAGTACTCCTTACTAAGATTTATTCACATTTGTTCATGTTTTATTGTTGATCATTCATCAGTTCCCAAATATTTATACACTACCTCTTGCTCAAATTCTTTTTTATCACATTCTTGTCCCAAACTAATGTTTTCCTGGTACTGCAGTTTTCCTGCTTTAAAGATTGCTTTTGCACATTTATCAAGACCAAATGACATTTTTATATCATCTGAAAAAGTTTTGACAACTTGCAGTTGTGCTTTCAGTTTCTCATCTGATGAACTATACAGTTTTAAATCATTGACAAGGATATGATGAGAAGTCTTTACACTTTGTTGTTTTCTAAGAACCAAATTATAGCCATGGCCTAAGCTGTTAGGTAGACAGCTTAATGGGTTAAGGGCAAGGATGTTGCATCAACAGTGACAGAGAGTCGCCCTGGAATATCCCCCTTTAAATTTTTATCCCTGGGATAATAATTTGTCCTTTATCATGGCTTAATTGCAAAGTGGTCTGCCACTGTTTCATGGTCACTGTAATGTAGTCGATCAGTGTAGGGTGTACCCAATACATTTTTAAGCACTCTTTTATCCATGAATGTGGCATACTATCAAATACTTTTTTGTAGTCAGTCCATACCATACTTGGATTCTTCCCCTTTTTACATTTCTCCACTATGATTTTATTTAACACCAAATGATCCTTGTTCCATGTGACTTTCGTTTATTACCCTTTCATTATACTTCCATAATTGAATTTTCTTCTAAAAGACTATAAACTCTGTAAGCATCAGTTTCCATATATAGTTTATAGACCATCGGAAGATAAGTTATTGGTCTATACTTTTTAGGGTAACTTGCAGATTCACTCTTATGTAGGAACATTGTTTTTCCTGTTGTTAGCCAAGTTGGTGTCTGTTTTGGGTGCTCATATAAATAGTTCTTACTCATGGCTAAATCTTTGTTCAAATATGTTAATACTTTTAACCAAAAGTTAGCTACTGCAACTGGGTCTGGGGTTTTCCAGTTAGAGGCTTTTCTTAACTTAGTTTCTAGCTCTCTGGCTGTTACTTCATCCCATTTCATATCATGTACCTTTAAACTTCTTATTCTTTCTTTTACTTCTTCTATCCATTTAGTATCTTTGTTATGTTCCACAGGATCTTCATAGATACTTCTCCAAAATGTATCTGTTTCTTCTTTTTCTTTTTGGCAGTCTTTCAATTCCTTTTACCTTGTTTTCCAATTTTATGTAAAACTTTTTTGGGTCATCAATAAATTGCTTATTTTGTACTTTTCCTTTATATTTATCTGTGTATCTTCTAAGTTTTTCCGCCTGTGCTGAGATATCTAATTTGCGATAGTGCATGATAGATCCTGGTCTGTTCTAATGCTGTGCATTACTTTTATCACGTCTATCTTTCTTAGTTTTTTGTTGATCTGTTCCCTCTTCTATACTCTTCTAACAGTGACATTTCTTGCCTTAATTGCTTTATAGTTTTCTCTGTTCGATACTTCCATCATGGTATTCGATTTCTTCCCTTCCTTTCCTTCACTGCCCTATGTTTTTGTGGTAGACCTTTATCAGTTATTAATTTAGCTGCACAGTAATATATCCTGTTTACTTCTGTTATATTGCATGGATCTCTATGGACAGTCCTAATTACTGTATTCATTTGTTTTATCAAACTTCTGACTTTTTAGGTTTTATTGACCTTCTACAGTCTATTTCTTTCATTGATTTTAATATGTCTATCTATCCCTATTAAATCAAGCAACTCTTCTCTTACCTCATTTTCTCCTAAACTGTGGGCACATTTTTTTGTTTTCCATTTCCTGTGGTCATTCTATAGAAAGTTCTATAGAATCTTCCTGTGGCACATTCTCTTCAGTTTCATCCTGTGCCATCTGTTTCTCTGTTATATGAGAGCTCATTGGCCTATCACTCCTCAACATTGACTGCCTCAGAGTTTCCACAGTTTTCTGTTCCTTCCCTTGCTGTCCAGCTTCAAGTGAACATTTGTACTGGTTTCCTACCTGTAGAAGGCTCCAAAATATATTCATATGGCACCTGAACAATTGCTTCCCATTCCATTGGTTTCCCCTTAAATTGGATAGCCATTGCTCTATCCTGTTGTGGTGCTTTCTGAATTAGATTTTCTACACTGAATCCTTCACTTTGCAGGTACTTTATAACATCTGTTTCTATTTCTTTAACTTCTCCATTACTAATCTCCTTTTCTACTTTTCCTATTTGTCTTCTTGTTTTTTGTATTGAAAAGTTTTCCATGTCCGGATTCCTTTGCCTGCATTTCTCTTCAAATATCTTTGTATTGGTTAGTTTTGCTTTCTGCTTTGCATAAATATTGTACCATATTAAATCTCTTTTTCTTTCTCATGTCCATATTTCTTCTTCAGATGTCTCCTGATCTTCCTGCTTTTCCTTACCTTGGGGACTCATTCCATCATGCTGTGATGTAACCTGTGTTAGACCTTCTACACCAAATCCTTCACTTTGCAAGCACTCCATAACTTCAGCTTCTATTTATTTAACTTCTACCTTACTGATCTTCTTTTCTACATTCCCGCTTTGTGATTTTTTTATTGTGAAATTTTCCCATATCTGGATGCCTTTGGCTGAATTTCTCTTCGAATAGCTTTGTGGCTACCTTCTTTGTAATGATTAATTTGGCTTTCTCCTTTGCATAAATATTGCACCATATCAAATCTCTATTTCTTTCCCATGTCCATATTTCTTCTTTATACTCTAGGTTTTGTTGTTTACATTTTTGCACTTCCTCAGATGCTTCTTTGCTTTTTACAAATCTGCCGTATTACTGAATACATATTTTTATTTGAAGCTTCTGATAGTTTTTCTTGTGGAAGCATTTTCTTTCCTCTTCTCTCTTAATTGTTTTGTAGTTCTTGTGTCTGGAAATCCTGGGGTTTTTGCATAATAGTAGCAATAAATAATTTCTTTCTTATCCCAAATAGTCCACTTTATCGTCTTTATGTCTCTTCTTTGGCCTATCAGTTAGTGATTTTTGTGGACTACTACTTCCTTCTACAATAGGGGGGCCATACTCCCCCTGGGCCTGGTCTGGCCACATTGTAAGAATGTTTCCGTATTTTGAGGATATTACACTGTCATCTTTTCCAGTCCTGGCACCAGTGTGCCTACCAGGATTGGGCCCTTTTTTATCCTGGGTCTTGTGCACCCAGCTATCTTTTTTAAGTTTTAACCTACGTCTGTCCATGATATATGCTATATAAATACAGTCTATATATTTTATTTATTTATTTAACATTTGTTTACTGGGAAAGTCACACGTCCATTTTCAGTGGAGGCCCAGGGAGAAAAGCTCCAAAAGTACAATATGCATAACAGTACAAGAGAAGTTGACCAATACATAAAATAGTATATAGCATTAAAATCCGAACCATGCAATACAAAAAAAATAATAGAATTATTTACAAACCAACAAATGCAAAAGATAATTGAATTATGTACAAGATAGAGACATTGCAGACTGGCGTTTTACAAAACAGGTTAATGTAAGGGATAGACAGATGTCAGAGGAGCTATACATTATGCAATTATTTGCTTCATGCTAAAATTTTCTGCAGTTACATACATAGTCAAATACAGGTATATGTTACATATGCCAAGGTAGTGGACATTGGTAAGGTGTAGGCTGATAAAATACTGTTACATTAAACTAGCCAGGACCTGTGCAGGAGCAGAGCCAAGTTTAAGTTGTGCGACTTTAGAAGATTTTTAAATTGAGCTAAAGAGCAGTCGGAGGTTATTGGGGCTGGAAGTTTGTTCCATATCTTGGAATTGCATTTGAGAGTAGTGCAACCCCAGCTGAGTTGTTTGCTTTGAAGTTACTAAGTAGTAGTTTATTGCTGGAGTGGAGAGAGAGATTGCTGGTGTATGGGTGTAGAAGGTTCTGGAAGGTTCTGGAGAGAAGGGGTTTTATCTGGTTGATACAGGATTTCATGGGCAAAGGTTAGTTGATTAAAGAGTAGTAGATGAGGTAGCTCAAACCAGTTTAGTAATTTTAGAGCTGTACAGTGATGTGTCCGAGATGGGGAACCTGTGGTGAACCTAGCAATGTTATTATAGCAGGAACTGTAGACAAGAGGTGTGTATGGGCGGTTTACTATCAAAATGTTGAAATTCATATGGTCTAATGTTCATTTGACTGACACATATGGTCGACACACGAATATTAAGTAGTTCATTTGGTCGAAAGAAAGTGCATGCAAATTACCTGTCGACATTATGTTGACAACAGGCAAGGATTTACACTTGTCAGCACTGTTGTGGGATCTCAGAGTTGTAATATATAAGTAGCAGGGGGTGGGGGGGTGCAGCCCCCCTGCAAAAACACTAGTGTTAGTTTGCAGGCATTTGTCAACCATTTAAACTTTGACATTTTTATTTTCAGTATTTTAAACATTCGATGTAATTATTTCGACTTTATGATTGTCGACCATATGAATTTAAACATTTTGATAGTAAACCGTGTATGGGCAATGGTAGCTTTTGTATTTTTGGTTAGGAATTGACTATTTCTATAGATGGTGCCTAATTTCTTATGTGCTTTCTTGATGGTTTGAGATATATGACTATCAAACTTCAAGTTGTTGTCAATTTCGACACCTATAAGTTTGATGTGGGTTTCTGTTTTGATAGTAGTTTTATTTATGGATGTGATGGTGAATGACAGGGTTGATGAGGGTGTTCTAGTGGGGTGGAACAGGAGAAGTTTGGTTTTGCTGGGGTTTAGAATGAGCTGGATGTTAGTGAGCCATGTTTCAACTGCCAGAAAAGAATTTTGGATTATGGTCTGGAGGTCTTTTAGAGAGGGGGCTGAGCAGATCAATGTGGAGTCATCTGCATATTGTATAACTGTTGCTGGGGGGGGGGTACAGGTGGTCTGTTAGTGAAGAGAGAGAGAATAATAGAGGTCCAAGGATAGATCCTTGGGGAACTCCTAATGTTAATGGAAGAAGGGGAGAGAGTTCATTTTGCCACTGAGCAGCCTGCTGATATCCTGATAGGTAGCTTTTAAACCAGATTATAGATGGAGTACTAAGGTTTAGGGTTGTGAGTACATTAATTAGTTTGTTGTGGTTTACCATACTGAAGGCTTCTGAAAGGTCCAGGAAGATGGCTGCTACAAAATTTCTAGTATTTCTGTGGTGGTTAACTGTGTTAGTAAAGGACATTAGGGCTATGGTTGTACTGTGATAGGGATGAAAGCCATGCTGAGTGATTGATAGAAGTTTTTGTTTGTTTAGGAAATGCATCAATTGTGTGTGTACTACTCTCTCTAAGATTTTGGATAAGGGGGATAAGATGGCAATTGGTCGACAGCTGGTCGATTCTGTGGAACTACCAACTTTATGTAGAGGTAGGCTATGAGATATTTTCCAAATATCAGGTAGAAGGTTTTCAGAGATTGATCTGTTGATTAGTATGGCTACTGGATAGGCTATTGTTTCTGCTGCTATTTGCAAAAACTTCTGCAGGGGGGGTTGTCTACCGCAAGTATGGTAGGTTTTAGTTTTTTTAGTAATTTTGTTATGGTATTAACAGAGACTGGTTGTAGGTTAAAGGAGTTGGTGCCATTTTGGGATGTGAATGGTTCAGAGGTTGTGGGGATGGTTTGAGAATTTGAGAGGGCTAGGATTGTTTCTGTGAAGTATTTATTGAATTGATTGTAGCAGTGAGGGTAGGAACTTTGAATGTTGGCAGTATGACTGGTATAGGAAGAGAGCTAGCTGATATGATGGAGAGAAGGAAGGTTGATATATTGTGTGTGCAAGAGACCAGATGGAAGGGAAGTAAGGCCAGGTGTTTAGGAAACGGGTTCAAATTGTTTTATCATGGTGTGGATGGCAGGAGAAATGGGGTAGGGGTTATACTAAAGGAACAATATGCCAAGAGTGTTTTAGACGTGAAGAGAGTGTCTGACCGAGTGATGTTTATGAAGCTCGAAATTGATGGTGTAATGATGAATGTTGTTAGTGCATATGCTCCTCAAGTTGGGTGTGCGATGGAAGAGAAAGAGAAATTTTGGAGTGAGTTGGATGAAGTTGTGGTGAGTGTACCCAAGGGTGAGAGACTAGTGATTGGAGCGGACTTTAATGGGCATGTTGGTGAAGTGAACAGAGGGGATGAGGAAGTGATGGGTAGGTATGGTGTTAAGGAGAGGAATGCAGAAGGTCAGATGATTGTGGATTTTGCGAAAAGGATGGACATGGCTGTGGTGAATACGTATTTTAAGAAGAGGGTGGAGCATAGGGTGACGTACAAGAGTGGAGGAAGATGCTCACAAGTTGATTATATACTATGTAGGAGGGCCAGTCTTAAGGAGATTGGAGACTGTAAGGTGGTGGCAGGGGAAAGTGTAGTTAAGCAGCATAGATTGGTGGTATGTAGAATGACGTTGGTGATCAAGAAGAGGAGGAGGAATGTGAAAGCTGTGCCAAGGATTAAATGGTGGAAGTTAAAAAAGGGTGATTGTGAAGTGGAGTTTAGGGAAGAGTTAAGACAGGCACTGGGAGGCAGTGGAGAGTTACCGAATAGCTGGGTAACTACAGCAGAACTAATAAGGGTGACTGCTAGAAAGGTGCTTGGTGTGACATCTGGACAGAGGAAGGAGGACAAGGAGACCTGGTGGTGGAATGCGGAAGTACAGGAGAGTATACAGAGGAAGAGGCTGGCGAAGAAGAAGTGGGATTGTCAAAGAGATGAAGAAAGTAGACATGAGTATAAGGAGATGAGGCATGGCAAAGAGAGAGGTGGCTAAAGCTAAGGATAGGCATATGGAGAGTTGTACGAGAGATTGGACACTAAAGAGGGAGAAAAGGACCTGTACCGATTAGCTAGACAGAGGGACAGAGCTGGGAAAGATGTGCAGCATGTAAGGGTGATAAAGGATAGTGAGGGAAAGGTACTCACAAGAGAGGAGAGTGTGTTGAGTAGATGGAAAGAGTATTTTGAGAGGCTGATGAATGAAGAGAATGAGAGAGAGAAGGTTGGATGATGTGGGGATAGTGAATCAGGAAGTGAAACAGATTAGCAAGGAGGAAGTAAGGGCAGCTATGAAGAGGATGAAGAATGGAAAGGCTGTTGGCCCAGATGACATACCAATGGAAGCATGGAGGTGCTTAGGAGAAATGGCAGTGGAATTTCTAACTAGATTGTTTAATGAAATTTTGGAAAGTCAGAGGATGCCTGAGGAGTAGAGAAAAGTGTTTTGGTACCTATCTTTAAGAATAAGGGTGATGTGCAGAGCTGCAGTAACTACAGAGGGATAAAACTGATTAGTCACAGCTTGAAGTTATGGGAAAGAGTAGTGGAAGCAAGGTTAAGAAGGGAGGTGATGATTAGTGATCAGCAGTATGGTTTCATGCCAGGAAAGAGCACTACAGATGCAATGTTTGCTCTGAGACTGTTGATGGAGAAATACAGAGAAGGTCAGAAGGAGTTGCATTGTGTCTTTGTAGACTTGGAGAAAGCATATGACAGGGTGCCTAGAGAAGAGTTGTGGTATTGTATGAGGAAGTCGGGAGTGGCAGAGAAGTACGTAAGAGTGGTACAGGATATGTACGAGGGTAGTGTGACAGTGGTGAGGACTGCAGTGGGAGTGACAGATCCGTTTAAGGTGGAGGTGGGATTACATCAAGGATCAGCTCTGAGTCCTTTCTTATTTGCAGTGGTGATGGACAGGTTGACAGATGAGATCAGACAGGAGGCCCGTGGACTATGATGTTTGCAGATGACATTGTGATCTGTAGTGAGAGTAGGAATCAGGTTGAGGAGACTCTGGAGAGGTGGAGATATGCTCTAGAGAGCAGAGGAATGAGGGTCAGCAGGGCTAAGACAGAATATATGTGTGTAAATGAGAGGGAGGGTAGAGGAATGGTGAGGATGCAGGAGTAGAGTTGGTAAAGGTGGACGAGTTTAAGTACTTGGGATCAACAGTTCAGAGTAATGGTGAATGTGGAAGAGAGGTGAAGAAGAGAGTACAGGCAGGGTGGAATGGGTGGAGAAGAGTGTCAGGAGTGATTTGTGACAGACGGGTATCCGTAAGAGTGAAAGGGAAGGTCTACAAGAGTGTAGTGAGACCAGCTATGTTATATGGGTTGGAGACAGTGGCATTGACAAAAGGCAGGAGTCAGAGCTGGATGTGGCAGAGTTAAAGATGTTAAGATTTGCAATCGGTGTGACTAGGATGGATAGGATTAGGAATCGGTATATTAGAGGGTCAGCTCATGTTGGACAGTTTGGAGACAAAGCAAGAGAGACGAGATTGCGTTGGTTTGGACATGTGCTGAGGAGGGATGATGGGTATATTGGGAAAAAGATGCTAAGGATGGAGCTGCCAGGTAAGAGGAATAGAGGAAGGCCTAAGATAAGGTTTATGGACGTGGTGAGAGAGGACATGCAGGCGGTTGGTGTGACAGAGCAAGATGCAGAGGATAGGAAGAAATGGAAAGAGATGATCCGCTGTGGCGACCCCTAACGGGAAAAGCCGAAAGAGAATGATGATTTATTGAATTGATTAGCTATGTTATCTAGGTTTTTAGTTACTGTTGGTGAGGGATTAGTGGATTTACCTGGGTGTAGTATATTATTAATGGCAGCCCAGAACTTTTGGGGGTTGTTATAGTGTTTTGTTTGAATATTATGGTAGTAGTTGCTTTAGTCAAGTTTAACGAATTTCTTTGCTTTGTTTCTCAATTGTAGGAACATCAGTTTTGAGGCCTGGGATTTGGTTTTATGAAACTGCTCCCAAGCTTTGTCTCTAGCTTTCAACAGAGATCTGCAATCCTTACTTAGCCAAGGTGCATAGTTGGCTTTTACTCTTATAGTTCTCAGGGGTGCATGACAGTTTAGTATATTTAGAAAAGTAGTGTTGAATAAATTAACAGCCTCTTCCAGGGGTAGATGTCTAAGAGCATGCCAGTTGCAGCTCTTTAGAGCTGAGGTAAAGTTGTCAGGGTTAAAACTTTTTTCATTTCTGATCGTGTGGTAAGTGGCCAACTTACACTGATGGGTCCGGGTCCTTAGAATAAAGGTTGGTTGGTGGTCGCTAAGACCATCAGTGAGACAACCTGACTGGGAACAAAGGGTAGGATTGTTAACCAGAATCCAGTCAAGGACAGACTGTCTTTTGGAGGATTTGTCTGTCCTTGTAGGAGAAGTGATAATTTGGGTAAACCCATAGAGGTTGGTACGGGTAGTAGAATTTTGAGAGGAACAGGTGATCCAATAGATGTTAAAGTCGCCCAAGAGAATTGTTTCTTGAGAAATGGTAGTAATAATCCAGTGAAGTGCATTCTCTAGTGTGGGTATGTTATTCTCACGTGGAATATACCCACCTATGACATTGGTGTGTTTCTTAGCGTTAATTTGTAGCCTAGTAAAGAGTAGCTCAGGGTTGTCAAAGGTGGGGACAGAAACCTGGAGGGATTTTACTGTTAGGTGATTTTTGAATAATATTCCTACTCTACCCCCCTTTTTAATTGGTGTGTCTCTACGAATAATATTGTACCCAGGTGCAAGTATTTCATTGTCATTGTTGTTGCGAGCCAGGTCTCAGTTACTACCACTGTCTGGAGAATAGTGGGAGAGAATAGCATGGAGGTCATGAACTTTATTCACTATGTTTCTAACATTTATATTTAAAAGGAGCAGATTAGAATTATTATTGCAATGCAAGAGAGTTGTAATAGGTAAGAGGGTAGTAGGGTTGATGGGGATGTGTTGCTGGGGGTATGGGCCTGGGTTTGGGTTTATATCTCCAGAGAGAATAAGGTGTTTGGCAAGTTGAAAGAGCAACTTGTTGAGCTTGGTTGAAATTTGTCATGTTTTTGGTAAGTTACAGAATGGGATCTAAGTGGGTGTAACTTATTAATATAGCATACTGTAAAGTTAGTGTTAAATTGTGTAGGGGCTATGATAAAATGTGAAGGTATGTTTTGGTGGAATAGAGAAGTGCTGGGCCGTGGAGGGGGATTAGGGTTTAGAAGATGATAACTGTATGAGGAAAGGTGATATAGGAGAAACAACAGTGTGGTTGTGATGGTGTGCAAGGCAGTTAAGGACAAATGTTTATGTGCGGCATGTTGTGTGGGGGTGGGTTTAAGGAGAGTGGATGTGGGAGGGTGTGTATGCTGTGATTGCAGGGTCATGTAGTGGGAGTGGTTAGTTAGGTATAAGTTTAAGGAAAGTGGGGGTCGGTGGGAATGAGGGTAGGACAGAGAAGTGGTGTGATCCATGGGGCATCTAACTACAATGATAACCACGCTATTCATTTTACTTTACAGATTACATCAGTCCAAAATAGAATGCCAACAGTAAAAACAGTATAATAGCAACTATATGGTTCATAGAAATAGCAAAACAAATGCAGTGCTTGAACCCAAACTACTCTAGGTCACGAAACATGCAAAAGACCCAATTGTAGATGCAGACATATTAAACAGTTTACCAAATCAGCAATGCCATATAACAAATGAGAGTTTCATACCTTTGTACATGTCATACATAGTGGATGCTGTACAGTTCTATTTAGGCCACCAGAACCACTGATACTGTGTGGGC
The DNA here is from genome assembly GCF_019279795.1 of Protopterus annectens. Classification (NCBI taxonomy): domain Eukaryota; kingdom Metazoa; phylum Chordata; order Ceratodontiformes; family Protopteridae; genus Protopterus; species Protopterus annectens. The sequence continues at coordinate 210,628,002 of NC_056728.1, read as the reverse complement.
GAGGGGCTGGAGATGGACAGGAATGAAAAGGTGCCAAACCCTGGAGATGATTTTAAGTGGCACAAAGGATTGTGGGAGAAGGGTAATGCATAGAGTTATTCCAGGTAATGGAGTCTTTGAAAGTTTAAATAGGTGGAGTGCAAAGGATAATATTAAAAGAGCTACACCCATCAGAGACTTTGCAACCAGAACATTCAGTAGGTATGAAGGTTCTAGTGTTACTGAGTATCAAAATGGTTATGGGAAATAGTAACTAGAAGCAAAAGGATGAAATCAGGCAAGTGAGTTGAGGACGAAAAGAGTGTAGAAAAAAGAAGGATTTTGTTATATACTAATTAAAGAGAGGTATTATATGTATTTGGAGTGTAACAAAGTAGTGATAGTCTTAGGTGTTGTTTGGGGACTGTTGGCAGGTTCTGGTGGTTATTAACAGCTCTTTACATCAGTATATTAGAGTATTTCCACAGTTACACATTACAATAAACTCTTATTTGAAACATATTTTGCAAATTCATGTCAGGATTAGAGATCGCAGGCTGTTTGCTGGCAGTGTGGGGGCTATTTACCAAGATGGAGAAAGGCCGTGGGTCACTTTATTTGCTGAGAGTTTCAAGATAGATGGTTGGATAAATTGATTGGGGATCCGAGAAAGAGCAAGATAATAGTTAACTTTACTATGTCGTCTCAGGATTAGAGACTGCAGGCTGTCCGCTGGCAGTGTGGGGGCTTTTTACCAAGATGGAGAAAGACTGTGTGTCACTTTATTTGCTGAGAGTTTCAAGATAGATGATTGGATAAATTGATTGGTGATCCAAGAAAGAGCAAGATAAGTTAACTTTGCAATGTCATGTCAAGATTAGAGACTGCAGGCTGTCCGCTGGCAGTGTGGGGGCTTTTTACCAAGATGGAGAAAGACTGTGGGTCACTTTATTTACTGAGAATTTCAAGATAGATGGTTGGATAAATTGATTGGAGACCCAAGAAGGAGCAAGATAATAGTTGACCTTCTTACAGGACTTACATATTGGATGGTGTAGAGTTCCAATTAGGCCACCAGAACTGCTGATGCTGTGTGGACAAGGGGCTGGAGATGAACGGGATGTGACATCTTGATGAGATTTTGTCAAATACAGGGTCCACCTTGTGAAGGTACTCACCAAAACTTGAAGATGAATCCAGTTTCAGCAATAGTACTCTCCATTGCTTGCTGACTTATCATCTCTCTATTCAGATCCCTAATAATTATAACGGTACTATAAATTCATGCCAGTGTGTTCTCTGGGCTTTATTACTAATTCCATCTCATTCCTTGGCTTTGTTTGGATCCAGTTTGCTTAGTTTTTTCTCAATATAATCTAATTTGATTTCAGTATCTGTGGTTACCAGGATGTCACTAGGACAACTTATCATCCTCCTTTGTGGAGCCAAATACATCTATAATCTCATGCCTGAGAATAAAGTTTAGAATCTACACATTGTTTATCAAGTCATATGTCTTTATTCCTACATCTTATGTATCTATAAAATGGTCTATTATGTTCAATATTGTTATATAAATATTTTTCAAACTTTTCATGAGTCACACTCTGTTTAATTTGTCTATCTTGTTTATTTCACTTGTTAGAGCTATATTTCAACCTCTTTTGCATTTCTTTTATTTTTTGTTTCTCAACTTTATCAAATATTTTGTTCTTATGCCAGTATATCCTCCTGAAGTAGTGTGTCTATATCCTGATGTTAAACATTTTTTTTATTTTTTGCATTCAATTTCTCTTTTAAAACTTTCCATATTCCTACTGCAGGTTTTCCACTGAACATATCACTCCAATTAGTTTTAGACAGTTTCTGCTTTGCTTCCATATAATCCGTAATTAATTTTCTATCCATTAGTTTAGATTTCAGTTTGGAAGAATTATCTAGCAATAAATTAACTTTTATAACCCCACAATCACTGCACATCAACAGTGGTAAAACTTGACATGAAGTAGCAGTAATTTCTTTAGGAAGACAAACAATGTCTAGTGTATTCCATTCCTTAGTAGGCGTTTTTACAATCTGAAGCAATAGTTGTTCCTGAACATATGTCATAAATAATTTTCTTACAAATATTGTTGAATCAGTATAATTCCAGTCTGTTTCTGATAAATTAAAGTCCCCAGCCATGATTATCCTTCCCTGCTGTGTTTCATGCAAGAAATGTGTGAATTCATCTAGGTCATCAGCACTTGAATTTGGTGGTCTGTATTCCAGAGTTCTCTTTATTGTCACAGTTACACAATTTACAGTATCAGTGTTATCACTTAAAATGTAATAATCATAGGTCTCATAACGATCTCTAATGCATGTAATAACACTTCCACCTGATTTTTTTATTAGAATGTCTGTTACAGTAAAAACATTTACACCTTGACAGAACTGGTTTCTAGTCATTGTTTTTAACCATGTTTCATGAGCAATTACAGCTTCAATCTTGTGATAATGTAGCAAATTTTTCATTAAAAAAAACTTTATTATTAATGTCCCCTGTATTAACAACCAGAAGTGAGCATCAAACACTGCTCTCAGTGAATTGTTACATTTTCAATCTGGCAAAAATCCTGCCTTGTGCTTGTCAAATACTGCAGAATGTCTGCTGCAAAACGTCTCTTCCTATTCTTGACAAGTGCACTTCATCCTGTCTAAACAGATATGTCCAAAATTAGGCTTGAATTCTGTACACATTATCATTTTTTTTTAAATGGGACTTTTTTTCATGTAGGTATTTACCCCCACCCCAAAAAAATCTTTCACTCGTAGTGACCTGATTCTCCTTTTTGTATGTGATTTGTGAAACATACGTCCTAATACCTGTACAAGCTATGCTGTCTAAGAGGACTGTAATTTCCCCACTAATAGACCCAAAAGTCCCTGTGGATAAAATCATTTGTACCAACATGAATAAAAACAGATCCATACTTTCTAATATTAAGGCATTCTAAGGCCTTTTTCACATCCTCTATTTTTGCTCCTGGCAAACATAATGTTATTTGATGTTCATTATCTTCTCTGCAAATGAAAGTATCAGTTCCTCTAATAAATGAATCTCCAATCACAAGAATATATTTTCTGTCCAGATCTGAAGAATCTTCAACTTTTAATTCAGTAATCTCTGCTCTGTCAGTTATTACATACAAGTGATCTTCATCACCATTAGTCTCATTAATCCCACTGTTTTCATTTGCAAGCATATAGGTGTCATGCAGGTGCCTTTATACATCCACAGCTTGAAGCATATTGTCAACATCTGTCTTTCTCCTCTTTTTTCTTACAGTAATGTTCTTTAAACATTCCACGTTCAATTTTAATTTCTTTCTTTTCACCTGTCCTTTGCCTCTCTTTTCTACATTCTCTTTTGGAAAAAATGATGCACAGATTACAGGGAATGATAACATTTTTCTACAAGAAAACCTTCAGACTACAGAAAAAGGCATTATTTTTTCCAAAAGAGAATGTAGAAAAAAAAGAGACACGTGGCAGGTGGTAAAAAATGGTCATTGATGAATTATATTGAGTTATACTATAGCAGAAGTGGAGGAAGTTAAATATAACATAAGCTGAAGTGGTTCACTTATTTTGCATTTGTGCAGTTGTGGAATTAAAGTTCCAGTGGCAGAACCCCATATGTAAGAGAGTTTGAATACTGTTTATTTGCGTCTCTTGGAACAAAACTAATTTTATGCCTAAACAGTATAAATGAATGCTTACACTTTTATATACCTATGTTTCTCAGTATTGTTTCTTAAGTTATACATCTAAATTGTAACCATTAAATTGGTGCTGGACTGTCAATGTATAGATTGATACAGAGTCGTAACTGTACTGTATCTTTGAATTAGCTATACACCTGGCTAACAAATAAATACACAATACCACAATAAGATATGAAACAAACAGATGCATGGTACAAATGTAATAGACTTAGGAGTATGCATGAGCAGTAATTACTTAGTAGTTGCTAGAAATTCAAATCAGCAAGGAGAGATGGAGAAAAATGATCTATCATACTAACGTATTATTTAAAAAGTAAGACATTCCTTTTTTAAAACCATGCCCTTGTAGAACAGTACTAACACTATGGGCAGGATTCACGAAGCCTCCGTGTAAGAGTTATAACTCTTACACGGAGGCTGCAGTTAAACGGAGTGATGTCAGCATGCTTTGCATATTCATGAGAGCATGCTGAATCACACCTAAGGCTAACACGGTCCATGTAAGACAGTAGGGGGCGTGTCCGTAGGCCGAGCCCTGTAAGCGGACACGCCCCCAGAAGAGTAAAAGTGCCCAAAGTAAACACCCATGACAGAGTCCACGGAAATGTGAATAAACACAACACAACACATGCCCCAACAGCCTATGAACAGAAAATATATAAATAAACATGTTATATATTTTTTTTAAATTGTAAAAATGTGTAACCGTGAGTGCGCTCGTTTGCGCAGGCGTGCCCGTAGCGCAGCTACAGTTAGCAGTCAGTGGAAAAGCATATAAGAACTAAATATGCAAAGTAAGCCAAGAAGCAATAGCGTAGCGGTAGAGATGTTGGCTGAAGAGCAGGCATTCATGGTTCGAGCCCCCACAACACCAATTTTTATTTTTAGCAAAATAAGCACGAAACAAGTCCCTGACAAATATGTACACATAAAACCACATTTTATGTAAAATGTAATGAAATAGCCCATTTATATTGAAGAAATGTGAGGTAACAAAAGAATAAAAAATTCCAGATGTGCCCATAGCTGAGCTACAGTTTAACAGGGTGAGTGCATCTGCCCGTACGTGAGCAGTGGTTTAACTGGTGCAAAATGAATGCCTGTAGCTGAGCAGTGGTTTAACAAGCTGAATCTAAGTGGCCCTAGCTCAGCAGAGCGTAATATGCATGCCGATAGCCAAATGAGGCTTAAACCAGCGTACCCTATTTGCGCGGAGCTGCACACTGCGCAAACAAGCTAACCGACGGGCAACATTGAGCAAGCCGTATCAAAACTGCCTTTACACAGACACACCCCTCAGCATGTCTAGACAGTCATGAAAAATAAAAAGTAGTGGCCAGGTTCGAACCCAGGATACTATACACCATAGTCAAGGTACCAAACCACTAAGCCATGACAGCAGTACCTATAAATGCAATAATAGCTAATATATAGGAATGAATACAAACTGGAGCATGATAATGCAGGTTTACTGAAATTGATACAATTCCAAAATGGCCAATCACAGATATGTGCGGGAAAAACTGACTATATAAGCCCCATAGGCGGGAATACACAGCATAAACGATTGTAGAACTGAACTGCAGGCAGAATGACAGGAGTAGGAGAGGGTAGTTGCTTTCAAGCACAGAGGTGGGGCGTTGAGGAGTCCAGGTACATGGTCTGGCTCCTAGTCCACAATCATGAGGCCCAACTCATGCAGGGCCAGGTCCTCTGGGGAGCATACAGAGCAGAGGCGTGGGACTGGTTGGCTCATGATCTCACCAGTGCCACAGGGATTCCAAGGACTGGTGAGCAGGTCTGTCACCACCATGCGGACCTGAAGAGACGCAAGCAAGAACAACTGAACCTTTGGATCCAGGAGGCCCGGCAAATGCCCAACGCCCTACTACTAAGTTACATTTAATTATGTATGTAAGAAATTAAACTAGCTGATATTATGGAGATGTGTATTCCAATATTACTTCATTTATATTACAGCTGCAGGTGTCCGTTCTGCGAACCGCAGAGCCTATGGCAATAGGCTGGTGCGGTTGCACCACCAGGCAGGTCAGTAATCCACTACCAGTAACTGTAAAGAAATATAAAAGTATGACAGTCAGCAAAAGAGTGCAGTGTAGTCACTAAGGAATAAAATGTGCAAGTAACAGTGTGAAAGTGTCTGCAAGTATTGCTTGATTACAAAAGTGTGTTTCAGCCTGTAAGCCAAACAGAAAAATGAAAATGTCTGACAAAAATTCTGAAATAAAAATGCCCCATCTGTAAGAAAATAGTACACAACCTGCAGCAGGCTGAAAAGTATAGCTGCAGAAGATGATGAAATCACATATGTGAAATATATCCCTGTTGAAATACTGAAACATGACAGAAGTGAGACTGCTGGAAAAGATTGTAATAACTACAGGTAAAACATGTCAATAAAGCCTAGAAGTAAGTACCATCCTGAATAGTAAAATAAAAACAAGTGAGAGAGCGTGAGAAAGTGTCATGAATCCAGCAATACAGTAGTAATAACCCCTGAATAAAGTATACTGCAGTCAAGACAGAATGAAATGCATGTGAGAATCAAAACCAAACAGCAAAATCTGTTCAAAGTGTTGCTGCATCTGGAATGTGTATCCCAAAATCTGGATATGTTGCTCTCAGTCTGCAATATGCAGATAGGAAGATTGTCTGATATACCAAACATCCACACTTGTCTACAGCTATATAAAGCAAATGTAGCAGGATGATGTAGCTGAACAAAGCTAGATATGAATGTGTATGAAGAACAATAAAATGTATATTGATGTTGCAGTAACAGTCCTATCACCAAGTTGAAATAGTTATCATATAGGAAACTGTAGTTAGAACAGTAGTGTGTATATATCTGTAGCTATTAGAACTGTACAGCATATGTATTGGTATTTGAAGCTGTTAATATTATTTTCTTCACCCCACCCTATAACCACATATAACCCATTCCACGTGAAAATGGTATGTGTAATCACAATTAACACCCCTGGACGTTTGTCCTGTTGGGTGATATATATTTGCATGTCCGTTGATGCGTTGATGCATCTGCCCTGTTCATACATCCAAACCTGATGGCCTGTTGCCATCAATTAACCCTGCATGTTGATGGACTGTGTATTGCTGTTCAAATTATGCATGTGTTATGCACGTTGTTCAATGGTGTGAATATCTGGGTGTTTGGTTAATGGGAATACTAATGCATGCTGTTACAACTAATTGTGAAGGGTATTATATGTCACTAACCCAAACTGTTATGACATAATGCAAAACATAGGACGACAGGGAAGGCGGGTTCCAGCGGACCCACCTCTCCCACCTCAGCTGGCGAGTGCACCTGGCACTAGTGCCGAGTCCGGACCCTCCTCCGGTGGCCCTGTGCCACCTGTGGGTAGAAGCGCTGCAGGGGATGGGGCTCGCCCCCCCTCTGCAAGTGTGGCCGGAGGAGAACCACCACTTACCCTCCGTAGCATCCGGACTGTGGTGCGTAGGGAGATTCGGGACTCTGTTCTCGAGCCCCTACGCCAGCTTGAGGCACGGGTGGCACAACTTACAGGCATGCCTGTTGCCCGGCCTACACAGCCCCCAGCACAGCCCCATCCTGGGCAGTGAAGGAACAGTGGCAACTGCCTATGGGTGGGGATATCAGTTCCACTGTTGCCATCTGTGGGCTCATGGGCTCTGGATATCCAAACCTCCATCCCCGTCAATTGTGTAACCCCCCCACACATGTCATACACCGCCCCTGTATGCGTCTTGTTTGTCTTGTCTGTTTACCTATCCAACCTACCTCCCCAGCTGTACCGACTTCCTTCATCTGACATACCACTCTCACCCGAAAAAAAAAAAGGGCACTCTGTACCCACAAAAAAATTACGCCCCATACATAGCTGCCCATTCCACACATATGTCCACCAGACATGGAAACTATCAATTACAATTGGCTGTACAAGTATTACTGTTGTCCTTACACCTCTCTCAGGGGTGGAAGGTATCAAATGTCACACCAAATTACAAACATATGCACAGCTGTTGCTGATGAAGGAATGGGCAGCTATGGGCCTTACCTATATCCCTCCTGCAAAACCCAAGCTTGTTTCCCTACTATCTTACCCTCTTTGTGACCCCTTTTTTACCACTTTCCTGTCTCCCCATTTTCATTTCTTTCAAAGAAAATAGCGCGGGTGTGTGCAAGAGTAAGCACGTTTAAGCGGTTGTAAGCGGGTGTGCGCTTGTGTGCGCGGAGCTAAACGCCTGTGCGCATGCGTGAGCTCCGCGCAAACCAGCGCTAACCCGGTTACAACTGCTTAAACGTGCCTTAGTCACTTTGATTGACAGGTCCTGTAGTCAGTTCAGAAGCAAAATAAAATCCCACTGGCAGTCCCGATCCCAGGACCTTGGAAACAGTAGTCTGCATGACTTACCACTAAGCCATGACTCTTATACAAGAAAATTGTGCTAAAATAAATATATCATGTAATAGTAGGAATGAATGTAAAGGGAATATAGGATGTGTAGTACACAAAGCATGTCATTTGGAATTACTGTCAAAACTAGTGGATTTCCATAATAGTAGTGTGTGAACAGAAACAGCCATGCCAGTTGGTAGCTAGTAGGTAATAATGTCACTATAGCACCTTGCAAGCCACACACATACTCACAGCAGGATAATCACTGCCCATACCCCACAACCTCTTACAGGAACACATCCGGACCAAGTAATAAAATATGTGGAGCAAAGACCCAAAACCAGGGACACATTACAAATAATGTTACAACAAACGCAGACAGTTCAGAGAGTAACAGGGTCTGCATTTTGTGGGATGTTTGGAAGGGTATGAAGTCTGAAACTTGAATGTTTGTCACTATATTCTGACTTGAGCCCAGAGTGATTTGCCAGAAAAAGCTGTGCATGAGATATTGACCAAAATATGAGGCAGAAATGTGGACAACCTGCAAATATTTGTACACATGAGAGGTCTGACACCACCATATTTGAAAAGTTAAGAGCCTAGACAGGGATGCTCCACAGACTCCATGTGAAATGTACAAACAGTAGGCAGAAAGGTGTAACAACACATGCAATGGTAACTATGGAGTCCTGAAAGTATTCACCACTTGCATGGCAGAATAAGTGTAGTAATACATATGCTCATGCTAACCCACAGTCACAACTGCAGCATACCAGACAATTTAATGGGTGTACCCCACTGATATGTACCATTCCATGAGGCAGATAGATGAACCTGAGAGTCTCTGGGGCCTGCTCAGCAGCATACTCAAATACTCTAATATATGTCAAGGCCCACACCATGGCCAGACCACACTGCATGCTGTAACACCCTAGCAGATATAGCAAGCATTCCAAGGTGTGAATGTACATGGAAAATAGGAAAGCTACAGCAGCACACTACAGTCAGGACACCTAGCAGGCATACAAGTAGTGACTGTACAGGGCAAATATTGAAGCCTTAGCAACAAAGTGCAAGCAAAAGTGAAAGGAAAGCACACACAAACACACATTAACAGTAGTAGTAGTTGTAGGTGTCAGTGTACATACACAGTTAGTACAGGAAACTGGAGAAATGAATGGAGGAATGTTAATCTACAACACAGCTGGAAATATGAGAGAGATACCAACCTTTACACTCACAGAACATTGTCACCAGCATACCAGCATGGTCCCTTCCCTTAAAATCTGAAAGGGCTACGCCTATCTCACATACCTTTTTATAGCACTGTTCTGAAATCACAGTGAGAACTGCAATCAGTACACAACTGGCTGCATGCAATCAGCAAATGCTGGCTAACAATTGGTGCAGAGGCCATCACATGGGCATATGCAGATACCTACAAAAGTATGCTGTACTCCCAGTCCACACATGCAATACTTTCATTGCACCCTGAGGAGGACGTGAGAGACAGACAGACAGACAGACAGTGAGAGACAGAGACAGAGAAAACTGAAATTAAGCAGACACAAACAAAACTGTTCAGCAACAGCCACCTGAAAGCTGACAACTGGGAAGTGGAGCAGCAGGACAGAAAACCAGATGGCAACACAAGCAGCTGTGACAAACACAGGTAATGTAAAGTAATACTATAAAGGTCTACATACTGTGAACCCTCCATATGTGTCATTGGTCTGTATCCATATGTATATGAAAATGTGTAAAGGGCAGGGGACATACAGCAACTATCAGTGAAGGCTGTACATACATTTGTATGTGAGAGCATCTATGTGCACATATCGATGTAGGTTGACTGTAGGTTGTAGTGCAATGTACAAAGTAGGTTTTACAGTTATGTATGTTTAGCAGTATGTTAGTGTGTGTATACAGTATGGTAGACAAACATGTTGATATACCTGTCTATCATATGGATACGTATGTATGTCAACATATGTATGTATATATATATATATATATATATATATATATATATATATATATATATATGATATGCATATATGTATACATACATAGAGAGAGATGTAGGAATACATAGACAGATGTAGATAGATAGAATATATACAAACATATATATGTAATGCACACATACAGATATAGATATATGTAGATACATACACATAGACAGACTGATCTGACTATCTACAGGTATGACTGTATATGATGACCTCAACACACCCTGTCCCACCCCCTCTGTGTCCCCCCCTCCACATCTATAGCAATATATGTACATCAATATATATATATGTGTATATGTATACAGACATATATATATATATATATATATATATATATATATATATATACATATAGATATATACATATATATATATATATATATATATATATATATACATATAGAGAGAGAGAGAGATGTATATAAATTCTGAGTGAGGCACATGTGTACAGATGTATTGCAACAGGTGCCTGGTGACAAAGGCATGGAGTGAACACCAGTGTCAAAACCGGAGTACCATACCACATTTCAAATCACCTACACCAGTAACCACCAGATATGTGATTGGCTGCCCACCACTGCATGTGTCAGGGTGAACAGGGTCATAAATGTGTACAATAGTGGCCCCAATGATATTCACAGTGGCACATTATTCCTGGAATACCTGCACATGGTATGTGTCAGCAGACATGGTGTGTCAGCTATGGACATGTAGGTCGGTGTACCCCTCCACACCACATAATGGATGCCATGGTATGGACCTCACATGACAGCTACAGATATGGAGAAGGACACAGTGACATGTACAACACTGTGACAATGCACTCAAACACATTACCAATGCACAGTGACTGACAACACCACAAAGTACACATATACTACCCACATAGAGGTTACCACTCCCGGATTTACATATGTAAGTCACACCCATGACAGATGTCCAACAACCATAGTAACACCTCACACCATCCACAACCTAAATGACTGCTGTGTGTCGTCCATGCCACTGCAATAGAGAGCACATGTGGAGGTAAAAGTTCCTACCCACAGATAACACATACCCTGCAATAAACCACGCAGTGTTAAGAAGCAAGACTCCCCATGAGTACATGTCACACATACCCCTGCTGAATGTTAGTCAGATAGGTAATATGCCATATGAGTCACCCTGTGTAACTGTGTGACAGCAGCAGGTACCATCACACCACATGTGTCACAATGGTCAAAGTAGCAGAACAGTATGCTGCTGTAGTCCCAGGGGCAATAGCATATTGTATAGTATTGTATTGTATTGTAATGTAATGTATTGTGCTGTATTGAATTGGTATGTTGAGGTGCCTCCTTCGTGGAGTGGAACCACTGCTGCTGTGCGCCAGTGTACAGGTACATATCCTGTAGTCAGGCTAGTGTTACATAGCACTTCTATATGTGTGTTTAGCTCCTGTCAGAGTTTATGTAGCATGCAACTGGGGATACCATCAGGTCCCAGTCATGTTGTGCATTCTGCTTTCCTGAGGGCGGCTCTCACCTGGATATCTGTGATGACAGGGAGGTTACAGTCAGCTGGGATAACTATGTCTTATTTTGGGGGAGAGGGCAGGGTGACACCTGCACTGAACCTGTCTGCCACAATGTTGTCAATATCTGTGTTGTCAGTGAAATATTTGTTGTTGTGTACTAACTATGGGCATAGAGGATGGATTCTGACCAGGTTGCTAACATAACTGAAGAAGGCCTTCTGCTTATCTGTAGTGTCCCTCTTGATTTCCCTCTCAAAGTTGCCCATGGATGTTTGTATGATGGAAAATAGATCCTTACTAGTGCTGCTCAGACATGCCCTCCCTTTATGGAATTATGCTCTGTCTTAAAGTAGCTTCCATCTTCTGTAATACAATCTGTCTATGGCTGGGGTCCACCAGACAGGATGCTGTCCCTTTGTGGAGAGTGTCTTGGTCATATATCATTCTCGGAGATGTCTGTAGAAAGCAATTGTGTAGGGGTCAGCATTGTGGGTTGTATCTGCCACTGGCCCAGTGGGCTGAAAGGATACCATGTCACTATTACAAAGTGTAAAGTTTGCATCTGTAATGTTATTCACTATAGTCGTTTGTGCTGGTGGTGGAGGTGGGATATGTATATCCAGGGCAATTAGTGTGTGGTCAGCTCACAATAGTTGATGATGTAGGCCATACAGTACCTAGATACAAACCCCCAGAGTGAGGAGGTGCTCTTGACCTGAATCAGTGTTCTGACTGCTGGGGTTTGGTAGTATGTTGTATGGAGTGTGCCAGGTACTGTTGCACAGTTGCTGGCTGAGCACTGATACCTGGCCATTTACATGTGTATCCACCAATAGACAGACAGATGCTATATATGTGAGATATGTTGTATCATAACAGTCGAGTAGCATGTGTAGTATGTGTGCCAAATTCTGCTGACATATATTGCTGATATCAGGTTATTTTCTTTTACAGGTACATGGCTCACCCGCGGAATCCCACTTACTCCACAGCTGAGGATGAGGAGATACACCAGAACCTGGTGCGGGATTATGCAATACTCTTTTCCCGCACCAGCCAGAATCAGCAGGAGAGGGCTGCACTGTGGCAAGACCTGGTCCGTCGGGTAAATGACATAGGCACGCATAATAGGACATATGAGCAGGTACGACATCACTGCAGTGATTTAATCAGAAATGTCCGTCAGCGTGCATCGGATATCCACAGGCAACAGGTCGCCACAGGTGGTGGGGTGGCTACACATCCCCCATTCACCAGACTGAAGGGACTACTCATGAGTGTAGTGGCTCCAGTCCGCCAGCAACAACAACAGCAGCAGACATGCATTATGATGGAGGCTGGAGCCACGCAGCAGCAAGACAGTGAACGTGCAGGTAATATGCCATATGTATAGTTGACTGTTGTGTACACTGGTAGTTAATGCATGTGTGAGGTGTGTCCTTGGTTTGTAGCTGTCACCATAGTATTTAATGTGCAAGTGTAATATCCTCAATATTAGCAGCTGACCTGTGAAAGGTGACTGTTGTACTACTGACCTGTATCATACTCAGTAACAATGGCACAGTTGTGCCCACTGACATTAGTTTCTTCACATCTGCAGGTCCCTCCGGTGTAACAGCAATGCAGCCTATCCATGCTGGTGAGTGTGTATTAACAATTCTTGTAATAGTCTTGATAGTAATAGTAATATTAGGCTCACTTAGTAGTGCTCTTTGTATGCATGTAGGTGTGTCTGTGTCTGTGTGTTGATATCACGCATACTGAGTACTGTAAAATTGTGTGAAACTGTGTGCATGTGTGCATGTGTGCACCTGTGCATGTGTGCACCTGTGCATGTGCGCATGTGTGCATGTGCGCATGTGCACGTGTGCATGTGTGCATGTGTGCACCTGTGCATGTGAGCATGTGTGCATGAGTGCATGTGTGCACCTGTGCATGTGCGCATGTGTGCATGAGTGCATGTGTGCACCTGTGCATGTGCGCATGTGTGCATGTGTGCATGTGTGCATGTGTGCACCTGTGCATGTGCATATGTGTGCATGTGTGCATGTGTGCATCACTGGTAATGTGTAGACATTGTAAACTGTGTTTCCTGTTTCCCTCCCACAGGTTCTGGTGCTGCTCTGGTGTCATGTAGCAGGGAACCTGAATCAGGTGCCATGGGTACTGATAATGATGACATCTGTGTAATGGCACAGGAAGGTATGCCAGGGTCCGCCATTGGTCAGCCGATTGACAGTACACAGCTGTTGACCCCATCAATGTGCACAGTTATCCTTCCAATACACCCTTTGTCACCAATGTCCCTAGGTGATGGACAGCATACAGTGGGCATTGACCAGGGTAATGTGGTATCTGTGGCACATGCCTCCCCACACAGCAGCCATGGGCATGACCCAGAGATGGTACCACACAGACAGATGTCCAGAGGTTCTCGTGGGAGCATCCGTGGGCATACTGCCCCTGTCAGACGTGCCCACAGAGGTCTTACAACCTCAGCTATGTTTCGGGCTGTCATGCAGGCACAGTCACATATGGAACGGTACACCAGACAGGGTCTGAGGGAGCTGACAGCATGTCGCACAGCCATGACTGACAGTATGCGTGACATTGCGGTTGCCATCTGTGATTTCACCGATGTCATAGACAGACGTTGTGGGGACATATTAGACCAGTTCCACAACTACATGTCCATGAGCCAGGGCGATGGTGGATGGTTCAGGCGTTGATGTGGCCGTATGCCAGCAACAGCAGCAGCTGGCAGTCGTCGCGGATGACAACAGGGCCGCGGCTGCCCCCGTAGTGCCAGCAGCAGCCCCAGCAATGCTGGGTCTGTGCTGTCATCAGACCTCCCCAGGAGACCATGTGCACATGGCTCTGGCCAGGCCTGACAGGGATCTGTGTCCAGTCAGTGAACACCTGCTTCTGATGACAGTACCCAGTCTGGGTTGGTACCAGATACGGTCCATAGCACCCCTGCAAGGCACAGGTACCGTGTCCGTGGCCAGAGACACTGATCTGTATGACCTGGCAGGTACAGTCTGTGGCTGTCCACAAACATCAGTATATGGCAGCCATGAGGTGGAACTGTGTGCATCCATACACACATGCAAATTGACAACACCTAGGGCTACCGCATACATGCACACACTGCATCAACATTGCCCCACCTTCTACTGCTGTCCCTCACCAACACACATACACATACATGTCAATCGGTGGTATCGGTGGCTGACTCAGGCATACCAAGTTCACACCCTGTGCATATGATGAAACTGTGCCACCTCCTGCAATCTGTAACAACTGTGCAGGTACAGGTTAACATGTTGCTGATGTACAGGGTGACCACATAGATGTGTAGTAATAGTATCATGTTGTTAACAGTACTGTGTTCTGAATTAATTGTGGGTATATCACAGCATGCCTGATGCAGTAAGGGTGTGATTGTCATGTACTGTTGCCTACACCCATGGTAAGTACCATAGTGTATCATCTGCACGTGTTGGCATACTGGTGGTAATGATGTCAACAGAAGGCTACATACATAGGTAGCACAGGGGATAAGGTAATGAATGTAGTAATACGCAATGATGGACATGTAAACTGCAAGTGGCATGTTGCCCACACTGGACTCTGCAATGCAGATGTTTGAGGATGTTGATATGTGTGCAGTACTACACGACTGGTACAGGACACACAGGAGCACCCTAGCACTGCAAGCTCACATCTCATACCATGCTAGACAGCCCCAACACACAAAACTAACTGTCACAGGAGGGAGAGTCCCCATATATGTCAGGGATACTGTGGTGGCAGGCCAGGTAGCATACATCCTACTAAGTATGGAACCACTGAGTGAAGGCTCAGTGTCTGTTATTTGACATGTGTATTACTGCAGATATGAGCACATGGGTTTCCATCCAGTTATTGTACATCCTGACAGTACATGGTCTGTACACTTGTGTGCGCTGAGACTGGACCCTAGCCATCTGACCCGTGTATTTCCATGTACATGTGCATAGTGCCTGCATATTTGCAGTGTTACCTACTGGAAGTGGTACAGCTTGTTTGTTGTACAATGGACTACATGCAGCCCTGTTTACTGTAGCTTTGTTTGCATGCATGTTTGCTTGCAATTACCCTGGAATACTGATCACACCTGCAATGCATAGTTATACAGCTTCTGTGGACTCCTAGTGCCATCTGCATAGCTTACTATATGTATGTCCATGTCTCACTTGACAGAATGTCACTGTTTGTCCTGTTCACATGTACGTTGCCTGTGACACAGTGCATATGACTTACCTGGCATGTGTCCACGTGAGCAGTCATATATGCTACTGCTAACTAATCACAGGCACTACACCTTCACATATTCATCTTCTGTTGAACCACCTGCTTCGCTAGGGACGGCCTGCACCTGTCACCCCTGGGCTTTCAGATATTAGCAAAGGCTCTTGCTACCCCCATAGTGCATATGTTAGGCAAGGCTCAAATGACAAACCCACCTTCATAGGTATCACAAGGGATAAGAAACTAAGAGTAATGCTACCCAACGCCAGAAGTCTAAACCTCAAGATGCATGCACCCGAAACTCTCCTTGGCATAGAGAACATCAATATCTGTGCAGTAACAGATGCCTGGTTCAGGGCTACTGAGAGCACACCAGCACTACCAGGTTTAACCTCATACCATGCTTTTCAGCCCCAAAACTTGGAACGAACCACAAATGGAGGGGGACTATTGATATACCCACACCTCCAGGTTGGTGGCAAAGCACCAAGCATCAGAGACTATCCATGTACAACTAACAATGGGTGAAACTGCCTTCCAGGTTATAGCCTGCTACAGACCACCATCCCAAACCCAAGAACTGCACTCGGCCATCCTGTGGACAGTGGAAATATGAAGGTCTCTCCAAACACCATTATATTGGGCAACGTCAACTACCCAAACATGGACTGGGAGCATGACTCTAGCTCCAACACCCTAGGCCAAAGATTCCTAGAATATATGAGCTCAAATGCTATAGAACAACTTGTTACCACTCCCACAAGAAGGGGAAACATACTGGACATGATCATCACCAACATGGGGACTCTATGCTCCAGACCAGAAGTGTATCCCTCACTGGTAAGATCGGACCATAAACTAATCTCACTGGATATTCACATCCCGACCCCACCCCTGCCCAGAACACCACAGTGAACAACTTCTCTAAAGCAAATTCACACTCCTCAAAACTGAGGTGGAAACCTTCAAAGCCCCCGGGCCTGTGGAAACTACAGACCAGACCACAGATTCCTCTATAAACGCATTCTATGGACACCTTCAGGAATGCATGGATCATGTGATCCCGAATAAAACCAAGACCCAATCCTCCAAAGGCAGACGTCCTGTCTGGTGGACCCCAGCCATAAACAAACTACACAATAGAGGGAGGAAGCTACTAAATGATACAGCAAATTCACAAATAGGGAAGGCATCACTGATCAGTATTAGCAAATAACTACAGGCACTCATAAGATTGTCTAAGGCCAGCTTCGACAGAAATTGCACAGGACACTAAGGATAATCACAAGGCTTTCTTTAGTTATGTTAGGAACCTGGGTGGTAATTCCCAGATATGCTCAGAGGTAGTCCAAAATGTCAATAGAAACACCAAACCCACAGACAATGCCAGCATTCTAGCTGACAGGTTCAGTGCAAACTTCTCACCCCCCTCCACACTGAAAGGGCAAATATGTATCCCAGCAGAGTGCTACCCCCCTGACATCTCAGATGCTCAGGTAACAGCCGCCCTCTCCAAAGCAATACACACTGCATCAATGGGACGAGACAGTGTCCCAGGCTGTGTCCTACATGACCACCAAGACGGGCTACTACCAAACATAAACCTACTGTTCAATCCCAGCCTTACTACAGGATATGTGTCCAAAGTGTGGCGTACAGCAACAGTGGTCCCTCTACAGAAAGGTGGTGCCTCAATGGATCCTGGACACTATCACCCCATAAGCCACACTAGCTTGGTCTGCAGAGCTATGGAAAGGATCATCATGGACCACATAAATATAGATATTGCAGACCTACAGACACTGGTTCATACCCAGTTTGGCTTTGTTAAGGGCAGATTCTGCCTCTCAAACCTGGTTGATTTCTTTGAAACAGTCACCAAGGCCATTGATGAGGGGAAGGTGGTTCACACAGCCTACCTGGACCTCGCAAAAGCCTTCAAAACAGTACCCCACTCGGGCATTCTAGAGAAGCTCACCAGCTTAAATATAAGCCCCTATGTCACTAGATGGATTGCACACTGGCTCAAGGACAGAACCCACATGGTTAGAATTGCTGGAGCCATGCCAGACTCCAAACCAGTTACGAGTTGTGTCCCACAAGGCTCAGTCCTGGGACCTCTCTTGTTTGGTATATATTTATTGGAGGTACAGGCCAACACGGAAGGACTGTGGCTGACCAAATATGCAGATGACTGCAAACTGGCCGCCATAATCGACTCTCCAGCCGACACAAGCATCTTCCAAAGGGGCATCATAGAAACAGACAACTTGTGCCAGAGCCATGGCCTCCAGCTGAATGCAAAAGTGTGTATAGTCATCCCCTTTGGCAAAAACAAAGTGCCCACAAAGTACCACATAGGTGGTACTCCATTATATACAGAAGAGGTAATTAGCGACCTGGGGACCCAAGTTGATAGCAATCTCTCATTTGACAACCACATGGCCAAAGTGGTTAGAAAGACATTGTATATAGCCCACCCCATCATGAAGGGATTCACATCTACATCAGGGGAGGACATCGTGCCTCTTTACTCATCCCTCATCAGGCCCATAATTGAGTACAATCCCCCTGTCGGGATGTACCTTACCAGACACCTGCAGCAACTGGAAAGACCCCACAAGTACCTCACCAAGAGGATCAAAGGGCTCAAACAGATGCCATATGCTGACCAGTTAAATAAACCCCAGCTCTACTCAGTGGCATACCGCCTGTTCAGAGGCGATCGGTGCCTAATGTATAACACCATCTCGAACCTGGAATTAATGGGCATGCCGCACCTGAGAATATCCAAATCCCATCGGGATACACGCTTGAGAGACCTGAGCCTCAGCACTGAAATAAATAGGACATGCTGGAGGGACAGATTCATAACCCAGAGGCTCACTTCACTCTGGAATAAAATCCCAGTCCAGGTTAGGTAGAGTCCCTCATTGACTCTCTTCAAGAGGAATCTTGATGAGTGGATGGGACATTGTAGGTTTACCCCAGGTATCATTTCTGTGTCACTGTTAGACAGAGGCACAGTATACTAACCTTGGAAAAGGGCATGGCAAGATATATTTACATTGGATGGCGACAGCCAAACACATTCTGGATAGGTTCTTAAATGCCCTAGGGCAGATTGCCTAGTATGACGCTATGAACCTATGAACCTATGTACCTTGTTCCCCATTGGCCCTATGTGCTGTTAATCACCATGGCAATCACAATACTATGGTAGCATGTTCAAAGGTCAGTTGTCAGTCACCTCTATGCTACAGTTGTGGAATATGTGGGTCATGTGGCAATGTCACAGCTGCCACATGTACACAGTCAACCCTCTCCCCTACACATGGACGTACAACACATGTATGAGATGGAACCACATAGCCAAACTGGGGACTAAGCTCTCTGAACCCAGTACTGGCATAACCTGTCAGGTGGCATGCAATACTACAGTGACTACAATACCAGTCTGATGCAGACCTACACTGACAGCAATACAAGCACATGAACACACTGGGCCATTCGTGGAGCCTTAGAATAGCATCCTGCCTGAGCGGCACACACCTCTGCAGCTGGCACACAGGCATACGTTATGTCTGAACACATCACACATAGCACACAAATCCTGTGTGCCAGTCACAGCCTGTACGGCTAGACAACACACCTGCCACAGTTGTGTTAGCTACCTTTATTGTCTGGTACAGTATGGTCACGCTCACCAGGCTGGACAAGGTGAAGGTCACAGTGATATGCCTGTGGGGCACTATGGTCCACCACATAACACAAGCATACAGGTCAGTCAGAGGCATGGACACATATGACTCAGTCATTGTCCATGCCACATACCTTCTCCTGCTGTACTTGTAGGGTGCTGACATCATCAGTGTTTAGAAAGGGGAATGTGCATCCTGTAGTCTGTTCTCCTAGTTGCCAAAAGGGACATTTCCCTCACACACACTACCCCCTCAGCCAAACACACACACTTGCCATTTGCAGGATTCAAACCACTACCGAACTATGTTATGACACTCGAGACGGACGCATTAGCAGAGCGCGCTATTTGCATTACTGGGAGGTTTCCCTTCTCTTGCTGTACTTATAGGGTGCTGACATCATCAGTGTTTAGAAAGGGGAATGTGCATCCTGTAGTCTGTTCTCCTAGTTGCCAAAAGGGGCATTTCCCTCATACACAATTGCACACACACTACCCCCTCAGCCAAACACACACACTTACCATCTGCAGGATTCAAACCCCTACCTAACTATGTTATGACACTTGAGACGGATGCATTAGCAGAGCACGCTATTTGCATTACTGGGAGGTTTCCCTTCTCCTGCTGTACTTATAGGGTGCTGACATCATCAGTGTTTAGAAAGGGGAATGTGCATCCTGTAGTCTGTTCTCCTAGTTGCCAAAAGGGACATTTCCCTCACACACAATTGCACACACACTACCCCCCTCAACCAAACACACACACTTGCAAAATTCAAACCCCTACCTAACTATATTATGACACTCGAGACGGATGCATTAGCGGAGCACGCTATTCGCATTACTGGGAGGATTTCCTTCTCTTGCTGTACTTATAGGGTGCTGACATCATCAGTGTTTAGAAAGGGGAATGTGCATCCTGTAGTCTGTTCTCCTAGTTGCCAAAAGTGACATTTCTCTCACACACACTAACCCCCCTCAGCCAAACACACACACTTGCCAGATTCAAACCCCTACCTATGTTATGACACTTGAGACAGACGCATTAGCAGAGCACGCTATTTGCATTACTGGGAGGTTTCCCTTCTCTTGCTGTACTTATAGGGTGCTGACATCATCAGTGTTTAGAAAGGGGAATGTGCATCCTGTAGTCTATTCTCCTAGTTGCCAAAAGGGACATTTCCCTCACACACAATTGCACACACACACTACCCTCCTCTGCCAAACACACACACTTGCCATTTGCAGGATTCAAACCCCTACCTAACTATGTTATGACACTCGAGACAGACATATTAGCAGAGCGCGCTATTCACATTACTGGGAGGATTCCCTTCTCTTGCTATACTTATAGGGTGCTGACAATATCAGTGTTTAGAAAGGGGAATGTGCATCCTGTAGTCTGTTCTCCTAGTTGCCAAAAGGGACATTTCCCTCACACACACTTGCAGGATTGTTATGACACTCAAGACGTACACATTAGCAGAGCGCACTATTCGCATTATTGGGAGGTTTCCCTTCTCCTGCTATACTTATAGAGTGCTGACATCATCAGTGTTTAGAAAGGGGAATGTGCATCCTGTAGTGTGTTTTCCCAGTTGCCAAAATGGACAATTCTCTCCCACAGACTTGCACACACACCAACCCCACTAACACACACCCACCCACAGCATTTGCAGGATTCAAACCCCTACCTAACTATGTTATGACACTTGAGACGGATGCATTAGGAGAGCGCGCTATTCACATTACTGAGAGGTTTCTTTTCTCCTGCTGTACTTATAGGGTGCTGACATCATTGGTGTTTAGAAAGGGAAATGTGCATCCTTTGAGGAGGCAGACACAAGCACACTCTGGCTAAGCTGTCATTCCCTAGGGCAAACAGCCTAGTGTTGACCTCTACACCCATATGTTTAATTGTCAAATGCACATTATTTGTTGCTGATAGACTGTTTGCACGTCTTTATTGCCATAGCATTCCCTGTTTGTATGAACAACTTGTGTATCTGTGGAAGATGTTTGCATATGGGAGGGATCCACTATATCACGTATGTCTCTGTAGTCATTTAACTGTGTGCACTGGGCAGATTGCTGTAATGTGGTTGGTTCCTGAAATAACACGTAAAAATACCAGATATGTGTGGCCAACTGCTAAACTGAGATTTGGCCTAAGTGTGTGAGCATGCCCAGTTCAGCCTTCCCATGGCATGTTGTCTGACATATGTCTCATTTATCAAAGTGTGTGAGCATGCCCAGTGTGAGCATTCCATATGTTGAACTCTGCAGCCCACCACATTTTTGGATGAGTGTGAACTTCAACAAATATCTCCCGTTTATGGTTGTGTGTTGTGTGTCATGTTGTGTAGTTACTGTACAACTGCTTTGTGTGTGAACGCAACAGGATTATACTGTGCCTGCAGGGTTTGCATGGGATACTTTGCATACAGTTGTCAACATCCTTTCACACTGACCTAACACTGTAGTACTGTATAGTGTACTGGTTCAGTACTTTGACTGTGGTGGACAGTATCCTGGGCTTTAGTCCTATCACTGCTTTACATTTTCATAGTGAGCACAACAACCTGGTTAGCGGCCAGTTGTGCACATCTGACCATGTTGCATTATGTTCAGATATGAACTACTTAAACCAGGCTTGTCCAACATTGGTAGTGTATTCCACAACATAGGTGCACATTTGCAAACACTAGCGATGTGCCCTAGTCCATTTCTAATGCTAATCGGAGAATGTGTTTGTCCTTAGACACACATTGTAAGTGGAGTTTGCCATGACATATGTCATGGTTAGTATACTGTGCCTCTGTCTACCTGTGACATGACAGTGATACCCAGGATAAAGCTACCATCTCCCATCCACTCATCAAGATTCCTCTTGAGGAAAATCGATAAGTGACTCTATGGGTAGCCTGTACTGGGAGTTTACTCATGGGTGGAGGTGGCTTCTGTGTTATGGATCATGCAGTACAGCTTGTCCTATGTAAGTCAGTGCTGGGGTTCAGGTCTCTCATGTGCATAGCTTACTGCCATTCAGATTGTACAAGGTGCAGCATGTTTATTGATATCAGCTTGGACATGGCTTTATACATCAGGCACAGCTTGCCTCTGGGTGGGCAGTATAGCAGTGTGTGTAGCTGCAGTTTGTTTAATCAGGCAACACATGGCATCTGTGCAAGCTCTTTGATACTCCTGGTGAGGTGCTGTTGGGGACTTTACGGCTGATGGAGTTGTCTGCTGAGGTACATCCCACAGGGGCTATTGTAGTCAATTGTAACACTGATGAAGGATGACTGCAGAGCCACAATGACCTCCCCTTATCTAGATCTGACAACCTTCATGATTAGGTGGGTATATGGTATGTTTCTGTAAACACTACAGCACATGTTTGTTCAATGCAGGATATCTATCACCTTGTGTCCCCAGGTCACTCATTACATGTTAAGTACGTAATGGGTTAACACCTATGTGGTAATTGGTGGGCACTTACTGTATATCCACGGAGGTTGACTATACACTTTTCTGCAATTAGCTTGCTGACATGGCTATGGCACCAGTTGTCTGTTTCTATGTGGCCCTTTTGTGGGATGCTTGTGTCAGCTGGTGGATCATATATGGTGAGCAGTTTTGTAGTCCTCTGCAAACATGTTCAGACACAGTCCTTCCATGTTGGCCTGTACCTATGGGACATATATACCAGACGAGGGAGATCCCAGGACCAAGCCTTGTGGGATGCCAGTTATATCTGGTTTGTAGTCTGACATGGCTGCAGCATGTCTGACCATGTCTGTTCTGTCCTTGGTCTGGTTTGCAACCCCTCTACTGACATAGGGGTTTATATTTAAGCTGGTGAGCTTATCTATAATGAACACATAGGGTATTGTATAGAAGCCTTTGCAAGGTCCAGCTACGCTGTGTGGACCACATTGCCCTCATCAATGACCTTAATGACTGTTTCAATTGAGTCAAACATGTTTAGGGGCAGGATCTGCACATAAGAAAGCCACACAGGGTAGGGTCCGGTGTCAGTAGGTCCCCAATATCTTTATGTCTGCGGTACATGCTGATCCTTTCCATAGCTGTGCAGACGGAGCTTCTCAGCATTCTGGGGTGGTAGCTTTCAGTATCCATTCAGGCAACACCTTTGTTGAGAAGGACCACTGTTGTTGTACACTGCTCTTTGGGTACATATCCTGTGGTAAGGCTGACATTGAGCAGTAGTGTGATTTGGCATTCCATTCGTCTTGGAGTCCATGTTGGACTCAGCCCAAGACACCATCTCATACCATTGCTGCTGTGTGTTTTGCTTTGTAGATGCTGGCTGTTACCTCAGCATCTGCAATGTCAGGGGGCCAACAGTCTGCTGGGATAGATATTTTGCATTCGGGGGGGGGTTTGCACTGCACCTGTCAGGATGTATGTTGGCAATATGTGTGTGTGTTTGGTATGTTGTTTGTGATATTTGTGTGATTCAGAGCATATCTGTGAATTCCCAACACGGTTCCTACCATCAGTTGTGAAAGCCTTGGGATTATCCTTAGTGTCCTGTACAATTTGTATCTTCATAGGTTCATACTAGGCTATCCACCCTAGGGCATTTGTTAGCCTAGCCAGAGTGTGTGTGGCTTTCGCCACCCCTTGCTATGTGAATATTATGGCCATTTATAATTTGCTTTGCTGTGCCACTGTTTGGACATGACACAGTGAAGACCCCCAGTGTAACTCTACAATCATCCAGCCACTTGGCAAGATTCCTGCTGAAGAGTGTCAGTGAGGGGCTCTGCCTAACATGGAGTGGGATTCTGGTCCAGGGTGTGGGGAGCCACTGGATTATGTATCTGTCCCTCCAGCACATTCTATTTCATTATTTGTTGAGGTTGACATCTCTCACTCTCACAGCTCCAATGGCTTTGAGTTTTCTGGGGTGGAGCATGTCCATTACTCCTGTGTTGGGCATGGCCTTGTACAACAGGCATGCAATGCCTCTGTGTAGGCAGTATGTGACTGCATTCAGCTGGGGTGTCTACAGCCAGGCAGCATATGACATATATTTGAGACTCTTTATCCTCTTGGTGAGGTACCTTTGAGGTCTTTCTAACTGATGCAGGTGTCAGGTAAGGTACATCCCATATGAGGCATCGTACTAGATTATGGGTGTGATAAGAGAACAGTATAGGGGCACAATGACCTCTGTTGACGTAGATGTGAATCCTTTCATGATACGGTGTCCAATGTAGACAGTCTTCCTAGCCACATTGGCAATGTGAGTGTCACATAACAGGTTACTGTCCACTTGTGTCCCTAGGTCCCTGATTACTCCTTCCATACATAATGGTTTACCACCTGTGTGGTAATTTGTGGTACCTTGTTTGGTATTTGGTGGGACATTTATACTGTCCAGTGTCTTCAGGACAGCTGGGTGGGGTTCCTGTGTGTGAGAGTGTGGTCTGTAGCATGCTACAGACTGTACAGCAGTCTTGCCTACAGTTAGTTGCACATGGGTGGACTCCAATGCCTTGTGCATTGTCAGTTACCTGGACGTATGGGTGTCTGTGCTGAATATGGATACTCACCCTCCTTTTATGTTTTGTTCCAGGTTTTGGGGCCATGACACATGATATGTGGTATAACCTGGTAGTGCTGGTGTGCTGTCAGGAGGCTTGCAGCAGGTTTCTGTCACTGCACAGACATCGATGTTCTCCATACTGGGGATGGCCTCGGGAGCATGCATATTGGGGTTTACACATCTGGCATTGGTCAGCATTACCCTTATGTTTCTTTCCACTTATGTTTTCTAGGGTGGTGGGTTAGTCTTTTCAGCCTTGCCTACGAAAGGCTCTATGGAGGTGGCAAAAGCCTTATCCAATATCCAGACGCCCAAGGGTAACAGGTGCAAGCCATCCCAGGAACAGCTGCGTGGCTTGTCAAGCATGACATCCCAAGCAGACAGACATTGGATCCCCTTGGAATGACACCAGTAAGTGTGCCACTTGCTATAACTGATCATTCTGCGTTTGTACTGTGGCATTATTCTTGGTAAGGGTAGGATGCTGCAAACGGTGAGTGTCATACTGGCCTGGACTACATAATCAGAGAGCTCATCTATGTCTCCTTTCATGTAGTCTAGGGAGGTACATCTCTGGTCATTCACACCAGCATGGACTATGACTGCATCATATTTCTACTTGCTTTGGGGTGACCTGCATACTTGTGTTATGTGGCATATTGTGGCAGCCTACAGGCAGCTTACTGTACCCTTTCCCTTGTTCAGTCTGGTGTGCGGGACAGCAGTGTGTCTCGCTATGGAGTCACCTATTACAACTGTATCAGGCATGTTGTTTCTCCTTCTGGCCTGTGACTGTTTGGCACACCAGCTTTGTGTACTATGTGTTGCATGTTCTATGTTTGGAAGTTGTTTGATTGGGTGTCTGCTTTAGAGGCCTCTGTTGGTGACCTGTGTTTGTAATTTGTGCCTCCGGGAATGTTTTTCTGTGTTTATGTCTTTGGTTTGCAGTTGTGATAGGTCTATGTGGGACTGTGTTTGTGGTGTGTGTGGTTACCTTCTCCTCCTGACTAGTTTTGGGAATACTGAGTTGAGGGAGCTCAGCCTCCAGTTTGGATAGATGGTTGCATCTCTCACATATATTTGTATTTCTTGGGGGGAGTTGGGGGTTGTCTGTGTACCTGGGGCAGGTGTAACATTGCCTCAAGATTCACAGATTCAACTTGTTGTGGCTGGCCTTAGTGGATTGTATGTGTGGACATATTTTATTGCCATACTACTGATCAGTGATTACTTCATTGTTTATGTTTGCTCTATCATGTAGTAGCTTCCTCATTCTCTTGCATGGTTTGGTTATGGCTGGTGTCCACCATGCCAGATGCCTGCGTGTATGGCATTGTGTCTTGTTTTAATTTAGGATTGCATAATCCAAGCATTCCTGGCAGTGTTCATGGAATGGCTGTATTACAGGTTCTGAGGTGTGGCCCATATTTTGCACCTGCACAGGACCTTTAATGGATTCCACATCAGTTTGGAGGAGTACAAATATTGCTTTACACATGTTTTCCACTGTGGTTTTCTGGCCAGGGACTGTGGTCAGGATTTGTATATCCAGTGTGATTACTCTATGGTCTGGTCTTACCAGTGAGGGATACACTTCTCATCTTGCCATCCAGTACCCATGTTGCTGATTATCACATCCAGTATGCTTACCCCTCTTGTGGGAGTGGTACATTGTTCCTGGGCATTTTGGTTTATGGATTCTATGAACTTTTGTCCTACAGTGTTGGAGCTAGTATAATGCTCCCAGTCTATGTCTGGGTATTTTCAGTCACCCAATATAATGTGGGTTGGAGGACTTGATATATTCATGTATTCCAGCATAGGCCAGGTGCAGTTCCTGGTATTGGGACAGTAGTCTGTAGCAGGCTATAAACTGAGGGAAAGTTTTAGCCACTGTTACTTGACCATGGCTAGTCCATGCTGCTTCTTGTTGTGGTACCAACATGGGGGTGTGGTCATCCTTGACAATTATTGCTAGTCACCCTCCTTTTGTAGCTTGTTCCATGTTTTGAGGCTGTACAGCACAGTATGAGGTGTAACCTGGTGGTGTTAGGGTGCTGTTTTGAGCCTTGACCCAGTTTTCTGTTACAGCACAGATATCAACATTCTCCATACTGGGTGAGTTTAGACTGCATGCATCTTGCTGTTTCGACTTATCTCTTATCTTATTCTTATCCCTTCTGACACCTATGGAGGTAGGTTTGTGTTTTGAGCCTTACTTATTCAGGGCACGCTGTGGGTAACAACAGCCTTTGTCAGTATCCATATGGCCTGCACTGATAGGTGCATGCCAGTCCTAGCAGGTGGAGCATCATGTCATGCTCAGCATGTCATCCCAGGCTGGCACACATTGGATCCCCTTTGACTAACTGCGATACTTCAGTGAATTATTGCACTTGATCATCTCATTGTCATATTGTGGCATGATACTTAGTGAGGGTAGGATGTTAGTCAGGGTCCTCAGGTGTGCATATAGTACATGGTGTTACATTACTTAACACATGGCATTCATGCCTCAGGTGGTGCTGCAGGGCTGCCTCTGTCGGATGCACATATTACACTCCCTGTACATGTTTGTGAGCAGGTCATGGCATTTTAGGCATCCCTGTTATTATTTGAGTGAGTCAGAGAGGGGTATCATTCCCAGGGTTCCTACTGAGCCAGTGTATGTGCTATGTGTTGCCTCTTTGCCGAGGCCAGGGCATACTGGGCACGCCTCCTTCTGCCTACTGGGGCAGGCTCAGGTTGTTCCTCCTCCGAGTCACGCTCTGCCTGTGATGGTCTTGGCAATGGTGGGGGGCTGTTTGGCCCGACCCTATGCTGGTTCTGCTGCAGCTGTTTTCGCAAGATCATATTATGTAGCATAGCACATACCATGACAATTTGGGTACATGTAGTTGGTGTGTACTGCAAGGCTCCACCAGATTTGTCCAGACACCGGAACCGTGACTTGAGCAGCCCAAACACACGCTCTATTACATTACGTGTTTGTGCGTGTGCCTCATTATGGCGTTCCTGTTCAGGTGTGTGTGCGTTTCTGATGGGTGTCATCAGCCACGGCTCCAGTGCATAACCTGCATCCCCCACTAGGTGTCCGTGCGGGATGTCCCCACTGGCAAATGTCTGGTACAGCTGCGTCAAATGCCAGATGTGGGAATCATGGTAGCTCCCAGGGCAGCCAGCATACACATTCATTATTATGCCCTGGGCATCACACATGACCTGGCAGTTGATGGAGGGGAAGCCCTTGCAGTTAATGTATGCCCTACCCCGCTCACCGGCTGGTGCTTTGATGCGTATGTGCGTGCAGTCTATTGCACCCACTACCTCAGGGTATTCCGCTATTTGCTGGAAGAGACGCATATTGCTGGCCAATACCTCACGGGCATTGGGGAAATATACATGATCACCAACATGTGCTGACATGGCATCCAGGAACTGGTGCAATACCCTGGAGGCTGATGCCTGTGATATCCCCATCATATCACCAGTTGGTCTCTGGAAGGTACCTGTTGCTAGTATTCTTAGGCCAACACATACCTTGGTTTCCACTGGGATGGGTTCCCCTCTGTTGGTTCTGTGTGTGAGGCGTGGCCTGCACAGCTCCACTATTTGCTGCAGGAGGTCTCTGTCCACTCTATAGCGCTCTACTATCTCCAGCTCATGTAACCCGTGGTAGGTGACCCTAGGCCTGTACACTCTTCTCTGTCTCCTCACTGTGGGTTGTCTGCCACCTTCTGCATTGTCACCACCCTCAGCAAGTCGCCTATGTCTCATTATAACAGCTATGGCAGCCCCTAACATTTCTGCTCTGAGTTCAACTTTTTCAGTTTTCACTTCTAATAGCTTACTCCTGTCTTGCAGTGTCTCTTGAGAGAAACATCTTGCACTGCTGTTTGCAGAATTTTAAGTGTTGGGTTGAGCTACTATTCTGCCTGTGTAATTGCCTGCTTCTAATTGTTTTCACCTGCTAGCTCCAGCAATATTCCCTGGTAGCTTCCTACTAATTCTGTTGCTTCCTTTTTCCTTTGTTTCCTCAGGGGGGAGCAGCGTGTATACCAGCAGAAACACGCTCACAGTGGCTTACACGCGTGCACACATGCTTACACTGTTCAGAATCTGCTTATTCGGGTTAAAACACGTGTACACCCACACAAACAGTGTTAAACATCTCCCAACACGCTCCCACATGCTCAGACTGCCTTACACGCGTGCACACTGCCTTACTCGCGCTTCATGGCGCGCACATGTGCGCATGCATGCCCAGCAAGAAACTTTGGTGTAGGCAACAGTGTACACCTTCCATTTCTTGACTTTCTCATGCTTATCTAGTGGCACACCTCTTTCCATGATATCTGTCTGAAATCTGTCATGTACCTCTGACCTCCAATGAACTGCATTTCTTGCTACCATTCCCCCCTGTGATGTCATCTATCTCCTACTCTGTTCCTCCCCCTTCTGTAACTCTTACACTACTCAGAATGTGCTCATTTGCTATGTGACAGTGGAATTCAGTATCCTAACACTCATTTGCATCAGATTGCCTACTAATGCTTAGTTACATCTCTTAGACTCAGCATCCCCCCTTAGCAACCACTACATGGTGGCCATGTTGTTTTTGGTCTGCTGGTCCCTGCATTGAAATTCCATGTATTGCATAAAACCCACATTTGTGGGTTTATAACCTTTGTTTTTATGTTTTATACAGCGCAGCCCATTTGCGTGGGGCTGCGCTGGGTTTAAACATTGGCGATCGTCGAAAAAAATATATATATTTTTAATATTTTTGCATCGGGTTACCTTGCCAATGGCCACATATTTGGCCATTGGCATGCTGCCTGACACATATGCACCCTTTATTTGGAGCTGACATGGCTCCATTGCGGTTTTTGCAGAAACGTACTCAGTTGTCAACTGAGTACATTTCTGCAGCTTAAACGGCTCTTACACGGGCTGTTCTGGGCTTCCTGGATCGCTAATCATCCTCATTTGCATGCTATTCGGCTGCAAGTGAGGTGATTAGCTTATCCACGCCCACTCCATGTAAGAGACGTTTTAGCTTGTCTCTTACACCGACTTTGGGCTGTTCCTGGATCGCGAAGGCTGCATGGAGTCTTACACTACTCTTAGACTCCGTGCAAGCCTTCGTGAATCCGGCCCTATTTCTTTTTCATAACTGGCTTTTACTTTTTCATTTGGTTTATACTATGAAGACTAAATGACATTAGGCATAGATTTAACCATTCATTATCTTATGCAAAACTAGGTTTACTGCAAAACCATACAGGACTGTTTTTTGGAGGAAGGCCAGTACAGCGGGCACAGTGTTTATAACAAACATAAAAGTCACAATACTTTATAAATATAAACCATTTTATTCTCTATAAATATGAAGCTTAGCTGAACAGGTGACCAGTGGGTATACAACTTTATTTAGTATTATCATTATGATTTATATGTCCATAAATTCTAATATTATATTTAACACAATCCAGAAATTTCAAGTAGATAACTTCAACTCCTGCATTAAATTTCTTTGTATAATACAGTGCAGCTAAGTTATTAATATACTGTAATGAAAAAGTACATTAATTATTTTAAATGTATAAGCTGTAATTAAAATAATCTTAATCAGTTAACTGAGAAAAACAGGATGTCGCTGCACACCTTATGTTATGTTAATAACGCCTGTCATGGTTCACTGTAATGCGTTGCTCATTATGAATATTAAAAGTGAATTTCATGTCATTTAGCAAACAAGAATAATAAAAGAAAATATTTATAACCGATTACTTTTGGAGTAAAATATATTCAGATTCCATTTAATTTAATTTAATAGTTTTCAGATTTTCTAATATCTTATTCAAAAGGCCAATTTCTTCAGTTCTACTACTAACACTTATCTTCCACAAATGCTATAAGGTTTCATCTATATGAAACTTACCCAATGTTCATGGAAAGTTGTGGAGACTACTAGTCTTTATACTACAGAGGTTTGTATATTTGTTTTTGACCATGTTATATGTAGTTATATTAATTATGTTTACAGTTTTTAGTTATGATGTTTGAAATTGATATAAGTATAAAAATGTGAATGTTCACAATAGCTAAAAGAATGGCAAAGGTGTTGACAAAACTTTAGAGATGGATCAGTGTGGTTTTGTGGAGGGGAGGCAAACATTTGACAACATTAACAGAACAATAATGATACAGTGAGAAGCAGATGCTGCTGTTGGTGGTGGTGTTCCAGAGACAGCATTCAGTAGTGTAAGCTGGGAATTTATGAGTAGGATAATGGAAGCTTTTTAATTCCCTGATAAAATTATAAGGTCGATTAGGAGGATATATGAGGGATTAGAGGCAAAAGTGGGAGGGTTCCTGTCTGGTAAGTTGTGTCTGAACAGTGGAACCAAGCGTAGACAATACTGCTAAAACCAGAACAAGATATTTCAGTATTATGGAACATTTTGAGACAGTTTCAACTCTTTTCAGGATATAAAATTAATGAAGATAATACAAAGGCTATAGTTATGAACTATGCACCCACACAGAAACTGGTTCAGTATTTAGATGTACGACTAAAAGCAATTCTGTTATAGCAGCTACGGATATGTGGGATGAGACTAAAAAAGGTAATACAAAAACTGAGAAAATGGAAGCCCTTGATTTTTGATATAGATAGCAAGATACACGCAATGAATATGCTTTAGTCCCTTTAGTTTTACATACAGGTCTGGCACATTATTATCAACCAGATGAGACATTGTGGACAGTTATTAATAAAGAGTTAAATGATTCTAACTGGGAGGGAAAAGGGCAAGGGTCAAGAGGGATAAGTTGATCCCTCCAAAAGAACAAGGTGGTTTAGGATTATCTGATTTGAATGGATATTTTAGAGCTACAGTTAATCCTCATATATATAAGACAGACACAAAGTTATAATTCAAAGTGGAAAGGGTTAATGATGAAGCAGATGGTAAATTTAAGAAATAAGGAAAGAGAGTGGGATTTTGGATGCAGATGCTTAAGAATTACAAAAGCCATACAGAATATTATATTTATAAAACAGAAGGTATTCTAAGAACTAAGCCAATAAGAGAATGGAGAAAGCAGATTTTGCTGCTAGGGATGACTGAATTTAGGAGTACAGAGAATATACAAGATGGACTAGAATTTACTGGAGAAAACTGTCAATGGAATCTAGGTATTCATAGCAAATAACTAGAGACAGAAAAGTAATAAAATTAGAAGAGGCCACGCAGACATTTGGACTGCAGGCTAGAGACTACCTTCCTTATCGGGGATTGATGTAAGAGTATAAACAAAGAGAAAGAAATAGGGGAACTCTCAGTAAAAGACCTGCTTTGGTAGAGGTTTTAGTTGAATCTAGGACAGAAGCTGCTGCTAAAAAAGGGAAAATTAGTAGGGCATATATAAATATATACTTATCTATGTTTTAAGTGATAATTCAATAAAGTGTTAAATCGTGAATGTTTTTCTTTATTTT
The DNA here is from genome assembly GCF_019279795.1 of Protopterus annectens. Classification (NCBI taxonomy): domain Eukaryota; kingdom Metazoa; phylum Chordata; order Ceratodontiformes; family Protopteridae; genus Protopterus; species Protopterus annectens. Next base: position 210,595,217 of record NC_056728.1, on the reverse strand, counting down.
TCATTTTTACCCTGCAAATGTAAAGCATTTTGACATAAAAATGTGGGTTATACTAGGACAGATCATATGGGATAAAAATTCTGAACTAATGCTTGGCTTCCTTCTATTCATCCTCTGTTCATTAAAGTTGACAGTGTGACAGTATCTAAGATATCTGCCACAAATGTCCTTTAGTGATGATGATGATAATGAAAAATATAAAACAAATTGCACTCCTCTCACTGAAGAACACACACGAAGCACCTAGACATATCTATTCTCTGCTGCTTGTGATAAGAATATGTTTTTAGACAAACCTGGCTGTGTCAGAGTGACAAAGCCTTGATGAATCCTATAGAATGATGTGGGCAGTACACACACATTGCTGTATGCTTACTTCTTCATTGACATACTCCTGGAAAAGTATTAGCATCACCACATTCATGGCTGGATAAGTAGTGAAAGGTTTGAGTTGAGGTTGAAGCAGTTAGATAGTCTCAGTGACATGTATTAGATCACATGCCCAAGAACTTCCTGAAATATTACAGTCATTGTTTGTTAGTCATCTTGGATAGCCGTGTTCATTTATATTTATTTTTATTTATTGATTAACAAGGGGTACAATATTTAACTCACTGGACCATTTTCAAACTCAACCTACGAGTACAAACTAAAGATGAAAATACATTTAAATTGTTTAAATATACATTTCTAAACACATGTATTACAAATCAATCAATCAATCAATGTAGTATTTCTGACTGTTGAAAATATACATAAAGGTCCCACTGGAGCCTTTCAGCTGGGAGTTCTAAGTCAAAAAGAAACCAGAGTGAATATAATCTGAGTAGACAGCATACTAAAAGACATATAATACTATACAGACAAAAATAGCACTTTTAAAATTTAAAATGGATATAAAGATTAGGATGGCTACATAGAATACATACTGTAAGTGAAATCACTGTTAACATAATACATGATTAAACTTACATTATACTCACAACCAATGCATGGAGATAATAGAAGCTCAGTGGAAACCTGTTGATAGGCTAACATGAGTCCATGGCTGCTATGGAGACAGCTTTTATGTGTACTCCCTAATGTGACACTCAAAGTGAACAGAATCTCCTTTAATCCATTACTTTTTGCTTTACGAGTTGAGACTGTGTAATAGAAAATCTATTGATTATGGGGGATATTGTTTGAGTGTATAAACATATTGAAGCCATTTGGATGTATTGTTTAAAACCTTTCAGGGAACTATAGAGGTATTTCTACAATCTGGGACTCTGAACACTGATAAAAAATGTTGTTTTATGGTGTTTGTAATGTGGGACTGTTGGGGTGAGTAGTCAGATATTGTTTCATAGTTTAGTACTAGGCTATCTGCCCTGGGGCATTTGTAAGCCTAGCCATAGTGATGTGGCTTTTGCCACCCCAAGAAATGGTACAAAAATGCACAGAATAGATTTAGAATACTGTGCCTCTGTCTAGTAGTGACACAATGAAGGTCCCCTTATATAATACAATTAGTTTACTGTGCCCCTGTCTATCAGTGACACAGATGTCACCCCTGGGGTAAACTTACGATCTCCCATCCACTCATCAAGATTTCTCTTGAAGAGAGTCAGTGAGGGGCTCTGCCTAACATGAACTGGGATCTTGTTCCAAAGCATGGGAAGCCTCTGGGTTATGAATATATCCCTCCAGCATGTCCTATTCATACTTGTGCCGAGGTTTAAGTCTTTAGCTCTCGTGGTCCTGATGGATTTGGATTTTTTGAGGTGCAGCATGTCCATCAGATCCTGATTGGACATGGCCTTGTACGTCAGGCAGAGATCACCTCTGAGCAGGCGGTATGCTACTGAATAGAGCTGGAGTTTCTTTAGTCTGGCAGCAGAATAAGACATATGTTGGAGACCCTTGATCCTCTTGGTGAGGTACTTTTGTGGTCTCTCCAGCTGTTGCAAATGCCGGGTGAGGTACATACCAAATGGGGCATTGTACTCAATCATGGGCTTGATGAGGGAGGAATATAGGGGTACAATGACATCCTTGGATCTGGATGCAAATCCCGTCATGATGAGGTGCGCAAGGAAGAATGTTTTTCTAACCACTTTGGCAACATGGGTGACAAATGAGAGGTCGCTGTCAACTTGGGTCCCTAGGTCTCTGATTACTTTTTCCGTACTCAGTGGGTTGCTGTCTATGTGATAATTTGTGGGTACTTTTTTTTTCCCAAAGGGGATGACTATACATTTTTTGGCATTTAGTTTAAGGCCGTGATTCCGGCACCAGTTGTCCATTTCTGTGAGGCCTTTTTGTAGGATGTATGTGTTCGCTGGTGTATCGACTATGGCGCCTAGTTTGCAGTCATCTGCGAACTTTGTCAGCCACAACCCTCCCATGTTTGCTTTAACATCTGAGAAATAAATGCCGAACAAGAGGGGTCCCAGGACAGATCCCTGTGGGACACCACTTGTGACTGGCTTTGAGTGACATTGCTCCAGCGATTTTAACTTTATGGGTTCTGTCCTTTAGCCAGTTTGCAACCCATCTAGTGACATAAGGGTTTACATTTAAGCTGTTGAGCTTATCTATGATGCCTGAGTGGGGTATTGTGTCGAAGGCCTTAGCCAAGTCCAGGTAGGCTGTATGGACTGCTTTGCCCTCATCAATGGCTCTAGTGACTGTTTTGAAAAAGTCAACCAGGTTCAAAAGGCAGGATCTGCCCTTTACAAAGCCGAACTGGGTGGGGTCAAGTTTATGTAGGTCCCCTATGTCTCTGTTTATGAGTTCCATAATGATTCTTTCCATAGCTTTGCAGACCAGGCTGGTTAAGCTTATGGGGCTGTAGTTCTCAGGGTCTGTAGAGGTACCCCTTTGTGGAGTGGGACCACTGTTGCTGTACGCCAGTGTTCAGGTACATATCCTGTAGTAAGGCTAAGGTTAAATAGCATTTTTATGTGCGGGTTTAGCTCCTCTTGGAGTTCACGTAGCACGCAACCCGGGATACCATCAGGTCCCATTGATGCTGTGTTTTTAGCTTTGTTGAGGGCGGTTCTCACTTGGACATCTGAGATGACCGGGAGATTACATTCAGCTGGGATAAGTATTTCTTCTTTTGGGGGTGAGGGAGGGGAGAAATTTGCACTGAACCTGTCAGCCAGAATGTTGGCAATATCTGTGGGTTCAGTGTATTTTTTGTTTTTGTGAACTAACTCTAAGTATATCTGAGGGTTTCCGCCCAAGTTTTTAACATAGCTGAAGAAGGCTTTGTGGTTATCTTTAGTGTCCTTAGCGATTTTTCTCTCAAAGTTGGCCTTGGATGTTTTTATGAGAGAATGTAGTTTTCTGCTAATGTTGATCAGAGATGTCTTCCCTTTATGGGATTTTGCTCTGTCGTGCAGTAGCTTCCTTCTTTTGTTATACAATTTGTTAATGGCTGAGGTCCACCAGACAGGACGCTTGCCTTTAGTGGAGAGGGACTTGGATTTATTTGGGATTGCATGATCCATGCATTCTTGGAGATGTCCATAGCACGCTTTTGTGAAGGATTCGGCATTGTGGGATGTGGTATCCACTGGCCCAGTGGGCTTAAAGGATACCATCTCAGTCTTAAAAAGAGTGAAGTCTGCTTTTGAGAAGTTTTTCACTGTGGTCTTTTGTGCTGGGGGTGGAGGTGGGATATGTATATCCAGGGTGATTAGTCTGTGGTCAGATCTCACTAGTGAGGGGTATACCTCCGGTGTGGAGCATTTTGTCCCCATGTTTGTGATGATCAGGTCTAGTATATTATCTCCCCTAGTGGGAGAGGTGACTAGTTGTTCCAGTGCATTTGAATTTATGAATTCCAGGAACCTTTGGGCTAGGGTGTTAGGGCTAGAATAATGTACCCAATCTATGTTTGGGTAGTTGAAGTCTCCCAGTATGATGGCATTTTGTGATACATTCATATCCTCCAATGTCTTCAGGAAGGCTGAGTGGGGTTCCTGAGATTGGGAGGGTGGTCTGTAACATGCTACCAGTTTTATAGCAGTTTTGCCTATGGTTAGTTGCACCTGTATGGTCTCTGATGATTCATGTGTTGCTACTAACCTGGAGGTGTGGGTGTCCTTGATGAATATGGACACTCCCCCTCCCTTTGTGGTTCGGCCTGGGTTTTGGGGCCAAAAAGCATGATACGAGGTATAGCCTGGTAGCGCTGGGGTGCTCTCAGGAGCCTTGAACCAGGTTTCAGTTACTGCACAGACGTCGATGTTCTCCATACTGAGGAGTGCATTGAGTGCCTGCATCTTGAGATTTAGACTTCTGGCGTTGAGCAGCATTACCCTTAGTTTTTTCCATTTTTTTTTTCTAAGAAGGTGGGTTTGTCTTTTGAGCCTTGCCTAAAAAAGGCACTATGTGGGTGGCAAGAGCCTTAGCCAATATCCGGAAGCCCAGTGGTGACAGGTGCAAGCCGTCCCTTGCAAAGCAGCGTGGCTTGTCCAAGAAGTCATCCCAGGCAGACAGACATTGGATCCCCTTAGAATGACACCAGTACTTGAGCCAATTATTAAAGCTGATCATCTTGTCTTTGTATTGTGGCATCATTCTTGGTGAGGGCAAGATGCTGGTCAGGGTCAGGGTCATACCAGCCTGGGCTACATAATCAGAGAGCTCCTCTATGTCTCTTTTCATGTAGTCCAGTGAGGTACGTCTCAGGTCATTCACGCCAGCATGGACAATGACGGAGTCATATTTGTACTTGCTTTGGAGTGACCTGAGTGCGTGTGTTATGTGGCAGATCCTAGCTCCCGATAGGCAGCTCACAGTCACCCTCTCCTTGTTCAGCCTGGTAAGCGGGACATCAGTGTGTCTGACTACAGAGTCACCTATTACTAGTGTATCAGGCATGGTGTTTGTCCTTAAGGGCTGTGATTGGTTGACACACTGATATATTGAAGTATGTGTTGCATGTGTTTTGTTTTGAGGTGGTGGATTTTTGGATGTCTGCTTTGGAAGCCTCTGTTGTTTTGGTAAGTTTTTTATTAGAGCCTCCGAGTATGTGTCTGTGTTTTTATGTGTTTGGTTTGCAGTTGTGGTAGGTCTATGTGGGACTGGATTTGTTGTGCATGTGGTTACCATCTCCTTCTGTCTGGTCATGCCAGAGAGTTCAGCCTCCAGTTTGGCTATATAGTTGCATCTCTCACATGTTTTTGTGTTTGTTGGGAGGAGGAGAGGGTTGTCTGTGTACATGAGACAATTGTAGCATTGTCTCAAGATACCCAGACTAACCAGCTGAGCTGGACTATGTGATTTGTAATCTACTGACAAAGTGGTTGAATATTGCATATTGTGGATGGTGCAGTGGTAGCATTGTCACCTCACAGCAAGAGGTTCTCCAGTTCGATTCTTGGCTAGGGTGCCTTCATTGCAGGTCTGCATGTCCTCCTAGGTTCGTGTGGGTTTCCTCCAAGTTCTCTGGTTTCCTCCCACGTTATAAAGACATGCATCTGGAGCATTTCTCCCCAGGTCTCTGCTGAAAATTGGCTTCATTCCAAGTCGGACTTTCCTGGTATACAAATGTTAACTAAATAAATGATTATATGAGAGGCATAGACTCAGTTTTAAGTTGGCAAATATGCTGATGAATGAAAGAACAGGCTGTGATATCATGATCCTATTGTTGGAAAACAGAGTATAATACATTCATTTTGACAAATAAATTGTAAACTAAAGTAGGAAACTTGGACTGAGGCACATGACTATTTAAGACAAATGGACAATGAATTTAAGATGGTTTGAATTCCAAGTTTGCTATATTCAAGAATGTGCTTCACAGTATATACTATATAGGTTAAATTCTCATATCTGAAAGTTTGCATCTGACTAAACAGTTGTAACCCTGGTTGTAATCTGGTACCGGTCATTAATTAGGAGCCTATATAAAGTCAGAGAAATATTAGCTACATTTTCAGGAGTTTTAACACCATTGTCTCTGTCCTGTGACATAAACAGACATTTAGTAGTTCAGGAATATTAAAAATCTAAACAATTTGTTCTGTAGTATAGTGTCAATAGTTATAAAACTAAAATTGTTTACTGTTTTGGAATAAATTTCCCACATATACAAGTAGTTTTTAATATACAAACTCAACAAGAAAACATTTCAGCTCTTCTGTTCCATTACTTGTATCGATTCTATCATAAATAATTTCCATTATAAGTTAAGCATGTATTCATACAATATGAATTGTTTACACATGCAGCCAAGGCAGATTGTTTAAAAAAAATAAAATTAGCATTACTTAGTATTGTTATAAGAAACACATTTATAGCAAATGAAAAAGAAATGTATTTGACTGTAAAAGATTCTGTCTCTAACGTTCACAAATGAAACAAGGCGTATTCATAGGTTCATAGGTGTTTACTAGGCTAATGACCACAAGGGCCTTTTTAAGCCTAGCCATGCATCTGAAATCTCTTACAGGTTCTGGTACCCTTGATAAGTGTATGCAGAGGCTTGGGAGATGAAACATTTACAAGCAGGGGTCTGGGAGATGAACCATTTACAGGTTGCCTGTGTCCATTAGAGACGTAGGTGCCAGGTTATCACTTGATAGCAGGAAGGTATACTTAGAGTAGTTCCTGAATATTCTAGGGTTACCTGGGGTCCAGGTTTTATTTTTACTTCAAAGTTGACCATTTTGTAGTCTGACCTTACCAGTGAAGACATTACACTGGGGTTGTGCAGCAATGTCCCACATTAATGAGGACCAGATCCAGTGTAGTTGCATCCCTGGTTGGTGTATTAACAGTCTGGTCCAGGGAGTTTGTATTTACAAAATCCAGGAATCTATGTGCCTGTATGTTTGGTGTCATATACAATTTCCAGTAAATAGTGGGGTAATTAAAGTCACCCATAAATATGGTATTTGGTTGTTTGGTGAGTGCTTCAAATAAGTTTAAATACATGGTATGGGTCTCCTGGGTCATAGAAGGGGATCTATAGGTTGCATGGAAGTGGTATTGGATTTTGCCTATAGTGATTTGAACATGGAGTAACTCAAGTGTATTGTCCTGTTTGACTAGCCTTGGGGTATACTTATTTTTGATCTAAATGGAGACACCTCCACAGTTAGTCCCTACCTGTGTAGTAGCTGATGTAAATGAGTGGAAGGCATTATAACCTTGAACTGTTGGTATGTTGTCTGCGGCTTTGAAACATGTTTCTGTGACCACACAGACATCAACATTCGCTAGGGTGAAGAGAACTTCTAGAGAGTGGAGTTTTTTTGTTTAGACCCATAGCATTGAGAAGTAATACCTTTAGATTTTCTTGGTTTCAATTTTCTATGTCAGAAGTACTTTCAATTTGACAATGCCTAAAAAAAGCACTTTGGGAGAAGGCAATGTTTTAGCTAATATTCAAAAGCCTAGAGGGAAGAGATGCAGACCATCCCTGGAAAAACAGTGTGGTCTAATGATCATCTCCTTTCATGCTGACAAATATTGCACCCCCTTAGAATGCCACCAGAAACTAAGCCTATTATCTTTTGTTTGTATTGTGGCATCATCCTTGAAGAAGTTAAAATGCTGCTCACTACTAGGCTCATACCAGCCTGGGACACATATTCCAAGAGCTCCACGATGTCTCTCTTCATATAGTCTAGGGAAGTACGTCTCAGGTCGTTTACTCCCATATGGACTATGACTGAGTCATATTGGTAATTGTGGTCCAATGGCCTGACTATGTCTGTAGTGTGGCAGATTCTAGCCCATGATAAGGAACTGACTGTGGCTTTCTCCTTACTCATCCTGATGAAAAGGACATCAGAGTGTCTCATGATAGAGTCTCCAATGATCAGAATGTTGGATTGTGTGGTGGCTTGCCTTATGGGCTTAGAAGTAGTCTCTCCAAGAGATGTGGCTGTATATGTTGATGTGGGTGTTGTTTTGAAAGAGTGCATTCATGGCTGCTGAGGGTATTTATTATGTGTACTTCATAGGTTGATACTATGCTATCAGCCCTAGGGCCTATATCAAGCCTAGCCATAACAATTTCCTGGACCTCTGTCTAGCAGGGTGACTGATGTGATCCCTGGGGTGAATTTCCTATCTCCCATCCAATCATCAAGGTTCCTTTTGAAGAGGGCCAAGGAGGTGCTCTGCTTGACATGTATGGGCAGTCTATTCCAGAGTATGGGGAGTCCCTGGGTTAGGAACCTATCCCTCCAGCATGTTTTGTTCATTGTGATGACAAGGTTTAGATTCCTGGAGTGTGTGGCTCTGAGGGATTGGAATTTCTTTAAGTGGAGCATGTCCAACAGCTCAGGGTTTGACATGGCCTTGTATGTTAAGCAGAGATCGCCTCTGAGTAGACGATATGCCACAGAACATAGCAGGAGTTTATTTAGATGGTCAGCATAGGGCATCTGCTTTAGGCCTGTGATTCTTTTAGTGATGTATTTCTGCGGTCTTTCCAGCTATTGCAGATATCTTGTGAGGTACATACCAAATGGGGCATTGTACTCTATAATGGGTCTAATGAGGGATGAATACAGTGGGACAATGACCTCCTTTTTTCTGGATGAAAAGCCCTTAGTGATGAGGTGCGCCACATAGAAGGATTTTCTGACTGTTGTGGCAATGTGGTTATCGAATGTGAGACCACTGTCCACCTCTGTCCCTAAGTCTCTCATCATACTTTCAGTGTTTAGTGTACTGCCAACTATGTGGTAATTCATGGGTACATGTTTTTTCCCAAAGGGGATAACTATACATTTCTTGGCATTAAGCTTGAGCCCATGGCTCTGGCACCAAGCATCTGTTTCTGTAAGGCCCTTTTGTAGAATATCCACATCATTTGGGGATTCAATAATGGCTCCCAGTTTGCAGTCATCTGCGAACTTTGTTAGTTGGAGTCCCTTAGTGTTGGCCTGTACTTCAGAGAAGTAGATGCCAAACAAGAGCGGTCCCAGGACTGAACCCTGAGGTACTCCACTTGTCACTTGTCTTGAGTTGGATTTGGAGTCGGCTACTTTTACAGTGTAGGTTCTGTCAGTAAGCCAGTTGGCAACCCATCGAGTGACATAGGGATTTATGCCCAGCTTAGTAAGTTTATCTATGATTCCAGAGTGGGGGATAGTGTCTAAGGCCTTGGCGAGGTCCAAATAGGCTGTGTAAACTGCCTTACCCTTGTCCATAGCTCTGGAGACTAATCTAATAGGTCTTTGGGGTTTAGAAAGGTTACATTTAAGTGCATCCGCATATGTGGGTCTATATGTTTGCTTTGAATTGTGTGTGATGGGTGCAGCATACTGACAACATTATTGATATTAGGAGTACTTTACTGACATTAAGAGGACAACATGGAAGATGGCAATGCCTTGTATGACAACAGCCTCTCTGGCCCCTGATATGCACTTTCTGTTTTTGTGTTGTACTGTCTGATTCTTTTTAAATGGTGAGTCTGTTTTTGCTATCGAGTGAGCGGATGTTGTGGCAGCAATGTTAGTGGTGTCCTCAATGGAATTATTACTTGTTTATTCCCTGTTTTTGGTAATGTAATGTAACATCTGAGTGGTGGAAATTGGGCTAGCGAATGGTGAGCTGAGCTGATGCAGAGTGCGTGAAGCAGAATTTTGTTGGGTTTATGTTAAATGGATTGAGCTTATGATCCAGCGGATGGTGTTGGAGTGATGGAAAAGGTGATGGTGATGGACTGGATGGTGGATTGTAAGGGTTGGTGATGTTGGAAGGAAGGACTTGGATGTTGCTGGTGATGGTGTGGCCGTTCAGGCCTGCAGGTAGAGGTAGCTGAGAAAACTGTGGTAGGAAAGAGGGTGGGAAGGAGGATTTAGGCATGGATGTTGCTAGGGATGGTGTAACCATTTGGGCCTGTAGGCGGCAGCAGTTGGAAAGTCTGTGGTGATGAGAGGATGGTCAAACGAAAGGACTGAGATGTAACTGTTGCTGTTGATCCATGGAGATGGTGGTGGGGTGATGGAAGTAGTCCATGTACCGTGCTTATTTTTAAAGCTTCTGGTCTTTGCTTGGCTCTTTCACTGTTACTGTTTAAGTGCATTTTGCTGATTCTTGTTATATGTTGTGGTGTTCTGCTGTTATGTTTTTGTGCATGATCTTGGAGGAATGAAATTTTGTTCAGCTGTAACTCGGGTATGGTTGAATGATAATAAATTTCTTTTTGACTTTTTTAATTTGTATGTGAGAGCTTTGCCTCCAGTGACATCTCTCACATGCCATATCAGTTTGCTTTAGAATTAACTGGTTATCAGTAAATATGAGGCAATTTCTACGTTGCCTCAGGATGCCCATATCCGCTAAGCTGTTAACAGAGATAGTGGGAAAGGTCATATCCATGGCAGCAGTCCCATTTTTATTGATTAGACAGTTGGAGTGAGAAAATAAAGCAATGTTAAGAGTATCCAGTTTGCAACTCTGGGGACAGTGCTTGTCATTGCAAACTAGTTGTCCTGTGTGCAACTAGGTATTGGTGAAACTTCAATCATGCTTTTACAAGAAAAATGTCACGCAAGATATCCATACAGGGCACCGCCAATACTTGAGGGGAAACTAATACGTAGACCTTAAAAATTTAAGGATGAGGTATTTAAGCAGATATTCTGAAGTTAGAAACAAATCAAGAAGTACTTACTGAAAACAAATAATTAGCTTGTCAAGAATGATGAAAACAGGGGAGTCTCTTCACTCTGATAAGATACAATGCTCCTTTACTTCTTCTCTCACCAGAAACAAAACATTAGCACAAATCCCAAGATGAGAAGCAGGCCACAGTCTATTTGGTGAGCCACAGTCTTGTCCCAGATAATGCACCAGTCTGTAGAGTTGTTGTAGCCTTTTCCTGGTAGTTGCCTTGAATAGCAACAAGACCAATCAGGAACATTAAGCACAGACACTCACTGCCCAATCAGAAACAGTCAGGAATCAATACACTCTGCTTCTTCTCTCACCAGGAGCAGAATATAAGCACAAATTCCAAGCTGTCACCTGTGAAGCAATTATTAGGCCTTCCGGTGATCATCAGTCTCCAAGAAATAATGTTCCTGTGCTCCTTCTCAAACCAGGAGAAAACAGAAGCACTAATCCCAAGATGATTACTGAAGGTAGAATGTAGGATCACCAATAATTGGTGGTCTTTCAATAGATGCTGCAGATTTTAAAGGTAAGATGGAAAAAATGGGTTAATATCCTAAGCACTATAGCGTGCACTAAGCAGTTAGATAGAAAAGAGGGAGTAAATTAAGCTTTAGCTACCTAAGTGAAGAGCCACTAATTTTGAAAGAGCAAGATAGATTGAAAGGGGGTGGGCAGTTTGTGTTCTGGTTCTATGGAATACAGAGGGATGGCCAATAAATTTAAATAGTTAAAGGAGACTTCTTCTTCTTTCGGCTTTTCCCGGTTAGGCCACAGCGGATCACCTGTCTGCTCATGATTGGCAGTGGAGTTTTACGGTGTCAAGTTGCCAGCCCAGCGCCCAACCTTCCACAGAAGGCACACACATGCATGCACTCACATTTAGGGCCAATTTAGAGTGTCCAATCAACCTACAGCATGCCTTTGGAATGTGGGAGGAAACCCACATGACCACAGGGCAGACATGCAGACTCCGCACAGAAGGCACCCCAGCTGAAGACTGAACCGGAGAACCTCTTGCTGTGAGGTGGCAACGCTAACCGCTGCACCACTGTGGCTGCCCAAATAGTTGAAGGGGACTGATTTCACAAAATTATAATTTTGTGCTTACTCACAACAGCCAATGAAAGGGGAGAGGGAAGGATATATGTGGTCAAATTAACATAAGGAGCAGGCCACTAGAAAGACAGTTGGGTTTAAGAACACAACAGCACCAGGGTGAGATGGTGGTTAAAAATGCTGTGTGACTCACAAGAGACAGAGGTATGGTCTATTTCCTAGTTTTAATATGCAATTAAAAGCAGAAAAAGAGTAAAACACAGTGTAAAGAAAACAAATCACAATGTACAAAATAGAAAAAGGCATAGTAATGCAAAATACAAGAAAGCAGCAGCAAACTAACCTTTCTCTCACAGCAAGTTGTGGCAGAGTCTGGGTGAGCTTCTGCAGTAAAGCTTTGAACTGTTTTATTTACCCCTTAAATAGAAGTTTTGTTTTTAGCTCCTCCCTCAATTCATAGATAATTAACCTTAATTGCTTAACTGACCCATTCTAACATCTGTGTCTCCTTAATTGACCTGTTCTAATTTCTGTGTGACTGACAAGAGATACAGCTGTGGTCTCTTTCCTAGTTTTAATATGCAATTAAAAGTAGAATACAAGTTTTCTTTAGAAAGTCATGTCCCCAAAATATAATGTACCTAATCAAGTAACTAAATGTGTGTGTGTGTGTGTGTGTGTGTGTGTGTGTGTGTGTGTGTGTGTGTGTGTGTGTGTGTGTGTATGTGCGTGTTTAGTTAAATTAGAATATCAGGGCTTTTTTTTGGACATTGGCCTATATTTAATTGTTTCTATCCACTGTGATTATACTGCCCAAACAAATATGGGATGCAGCCTTAATTTCAAACATGGTGGGCAAGTACTGGTGGAGTGCAGTTTTAGTTTATTTAATCCAGGGAAAAGTATTAAAAAAATACCCAGTATTCCTTCATCTGCAGAAACTCTACAAAAATAGACCTAACAGATAAAATGATAAGATACTGCCTTAGATGCAAATTCATACCTTCTATAACAAACATACTTTTTACAGGTACATGGTATACAGGGCAGAATTTAGAAGTATAAGAATCAAATGGTCTGTAAATTGGTATTGCATCAACTGCTGTTTTTTTAAGTCTAATTTCAGGCCATCATATAATATCATTTGTAATGTCATTAAACTTAGACTATTTCCTCTTATTTGGAAAATAGCATCGTATTTAACACAAGATTATTGAACAGTTCAGATAATAATTCAAACTTATATTTCTATTACTCATATCAACATTTCAGGGAAATAATAATATATGTTCTTTGCCTGACAGTCATAGAACTGCTTGAAGAACTTTTATGCACAGGCTGTGTATGAAAATGTCTCACTACTCAATACTCTTCAAAATTAATTACAGAAAAGAAAAAGAATGTATCAGGACATTATCAGATTTCTAAAAATTTTCTAAAATCCTAGACCGTGAAATGGCAGTCACTTTAGAAAGATTAAATTAACTATTTATTCATTGTTATCTCAGGCTCATAAAGTTTAGGCTAAAAGGTTCAGGATCCAGCTGTCTCAAAGTCATATAAAGGAATAAAAAAAATTGTAAATACTTCACTGTCATAAATAATCTGTATGCATGTTTTCTTGTTTTTGGAAATGAATACAAAGATTTACAAAAAAAAAAAAAAAAAAAATTGCATAATAAAAGTCTGCAAACACAACATACTACAGCATTTCCAGCAGTTCTTTGCTTGCTCTACTCAACAGGGCAAAACAGGACCTTTCAGACAAACAATTGCAGATATTCATTCAATCATGGGTGCCTGCAGGCAGGTGCAAGGGGGTGCACTTGTACCCCCCTGGATTTTGAGCGCTGGCCAGGAGATTTATTTATTTAAAAATAAATAAATAAATAACTTTTTAAGGGCATTTTTCTTTAAGAATGCCAAATGTCCTTTGAGTCCTGTTGCACTGGTGCAAAAGGTTATATGCAACCTGATATTTCCATCTTCGTTTTCTGCGAATGCATGAAATTTGTATACTGGAAGACATTTGAAGTGCGGACCAAGAACTGACAAGTGAGAGGTGTGTGTGTGTGTGTGTGTGTGTGTGTGTGTGTGTGTGTGTGTAAGTAAGAAGTGGGTAGGTAGGGGTAGGTGTCTGTTTTATAAGTATAAAAGCTTCCATTTGTTTGCACAGGTGCTTGAATATAAGAACTTTGTAGTCTGATTTATTGTTATACCAATATAAATCTATTAAAATGGTTATTTTTTGGAATCCTGTGCTCATATCTTTACTCACTTCATCCAGATAGTTACTGATCAGATAAACACTACTGCCCCCATTTCTAATAAGAAGGTGCCATCAGCATCATATATTTTACTGTGTTTTAGTATCGAAGCATTTACATTTTAAAAAGTCATTCAGTGGCATTATATGTTAAACATATTGAGCTATTTAGTTCCAAATCTTGCTGCAGATGAATGTTTATGACTGTATATAAAGGCATACAGGATGCTTATACAAGGCATTCTTTACTTCAGTCATTACCGAAAGTAAAGCTCCTCCATGGATAAACCTTGTGGTCTCCCTTGTTATTCTTTCATATTTTTGTCTTTGCTACAAGTTTTGTTGAAAACCTTTGCAGTGAGTGTATTGGTTTGCACGTATACATTATACATATATATACATACATGTACGTATACATGCAGTCATTCTCATGTTTGAACCAGTGTCCTTGATCTGTATGTATTGTTATAATAAAGCATTAGTATTATGTTTATTTGTCAAATGGTAATATACAACACAGATATGCCTTCAGGGATGCTTTCCGCTGGGGCATCCTGCCAGCATCCTGATCACTTGATGTTACAAACTTTTTCAGTCGTCCATCCATTGCTGGTCAAAGGTATGGTCTGCCATACTAGATTAGTGAACAGGGTGCACAGAACTCAGGTAACTGTTGCCTGTGACAAGGATACAGGATTGAACCTTTCCCCTTCATCTGCCCACTGTGTAATGTTGGGCAAGTCATTTAACTAGATATTATTTTGGAGAAATTGTGAACTTGAGCTAGGATCCTTAATCATCTCCCAGACTGCCTGCCTAGCAACTGTCTATGAAACTATAACCTTGAAAGATGGGCGAGCTCAGACATCATGCTGTCGGGGGGGGGGGGTGATATGCAGATGCATATCAGTTACATGGGTTTATATCACGTTGTTGAACTTTTAAAAGTTCGAACGTCATATGGTCGACACCATATGATCAAACTTTTAAAAGTTTGAACGTTTCAACGGAGATTTCCGTTAAGTGCGGAATGGGAAAATTTCCCTTTCTGCAATGTAGTGTGATCTTAGAGTTGGTATATTTAAAGAGCAGGGGATGTGGGGGGTGCAGGGTGGCTTGCCCCCCTGCTTAAACCGTTCAGGTAGGTTTTTTCTTTGGTTTATATTTTTTTATTACATTTTCAAACTTTTAAAAGTATGGTGTCAACCATAGGATGTTTGAACTTTTAACAGTTCGATTATGTAAGATAGATGCCAGCTACATATGTAGAGGGCATGTGAGGAAATTAGACAGTTATGGGAAACTGCCAGGAGAATCTAGGGGAGATATTCCAGATGGAGATTCTAGACTCATGGCAGTTCTGTCTATTTGGAGCTGAGACCATAAATAGGAAATGGCCTAAAGAAAACCATTTGGAATTATAACCTGCAATGGGGAAAACAGTGAGAGTGTAGAAAGAAGGGAACATAGTCGAATATACAAAAGAGGGGATAAACGCATGTATGAGTAAAGTGGGATTAGGCAATAGACAGTGAATGGACAAAGTAAGAACTGGAAGCAGAATTTGGGGAGCACTGCAAATGAGGGCATGAAAGAAGTATAAAATGGGGAAAGAAAAATGGTGGGGATCATAAACTGAGAGAATAATTAAGGGATAAGATGGCGATGAGGAAAGCAAAGGAATATACTATAAACTGAATATTAATAGTTGGGAAAAAGAGTTTGAAAAGTGTAAAAGTGACGCAACAAGGGATAATAAGGAAGACTGTATTCTTAAGTGATACAGTAAAAATTATATTATTAATGCAATGTATCTAATGATTTGCATAATGTTTATGAGTCCTTATTAAGGAAGATATAATGTTATAATGTGACTATTATTGAAATGTGTTGAAAAAATGTGAAAAAACCTATAATGTCAAAAAGGTAGGGTCTGCCATACCTCGTTATGCCAAACGGAAGAAAAATATGTGGCAAACATTAGAACATTCTGCAGAAATCTGTAGAGGTGAGAGGTATGGCCACCACCTGTCCCACTCTGCAGGTTGCAGTCCATGTTTAGCCAGGTGTGACCTGTGACAATGACACAAACAATACAGAGGTCCCCAGACTATAGGACAACAAACATTTCCTAAGGTTGTCTACTACTTGCATAAAGCAGTTATTTCACATCAGCAGCACCTTAATGTTATGAGAAATACCATAAACTATGGTAATGTGAGACAAAGATGCTGTCATATTAGCAAACCAAGTGAAGTCCTGTCTGTTGCACTTGCCATAGGTTATGGCATGTCCTACCAACTGTCACGATACTACAAGACGTGTCCCACATTCCACATTTGATAAGGTGGCAACCCTACTCTGTGTTGCCTATGTATGTGCAATATGTAGACATGTGTAGTCCCTGTGAGTAGCTGCCACCCCCAATGACCCACATGTATCTAGGCATGAATGCTGCCACCTCCCACATATGTAGGTACTGCCTAAGGCTGTGGCAACTGCAAGTAGTGTGCTGTCTGTCATTGACCCACAAACTGATGTTAACACACTGCAATGGGGTCATACAGCGGGTATGGAATGATGCCCAGGTCCTGGCCTCCAGCTGAATGCAGAAAGCAGTACCATCATACCATATGGCGAGGACATGGACCCACTATTTCCTACATCAAAGGCAACCCCATAAACACACATACTGCACTGACAGACCTGGCTACTCAGGTTGATAACACTGTTGCATTCAGCCATCAAGTAGTGGCAGTAGTCAGAATAGGCTTGGGTTCACCACATAGGTAAAGGGACTGCATCCAGATAAAAGGTGGACATGACCTCTGTATAGTCCTCACTCAGTACAACAATACATTATCATCATGGCTGGTCTGGTATGTACTTTTGCAAACATCTGCACCAACTGGAAAGTCTATGTTAACACCCACAAAGGTTATCCATGGCCTTCAACACTTGTTCCATGCAGACATCCTTGAATCAGTACTGCCCCATTTGGTATCAGGCAGGTTTTCCACAGGTGGGCTGTGGCATGCCTAGATGACAATGTTGTGCTCAGCCCTTTAGCAGCTGCCCCATATATGTGAGTATAACACTGTGCGCATTACCAGCACAACAGGCCTGAATCACATATGCGACAGCAAAAAAAATGGATGGAGAGATGTCTCCCAGAGTATGCCCTGTCTCAGGAATGCACTTCCCAAACATGTCAAACACAGTACCATGCAGACCCTCATCAACTGCATGAAGGTTGAGTGGATGAGAAAGAAAACATCTGTCCCAGGGGGTCCAACCTGTGTCCAGCAATGCCAGGAGCAACAGGCGCTGATCGATAATTCTGTTGGGAATAAAGTAATGGCTAGGCTTGTAAGGGACCCAGGGCCAGTACTCTAGTAACCTCCTCTGTACCTATGAACCTGTGATCCTATGGAACTCCCAGGTGACATGTATCAAGAGTAGCATGCTGTGTCAAGGGGTATGAATGCAAGGTTATGCTGTTTGCCCCCACTGTCCCTCACACACTGTTCCAGGTATACGCACCTAGGTAAACATGCACATATACAGCCGTACCTTGGTGATGAAAAAGTCTCAGAGTTGCCACTCCTCCATTATGAGCTTCTGTAATGGCAGCAGATCACCACGACTTACACACACAGATGCCTGGAACAGAAACAGAATAAGGTCTGTGAGACAACAGCCAGTCAGCAGTACTAACAGCAATAAAGCATCATGGCACAAAGGTTCATACAGTTTGATGTGCATGCATGACAAGTGCCAGCAGACAGCACCTTACAGGGCATAACACTACTACACTACAAACTGACATTAACTGTACTATATTCACCCTGTGCATCAGATATGTATTAGCATGTCCCTGCATTGATGGTATGGATAACAGCAATGTGGCACAGGTATCAGTACATGCACAGGGTGTGGTGTGGGGATGCCAAAGGTCTAGGCTGTGCCATGCAGTTGACATTGTGTGTGTGTCTGGAGAGGTGCTGGTCAGCTGGGTCATGGAGAGGAGCTGTGTGCATCTGTCGGTGACCGGCATGTGACAGTGATGTGTGTGTCCATGCACACAGTCAAGCCATGTGCTAGCCCTACATGAGGGTATGGTGGACAGACGTGGACCGTACATAGCAGAAAGTACAGTTGTGCATGCTTACCATAAATGTAGATATTCGAGTGTATTCACTGTTGCAGTCATTACATTTGGGTAATCTGCTGGCAGGTTGCCTTCAGTCAGCCTGAATTCCAAAGTCTTGGGTCCTGCATCAGTTGCTGTCTCCTCTTCCATGACGTCAGGTCGTCAGGGGTATAAAACATGCAGCCGATGCCATTTTCTTTAGTTTTTCTTGCTCCCGATGTCAGGTGCCTCCAAAAAGGTAGCAAAAAAAAAAAAATATATATATATATATATATATATACATATACATGCATCAATATAAACTTTACCTTCATCTACAAGCAAATACACAACATAGGTTGTAGAAGATAGAGAAGGAAAGATAAACTCCAGAATGACAGGGGGATGGCGGGAGGGTAACCTGGACTGCAACAGTGAATACACTCGAACATCTACATTTATGGTAAGTGTACACAACTGTACTATGTTCTTCATGTTTCACTGTTGCAGTCATTACATTTGGGTAGAATCCCAAACCTGTGGTTGGGAGGCTGGAGCTAAACAGCATTAGATGCAGCTATAAGGCCCCGCAGAACTGCAGTGGCAAAGCCTGCCCTGCACTTAAAGTAGAGAGGCAAATGATAATGCTTTGTAAAGGTGTGAACAGAACTCCAAGTAGCAGCCTCTAGAATGTCTTTGGTTGGTACTCCTCTGAGAAAGGCTACTGAAATAGCTGCAGCTCTGGTGGAATGAGACCTAATGTCCTTGGGCATAGGTTTACCATGGTGTAAGTAGCAAAAACGGATGCAGTGGCTTATCCACTTTGAAACTGTCTGCTTTGAAATAGCATTTCCTCCTGATCCTGCAGCATATGTCACTAGTAATTGCTCAGTTTTTCTTAGAGCTTTAGTCCTGCTCAAGTAGAATCTTAACTGTCTGTGTACATCCAAGGAATGCAGAATTCTCTCCCCCTTGTTCTGCGGATTTGGATAAAAGGTTGGCAGATGAATTGTTTGGTTAAGAGCCACACTGGAAACCATCTTAGGTATAAAAGTAGGATTTGTCCTCAGAGACACCCTGTCTGGGTAAAATATGATAAAAGGCTCTACAGCCATGAGGGCCTGTAGCTCTGAAACTCTTCTTGCTGAAGTAATTGCTAGTAGCAGAGCTGTTTTCCATGATAAGAACTTTATATCAGCGGTAGCAGCTGGTTCAAATGGAGGCAGGGTGAGCTTTTCCAACACATAATTTAGTTCCCATGCAGGTAATGGTGATCTTCTAGGAGGCCTTAAATTTTTGGCTCCTCTAAGATACTGCTTTAATAAAGGATGAGAAAAGATTGGTGGCTCTGTATTGTAATGAGCCAAAATGGCAGAGGCATGGATTTTAATTTATGAGAAAGATAGGCCTTGGTCAAGCATCTCAGTTAAGTATTGTAATATCTGAGGAATATTTGGTTCTGCTGTATCAGTTCCTTGTGCTTGATTCCAAGCACAGAATCTCTTCCATTTGTCAGCATAAGATTTTCTAGTACTAGGCCTTCTGGCTTCCAAAATGACATCCATCACAGCTTTACCGAGAGGTGTTGTTTGTATAACTACATGATCAGCCATGCTGCCAGGTTCAGTGTCTGTAGTTGATTGTGCAGGATCTGATTGTTTTGCTGGGACAGTAGTTGAGGTCCTTGAGGTAAGGTCCAAGCTGGGTATTGAGACAAGTTCCTTAGGATTGGGTACCAGTACTGGCGGGACCAGTCCGGGGCAATTAGTATCATCTTTGGTTTCTCTTGTCTGACTTTTAGGAGGACCTTGGGGAGAAGAGGCAGAGGAGGAAAGGCGTAAACTGATAGGTTTTTCCAACTGAAGGGTAGGGCATCCACTTTCCATGCTTGTCTGTGATAAGTCCTTGTGCAGAATTTTTTCAATTGATATTTTTGAGGAGGCAAATAGATCTATGTCTGGGCTCCCCCATTTCTCTGATATCATGCTGAAGACTTGTGGATTCAGTTTCCACTCGTAAGGATCCATAAGGTTTCTGCTTAAATCGTCTGCCAGAGTATTTTCTTTTCCTGGCAGGAATTGAGCTTGAAGATGTATTTGGTAGGTCAAAGCTGTGTCCCACAGTGACATGGCAAATCTGCAAAGGGGGTATGAGTGTGTGCACCCTTGCTTGTTTATATACCACATGACTGTGGTGTTGTCCGTCTTTATCAGTAGTTGTCCTGGATGAAGTAAGTCCTTGAAGTCTGTTAGGGCATTTTGAACAGCTAGCATCTCTTGCTGGTTGATATGTAGATGCATTTGTTTTGGGGTCTATATGCCCTGAATGCATCTTCCTGCCATGTGGGCCCCCCAGGCATAATCTGATGCATCTGTTGTTAAGGTTTGGCTGGCAGGGGGTAGGGTGAAGGCCCGTCCCATGTTTTGGTGGCATGCCTTTGCCCACCATAGAAACTCCTGTTGTAGGCAGGGAATGAGAGGAATCATTGCTTCCAGACTGTGAGAATGTTGACTCCGTAAACTTTTTAGGTACCACTGAAGCTTCCTCATATGCAGTCTTCCATATGGAATAAGTAGGATGCAGGATGCCATGAAGCCCAGAGCCCAGAGCCCACAGAATTTGTCTTGCAGATAACTGGGTTTTTGTTGCCATCAGTGTGAAGTAAGTAGTTAGTTGCCTTTGCTTGTCTGGCATGAGGTAAGCCATCTGGGCAGTTGTATTCAAGTGTGCACCCAGGAATGTTATCTTTTGAGAGGGTACCAGTTGTGATTTCTTTTCATTTATTGTGTACCCTAGGCATGTTAGAAGCCTTTTCACAAATGCCAGGTGTCGAAGAAGAATGTCCTTGTTCTCTGCTTGAATGAGACAGTCGTCCAAGTAAGGATATATTTGTACACTTCTTTGTCTGCAAAATGCAATTACTGGTGCCAGGCACTTTGTAAAGATCCTGGGCGCAGTAGATAAGCCAAAGGGCAGTGCAGAGAATTGGTAATGCATTAAGCCAGCCTTGAATATGAGGTATCTTCTGCGCTATTGTCTTATTGGTACATGCAGGTATGCCTCTTTTAGGTCTAAATTCACCAGCCAAGCATTCTTGCCCAGCATGGACAGAAGCTGCTGCAAAGTCAGCATTTTGAATTTTGGAATGTCCAGGTATGTGTTCAAAATCGATAAATCCAGTACTGGCCACCAGGCCTAGTCCTTTCTGGGTACCAAGAACAGTCTTGAGTAAAAACCTTGTCCTTTTTCCTGTTCTGGTACTGTTGAATGGCCGCCATATCCATGAGGGACGTAACCTGTTTCTGTGCCTCTGCCCATTGATTTTTTGGCAGATCCGTCCAACCATTTGCCATTGGCAGTGTGTGGAAATGGAATCTGTATCCCTGTGATACTATGTTTGGTACCCACTTGTCCTGGGTTATTAACTGCCAATTTTGAGCAAAAAGTGCTAATTTTCCCCCTATGGGTGCTGCCAAAAGATAAGTGCTTGGTGTAGGCAGAGGGAAGTCATTAGGATTGTTTTCTGTAGGTTTGCACTTTATCTCCTCCAGATTTGGAGGTAGAAGTGCCCCATTGCTTTGACCTGTATGAATCTTGCTCTTGGTATCTGGAACCCTTAGGGCATCTGGATTTGCCCCTTTGAGCTCTGTCTGACACAGGAAAGGACCAATTTTTTGTAGGCCAGTGTCTACTGAATCTTGGTGGCCGCACTTGTAAAAAGTCTTTAACAGTTTGCATAGACTTAGCTTTGCTTCCATTTTCTTTAAAACCTCTTCTGCCTTAATACCAATCAGAGAATCATGCTGTAAAGGAGCATCTAGCAATTTAGCTTTAACATGATCAGGCAAATTTTGTTCCTTTAACCAGGCATGCCTCCTAATCACAGATCCAGTAACTGCGGCCCTGCAGGAGGCCTCTAAGGAGTCAAAACCACATTGCAAAGTATGCTTTCCACCTGTTCAGCTGCATGCAATAATTCCTGCAATTCTTTATTTTCTGCACATTCTGAAATCAACATCATTTTCTGTTTCAGCAATCCTATAATATGTTTTTGGTACTTAAGCATATGAAATTGACAGTTTAAGGCCCTGATTACCAAGATTGCAGATGTATAGACCTTTTTGCCCATCTGTCCAGTGCCCTTGAATCTCTGTCAGAGGGGTTAGGATTTTTTGCTGTTGAGGCCTTAACTCCCTTTGGACCCTGTGAAATAGTTTCAGGATCAGCAGCAGGGTTTCTAAATAAAAATTTATGTGAGTCAAGGACCCTGTAATATCTGTCAGGCTTACTGGGAGCCGGAGGTAAGGAGTCAGGGGTTAAGCTTGACTCCAAAAAAACATCATCCACAATGTCTAAAACAGGGGGAATGGCTAAAGGCTTGTGCTGAGGGAGAAGAAGGAAATCTCTGAGCCTCTTTTTTGATTCTGAGAAGTCTTGACTCTCCCAGTGAAAATGCTCCATCAAAGTATGCAAGATTTCTCCAAATGAATAATCCTCAGGAGGAGATGCAGATGGTATAGACTCCTCTGCATCAGAATACTCATAGTAAGGTATAGATAATTCCTGATCAGAAGAGTAATCAGAAGAAATAGAAACCTGATATGAAGATTCATAATCAGTGTCCTGCCTAGACCTCTTATCTGGAGGGGGATGGGTACCCCTGATCAAGGTAATAAGGTCTTCAGCCATTTTGATCATCTGTTTTTTAGGCATAGAGGCCTGTGCACGTGGCTCATGCTTCGATTTTTTAGTTTTAGAAGTTGCCTTTGTCTTTGGTCTTGCAGCTGTCGTCGGTTTGATATACAAATGTTGAGGTCTGAATACACCCTCAGAAGCTGGTGCCTGCTTAGTGGCTCCAGACCTATCCGAGGGAGATACATCCGTCAGTCCAACACCTTGAGTATTTTGCGGCATGCCGGACTTCACATGAGTGTCGGTAGAGGCCTGCGACTCAAAGGTAGCGGGTATTAGGGGCTGCGAAAGTGCCTCTCTGAGTACCGGCAAACCGGCGACTGGCTTAGGAGAAGCTTTGTCGTCAGTTTTGGATCTCGACTGCCTTTCTCTGTCCTTTTCTTTGCGTTTTTTATGTACTCCAGTAGTCGGATTGCTATCTGATGAAATTTCTGGGTAGTTAAATCTGTTTCCAAAATACTTTGATGCAAAAATATACTGACGCTTAATAGTGCGTTGGTTAAATCTAGCACAAAACCAACAGCCAGGCACATTGTGATCAGGGCCTAGGCAAGGAATACAGTATAAATGGAAATCCTTATGAGGTATTTGCTTTTCACAAGTAATACAATTATTAACTTTTTCTGACATTGGTAAGGAGCAAGAAAAAAGTTTCCCCAATGGGGTACTTAGCTTTAGTGAAGACTTCAGTTCTGAAACTCAAACTCGAATATATCAGCAGTCTGCCGACCAGCACTTTCAAAATGTTTCTGCTTCGGGCACCTCACGGCAAGAAAGACTAAAGAAAATGGCATCAGCTGCATGTTTTATACTCCTGATGACCTGACATCATGGAAGAGGAGACAGCAACTGACGCAGGACCCAAGACTTTGGAATTCAGGCCGACTGAGGGCAACCTGCCAGCAGATTACCTAAATGTAATGACTGCAACAGTGAAACACGAAGAACATTGTACAGTTCACCATTTCCAGCCATGAAAACGAGAACTTGTTTTGCCAGGAGTGGCACTGGCACCACCATGCCCAGATGCGGTACTACTTCCTGATGGTGACTGTTGTCTGCTGGGTCTGTGTCCCTTATGGGACTGCCCAGGACCATGTGCCCATGTCCTGCTAAATTGTGGTGTGGACAGCACCCTCAATTCAGTAGTGCTGGTGTTACTCCCACTGCAGGAGTGTGACTGTGCATGGCCACGTGGGCTCTCAGCTGATGTTGTTACTGACCTACATCCATGTGTCTGACGACTTACTCAAATGACATGTTCAAGCACAGAGATTGCACGGTTAAGGACTGACAATGTCTTACCCCACTGTCTATCCACTAAATCAGCAAAATTACGTAAGGTATCACCAATGCAATGGAGGGAGTCATGCATGCCAGGCCATGTAGCATCCATGAGCCTGAGCATCCATCTGGTGTACCATTCACAATGTGCCTGTGCCTCCATGACAGACCAAAACATGTGTCAGGTGAAACATGCTGTGAAACCTCTGACAGGGACTGGATGGGCAGTAGTCCTCCTTTGAGCACCTCTGTCAATCTGCCTGTGTGGGACCTTGCCAGGTCTCTGGCTATGGCTAGTGGCTACACTGGCAGATGCCACACTCCCCTGTTTGATGCCACCACCCTCTGACTGCCCAATATCTGTGGCTGCTGGAGACTGGGTATGTGCGGGCATACTGACTGTGTGTGAGAACATTGCGGGTGGAAGTGAGATGTCAACCAATGGGACAGATTCAGCCCCCCAATAATCCCACCTATGCCTCACAATGGCCACCATCATCATCAGAGTCCGATGAGACACTGACATCAGGTTGTAAGGGGGACACACTCCAACCACCATGGTCACCTGTGAGGGGAAGACAACATGACAACATTAATTCCTGCACTATAATGTCTGCTGATACACACACACACACACACACACACACACACACACACACACACACACACACATGTGAGGTGCCACAAAGGCATTATACAGACCACACTTTCTGACTGATGCTATGCACAGCACACAATCAGACCACAACAGACACATTCTGGACAGGCCCTCGACAACCTACAGTGCAGCTACATCCAATTAATGTTGCTAGTACTATACACCTGTGAGATACATGCCAAGTCAGAGTATGTGATGGACCTTCACCTAAAACACAGTGCACCCGTTTACACAATAGTAATGCACCCCTGTATAGTAGACTGGCTACACCTATACAAAACTACGTACTAATATGTTACAGCTCCTGCAAATATATTACTGTGATTACCAATGAGATGCACTGCAGTGAACCCCACCACAAGTGAACATGCATGTACTGCAATATGGCTAAGCTTAACAGTCATGTCTATGGCAAACTGGCAGCCCTTAACATGCCTAGGGTATAGATGAGCCATAACAAGATAATTCCACACTCACCGGCTACAGGGTGATGGTCCCCAGCCACACCAGAGGTACCTATGGATTTGTGGGGGAGAGGTATTGTCAGCACACACACAGGTGGCATCGGTACAGGATAATATGTGCATTTATCATCATGTACAGTACAAGCTATGATACTACCCAAATTGCTGATATTTACAATATGTGTGCATATGTTTGTATTACAAAACCCCACCCACAAATGCAGATTGACCTGACATATGTGTATAGGTATGCAGAGGCTACCATGATGAATGCTACAGTATTAACATTATGACCACTGGAGGATTACCTGGACGCTCCTCGGCTGTGGAATCTGTGCCACCCACCACCATGGCATATGTACTGATGGTTTTCTGTGAGCTAGTGGCTGAACCCAGGTTTGCCAGTAACTCCTCTGTGGCTGAGAGTGGTAGTTGTGTAGCAAGCTCTCCCCTTGTGCAAGCATGATCCATGACCACAGCTGCAGCTCTTTGCCGTGCATGATGTAGGATATCCATAACACAGTGTCGGACCCATTCATAGCTCCTGTCCTGGTGGCCCACATCATTCACTGTTGCTACAAGGTCTGCCCACAGTGTTGCACATTGTTGCTGGTTATGGTGAGTCCTTAACAACAGCAGCTGGTGATGGAGTCTCACGGCATCAATCATTGCAGCGGCCTCAGCTTCTGAGAAGGGTGGACTGCAACATCTAAACATCCCACCTGAAAGACATGAACAGGAGAACACATCACAAAACTGCATACATTGCTCACCATTATGTACACATCCTGCACATCCACTTTGCCAGCACTATCCACCAATAACCCCCACATTATACCCCACCATCTATCAGCACAGTATGTCTGTGGCTACTGGCAACATAGTGGCAATACAGCATACATTGCCCCCTGATCCTGATGTTTCATGCTACTTGCTGCATGTGCTATGAGGTGTTGGGATGCATGTACCTGTTACACCTACTACTGCTTGTTCATAGCCTGTCTACATGGTCTGCTGTGGTGTCAGCCTCCTACTGTAGTAGTAACCACCTGGGCTATAGGGCCACCCTTCAGATCTCCCTGGCCTTCCTCCCACAGATTCTCAACTACATGGATGAACAATGTCCTAAAGTTTCCCCAGGCAGTGTGATTGATATGGGTGTCCTAGCACTGTGTAGCACCTGCCTCATGCACATGGAGGGACAGCCAACTACAAATACCATCAAGGAACACACTGTGTGAGAGATGCAATGACAGTAGGAACCTGCAGTCCATGCTCTCTCTACCTGTTAAGGCCACATATCTGTCCCCAAACAGGTTGTCAACACAATCAGTACACCTCACGCAGTGGTCCTCAACATGCACATTCACAAATGGGATCTCCGAGGCAAAGCCAAATGTGAACGCCACAGCCATACACAGCACATACCATACATGGCCACACATCTGTGTCCCACAGCCATGCAGGCATCAGCACATGTCAAACATGTTACACATAGGGGACTCCATTGGAGACACACTGATTTGCCTCTCACCTGGCTGTGTATGTGGATGGTCACAGTTATGTGTGTGACAGGTGACAGACTCCACCATATTGCATACACACTGCTGTCTCTAACCAACAGGTGCTGTCATGTGTCTGTCACCGTACATGTTGGTGTGTCTGACCTGACATGTACGTCCCTGGACTATATGCAGTGAGACATGAGTAAGCACACTGATTATGTGTCCCTAGCCTTATGCAGCACTCCACTGTCACCCAGACTGATCGTGCAATACAGTCAGGAAATGATTGCCCTTAACATGTGCCCTTTTATCCTGTGATATTCCAGGGGTTCCAGTATCTGTGAGTCTGGGATGATACAGTAAACAGACTATGATGCTCTGCAAGAGATGGCCTCCATCTCTCTTCACTGGTCTTCATGCATCTGGCAGTGGTTCTCGCCAGCCTCATACTGACTCCATTAGTAAAAGGGGTGAAGTTATCACTACAAACATACAACTGTCAGTGCAGCACACATTGAAGGCCATGCTGCTAAATGCTAGAGGTGTACACATGACTCTGCCCTCATTGCAAGCAGTCTTAACTCTGGGAACTGCAGATATCTGTGCAGTCACACAGACCATGGTTCAAAGCTGCAGAGGGCACCCCAGCCTTACCTGGTCAACCATCCTATCATACATTCAGAACAGAAAGTGTAGCCAGTAATTCCATGAGACATGGGGTTTCAGTATATATGAGACACATACACACCTCCACACTGTGCACAGGAGACACTGCAGGGGCAGTTCATCATTGCCAGCACACCTATTCAATCACAGCTAGCTACCAGCCACCACATGTGACCAGGAAGCCCATTCTACCTATATGGACTTCATCAACTGTATTAGGAGTTGGGTCTGTACCCTGATTCTGGGTCAGTTGAATGATCCTAAAATACATTGTAAGAAGTACGCATGCCAGCACACAAATGGTCAGAGAGCCATCAACAGCGGAATTACAAACACTTTGGTGCGGCCAGGGGCTACCCCCACATGAGATGAAGGTGTATTGCAGTTGACATTACAAACACAGGTTACCACTGCAGCATCCCTACAGTGCCATCCTCCATGGCAAAGCAACCATCATGTGGTCACGTTTGCAGTCACCATCTCCCCACAATACCCATCTAACTAGGGTCAGCCATACATACAACTCCAATGTGGAGTACATACTCCTGGAGGGTATACACAACCTACTAAAACTCAAAAAAAAAAACGTCTGGTAGAAGAAAAAGTAAGCTGCAAACTGTAGATGCGTTAAGCTGCTTTTTTAATACACACACTTTTTGTCTGGGCACAGTCCAGACTTCTTCAGACTCAAAAACACAATAAATGAAAAAGCACACACTAAAATAGTCATGTATGAACAGCACATGACTAGTTGTGCCCTATCTTAGCTGTGCTTAACTAATTAGACAATTAAATGATTAATTAAATAATTAAATACCACAAGAAGCCCTACCCTTTATTTGACTCACTTACTGTTGAAATACAGAATGTCACTGAACATCCAATCACTGTCAACTCTAAGAAAATATATATACAAAAATATACAAAGATAAGCATATTCCACAGTGAAGACTCACCGAACACTCCAAAGCCCAAGTCTCAATTCCACTGAGAATATTAAGTCCAACTTGATGGGAATGAAAAAATACAGATTTATTTTAAGCCGTTAAAACCATACGCTTTTCATCGGCTAACAGTCCCACTTCTTCAGAAAGAACAAACAAGCAAACAGTGCCACCCCTTTATTGAGAACATTTAAACAGTTCACTAATTGAAAATAGCAAGTAACATGATTGAACCTCATCTGAATTAAAGTCCCAGCACTAAAAAAGCACTAGGGAAACAATGAACAACTAAATGCTCATGTAATAATGATATAATACCAAAATGTTAAAACCATATTACATGCAAAACAGGTTGCCAGATAAAACAGTGTGTACATACACACACGACAAATCTAGGACATGTAAATAAATAAAAGTTTTAATTTTGATCATAAAGATTGAATATTTAAGAAAGTTTAAAACATAAAAATCAGACAGCTGTGTAAACCCCCACTGCCAAATTTGGAAACTGAAAAAATTTTAAAAATTTTAAAAAACAGAACACACTGCCTGTTGTTGAAATGGCCCACGGGGCCAGATAGCCTCACACCAAAAAAAAAGGTGGAAAAAAAACCTTCTCCTTTGGGAATCTGAAATAAGACAGCTGTATCCATAAGCTATAAAAAATGTTGTTGTTACTGTTTCGCTAGACGTATACATATCGTAACATGAAACTACTATCCTGTGGCAATAACAAATTGTCAATGTAGCTAATGCGCATTGTATTGTAACTCTTCTTACTACTACTACCCCGGTGTGAGTATAAATAACAAACTCAGGGGTGTAGTTGGTCACTGCCAACCTCCACTCTATTCCATTCTATTGAACCCGCTTCCAAGGAACTAGTTCCCCCGAACCCTCTCCACTGTCGCCAGACTAGCTAGATGACACTAAATAGTGTCTACTACAAGAACATAGTCCGGCAAGAAGTGGACCAAACTGGCAACACTGTACAATACATGGAGCCAGTACCTACTACCCCCCCCCCTCTTTTCCGTATTTTCCTTTACTGAGTCCTGTAAACCTGCCTAAGCATGTAATCTGGGCTTTTATATTAGCCATGTATTGGGAACTTGAATCCTGCTGCTAAATAAAAGTAAAAATAAAAATATAAATATAATACACAGGTGCCATAACCAAATAAAGGCTCAAATAATGTTCATAATTTAAAAATAATGAAGGAATTGACTATTAGTGACATGGAAATATGAAAGACATGTAGAAACCCCTCCAGTATGGAATGATGTTGCTACAGGTCATCTCTTGAGCCTCTTTAACTTCAATAAGCAAGCCAGGTTCAAAGAACCATTTATGCTAGGCGCGTGATATGCATCCAGCCTTAATTGCCACCACAGTTCTCTACTTTCTAAATACAAGGGAGTATGGCCTCCCCTTGTGTTGGAACTGACCTGGTCTATGACACTAAATGTGAAACTGTGGCCTAAGTTTTCCATGACATGTTTGGCTAGAGCATTCTCCATCTTGCCTTTTCTGATGACATACAGATGTTCATATATACGATCTTGTAATCTTCTGTCTGTCTTGCCTACATAGAATGCGGGACAGCAGACACACTGAGCTAAGTACACTACCTGTGTACTATTACAGTTGAATTCGCCTGCCAAGTGGAAGACTACCTCATTGATGGAAAACCTTGACCCTGTTTTTATGTATCTACAATATCGGCACATGGAGCATTTGTACATGCCCGATCTGTTACTGTGAATCTTGGGTTTTCTTTCCAGTATATCCTTGATATTCAAACTTCTCCTGTAGACTACCCTGGGAGGGTCCACAAACACCTTACGTGTGGACTCATCCTGCAGGATCAAGAGCCAGTTCTTCATGACTGTTGTAAAAATGGCTCTGGCATCCATAGTATAAGTTATAATCAAACTTTGGAATGAGTAAGGTGCCTTTTCTATACTCTCTGATCATGTTGTCATATTTCCACCCCCCCTGACTGAGGATAGGTTCATAAAAACCTGAAAATCTCTTAGATTGGACCTCTTCCACTAGGTCATGTGGGTATCCTCTGCTGATAAAGAGGTCGGCCATGAAGTTACATTCCTCTAAAAAATCAGGGTCTCTAGATATCATCCGTGCTGCCCATACAAGTTGGCCTTTGAGAATAGACCTTTTCTGTTTATATAGGTGGGAAATGTCAAAATGAATGTAGCTATTAGAAAATGTGTCTTTTCTGTGTATTTTGGCTACGTTGCTCCTAGAAGTCAAATCCTTCCTTAGATCCACATCCAGGTAGGTGATACTGTCCTTAGATGTGCTATGGGTGAATTGTAGAAATTCAGTGGAGGAGTTGAAAAGTTGTACCATAGATCTAACAACATTTTCTCCCCCTCTAGTGGTGATAAAAATGTCGTCGAGGAACCGAGTGTACATAAGTACAAAGTCCATGACTGAGCTGTTGTTCATGACAAATTCCCTTTCCCAATAGGCCATTACCATATTGGCCACACTTGCCCCACAATGAGAACCCATTGGTACTCCTATTTGTTGAAGATATAATCTATTGTTGAAAGAAATGTAATTGTTGGATAGAATAATATCCAACAATTCACTCACCAACTGGATCTCGGTAGCAGGGGCTAGTTTGAGGGACATCAAGGAAGGGATCCATTCCAAGGCCACCGAGTGAGGGATGGAAGTATATAAATCCTTAACATCAACAGTTACAAAATAGCTATCCTCACAAAAAGGTGCAGAATTGACCCTGGCTAGAAAAGACCAAGAATCTTTATTGATTTGAGATTCAGTAGCCACATATTTTTTTTAAAATGGAATCAACTACTTTGGCAGCAGTGTATGTAATGCTGCCCCTAGCACTTACTAGTGGACGCATGGGGGGATTTAAAAGATTTTTATGAATTTTAGGGGTACCGAAAATTACTGGAAGCTTGAATACAGGAAGAGAAATAAAGTTAAATAAATCTATGTCAATAGTTCCATTCAGGAACATATCACTAAAATAAGAAACTACACGAGAATTTCCTGGACACCTCAAGGTAACAGTCTGCAGAGAGGATATCCTCCATTCTTCTATTATAATCTGATTCCTCCATAACCACTAAACCCCCACCCTTGTCAGGTTGCATTACCCTGACCGAAGCCCCAGCCAGCATGTCAAGTAGGGACTTCTCTACTTTACTGATATTGAACATGGAGGACCGTGGGGGTAGACAGTCCGTGAGAGCATGTCTGATGTCTAACTCACAAATCTGTTCAAATGTGTTCAGTGTAGGGTGGAGTGGTGGGTTATAAGTGCTGGATAACAAAAAATCTTTTTTCTCTCCCAAAAATTTCCCCATTAAGACCTGTAAGTTAAGCTTCCTTACAAAAAGTTTTAAATCAATAATAGAAGAAGCTACATCTGCTCTCCTTGAAGGCACAAAAGAGACACCTTTGGCTAACAAATCTATTAATATTATTTCAAAAAAGTGATCAGAAAAATTATAAATTTTAAAGTCCTTGTTAGTGTTCGTCAATGTTTCACGTAAACTGGAATAAGGAGCAGCTTCTATAACTGATGCATTTAAGTCTTCTTGTTCCTGGACCGAACATTCGTCCTCTGAACTTGGTCCGAAGGTGGAGAGGAGGCCAGGACTCGAAAAGGGTTGCCTCCCTTTGCCCCACCAGGCGGAGTGGTAAGGTTGAGGACTGCTCGCTGATCACTACTGTTAGTAGAGTCTTCAATTCTTGGGGAATTCAAAACAGTAGTTGAGTCAGAATAGTCAGTTGAAACAAAGCAAGCTTCGAGAGGCTGGCGATTTTCACCTACCCAAGGCATGTGAGCCATAAAATTGCCTTGGGATGGAGGGGGTTTGGGATATGCTGTACCACGTTTATACACTTCGATGTCCCTGTTTAACTTCTTTATCTTAGTAGAAGTTAGTTTAGAAATGTGTTGATCTATACTATAAAAGGTGCGGTCATAGTCAAACTTGTATCTATGGAAGTTTATGTCAATCCTGATGGCATCATCAAGCTTAGAAGTATCAAGAAGAAGAATGTCAATAGCCTGCTGATAATGATGGAAAATCAATTCCATAAGTTCGACCCCATGATGGCCGAATAGCTTTATCAAATCTCTATGGAAAGTAGTCCCATCCTGGAGGCCAGTTGGGTACTGCCAGGATCTAAGACCTTTGGGGATTATATTAGCTTGTTTACATTCCCCAAAATATGCCACCTCCATTTGTAATTTTCTTAGTTTCAAGAGATTTTAATCAAATGTATTTAATCTGGAAGGCAAGTCTATAGAGACACTCATGTTATAGTCTGATTTAGTTGACTGAGTTAATTGACTTTGATGAATTACCAAACTCAAATGCTCGATTTAACCATGAAGAAAGAGAAATAGTATCTAGTTTGGAAGGACCTGGACATGGTCGATACCACCGGAGTTCCCCTGGCTCCGGATCTGGGAAGGTAAACAGGAACCTGGAAGCTGTGTCTCCGAGAGAACTGAGTCAGGTCCATACTTGGCTCTCTCGTCTCTGGGATGGAAATGGACTGCTGGAAACTTGGAAGCAGTAGTAGGGCTGACCCCTGGATGCGCTGAACTACAGACACCTGCTGGGAGAGTCTCTAAATCCAAGCCTCGGTTCGGCTGTGATCTCAAAGCACTGTCCAACCTGTTTGATAATACATTCACCTTTTTGGTTAAAATCTGGATCAGTTGTGTTAAGTTTCCGGCCTCACCTAGAGTACTGGAACCAGACTGAGACTCAGGAGCGTTTTCCATAACAAACACACCGGACAAACCAGAAAAACTAGGAACCGCTGTGTAGACTCACCAAACACTCCGAAGCCCAAGTCTCAATTCCAGTGAGAATATAAAGGTTGGGGGGAGGTAGTAGGTACTGGCTCCATGTATTGTACAGTGTTGCCAGTTTGGTACACTTCTTGCCGGACTATGTTCTTGTAGTAGACACTATTTAGTGTCATCTAGCTAGTCTGGCGACAGTGGGGAGGGTTCAGGGGCACTAGTTCCTTGGAAGCGGGTTCAATAGAATGGAATAGAGTGGAGGTTGGCAGTGACCAACTACACCCCTGAGTTTGTTATTTATACTCACACCGGGGTAGTAGTAGTAAGAAGAGTTACAATGCAGTGCGCATTAGCTACATTGACAATTTGTTATTGCCACAGGATAGTAGTTTCAAGTTACGATATGTATACGTCTAGCGAAACAGTAACAACAATATTTTTTATAGCTTATGGATGCAGCTGTCTTATTTCAGATTCCCAAAGGAGAAGGTTTTTTTCCCACCTTTTTTTTGGTGTGAGGCTATCTGGCCCCGTGGGCGATTTCAACAACAGGCAATGTGTTCTGTTTTTTTTTTAATTTTAAAAATTTTTTCAGTTTCCAAATTTGGCAGTGGGGGTTTACACAGCTGTCTGATTTTCATGTTTTAAACTTTCTTAAATATTCAATTTTTATGATCAAAATTAAAGCTTTTATTTACTTACATGTCCTAGATTTGTCAAGTGTGTATGTACACTCTGTTTTATCTGGCAACCTGTTTTGCATGTAATATGGTTTTAACATTTTGGTATTGTATCATTATTACATGAGCATTTAGTTGTTCATTGTTTCCCTAGTGCTTTTTTAGTGCTGGGACTTTAATTCAGATGAGGTTCAATCATGTGACTTGTTATTCTCAATTAGTGAACTGTTTAAATGTTCTCAATGAAGGGGAGGCACTGTTTGCTTGTTTGTTCTTTCGGAAGAAGTTGGACTGTTAGCCGACGAAAAGCGTATGGTTTTAACGGCTTAAAATAAATCTGTATTTTTTCATTCACATCGAATTGGACTTTATATTCTCAGTGGAATTGAGACTTTGGCTTTGGAGTGTTCGGTGAGTCTACACAGCATTTCCTAGTTTTTTCTGGTTTGTCCGGTATATTACACAGTGAGATATAGTCACCAGTAAATCATAAGAAGCAAATGATAAACAATTACATTAAAACCACCATAAAATCAGGTTAAAAGCAAATGAAACATATATTCCAATGGCTCAACTGAATAAAACTCATTCAAGGTGTATACAGCGCCTTAAGAACTGCACCGTTCAAATGTTATCAAAAGAAACTTACACTTAGCCTGGATAATGTACCTAAATTCCTTATGTTTAAAAAATTTAGAGAAGTGTTATAGTAAATGTTACTCACCAGACATAGGCGAAAGACCACTTAAACACAAGTTATCCTTACTTTATCAACCCATACCAAGTCTTTCTGCTATACAAAACATTCAATACTGATCCAGACGTACTACAATCCACAACAAAGGGTCCAGCTTGGAAAAACAGATAAAATTTGCGTATACTAAAATCCACCTAGAGTGGATTTGCCAGAATTCCATCTATGAGCCTTATGGCCCAGTCTAAAGGCAAAAAAACTGTCAGCGGGTAAATTATTTATTTATGTATGAACACAGATCATATACTGCGTTCGCCGATTCAAGTGGAATCAAGACAGACCAAACCATCCCTTCTGGTATACACAGGGTGGTTTAATAAAGAAGGAGATTCAAAATCCGGAGTCTTCGTACTTGTAAATGGGCTAACCGGACAAGAGAAATATAAAGGAAAACATCTATGCAGTGCAAAAATTATGAATATTAAATTGGATAAATGAATTTAAATAAATAATAACATTCGTCAATGGGATGCATAATGGTACCCCCTATATCAGGTACAAAAGGTGAATCTACCATGGTGAACACTGAAGTCCTTAGAAAATATTTTACAAATCCTTCCTAGATATACATAACAACTTCACTCAGGCACATATAACAGGACTATTCAGGGGGATATGTAACCCCAAGTAACTACAATCAACATGCACATCAAATGTGAACTTAGGGATAGGTGTCTCAGAATAATTGTTAGAAAGTGAGTGAAAAGCAATGCATATTGTACCTCAATACCAACCAGAGCAGTCCAAGCAGGGGCCTTAGAACAAAACAAACTAAGTCCCCCTAAAGATGGAGGACAAGAGGTACATCAACAAAAATTAACACTTGGACCTACAACCAGACACTCACATAACTAACACAATTACTCCCTGGCCCTTGTATTACTAAAACTAAACATATTTACGCCCTAATTTGGACGTTAACTAAAGCAATAAAATGGCATTCTGGTTCAAATATTTTTATAGGTATTAGAAATAGATTTTAGCGCATAATCAGACCTTGGAGTACTTAATGCAGATCAGATGTAAGCTTAATGGTAAAAAGGGAGAAGGGGGTCCTTAATTAATAACAAGACATACTTGGACCTTAAATTCATCGATCATATAAATAACTACATTATTCATAGAATCATATACTGTGAAATGTCTTTTATAATCGGGGAAACCTACCAAAATTACCATAAGACATATATATAAAACATTGAATAAATCTAAATTATCAAGCCATAGGCTCATAATCTACTGAGGACCCCTTAAGGTCAAAAGACCTTTCCAACATAACCATGAAACAAATATGTAATACATTAGGTAATTCTAAGTTACCTAGCCAAGCTTTTAAGCTTAAGAATGCATTTGATGGAACATAGATCATTTAAGCCGGGGGGCCTAAACGCATTCAACTTAAGTTACCATAATAGTTCGAGTTCCTCTAATTTCAATCCTACTGGTCCCCCTCTAATATCATGCAGAACCTGGTCAATCACAAGGTATTTAAATGTGTGATTGGGTTCTATTGATACGTGTTTTGCTAAAGCATTTTCTATTTTGCCCTTACTTATCCACATATTGATGCTCATATATACATTCACGGAACCTACATTCCATCCAGCCTATATAATACGCTGAGCATTGTTGACATTTAGTTGGTTAACCACGTATCTCGAATTACAGTTGAATTTATTCAGGATCCTGAAAACTACTTTCTCAATAGTAAATGAATTTACTTCCACATATTTGCAATATTTGCATGATTCGCACTTAAATGTGCCCTGCTGTTTAGGCCTCCTGAAACATATTATATTCTAGTAAGTTCTTTAGGGTAGGTCCTCTCTTAAAGGTAATCTTTAGTGTGCATCTTACTTTCTGTGATAAATCAATATCGCTATTGATTATATCCCAATTCTTGTTCAAAATAAACCTCACCAAATCACTAGCTGCATTAAATGGAGTTATTAAACGCAGGGGGATCCCTATTGATTCGTTGATGGTTTCTATGGTCTCAAAAGATGTGTTATTGTGGATAGTGGAATACATTGAAATAGGGCCCCCTAGGATAGGTGAGAAGACTCTTTTTCTCCCTTTTTACTCATTTCATCAACCAACATATCAATCAGCCTCTCAGGATAGCACAGAACAAGGAACATGGCCTTTAAGGTCATACATTCCATTTGGAAGTCTTCTTCAAGGCTAACTATCCTGGTGGGCCTAACTAGTTGGCCTTTAACAACCGATTGTTTTTGATGATAAGGGTAGCTACTGGTGAAATGGAGGAAAGAATTAGAGTAAGTACTTTTTCTATATATCTTTGACACATAGCTCTGGTGGGGGATATTCTTCTTTAGGGAAATATCAAGACAATTAATCTCTTCTTTGTTAAAACTGAAGGTGAATTTCAAGAAGTTGGTTGTACTGTTGAAGTAATCAACTAAACCCATAGCCTCTCCCAAGTCACCCCCAATGATAATGAAGACATCATCCAAGACCCTAGTGTAAAAGATGAAATCCTTCATAATCCTCTCCTCCTTAAAGATGTATTTGGTTTCCCAATGTGCCATGACCAAGTTTGCCACACTGGCACCACTAGAGGAACCCATAGCCACCCCTATTTTTTGCAGATAAAATTCCTGGTTGAAGATGAAATCATTATTCGTTAGGATCATATCCAAAAGTTCAGTTACTAATTCAATCTCATTAGTCGTTGCCCCATGTTTGATCAACATGATTCTAATCCATTCAATCCCTTGTTCATATGGGATTGATTTATATAGATCTTTAACATCTACTGTAAGGAATCCATGGTTATTCTTATATTGCAATTGGTCAATTTTTTTGTAAAACTGACCATGAATCCTTACAGATCTATTTTTCATACATTAATATTTCTTTAAGATCATGTCAATCAACTTGGCACAAGGATAAATGATTTCATTTCTGGCATCAATCAATGGTCTTATCGGTGGGTTGTATAGATCCTTATGGATCTTAGAAATACCAAACAATATAGGCATACACAAATAATTGTATTCAGTCACATCTATTCTCCTTTCAAATAAGAGCTCTTCTATTTCACTTCTTATACACTGTTGAGCTATGTTCTCCTCGTTCAAGGAGGCCTTTTGATGTGCTTCTGAGTTTAAAATGTTGTGCATTCATGATCTATAATCCCAATTGTCCATAATTACCAAACCACCTCCTTTATCTGGTTTGCAAACTCTAACATCAGCTGACCTTAGGAGTTTCAATGCCTCCCATTCCTGCTTTGACACATTTGACTGGTCACTCCTATATTGAAGACCCCCCCTTGTTGGCAAATCCCCCAGAGGTCATGAGCCATCAAGTTCAATCAATTTTTCAAAAGATAATAAAGTGGGTTGCAGGGGAGGGTTAAATGTGCTAGCTATGGACAAAGGATGTTTCATTGGATTGTGGTTGTACCCCCCAAAAAATTGTAAATTAAGCTTTCTAATGAAGCATTTAAAGTCTACCAGAGTCTTTGCTAAGTTCATGTTATAGTTTGGGACAAACATGTATCCTTTGGCCAGGAGTTCAATTAGTTCAGGTGCTACACAAGCTGATGAGAAATTATAGATCTTAAAATCACCAGTTGAATTCACGATGATATCCAGATTATTATGAATGTTCAATTCTAACATTTCTTCTTGTACTTTTGTTTGTTCTTCCACTGGTAACATTGGTTTCTCTGCTTGGGAACAGCCCGTGCTTGTAGAGGTTCGTGAAAATTTTGATGATTTTGAGCATTAGCTCCTGCCACTGGATTCAAGTTATGTCCCTGGTTCCTTATTCTGTCACTCCTTCTAACCGGGGTGTTATCATATTTACCATCATCTAAGTCATCACTCTCAGTCAATATAGGTATGTTGGGTTGTTTATAAGGCTGACCATTGTTTTGGTGGTTCAAATTTATTGACCATACTTGTGCTTCTGAAGGAACTGGATATGCTGTATCTGAATCATAAGCCAGTCTATCACATTTAAGTTTCTTAACTTTTGTTGCTTTCAATTTACACAAGTACTGATCAATACTCATGAAGATTCTTGAATAATCAAATTTTTAGCTCACAAATGCTTGGTCAGCCTTAATTTCATTATCCAAAACTGTTGCTTCAGATAAAAGTCCATCAACCCATAGGGTATAATGCTTGACCATTAACTCCATAAGTTCAAAGCCCTGTTTATCGAAGAGTTGTAATAATTCCACATGGAACGGTGAATCTCTTTCCAACCC
This sequence comes from Protopterus annectens, assembly GCF_019279795.1. NCBI lineage: Eukaryota > Metazoa > Chordata > Ceratodontiformes > Protopteridae > Protopterus > Protopterus annectens. The sequence goes on along the minus strand of NC_056728.1, from coordinate 210,556,404 downwards.
TGTTGGATACTGCATTTTCCTAAGCCCCTTGGGGACTAAGCGTTGCTTTATACACTCCTTGAAGTATTGAATTTCTAATTGAAGTTTCTTCACTTTCACCAGCTTATGGTCTAATGTATTGAATTTATCACTTAAAGTTTCTTGTGAACCTTGATTCAACAAACAACCTCCAGCCAGTAGACCCCTTTCAATCTCAGAACTCTCATTTGTTGAAGGCGGGGACCCCAATAAACCCCGAGGTTGAATTACTGTTGCTAGGTTCATTTGTCACCTCCATCTGATTCAATGGTTGGCTCATAGTAGAATTTGGTAAAGCTTGTGGACCCAGACCAAAGGTGTCCTGTCCAGACCCACATTTATTCAGTTGGATTCCACTGACACTTTGCTCATTACCTAGGTGGGTATACTTGTGGCTCTTGTCTAAGACTTCCATTCTTGAAGCTAAGTTATCCACCTTTTGGGTAAGTACTTCAGTCAATGCGGTGAGGCTGATACTCTCACCGCTAGCAGCCACTTGGGAAAACAGCCTCGGACTTAACTCACTACCCGATGCCATGACAAACAGGCAAAACAAAGAAAACTCTTCAAACTACAAAAACTAAAAAAAAAAGTCCGGTAGAAGAAAAAGGAAGCTGCAAACTGTAGATGTGTTTAACTGCTTTTTTAATGCACATACTTTTCATCCGGGCACAGTCCAGACTTCTTCAAACACAAAAACACAATAAATGTAGAAGCACACATTCAAATACTCATGTAGGAACAGCAAGTGACTAGTTGTGCCCTATCTTAGCTGTGCTCTAGATTTTGAATGTCCTTCTTTATTAAACCACCATATGTATACCAGAAGGGATGGTTTGGTCCATCTTGATTCCACTTAAATCGGCGAACGCAGTATATGATCTGTGTTCATACATAAATAATTTACCTGATGACAGTTTTTTTGTCTTTAGATTGGGCCATAAGGCTTATAGGTGGAATTTTGACGAATCCACTCTAGGTGGATTTTAGTATACGCTAATTTTATCTGTTTTTCTGACCTGGACCCTTCGTTGTGGATTGTAGTATGTCTGGGTCAGCAATGAATGTTTTGTATAGCAGAAAGACATGGTGTGGGGTGATAAAGTAAGGATAACTTCTGTTTAAGCGGTCTTTCACCTATGTCTAATGAGTAACATTTACTATAAAACATCTCTAAATGTTTTAAATGTAAGGAATTTAGGTACATTATCCAGGCTAAGTGTAAGTTTCTTTTGATAACATTTGAACGGTGCAGTTCTCAAGGCGCTGTATACACCTTGAATGAGTTTTATTCAGTTGAGCCATTGGAATATATGTTTCATTTGCTTTTAACCTGATTTTATGGTGGTTTTAATGTCATTGTTTATCATTTGCTTCTTATGATTTACTGTTGACTATATCTAACTGTGAATATATTTATCTTTGTATATTTTTGTATATATATTCTTAGAGTTCAGACGAGAGTAGAATCAACACCAGGGTTTAATGAAGACTTAAAGCGCTTTTCATTTGCCATATATGCAAACTTCTTCAGAAGTAAAACCATTGACCATGCATAATCCTTTTAAATTACTTAAACAAGCATCACTTAATCAAAAAACTCGGGATGAATTAACCAACTATTACTACTTAACTTACTACCCTTAAAGTAATAAACTAAATCAACAAACTAAACAAATAACATATAATTAAATGTTATTAAATTTGTATTCCAACATTTTACAAAAGTAAACATCAGTACAGTTACATTTAAAAAAATAAAAAATAAAAAAATATATATGAATACATTATTTATATAAAACCAAAATAACACAAGTGTAATATCAAATACCTAACAACTAAATACTACCTTGTGTTAACTACAATAAAACTGTAACAGCAAAGAAATTCACTTTGGTGTCATCTTTGTAAACTCTTCAGTTTTAAAATAGAACAAAAAGAATAGTTCTCATTGAGACCTGGAATATTATATGCATTTAATTTAATTTGCCAAACGAGCTCTAACTCTTCAAGTTAAATGGTGCAGCACCACCTCTAATGTCTTGAAACATGTTATCTATTGCCATGAATTTAAATTTATGGTCAGCATTTAGTTGTGGTTAACATTAAAGATCTTCCCATGTTGGTATTGGAGGTTGCTAGTGAGTCAACATGTCAGAGAAACCAACCCATTTATTGTAGTTTCATAACTACATTTAATACACAAAGTAATCTCTTTACCAGAATTTTGCAGAAAAACTGGCAGCTTTTTAGAACTAACCAAATGTTATTTAATAAGCTGGGTAGTACACCTAAAGTTACTTTTAGATGTGGTAGAAATCGTAAGAGTTTACTGGAAAAAAAAAGTCATAGGGCTCCTAGAATAGTTGGCATGTTTAAATGTGAGAATTGCAATTTTTGTAAAGATTTGGAGGCATCCAACTCCTTTGTAGTGAATGGCCGGCAGTGTAAACTTAAATCCAGGTTTAATTGCAATTCTAGTCTTGTGGTCTATCTGGCCAAATGTACATCCTGTCCGGCCTTCTATATAGGCAAAACGGAGTGGAGACTCCGGGACAGAATGTACAAACATCTGTATGCCATTAGCCACAATAGGTCCGATAACACATTGGCTAAGCATATCCAACTAAATGCTGACCATAAATTTAAATTCATGGCAATAGATAACATGTTCCAAGACATTAGAGGTGGTCCTGCACCATTTAAACTTGAAGAGTTAGAGCTCGTTTGGCAAATTAAATTAAATGCATATAATATTCCAGGTCTCATTGAGAACTATCCTATTTGTTCTATTTTAAAACTGAAGAGTTTACAAAGATGACACCAAAGTGAATTTCTTCGCTGTTGCTCTTTGTGAAGTATTTTTGTGGCCTTTCCAGTTGTTGCAGATGGCTTGTGAGGTACATACAAAAAGAGGCATTGTACTCTATAATGGGTCTAATGAGTGACGAGTAGAGGGGAACAATGACCTCTTTTTTCCTGGATGAGAAACCTTTTGTGATGAGGTGTGCCACATAGAAGGATTTCCTGACTACTGTGGCGATGTGATTCTCAAAGGAGAGACTACTGTCCACCTGTGTCCCAAGGTCTCTTATCACACGTTCAGTGTTAAGTAGACTACCGCCTATGTGGTAATTCATGGGTACAGAGTTTTTATCAAAAGGAATGACAATGCACTTTTTGGCACTGAGCTTGAGGCCATGGCTTTGAAACCAGGCATCTCTCTCAGCAAGGTCCTTTTGTAGGATGTCCACATCTTTTGGAGTTTTGATTATGGCTCCTAGTTTGCAGTCATCTTTGAATTTCATTAGCCAAAGACCCTCTGTGTTAGCCTGTACTTCAGAGAAGTAGATACCAAACAGGAGAGGACCCAGGACTTAACCCTGTGGTACTCCACTTGTCACTGGTCTGAAGTTGGATTTGGAGTCTGCTACTTTCACAGTATGGGTTCTGTCAGTGAGCAACCCATCTTGTGATATATGGATTTATATCTAGTTTAGTGAGTTTATCTATAATTCCAGAGTGGGTGATGGTGTTGAAAGCCTTGGCAAGATCTAGATAGGCTGTGTAAACCACCTTACCCTCATCTATGGCTTTGGTGACTGCTTCAAAGAAGTCTATCAGGTTTAGGAGACACGATCTGCCTTTTACAAACCCGAACTGGGTGAGGTCCAGGGTTTGGAGATTACCAATGTCATTGTTTATAAGTTCCATTATGATACATTCCATAGCCTTGCAGGCCAGGCTTGTCAGGCTAATGGGTCGGTAATTTCCGGGGTCCGTGGTGGCTCCCCCTTTGAGGATTGGGATAACCATCACTGTGCCCCATTTAGTGGGCACATAGCCTGAGGTGAGGCTATGATTGAACATGGTGCTTAGGTGGGGTGCCAGTTCGTTCTATAGTTCATGTAGAACACAGCCTGGGATGATGTCAGGTCCCATAGATGCTGTGTTCTTGGCTTTGGAGAGTGTGTTTTTTACCTGAGGCTGTTTTCCCAAGTGGCTGCTAGCGGTGAGAGCATCAGCCTCACCGCATTGAATGAAGTACTAACCGAAAAGGTGGATAACTTAGCTTCAAGAATGGAAGTCTTAGACAAGAGCCACAGGGATACCCACCTAGGTAATGAGCAACATGTCAGTGGAGTCCAACTGAATAACTGCAGGTCTGGACAGGGCACCTTTGGTCTGGGTCCACAAGCTTTACCAAATTCTACTATGAGCTGACCATTGAATCAGATGGAGGTGACAAATGAATCTAGCAACAGTAATTCGACCTCGGGGCTTATTGAGGTCCATGCCTTCAACGATTGGGTCAATGAAATTGGCACATTTTCCTTTGAGAGTCCTGAGATTGAAAGGGGTCTACTGGCTGGAGGTTGTTTGTTAAATCAAGATTCACAAGAAACTTTAAATGATAAATTGAATATATTAGACCGTAAGTTGGTGAAAGTGAAGAAACTTCACTTAGAAATTCAGTACTTCAAGAAGTGTCTAAAGCAACAATTAATCCCCAAGGGACTTAGGAAAACGCAGTATTCAACAGGGTTGGAAAGAGATTCACCATTCCATGTGGAATTATTACAACTCTTCGATAAACAGGGCTTTGAACTTATGGAGTTAATGGTCAAGCATTATACCCTATGGGTTGATGGACTTTTATCTGAAGTAACAGTTTTGGATAATGAAATTAAGGCTGACCAAGCATTTCTGAGCTATAAATTTGATTATTCAAGAATCTTCACGAGTATTGATCAGTACTTGTATAAATTGGAAGCAACAAAAGTTAAGAAACTTAAACGTGATAGACTGGCTTATGATTCAGGTACAGCATATCCAGTTCCTTCAGAAGCACAAGTATGGTCAATAAATATGAACCACCAAAACAATGGTCAGCCTTATAAAAACCCAACATACCTATAGTGACTGAGAGTAATGATTTAGATGATGGTGAATATGATAACACCCCCGTTAGAAGAAGTGACAGAATAAGGAACCAGGGACATAACTTGAATCCAGTGGCAGGAGCTAATGCTCAAAACCATCTAAAGTTTCATGAACCTCAACAAAGAGGGACGGTTCCCAAGCAGAGGAACTAAGGTTACCAGCGGAAGAACAAACAAAAGTACAACAAGAGGAAATGTTAGAATTGAACATTCATAATAATCTGGATATCATTGTGAATTCAACTGGTGATTTTAAGATCTATAAATTCTCATCAGCTTGTGTAGCACCTGAACTAATTGCACTCCTGGCCAAAGGATACACATTTGTCCCAAACTAAAACATGAACTTAGCAAAGACTTTGGTAGACTTTAAATGCTTCATTAGAAAGCTTAATTTACAATTTTTGTTGGGGTACAACCACAATCCAATGAAACAACCTTTCTTCATAGCTAGCACATTTAACCCTCCCCTGCACCCCACTTTACACTCTTTTGAGAAATTGATTGAACTTGACCTACAGGCCATGACCTCTAGGGGATTTGACAACAAGGGCGGTCTTCAACATTGGAGTGTGTCAAAGCAGGAATGGGAGGCATTGAACCTCCTAAGATCAGCTGATGTTAGAGTTTGCAAACAAAATAAAGGAGTTGGTTTGGTAATTATGGACAATTGGGATTATAGATCATGAATGCATGACATTTTAAACTCAGAAGCATATCAAAAGGCCTCATTGAATGAGGTGAACATAGCTCATCAACGTATAAGAAGTGAAACAGAAGAGCTCTTATTTGAAAGGAGAATAGATGTGACTGAATACAATTATTTGTGTATGCCTTTCCCTCAAATGCCTATTTTGTTTGGTATTCCTAAGATCCATAAGGATCTGTACAACTCACCAATGAGATCATTGATTGATGCCAGAAATTCATTCACTATCCTTGTGCCAAGTTGGTTGACATGATCTTAAAGAAATACGTATTGTATGAAAAACAGATCTGTAAGGATTCATGGTCATTTTTACAAACAATTGATCAATTGCAATATAACAATAACCATGCATTCAGTAGATGTTAAAGATCTGTATACATCAATCCCACCCAAACAAGGAATTGAATGGATTAGATTCATACTGATCAAAAATGGGGCAATGACTAGTGAGATTGAATTAGTAACTGAGCTTTTGGATACGATCCTAACGAATAATTATTTCATCTTTGACCAGGAATTCTATCTGCAAAAAATAGGGCATGGGTATAGGCTATGGGTTCCCCTTGTGGTGCCAGTGTGGTGAATTTGGTCATGGTAAAATGGGAAACCGAATACATCTTTAAGGAGGAGAGGATTATGAAGGATATCATCTTTTACACTAGGGTCTTGGATGATGTCTTCATTATCATTGGGGGTGACTTGGGAGAAGCTATGGGTTTAGTTGATTACTTCAACAGTACAACCAACTTCTTGAAATTCACCTTCAATTTTAACAAAGAAGAGATTAATTATCTTGATATTTCCCTAAAGAAGAATATCCCCCACCAGAGCTATGTGTCAAAGATATATAGAAAAAGTACTTACTCTAATTCTTTCCTCCATTTTACCAGTAGCCACCCTTATTATCAAAAACAATCGGTTGCTAAAGGCCAACTAGTTAGGCCCACCAGGATAGTTAGCCTCGAAGAGGACTTCCAAACGGAATGTATGACCTTAAAGGCCATGTTCCTTGTTCTGTGCTATCCTGAGAGCCTGATTGATATGTTGGTCGATGAAATAAGAGTATAAAGGGAGAAAAAGAGTCTTCTCACCTATCCTAGGGGGCCCTCTTTCAATGTATTCCACTATCCACAATAACACATCTCTTGAGACCATAGAAACCATCAACGAATCAATAGGGATCCCCCTGCATTTAATAACTCCATTTAATGCAGATAGTGATTTGGTGAGGTTTATTTTGAACAAGAAATGGGATATAATCAATAGCGATATTGATTTATCACAGAAAGTAAGATGCACACCAAAGATTACCTTTAAGAGAAGACCTACCCTAAAGAACTTACTAGAATCTAATATGGTCAGGAGGCCTAAACAGCAGGGCACGTTTAAGTGCGAATCATGCAAATATTGCAAATATGTGGAAGTAAATTAATTTACTATTGAGAAAGTAGTTTTCAGGATCCTGAATAAATTCAACTGTAATTCGAGATACGTGGTTAACCTAGTTAAATGTCAACAATGCTCAGCGTATTATATAGGCAGGATGGAACGTAGGTTCCGTGAACGCATATATGAGCATCAATATGTGGATAAGTAAGGGCAAAATAGAAAACGCTTTAGCAAAACACGTATCAATAGAACCCAATCACACATTTAAATACCTTGAGATTGACCAGGTTCCGCATGATATTAGAAGGGGAACAGTAGGATTGAAATTAGAGGAACTCGAACTATTATGGTAACTTAAGATGAATGCGTTTAGGCCCCCTGGCTTAAATGATCTATGTTCCATCAAATGCATTCTTAAGCTTAAAAGTTTGGCTAGGTAACTTAGAATTACCTAATGTATTACATATTTGTTTCATAGTTATGTCGGGAAGGTCTTTTGACCTTAAGGGGTCCTCAGTAGATTATGAGCCTATGGCTTGATAATTTAGATTTATTCAATGTTTTATATATATGTCTTATTGTAATTTTGGTAGGTTTCCCCGATTATAAGGGACATTTCACAGTATATGAGTCTATGAATAATGTAGTTATTTATATGATTGATGAATTTAAGGTCCAAGTATGTTTATCTGAAACCTGGTTAAAACCTAACACTAAAGACAATGAAGTGTTACCACCTGGGTACAACATACACAGGCTGGATTGTGCTTCGTGGAAGGGGGGTGGGGTAGCTGTACTCTATAAATCTGAGTTGATTGTCACCATAGATGTAATACAACCTCCTCAGATTAATAACTCTGAGATTCTTGCCACCAAATTGCAACTTAATAAAAATAAATGCATTAATATCATCTGTATGTACATTCTCCCAGGTAACAATATATCTACATTTGAAGATATCCTGCACTGGTTATCATGTCACTACCCCCAAGAAACCCTACTACTTGGAGACTTTAACATAGACTGGGACACCTGTTCCTTAAAATCCCCAACCACCCATATTAACCTGCATGCATTTACACAAATCATATCCACCCCTACCAGGATAGGTAAACCCAACCAAAAAGAAAGTATACTTGACTGGGTTCTCATAAACAGTCACCCCCAACTGTACACCTCTGGTACCCTCCTTAACGGCCTAAGCGATCACCTTCTCACATATGTAGTTAAGCACAAAACCATTAATTCCCAACAACCCTTACTCAGAAAGGTTAGAAACAATAAAAACTTTGACCCTGCCAATTTCCAACAAGAATTAAACTCATGTAATTGGTCTATTCTAAAACACTTCCCCTTAGAGGAAGCAGTAGCATACTTTAACAACATATTCCTTGAGATCCTTGATTTGCATGCACCTGTTCGTTCAAAGAGAACCAAGGAAAAAACTGCACCATGGCTTTGTATAGAGTCTAAACTCAAAATTACTCTTAGAAACAAAGCATGGACTTTATGGTGTTCTTCTAAAGACCCTCAAGATCACATTAAATACAGGCAATCCAGGAACGAAACCAAAAACATCAATTTTACAAGACAAAAAACAATACTACTGTAATTTACAGACAGTAAATCAAAATAACCCTCAGAAGTTTTGGGCAGGTTTAAATAATCTACTACATCCTGGACAAACTTCAACCCCAATCCCTGCTACTACTATTGATAAAACCCCTGAAGATGTTTCTGATAGTTTTAACCAATTCTTTACTGAGACAATTCAAGCCCTAGCTAGCCAACTACCTCATAGCTCCCCTGGTCCTGAAAGTAGCACCCCTAGAAACCTACTTGCATTCAGCTTCCAACCAGTCACCACTTCACTTATCCGTACCTTGATCAAAAAATTAAAACCCACTACACTTTCTGCTGATCAACTCCCTGCTGAGTACCTACAAAAATCAGCTGATGCTATTGCTTACCCCGTCTCAATACTAATCAATCAAACCATAGTAGAAGCTAAAATTCCCACTATCTGGAAAATATCCTATGTAATCCCACTTCACAAAGGAGGCAGTTCTACTGAATTCTCCAATTATAGTCCAATAGCTATACTCTCTCCACTTGCAAAGATTATGGAAAAATGTATTCATAGACAACTCATGCACCACCTAATCCAAAATCGCCTTATGGCAGACGCTCAGCATGGCTTCCGTCCTCATCACAGCACTACTTCAGCCCTCCTAGCCTTTACTAACACCATAAACCATAATCACAACAATAATTATATATCCTCAGCCCTCTTTTTGGATCTTTCCAAGGCATTCGATATGGTTGATCACCAACTTTTAATCCACACCCTGCAAACATTCTGTCTAGATACTGGAGCCCTCCAATGGTTTCAATCCTACCTGAATGGTCGACAGCAGGCTGTCCTCTGGCAGAACAAATTCTCTAACCTTCTACTTAACACCCTCGGAGTACCACAAGGCTCTATACTAGGGCCCTTGCTGTTCTCCAGCTTCATTAACGACCTTTTATACTGTCATCCCAAAAGTCAGCTGTATCCAATATGCTGATGACTCTACTCTGATTTGCTCAGCCACATCTCCAGTAGAGTTATGGTCAGCTACCCAGACCACCTTTAATACAATAGAAAACTGGCTTTCTGAACATCGTCTGATCCTAAATCCCAAAAAAACTAAAATGCTGTTATTTTCACCAACACGTAGGTCTACCACTTTCACTTTTACCATAAAATCAAATGATGGCACAATTATCTCCCCTGACCCATCTACAAAACTATTAGGTGTCATCATAGACAATAATCTCAAATTTGACCTACATGTTAACCAAACTATCAAAACCATCAATAAAAAACTAGGGTCACTTTACAGAATAAAAGCCTTCCTAACCCCTCCAGCTAAAATTGCCATAGCTCGCTCTCACCTTCTTTCAACCCTTCTGTATGCATAACCTCTACTCTCGAATTTGAACAAGACTGTCCTTAACAAACTCTCAATTTGCTACAACCACATTGCCAGGTTTGCCACTGGGCTGCCTTTTAGGACACATCATTGCATCAATCTAAATCAGCTTGGTTGGCTTGAACTACCCAGCCTAATCCAGTATAACTAACTGATTATGGCCTATAAAATCCTCTATAATCCGGACAATACTCCTGCACTTAAAAATATTATCTCCCCCTATAACAATCCTAGACCGCTTCGATCCTCTAACAAACTACTAATTCAGACTAGCAAAATTAATAACGCAGCCGGTGATTCTCTCTTTGCAAACTCTGTAAGCAGAACCTGGAACTCTCTTCCAGCTGATATTACCTTACTTTCCACCTTAGGTCAATTTAAAACTAGACTCAAACAACATTTGTCACTTAACTGGCTATGTCAATGTATCAAGCCTGGCTAACTCTCTCTAGAATGTGTAAAAATCTGTTAACCAGTTTACTGTGTAATTTAATTTAATCCTGACTTGTGCTCAGGATTAACTGTAATCTGTGGAACTTGTTTAACTTGCTTACTTATGTAATCTCTGTAAATAGTCTGTTTGTAATATGTAATACTGATATTATGTAATGCTGTATCTGCTTACCCTTGGAGCTTTTCTCCCCGGGCCTCCGCTGAAAATGGACATGCATCCAGTCAGACTATCCCGGTCAACAAATGTAAAATAAATAAATAAAATAAATTAAGGACCCCCTTCTCCCTTTTTACCATTAAGCTTACATCTGATCTGCATTAAGTACTCCAATGTCTGATTATGCACTAACATCTATTTCTAATACCTATAAAAATATTTGAACCAGAATGTTATTTTATTGCTTTAGTTAACGTCCATATTAGGGTGTAAATATATTTAGTTTTAGTAATACAAGGGCCAGGGAGTAATTGTGTTAGTTATGTGAGTGTCTGGTTGTAGGTCCAAGTGTTCATTTTTGTTGATGGACCTCTTGTCCTCCATCTTTAGGGGGACTTAGTTCATTTTGTTCTAAGTCCCCTGCTTGGACTGCTCCGGTTGGTATTGAGGTACAATATGCGTTGCTTTTCACTCACTTTCTAACAATTATTCTGAGACACCTATCCCTAAGTTCACATTTGATGTGCATGTTGATTGTAGTTACTTGGGGTTACATATCCCCCTGAATAGTCCTGTTATATGTGCCTGAGTGAAGTTGTTATGTATATCTAAGAAGGTAAAATATTTTCTAAGGACTTCAGTGTTCACCATGGTAGATTCACCTTTTGTACCTGATATAGGGGGTACCATTATGCATCCCATTGACAAATGTTATTATTTATTTAAATTCATTTATCCAATTTAATATTCATAATTTTTGCACTGCACAGATGTTTTCCTTTATATTTCTCTTGTTCGGTTAGCCCATTTACAAGTACAAAGACTCCAGATTTTGAATCTCCTTCTTTATTAAATCACCCTGTGTATACCAGAAGGGATGGTTTGGTCCGTCTTCATTCCACTTGAATCGGCGAACGCAGTATATGATCTGTGTTCATACATAAATAAATAATTTACCCGCTGACAGTTTTTTGTCTTTAGACTGGGTTATAAGGCTCATAGGTGGAGTTTGACGAATCCACTCTAGGTGGATTTTGGTATACGCTAATTTTGTCTGTTTTTCCAAGCTGGACCATTCGTTGTGGATTGTAGTGTTTCTGGATCAGCATTGAATGTTTTGTATAGCAGAAAGACTTGGTGTGGGGTGATAAGGTAAGGATAACTTGTGTTTAAGTGGTCTTTCACCTATGTCTAGTGAGTAACATTTACTATAAAACTTTTCTAAATGTTTTAAACGTAAGGAATTTAGGTACATTATCCAGGCTAAGTGTAAGTTTCTTTTGATAACATTTGAACGGTGCAGTTCTCAAGGCAGTGTGTACACCTTGAATGAGTTTTATTCAGTTGAGCCATTGGAATATATGTTTCATTTGCTTTTAACCTGATTTTATGGTGCTTTTAATGTCACTATTTATCATTTGCTTCTTATGATTTACTGGTGACTATATCTCACTGTGGAATATGCTTATCTTTGTATATTTTGTATATATATTCTTAGAGTTGACAGTGATAGGATGCTCAGTGACATTCTGTATTTAATTATTTAATTAATCATTTAATTGTCTAATTAGTTAAGCACAGCTAAGATAGGGCACAACTAGTCATGCGCTGTTCAAACATGAGTATTTTAGTGTGTGCTTTTTCATTTATTGTGTTTTTGTGTCTGAAGAAGTCTGGACTGTGCCCGGATGAAAAGTGTATGTATTAAAAAAGCAGCTTAACGCATCTACAGTTTTCAGCTTCCTTTTTCTTCTTCCAGACTTTTTTTTTTTGAGTTTTAGTAGTTTGAAGCATTTTCTTTGTTTCGGGTATACACAACCTCACAGCCCCCATTCCCTCATTAAGGACTTGTAACAATATCCACACATACACACAAGTGCTATATGTGCATTTGTATAGATGCATGTAGTCAGATATACCTATCAGGCCTACATCATCCTCTGCTAGGATATGTACAACTGTCTGGTGGACAACTGGAATACATACTGTCCATAACAGGGATGACATACCACTGTCCGAGATAAAGTAGGGACAAGTGCCCATTTTGGAGCATTGTCTCCTTAGTGTGTACATGAGAATGGGATCAGTCCTGCACACCTGCACAACAAACACAGAGCTTACATTGTCTACATTCACTACAGACAGTCATCTCCCCTACTGCCCATATGTCTGCAACAGCACAGGAAGCACCTGCATTTGCTCACTTGTGGTGGTCAAGGACACCAGCTATACCAGTGCTGTTAGTATAGCATACTGAATGCCTGACAGAATGGGTGTAGGCTTCACCCCCTGTCTTTCACATCAGTACATCAGGATGTCCACAGTAACTCCTCCATCTCCTATATGTAGGGAATGGGCTATCACTGCCATGTGAAAAGTCATGATATACATCTGCCATGGGAGCCTATCACATCACAGGATGCATCCTACATGACCCCAAGCATAACCTTGCAACACCATAAGGTACTATATTCAAAGGAGGCCTGACTACCCCTTAGACTAAGGTGGGGAGTCAACCACTCAGTCACATGATAGACCTAGCAGCCTAACTAGGCTGTTCTGCAAGGTCATAGCACAGTTTATAGTGAACCCCATTAACAAGGACATTGGCGATCTGCACACACTCCATCACATACAGTTAGGCTTTGTCAAGGAATGGTTCATGTCTGTTACACTCGGTTGATCTCTATGACACAGTTACCAAAGCTATGGATGGGGGGCTGACAGTGCAAACTGCCTACCTTGACCTGTACAAACTCTGTAACAGTATAACCCACCTGGCCATTATAGATATAACACTCCCAAGTATACATCACACCATATGTTACCATAGGGGTAGCACACTGGTGCACTGAAACGACCTACCTATTCCACATAGGGGAATCCACCTCAAGTGGTTGACCCATAACTAGCGGTGTAACCTGTTGTTCTGTGTTTGGACCTCTTGTACACTTCTGAGCTGCAGGTAACAGCCATTAGTGGTTTACTATTATTTCACTGAATTAAACAATGGCAAATTGCTACTAATTAGAAACAAAATGTGAAATGTATAATGTTGAATACAAATAAAGTCTAACTCCGAAGTGGTGAATGTTCAAATTTGACATAATTCAAGTATTCACCACACTTCCGGGAACAGTATTACTGTGCCCTCCCAACCCCTGCTACTTAAATATACAAATTCCGGGATTGCAGTATAGTGAGGGAAAGGGTACATTTCCCGATCCCCACTACAGTGTGATCTGCATCACAATGTCGAACCTTACAACAGCGAATGTGACATTGGGGCATTCGTTTTTTCATTGTGTGAAATGGTACTTTTGCACAAATGTAAATCGAACAAAGTGCAATTGACAAAATTATGTACAGCCGCCATTAGCCTATGTCTGACCATGTCTGTGGATGACTGCATGCTGTGTGCTGTCACCATATTCCCTAATGATATGGACATCTGCCTAGGAGGGTCTCACACAGATACATGACTGTTGACAGATACATGGCCTCAGGCTGCATACCAAGACATGCAGTGTCAACCCCTTTGGGGAGAGTGACATCCCCACATGTTATCACAGTACTAACAACATCCTAGGCATGCAATCAGTTGTGAGGGATCTGTGGACACAGGTCTTTGGCAACATGACATTTGACCACAATGTTGCTTCCAGTGTAAGGTAAACCTTCTACATGGACCAAGTCATACATAAGGGTATGTCAAGGGACATGGGGTATAAACATCCCTATATTCCCCCCAATAAGGCCCATTATTGTGTATAATTCCCTGTTCATCATTCACATCACACAGCACATGCAGAAGCTGGGGACATCACAGAGGTTCCCTACCAGGGAATACCAGGGCCTCCAACATCTACCATACACAGTTTCATACATACTCCTCAGGGGAGACCTCAGTGTGGCATGCAAGGCAATCACAGACTCCACATTGCTGGGACTGCTGCATGAGTGCAACTCATGCTGCACTCTGTTCACACACACACACACACACACACGTGCACACATGCATGCACACACACACACACACACACACACACACACACACACACACACACACACACACACACACACACACACTCTCTCAACCTGGTGTGTGACATGAAATGGGCTTGTTGGCAGCTCAGATGTGTGTCCCACACACTCACCCTGCTGTGGAATGGGCACACTGCCCACATCAGGCAGGGTAGCTATTTACACCTTTGCAGGCAGAACCTGGATAACTGCATGGTTAACTGCACATACACCCTTAGGATACCACCTGTGTCCCTGTTGCCTGGGGCATCAGGTGCTGCCTTCCATACACATGGGCTAACATCAGGCCTAGGCATATGGGTGCTCATGGCCCAAAGCCTAGTAACCTCATATGGTACCAGGTATACCAGTTATGGCCTGAGTGCTGTGACAGACCGTGTTTTTGTGTGTCCACACCCATCACTGCCATCGACTGTTGGGTGTCCCCTATGGGCAATGTTACAGTACCATGTCATCCAGCCTACATCTGACAAATAGGTGAGTGGTACTGGAAGTGCATGTGGACATTCCAGCACCATCTCTGCTGCACAATAACTGAGAGCAGTGCACATGTGGTGTAGGGTGTGGTCCTCGTAGGTGTCTAACATCTGCAGTACCCAGACATTTGTGGAATGTGTACATGTGCCTGATAGATGCAGACCCCCTGCCAGACAAATGTGGTTTGTCTGGACACTGGTTGGACAATAAGTGATGGTTGTCCCCAGAGTTTGGGGAATGTGTCTGTGACATTCCAGACCCCTCAGAACATAGTAATGGTACATTAATATCTGGTACTGTATTCATTCCCTTACATAGTATGCTCAATATGTACTCACTGCTGCTGAAGCAGAGCCACTGTGCCCCCCACTACTACCACCTATAACCTGCTGTCCTGCTGAAGGGGGTCACCAGGTATGCTAGCCATAGCTGTCAGACAATGAGATACAGGTGTGGAGTATACAGTGCCCTTGCCAGAGTACATCAGGAACAGTCAGGGACACCTGGACAATCTTTGATCTAAGCCTGTATGACATTCACAGACTGACAGGGGCTCACTGACAGAACATGATGTGATATGCCAGCTGTATCCATCAGTACTTACTGTCAGACAATCTAGTAGCAGTCATATGTGAGCTGACCATTGCTGGGATGACTCAGGGTCCAGGGCTGGGATCTATGTCACTGCAGACAGAGCCATTAGGGATGGCAGTAGGTACTGGACATCAGACTAACAGCAATATGTCATTCCAAGAAATGTTTTTGAGACCTACTGTTGAAATTCCTATTTCCCATGACTGCATCCCCCCATCTGCATTCCATTACATGCTTAATCCTTTGACATACCTGGTATAGTGCTGTCCTCCTTTGTGAGAAGAAATCCAGTGGTAGTCTCCTAGGAAATTGCAATCTGTCTTCATGAAGAAAGTGTCAGACCTTTTTACTATAGGCAGCAGGTTGCCTTTTGTAGGTAATACTCATGAACAGGTGATTGCCCGTGCACCAATCTGTGACTCCCACTTGCTAATAGCATCCAGAAAGTACAGCTTTGTACCAACCATAAATGTAGATGTTCGAGTGTATACACTGTTGCAGTCATTACACTTGGGGTTATCCTGCCATCAGGCGGTCCCTCAGTCGGCCTGAGTTCCAAAGTCTTGGTCCAGCATCGGTTGCTGTCGCTTCTTCCCTGACGTCAGTGCAACAGGGGTATATAAGCTGCAGCCGACGCCATTTTCTTCAGTTTTTCTTGCCCCAGATGTCAGGTGCCCCCAGAAAGGTAGGCTATGCAAATTGCTAATAAAACATACATATGAAAAGCAATCAAAAACTTTCAGTTACCAGCAAATACTCCCCACAGGTAGTAAAGGGTATAAGACTTAGGTACATACCAGCAAGGAAGAGGGGAAGGAGGGAGGGTAACCTGGACTGCAGCAGTGTATACACTCGAACATCTACATTTATGGTAGGTACAAAACTGTACTATGTTCATCGTGTTACACTGCTGCAGTCATTACACTTGGGTAGAATCTCAAAGCTGAGGTAGGGTGGCTGGTTCTATAAGGCAGAAGGCGTGGCTATAAGGCCCTGCAGCACTGCAGTGGCAAAGCCAACTCTGGATTTAGAGTAAAGAGGAAGATGGCAATGCTTGGTAAAGGTATGTACAGAACTCCAAGTTGCTGCTTCCAAAATGTCCTTGGTAGGTACTCCTCTGAGGTAGGCAGTTGAAATGGCTGTTGCCCTGGTGGAATGAGACCTAATGCTGTTAGGTACAGTTTTCCCATGGTGTGTATAGCAGAAACGTATACAGTGTCCTATCCATTTTGAAATGGTCTGTTTTCAAATGGCTTTTCCCTGTGCTCCTGCAGCATATGCTACAAACAATTGCTCAGTTTTCCTGAAAGCTTTGGTTTTGTCCAAGTAGAAGCGTAACTGCCTGTGTATGTCCAAGGAATGCAGAAGTCTCTCCCCTTTATTCTGTGGGTTTGGATAAAAAGTTGGCAAGTGAATAGTTTGGTTTAGAGCCACACTTGATACCACCTTTGGCATAAAAGTAGGGTTTGTTCTTAAAGACACCCTGTCTTGGTGGAAAATGATGAAAGGTTCCACTGCCATTAGTGCCTGTAATTCTGAAACTCTTCATGCTGAGATTATTGCCAGGAGCAGAGCAGTTTTCCAAGAGAGATATTTTAAATCTGCTGAGTTAGCTGGCTCAAAAGGAGGTAAAGTTAATTTTTCCAACACAAAGTTGAGGTCCCAAGTTGGAGTTGGTGCTCTACGGGGTGGTCTTATGCTTTTAGCCCTTCTGAGGTACTGTTTTAGCAAAGGATTAGAAAAAATAGGTGGGTCCGTGTTGTAATGGGCAGAGATGTGGATCTTGATGGATGAGAAGGAGAGGCCTTTGTCCAGCATCTCAGTTAAATATTGTAGTATCTGAGGAATATTTGGGACAAGAGGGTCAAGGCTGTGAGCCTGGTTCCAGGCACAGAATCTCTTCCATTTATCCGAATAGGCTTTCCTGGTGCTAGGCCTTCTGGCCTCCAGAATGACATCCATAACAGCTTTGGAGAGAGGCATTGCTTGCTTGACTAAGGAATCTGCTCTGCAGCCAGGTTTAAAGTCTTTAGCTGGCTGTGAAGTATCTGATTGTTGTGCTGAGTCAGAAGATGTGGGATTTGAGGCAAAATCCAGGGTGGCCCTTGTGCTAAGTTCTTTAAGATTGGGTACCAGTGCTGGTGTGGCCAGTCTGGGGCAATCCGGATCATGTTTGGCTTTTCTTGCCTGGCTTTTATGAGTACCTTTGGAAGGAGAGGTAGTGGTGGGAAAGCATATACTTGTAGGTTTTTCCAGCTGAATGAGAGGGCATCCACTTTCCATGCTTGTGGGTGGTAAGTCCTTGTGCAGAATTTCTGTAGCTGGCAGTTCATTGGGGATGCAAACAGATCTATGTCCGGGCTCCACCATTTTTGTGTTATCATTCTGAATATTTGTGGATGTATTTTCCACTCATGCGGATCCATGATGTTTCTGCTTAAGTCGTTTGCCAGTGTGTTTTTCTCTCCTGGCAGGAATTGTGCTTGCAGATGAACTTGATAGGTTAGAGCTGTGTTCCACAATGTCATGGCTTGTCTGCAGAGAGGATAAGAATGAGTGCCCCCTTGCTTGTTTATGTACCACATAACTGTGGTGTTGTCTGTCTTTAGTAGTAGTTGTCCTGGATGCAGAAGGTCCTTGAAAGCTATAAGGGCATTTTGTACAGCTAGCATCTCTTTTTGATTGATGTGAAGATGCCTTTGTTCTGCGGGCCACTTGCCCTGAAAACATTTTCCTGCCATGTGTGCTCCCCAGACATAATCCGATGCATCTGTTGTCAGTGTTTGCCTGGCTGTGGGTTGAGTGAAAGGCTGTCCCTTGTTGAGGTGACATGCTTGAGCCCACCATTGAAACTCCTGTTGAAGGCAAGGAATTAGTGGTATTACTGTTTCCAAACTTTGACAGTGTTGAGACCAGACACTCTTTAGGTACCATTGTAGTTTCCTCATATGCAGTCTGGCATATGGAATTAGTAGTATGCAAGATGCCATGTGACCCAAGGCCTGCAGAATTTTTCTTGCAGGGAGTTGGGTCTTTGTTGTCATCAATTGAAAATATTGAGTCAGATGTCCTTGCTTGTCTGGCATGAGATAAGCCATCTCGGCCGTTGTATTCAAGCTCGCACCCAGGAATATTATCTCTTGTGAGGGCACTAGTTTTGACTTCTTTTCGTTTACTATGTACCCTAGGCAACTTAATAACTTTTTTACAAATGCCAGATGTTTTAGAAGAATGTTCTTGATCTCTGCTTGAATCAGGCAGTCGTCCAGGTACGGATAAATTTGAATTCCTTTCTGTCTGCAAAATGCAATTACTGGTGCTAGGCACTTTGTGAAGACCCTGGGCGCAGTAGATAAGCCAAAGGGCAGTGCAGAGAATTGGTAGTGCATTGAACCAGCTATGAATCTGAGGTATCTTCTGCAGATTTGTCTGATAGGGACATGCAGGTATACCTCTTTGAGGTCCAAAGTTACGAGCCAAGCCTTCTTGCCCAGCATGGGAAGAAGCTGCTATAGTGTCAACATTTTGAATTTTGGAACATCCAGGTAAGTGTTTAGAGAAGAAAGATCCAGAATGGGCCTCCAGGCTTTGTCCTTTCTGGGAACCAGAAAGAGTCTTGAGTAAAATCCTTTTCCTTGCTCCTGTGTTGGTACCTTTTGAATAACTCTCATGTCCAAGAGTGCTGTAATTTGTCTTTGAGCCTCTGCCCATTGATTTGGTGGCAGCTTTGGCATTCCTTTTAGCCTTGGCAGAGTGTGAAAGTGGAACCTGTAACCTTGAGATACAATGTTGAGAACCCGGAATGAAAGCACACATAGGCCTAGTTCAATGTAGCTTAAGAAGTACGGACACCTAGGTTTAGCGCTTTCATTCACTTTATTTTACGTGAACTTCTTCAGAAACAACTCACTTCACCCCACAAGCACTTTTTATATAAAAAAAATAATAATCACATGTCCAATGATGTCAGAAATTGATTAATTAAATAGAAGTTATGTTCTTACCATAACGTTCCATGTTAGTTGTCTTCTTCTCGCCTTCTTCTTGCTGGATGGGTTCGGAGCCGACCTCGGCCCGACTGCCACTCTAAAAGCTCGAGAGTTGGTTCCACCAGCTCGAGGCTCCCCTTATATCCCACAATGCTAGGCGTGAGTTACCTCAGATCTCGTTTGTAAGCTAGGCCCAGCTTAAAATAGTAACAGAATAACTATAAACAAAGTCCACATCTATAAACCAGGGAGAAGAGAAGGGTGACCTACATCCTGATCCAGGAAAATATGCACAGTAGCATATACCTAAAGTAAGAGGTGGTAGAAAGAGAGGTCACAATCAACACTCCTCTAGGTCTGTCCAGGCCAGGGGGAAGGAGGGTGGGACGCAAGAAGAAGGCGAGAAGAAGACAACTAACATGGAACGTTATGGTAAGAACATAACTTCTATATGTTAAGTTGTCTATCTCGCCTTCATTCTTGCTGGATGGGACCGTCCCTAGCACCTTGTCCCGGTGGCCTAACGGACCAGACTCTTGAGAACAGTGGAACCAAAGTTAGCTCTATGCCTAGAAGCTAAATCCAACTTATAATGAGAAATGAAAGTGTGAGGAGTAGCCCAAGTAGCCGCTGCACAAATGGTGTCAATAGGCAGTCTGTCTTGGAAGGCTATAGAAGTAGCCAAAGCTCTGGTGGAATGGGCTTTAGGTTTGTTAGGCAGCTTTTAGTGTCTAATTTCATAAACAAGGGAAATCAGAGATGTTAGCCATCTAGATAATGATACCTTTGAAACTGAAAGTCCCTTTCTGCCTTCTGCATAGGAGACAAACAGCTGGTCAGATTTTCTGAATTGTTTGGTTCTATCCAAATAGTACCTTAACTGACGATGAACATCTAGCCAATGCAATTTTTGTTCAGACCTATTAAAATATTCTGGAAAAAACACAGGGAGATCAATGCTTTGATTAAGGTTAGGCCGAGGCTATCTTAGGTAAAAAGGACGGGTTAGTTCAGAAGATACCCTGTCCTTATGGAACAACAGATAAGGAGGTCGACAGCTGAGTGCATGAAGTTCTGAAACTCTTCTAGCTGAAGTAATAGCTACCAGAAAGAGAGTCTTCCATGATAGCAATTTTAAAGAACAGGAGGCTGCAGGTTCGAAAGGGGGAAGAATCAAAGAACTAAGAACTAAATTTAGGCCCCAAGGAGGAGGAGGATTTCTTATAGGAGGTCTGAGTAGAAAAACTCCTTTCAAAAAGGCTTTGCAAAGCTTGTGAGACATTATGGCAGAGTCTGAAATGCCCACATGAAAGTTAGAAATAGCTGCCAGTTGAACTTTAAGAGTAGAAGGAGATGAACCTGCATGGAAGAGTTCAGCTAGGAAATCAAGGACCATTTGGATGGAAGCAGTGAAAGGATCTATGTCCCTTCCTTGAGCCCAATAGGCTAAACGCTTCCACTTACTCAAATAAATCTTCGAAAGTGGAAGATTTATGGGAAGCTATCAAAATATCTCGGACAGAGTGAGATATTTGAGGAAGCCTGGCTAAGGTTGGAACTGGAGGAACCAAGCAGTGAGGTTCAGAGAGGGAAGGGAGCGATGAAACTGACCCGACTGATGGATCAAAAGATCTGGAACTAGGTCCAGATGCCAAGGTCGCTCCAACAGAAAAATGATGAAGAAAGGGGAACCAAACTTGTCGAGGCCAGTAAGGAGCAATGAGGATCAACGAGGCCTTCTGAGCGATAGCTTTCTGTATCACTTGAGAGATTAGTGGGAAGGGAGGAAATGCATACAGAAGTCCCCGGGCCAAACTTGGACTAGAGCGCCTCTGCTGGGTTGGCCTGGTAAAGGAATAGGGTGAAATAATCTCTGCACTTGCTGTTTTGGGGAGTAGCAAAAGGTCGCAGCAAGGCTGACCCCACTTGAGAAAAATTTCTCTCACAACAGAGTCTTTCAGAGACCACTCGTGAGGCATGAGGATAGCTCTGCTCAATTTGTCCGCGATTTGATTGGACTTCCGGGATGTGCGTTGCTATCAGAAACCGCTGAGAAGAAATCGCCCATTGCCACAGTCTGAGTGCTTCTCGACACAGGGTAGGACCTGGTTCCGCCTTGTTTGTTGATATACCACACTACAGACATATTGTCCGCCTGGATTGCTATCGTTCCCAAGGGAAGAGAGTCTTGAAGGGCTTGCAACGCTAAAAGCACTGCTCTCATCTCTAGAACATTTATGTGCAAGTGGCATTCGTCTGGTTGCCATGTGCCCTGGACAGTTCTGCCCTGATAATGCCCCCCCCACCCGATCAGGGAGGCGTCCGTTGTCAGAGTAGCAACCGGAGGGGAAGGAACAAAGGGTCTTCCCAATAAGAGCTGAGGGGAAGACATCCAACACAGAAGATGATTTCTGCATGTTTGCGTAATCATAATCGTGTGGGACATCGGAAGTTGCTGGTATGACCATTGCGTGAAGAGCATCCATTGAAGGATTCTCATGTGGAATCTGGCTAATGGAAGCAGAGGTATGGCAGCTGCCATAATCCCCAACACTTTCAGAACTAACCTGGCTTTGATTCTGTTGCTGCTGAAGAGGAGCGAGACCAGTTTGTCTATGTCTGTTATTCTCTGATCTGTTAGTCTCGCAGACATGTTGACTGTGTCTAGATTTGCGCCTATGAAGGTAATAGTACGACAAGGCGACAAAACAGACTTTTCGCAATTTATTGAGATGCCTAAATTTTGACAAATGCGAAAGGTGTAGTCCCTGGCCATTAGAAGAAGATGCTTGGTGGGAGCTGTGAGGAGCCAGTCGTCCAAATATGGAAACACCTGGAATCCTTGACGTCTCAGGTGAGAAGCTACCACTGCCATGCATTTGGTAAACACCGGGGCAGTGGTGAGACCAAAGGGCAGGGCCCTGAATTGAAAATGACTGGTTCCCAGCCTGAAGCGGAGAAATCTTCTGGAGCGTCTGTTCATTTTTATGTGATAGTACGCATCCTGAAGGTCTATAGAGCACATCCAGTTTCCCTTTCCCAATAGGGGAAGGATGGACTGCAGCGTGACCATCCCAAATCTTGTTTTCTTGACTGACTTGTTCAAGATACTGAGATCCAAAATTGGTCTCCAGTCCCCTGTTTTCTTTGGAACTAAAAAGAACCTGGAGTAGATTCCGGATCCTTGCTGGTCTGCTGGAACTGGCTGAATTGCTCTTTCTGCAAGCAGCTTTGAAATTTCCAAAGCTCCAAGATCGCTTTGAGTGGTGGAACATCTGGAAGGGATTTTTTTGATTGGTTTGGAATGCGAACGAAGGGAATGGAATAGCCTTCGGAAATGATGGACTGTACCCATTTGTCTTGAGTCAGGGATAGCCAGGCTTCTGGGTACAGAGACAATCTTCCCCCGACTGCCTCCGAAGGTGGGCAGTCGGGCAACACCTCAGGGATGCTGAAAGGGCTTATCAGAGAAGGCTTCTCGATTGCCCTGGTTCTGTGGACCCCCCCTGCCTCTAGGGCGACGTCTACCATTATTGTTCCCCTCTGCCTCTGGCGGGAACCGACTCTGTCGCCAGGCTAAGTCCCTTGAGATTGTTTTCGAACCACATTTTTCCACTTTTCTGGCCTTTGGGGTAAGGCCTAGAAGGAGTGGAGAAACGGACTCCGACGGCAGAAAGAGTCTTGCCATCTGCCTCGCACCTAGTCAAGGTTTCTTTCACTTGAGGACCAAAAAGAGATGATCCATCAAACGGGGAATTAGTGAATGACGTTTTAAAGGGGTCCACAAAGTTGCATAGCCGCATCCAGGCATGCCTGCGTAAGGCCACACCTGTCCCTGCGGCCCTGCTTGCTCCATCAGCCGCATAAGAGAGCAGGCATGGAGGAGTTAGCTATGGAGTTCAGGGTAGCCAGCTGAGTGTTCATCTTGTCCTGAAAACCCGCAGCCGTAGGATCCTTCAACATGTCACTCGCTTCTTTGATCAAGTCCCTTTGAAGACAAGTAAAATGGCATAGGTAATTCAGCTTAACGATAGCAAAGGTCGCTGACGAGAACATCCGCTTCCATACCTGTCCATAGACCTAGATTCCTTGTTAGGTGGATGGACAGGCACTGAAGGATCAGCTAGTTCCTTCTTAGTGGCAGCAGCAACCACCATAGCATCCACAGAAACTCCTTTTGTCAGAAATTGTTTATCTGTTGGTGCCGTGATAAATTTTGAGGGTCTCCTGGGAGTGGGGTCCACTGAATCAGGCGCCGCCCATGCCTTTTGCTACCACCTGCATGAGGGGGTCAAAGGGGAGACACCCAGGAGGTGGAAGGGCGAGAGCCAAACGCCTCAAGGTACACAGATTCATCCTCCGAAGGGTTGAGGGCTGGCCAATTCCCCTCTGCTTGAGGATTTCTAGAATGTCTGCAAATGAGACATCTTCAGAAGGGGAACGGGGGGAACCCTCGGAATCCTCTAAATCTGTGTCAGAGGTGACGGACTCAGGTGAGTCTATGTGTTTCCTCTTACACTTTCTCTTCTGAGGGGGCTCTTCTGCCAAATCAGGAGAGGCCTCAGAAGAGGATGAGATCCCCACAGGGGATTCCTGAGGAGCTGGCTCTCTGCAGTCTGGAATGAGGGAGTGAGTCGACTTGACCTGAGGCACCGAAGAGGGAGGGGCGGACGGAGCCGACTGTGGAGCTGAACCAGGTTCCAACACACTCCGCATGACCTCGAACGCACCCCTGTCAGGCAGAGCCAGAGGTCCCCGCTCCGAAAAGCTAAAAACCTCCCTCGGCACCGACAGTGATGGCTCCGAGGCCGATGTCGGAGCCGAACTCACCAGCGCCGAAGCTCCGAGAGGGAGAGCGGGGTCGGACAAGGGTCCGATGCCACTCACCCCCTCGGAGCCGACGAGGGAAGTCCGGCGCCAAGATTCTTCTAAGGAAGAAATCGGAGCCGACGACGGAGCCGAAGACATCTGTATCGGCTCCGACGCTACCACAGTCTCGGTTCCGAAACGCCTCGGCTACGAGCTCAACGGAGTCGGAGGAGGAACATAATGGGGGACAGGGTCAGGCATCGACTGATGAGTCGGGCTCTGAAGCATTTGGGCCAGTGCCTCAGACTTAAGAAGTCGACTCACTACCCTCTGAAGGTCATGGTCCGAAAGCCTCGATGACCTAGAGGAGTGAGATCTATGGCTCCGTTCAGACAGCAAGGGAGATGCTGGAGCCGAATGAACAGAGCCAAGGGACGGTGACCTGGACCTCTTTCTAGATGTCGGTTCTGAAGGTCTAGTCGGAACCGACAAAGGAATTTCCAATACCTCGGCTCCAGCCGGAGCCGAGGAAACCACAGAAACTTCAGTCTGAGACTCATCGGCTCCAGCCGGAGCCGATGTAGACGGAGGTTTTGAAGCCTTAGGTCTCGGCTCAGATGCTGGAGCCGAAGACCTAGAAGCCTTGGAGGGTTTTCCCGAAGGAACAGTAAGGGAACCCTCAGGCTTAAGTAAACCTCTTAAAATAAGTTTATTTTTTTCTTTCCTGCAGGACTCTGGGGCTGAAGCCATGGCAAACAGCACAAGAGTCCTGCAGGTGTAAAGGTCCCAGGCAGTACACACAAGAAGTGTGACCGTCTGTCAGAGACATTTTCTGACAGCACGAGTCACACTTCTTGAAGCCTGAGACCTTCGAATCCTTGGACATGACAAGGAACAAGTGTAACCACACACAAACACAAGCACACCGATTACACTTAAAAAACTAAAAACAGAAATTAAACTAAGAATTTAGTTGTTTAATGTATAAATTCCCTACAAAAACACACACACTCCAAGGGAATAGGAGGACCCGAAGGCCTAAGGGAAGAACTATAAGTTCTTAGGTAAAAAATTAAAGAAAAACTAGATTAAAGGGATAAAAGACCTTAAAGGTAAGGGGAAACTGTAAGGAAAACTAAATTAAAGGGTTTAGACTCAACTTTTTAAACTAGTTCCTACACTAACCTGAAGCCGGTGAAGCAACACGTCTCGATAGCTGTAGCGGCAAACGAGATCTGAGGTAACTCACGCCTAGCATTGTGGGATATAAGGGGAGCCTCGAGCCGGTGGAACCAACTCTCGAGCTTTTAGAGTGGCCGAGTCGGAGCCGAGGTCGGCTCCGAACCCATCCAGCAAGAATGAAGGCGAGATAGACAACTTAACATCATTTCTTAAAATACAATACTCATATATATATATATATATATATATATATATATATATATATATATATATATATATATATAGACTTTACTAAATTGTTAGGAACTATAAAAAATGCCATGAAATTAATAATTAATTCATTTAATGTGTAAAAAACACTTTATATTAACTGATTCATTCAGTCCAGGAGCTTGATCTGCTCCTAAGTATACCTGCCACAATGATTCCTTACATTCCAATATGACCTTACTGTCTCCTATAAAAGTTCCCTGAGGAACACTATCTAAGACAGAAAAGGTAAATTTTTTGAAATTATTACATGTAGTAGAATGCCTACCCAGTGCATTAGCCAAATCTTTCTTCTTAATGGCTAAAAGATGTTCACTAATTATTTTCTTGAAACATCTAGTGGTCATTCCTATATAATATCCAGGACATGACAAACACTGGGCTATATACACTACCATTTCACTATGGCAAGTATAATAATTTTTGGACCAATGTGTCTTGTTTATAGGAGAAAAATATACTGAAGAAAAATTACTAATGTATCTACACTGTCTACAGTTGTGACATGCATAGGTGCCTTTAAATTTAATTCTACTTTCACTAAATAAACTTGTTTGATTTGCTCCTTTTTCTAACATACTTTTAATGAATACAACCTTCTTAAAAGTGAAATTAGGTCTAGTTCCTATAGCTTTAGTTAATTCCTGATTGCCCAACAGTATCTTCCAATTGTCTATTATAATATTTTTAATAAGCCACATTTCATTGGAAATAGGCAAAATAAAAGCACTTAAAAATTCTTTATTAGGAACTACCGTGTTAATTATAGAAGGTAATTGACAAAGGGATAAAATAGGACAAGCTTTGCCCTTCCTTAGCCTCATTACTTCTTTTTCAATAAGTTCTAACCATGCTACTTGGTAGCCTCTTGCCACAAAAAGTGTTTTCAAAACTTTTATCTCATTAGTAAAAATAGTATCTTGTGATGTTAATCTACTTAATCTGATAAATTGCCCCTTAATTACTCCTTTTTTCATATGCAACGGATGCAAACTTTCTCTGTGCAAATATTGATTTGCAAATGTAGACTTTCTATAAATTTTACTAACAAATTTTTAGATGTTAAATCATAGGTAAGGTTTAAATCAAGAAAATTTAAGATCATACCATACCCTCCTACAGAAAATTTAAAAAAATTTGTAGTGTTGTTTAAATAACTTACAAAATTGTTAAATTCTTCAAAGGTACCATGCCAAAGAAAAAACAAATCATCTATGTAACGACAGTAAAATAAAATATTTTCACTGTAATTACTATTATCAATGAATTTGTTTTCCCAATTTGCCATCACTAGGTTGGCATATGCTGGAGCTACTCTTGCACCCATTGCAACCCCTGAAATTTGCTTGTGTAGATTATCATCAAATTTGAAAAAATTATTATCAAGCACCAATTCCATTACTGCACACACAGTATTAATCTTGCTGTTATGTAAATTACTGTGTTTTGATAGATATTCTCTCAGATATTCAATTCCTATCTCCTGATCTATACAAGTATATAGGGACACTACATCCAAAGATGCCATACAAAATTCTCTATCTGGCAGTTGTAAATCTCTTAATAACTCAAGCAAGTGCCAAGAATCTTTCAAATGATATTTGGACTCCTGTACAATTGGGTTAAGAATATAGTCCAGCCAAAGAGAAAGAGTTTCAGTCTTAGATTTGTTAGCAGATATAATAGGCCTAAAGGGGGGATTTAAACTGTTCTTCTGTATTTTAGGAATACCAAACATAACAGCCATTTTTGGATGTTCTACCTGCAAAAAAGTATAAGTCTGGTGGTCCAATTCACCTTGACAAAACATATCAAACAAGCTTATATCTAATCTCAAAAGACTCTGTTGAATAAAAATGAAATCTACCTTTTGATATGTTTTTTCATCTCCTAATAGATCTCCCATTGATTTGATATAATCTCCTTTATCCATAATGACTGTATTACCCCCCTTGTACTTACAATCCACCACTGATAGGTACATTACAAGTATTCCAAAATATATGTGAAGTAGGTATTAGAGCTATACAACCTGTAAGAAATGAGAACAACTTGAATGAATCTGAATTAAAGGCATTAAAGGTTCTTAAGGAGAACAGTCAAATAAGAGTAATGAAGGCTGACAAGGGGGGTAAAATAGGAATTGATTCCTCAGCATCAGAATCCTCATAAGGGGGTAAATCTGAATCTGAAGAGATGGATACCTGGTCGGATGAGTCATAATATGTATCCTGTCTACGCCTTTTATCAGGAGGGGGATGGGACCTCCTGATCAGGGTGATTAAGTCTTCGGCCATTTCGAGCATTTGTTTCTCAGGCATGGAGGCCTGTCCTGGTGAATGTTGAATTTGTTTCTCTGTTTTTAAAGGAGTTTTAGACTTAGCAGAAGATTTAATGGTTAACTGAGTAGGTCTGAAAACACCCTCTGAAGCTACGGGTTGTTCAGCTACTCCGGATCCCTCTGAAGGGTTAGTTTTGGTAGGCTGTAAATCTGGTGTGTCCGAAGGCCCAGCCATCTCCACGTGGGAGTCAGAGGCGGCCTGAGATTCTAAAGAAGCGGTCGTCAGGGGCTGCAAAGGCACCTCGCTAAAAACCGGAGAACCGGTGACTGGCCTAGAAGAGGCTTTATCGTCAGTTTTGGGCCTCAGATGCCTGTCCTTGTCTTTGCGCTTTTTGTGTATTCCGGTCATCGGCTGTTCTGACGGCATGGTATAATTGAATTTTCTGCCAAAATAATGTCGGGCAAAATCAAACCGACGTTTAATAGTGTGCTTGTTAAACCTAGCACAAAACCGACAACCTGTGACGTTGTGGTCTGGGCCTACGCATGGGATACAATAATAATGGAAATCCTTATGAAGTATTTGCTTCCCACAAGAAATACAGTTATTAACTTTTACTGACATCGGTCTGAGGCAAGAAAAAGTTTCCCCAATGGGGTACTTAGCTTTGTAGAAGACTTCGGTTCTGGATTCGGAAATGAAAATCTCAGGAGTCGGCCGACTGGCACTTGCGAACTGCTTTTGCTTTGGGCACCACACGGCAAGAAAGACTGAAGAAAATGGCATCGGCTGCATCCTATATACCCCTGTTGCACTGACGTCAGGGAAGAAGCAACAGCAACCAACGCCGGACCAGGACTTTGGAACTCAGGCCGACTGAGGGACCACCTGATGGCAGGATAACCCCAAGTGTAATGACTGCAACAGTGTAACACGATGAACATCAGCTGGGTTGCCTTTTCATTAGCCAATGGCATGGCAACACAGTGCTATAACTAAGGTCTTCATGTAGGCCTTGCCCCCTTTCCTGGCCTGTGAGGAGGATATTACTGATGTGTGGAAGCTACAGCATCACAGAGGGTAGGCAGAAATACTGTCCACTGTTTGGATTGATGTGTTATGTCCACAATTTTGCATGCTGTGTCTGACCACTGTTAATAGACTTTCAGATTCTCTAGCAGTGTGCTGTTATGTGTGTTGGGGTCAGTAAGGAGACAGGCAGATGTGAGTGTGATACATCCTTTTTATCTGAATGTGCATGCTGCTGCTGCAGTTGATGTTGGTCTAACAGCTGTGTATGTTTGTAGGGGGAGACTGTGACACATGTCCCTTTCACCTGAGGATTCCCCCCAACCTTTTATGTATGGGCATTGTGTGTATGTCCTGTTCTAGGTGTTTGGGAGGTATGTTAGGTCCTTAGCAGGTAGCTGAACATACTGCTGCATGTATAGCAGGCCGCATCTGCTGCATTCTGGACAAGAGTCAGACTAGGGATTGTGAAGACATTGGGGGACAGCAAGCTGTTACTGTCAGTGAGGGAGCGGTGTCAGCTGTCATGTCACAGCATGGCCAGGTTGAGGGTACCCCTAACAGTCCAGGTGAAGCATGTGCCTCTGGTACATATGTTATGTAATAGTGACATCCAGAGATTAGTAGGCAACATTTAAAACATATATTCATATTTGTGAAATGTGTCCCCACCCTGCAGGCCATTAACTTGCTACTGTGGGTGCCAGTGACTCTGGTGGCAGCAACCAGTTTTGCTGGACATTGCAGGGCATAGTTATTCCTATGTTGTACTGACATGCATGTAGTTGTCATGCCACAGACTGGACTGTGGGTGTCCAGATGTGACACATGCTAGGAATGTAACAGATAAAGCTACTGAGTCATTATTATGGCAGGTGTATTTGTACGATATATGTGCATGCATACAGTGTGTTACACATGATTGGCATGGACGTGTGTTCTGATGGGTATGACGTGCGACACTGAGCTGTCTGTCATGATTTTGTAACCCCAATCTGCACTGCCTTGTCAGTATGTCAGCACACAGCATAGGTTTTATGAAAACCCTGACAAAAGTAGGGAGCACAACTGTGGACATTCTGCAACAGTCTGAGCAGTTGTCAGCTCTACCTGATACTGAAGGCCTCCCGTACATATAGAAGCATTTATTTGTCTGTGTACTGGTTCGGTGTCTCTGTCAGAGGCCCAAGTACACTGTGATTTGTCCCAGTATATATAGGAGTAGTGTGTCACTGGCAATCAGGACATGTTTGTAAAAACACTAGCTATTCTCCAGAGCTGAGCTGGTCTAGTGGGCTAATGCACTATGCTGTAGTCAACAAGGTCCTAGGTTCAGTACTTGGCAGGGTTAGAAATTTCTGTTGATGTGACATCACCGAATTGCTTGATATAGTTACAGAAACACTAGTTATTATCCAGAGCTTAGTGGGCTAATGCACTATGCTGTAGTTGACAAGATCCTGGGTTCAATACTTGGCAGGGTTAGAAAGTTTTGCTGATGTGACATCACTATAATGCATATGTTTATAAAAACACCAGTTACTCTCCAGAGCTGAGTTGGCCTAGTGGGCTAATACACTATGCTGTGGTTTAGAGGTCTGGGTTCGAGACTTGGAAGGGGTGATTATTTTATTGATGTGGATAACAGTGTCAGAATTAGATGAGGTGATTAAAGCAGTTTTAAGCGGGTTTGTGTGACACACCATGATGCTTAGCGGAGCTTAGTCCTGCTTAAACCAGCACTAATTTTAAAAAACGGAAAAGGGGGGGTGATAGGAAAGTGGTGAAATGGGGGTAAGAGGGGGGAAAACATGCTGAAAGGCAGGTAGGGATGTGCAGGACGAGTGTAGGAAAGGACCATAGCTTTCCATTTCTTGTACAGCAACAGCTGCGCCTGTTGTGGACAGTTTGGAATTTGGAGCCTCAAGGGGTGTGGGTGACATAACCTTGTTGATTAATTGCTGGGATGATTGATTGATAGCAGTGTACATGGGGGTGAAATGCAGAGCTATGTATGGGGCAATATTTTTTGGGACAGATGCACTTTTTTTTAAGGTGAGAGTGGAATGTTTGGGAAGGGATATAGCTATGCATGGGGAGGTATGCTGTGTAGGAGAGGCAGGCAAATGAGATAGACAAGACAGCAGACAGGGTAAACACCTTGGACGGGGAGGGTGGTTGGGAATCAGATGACCAAGTGCCCCCAAATGGAAACAGTGGGACTGAGGTCACCACTCATGAGCAGTCACCACTGCACTTTCACGACCCTGAAGGTAGCTGTGCTGGGGCTGGGCATTGGGGCCAGCCTGCCCCTCGAGGTGCACCAGTCTGTCCTCAAGCTGGAGCAGTCAGTCATCCAAATCCAGCTGGATGACCCTGTTCATCATCCCTGGAAACTGATGGTGGGTGACAGGATCCTCTCTGCACCTGCACCCCAGGGCAGCTCCACCCAAGGGTGGTGCAGGACCTGTGGAGGAGGCAGCTCCAGGTTGGGTCCCAGATGTGCTGGGACCTGGTGCCATGGCCAAATGAGGTGGGACAGGCGGATCCGCTGTGATCATCCTACCCAAATGTGGTATGGTGTTGAGATTTCTCAAAATGTATTGGTTAGTCATGAACAAAACATTTCAACGTTAGTTATAACAGAATGCATGGGTGCTCCAATTAAGCCAGAACAATAGAAATGCATAGCATACAGAACACAGACATAAATGGAATAACAGTCATTATTGTAACAGCTTGCCAGTAACAGTTACAGCAAAAGGCCAACAATGGTGGAATTTCAACAAGATATGTTAGTATGCAACCATTGAAATATATAACCAATAATACAACACAAGGCCCAACATTTGGTTTTGAGAACATTTGTGGAAATGAAACCATACCCATAGTATAAGAATAATAATTTGTGATGCAGATAAAGGGTGGGGGGAGAAAAAACATTCCATTAACAACTATATAGGCTATATTTTTCACAACAGTACTGCTCAATAGTCTGCAGGTCTGCCCTTACTTTACATCTACATGTGCCCTATAGCTTCTGTAGCATGTACATACCTCTCAAGCTTTCAACATGGCATAGTATGGGCCAAGCTGTAAGAACTATAGGTACATAACTACAGGGGACTCATACATGTCAGGGTAACATGTATGACTAACAATGTGTACCGTGCACTGATGTGTGTGTGTGCTACTGGCATACTTTAACTGAATTTATATATTGTGTCCAAGGTTATTGGCAAAAGTGATCACTAGCCATGACAACATGACACTTGAGAGACATGTAACGTGCACAGAGCATGGAGTATATACCTATCCTTGTGTCATTCATAGGCATGGGGACAAACTATCAGCACACATTCACAGATTCACCAGTCATACAGCTGTACCAACAGTAAAACATTTAATTTGTCTAACTCATTTGGAACACTAGTGTACTTCATGACGTTTTATTTAAAGGAGACTTATCAACTTGCTGAGCACTGCTGTTTACACACTAGTACATCTGGACACAGACTATTAGTATACCCTTCATACAGCTACTACAGACATTTCTTTACCTGTAAGTACTGTGGAGAAAATATCTGTTAACATTACATGACTGTTTATATAAATAGTCAAGACTACTTGTCTGTTAATATAAATACATCGTAGTACTGATCCCTGGATTCAAACCCTGGTCTGTGTGTGGAAAAATTAACAACACATGTATTGCTTATCACACTGAGCTACTGGGCCACTGCTATGTGCTGGTTGACTGATTTGTGCCTAAAACTCACCTGGTGACAAAGTCTGAGCTGATAATACAGGTAGGGTGTCAAAGAAAACTGCAGTGACAGTTGGACATACATCCATGAAATTCATGCATGACAGCAATAGAAGGTGAAGTGTGTATTAATAGTTGGAATGCAGGTGCACACATTTAACCCCTAGTAGATGGGAATATGCGTGATCTGTACAGACCATATTGGGGTACTAGGTTACCTACCCAACCCATATACATTTGCAGATGGTATATTTGCAGTCTACAGCTATTACAGTCTCATAGTTGCCTGCATCAGTGTACCTATGTTCAGGAAAGCATATAGCTGAAATGCAAAGGTTAACACAAGACAATCCTGAGGGAAACACACTATAATACCTTACACATTACTATTCAGGGTTCAGATCTTAGTGCAGAACATATATCACATTATATTCTATCTTGTTATATAGCTCCATATCTACACTTTAGCATAACAGTTCTTTATCAGCCAAACTTCAGTCACTTCATGGTGTCATAGCCATATTTGTGTGGAGCACCTGTAAAATTGGATTTCTTCAACAACAGACCAGAATATACACAACAATTGGGAGAAAAAAGCTTTATTGAGCGTGACATGACACAGTGATTTATTTCATTCACAATTCTGACTGCAGTTGTACCGTACATCCTGTGGATGATGAATGAATATCATTTATTACCTTCACATTTTCAATCACAGTGTACTTTATTACAAGATCCTTAGTATTAATACAGTATATACTTATGTCATTACTGCACACTATTACTACAGTATCTGCTTTCTTTCATCAATAGCAGCATGTTTGATGCCTTCATCTGTATTGCACAGTACCTGGCATTACTCACTTATATCAGTCTGGGTCTAAGAACACATTCATTCCTGTACACTCAGAATGGACTATACCTACTGGCAGTTACCAACATATTCTTTCTTATTTATAGTACTATATATTGGAAGATAGATCTGTACTGACCACACAGTTGGCACATCCTCGCTAGGGGCCCTGTGTGACCTCCAAGTTGAGAGCCCTCTCCGTTGCAGCTGTGGGGGAAAACACACCATTATGCATACCTGTCTATCAGATATTCATACTACAATTTGATAAATCACCAGTTCCTGTATTTACAAACTTCTGGGGCATTCCAGTTCTGAGCATTTTGGATCCATTGTGCCAAGACCCCCCTTCCTTCACTTTGGGTCATCATAATGACACACCTACTCACCAGTGTGGGGGATTCCAGTAGCAGTGGTGAGGTCACGTGCCAGATGGTCCTAGGCCTCGGACTTGTATTCAGAGCCCTGGTACTTGTCCTGCTGCAGTCTGTTGTCATGGTCTTTTATGAGGAGCCCAACCATGACCCTAAACTCCAACATACGACAGCACTGCAACAGACTCCAGTCATAGCTCCTGCAGTGATAAAACTGCAACAGGTTCTGGCTGTATTCCCACCTGTTCAGTTTAAATAAGGCTGTTTTCCCACCCTTTGCCGCCATTAGTTGTTTTAAAAAAATGCTTAGCTCCACTTAGCACTGCGCAAACCCGCTTAGCTGAGCTGAGGACTGCTTAAAGTGGGACTGCTTAGCAATGCTCAAACCAGCTAAGCAGAGCTAAACATTGCTAAGTATTGCTAAGACAGGTCCCGTTTAAGCATTGCTTAGCTTGGCTTAGCAGTGCTTAGCAAAATTTAGCTAAAGGCAAGCAAGATAATTAAATAATAAAAAATATATATATTGACATTAATTACTCATTACAGATACTTTATTATTATGTGTATGTATTTACTTTACATGACCTAACCCTATGTACTTTAAGTTACTTTGGGGTGTGACTGCACTGTATTGGACACATGTTTAACTGGAGGTTTTCACCTCATATCTCCACTGACACTGGGATTCTGGACCAGCTGCATTAACCCAGTTAACAAATATCAATAACGTCAATAAAGAAAAAATAAAAATGTATACAGAAATGCTTTCCAGTGTAAAAGCTGAATGGCCTGCCTGGGTATTCGAACCGTGCACCTACTGCACTCAAAGCCATAACTCTAAACATTCAGCTAACTTGGATGTGAAGGTTTCAACTACACATTTCTATATAGCCTTTCATTACACTTAAGCATTGCTGACCAACACTCACCACACAAACTCACTTAGGTATACTTAAACGTGACCTTTTTTATAAAAATTAAAAACATCTGGTTTCTATTTTTAGATTTCTGGCATGTGTTTATTGCTAAGCACTGTGCAAACACACACACACACGCACAAAATTTAACAAATAAAAAGGACAATACAGTTTCACTTTTAATTTCACTGCCATCCGGCACTCTGACAGTACAAGTGGTTTGTTATGGACAGTGTAACACACTCCCTATATATATATATATATATATATATATATATATATATATATATATATATATATATATATATATATATATATACACACACACATACACATTGCAGAAGTGGCCATGGAAATACATTTATTAATATTTTAGTGCCTTCTGGCACTTTGACGACACTGCAGAGGGTGTGTTACGGATACTGTAACACACCCCCTACATATACATTACAGAACTGGCCGACTAAATTACACTTTGACAGTGCAAGGGGTGTGTTACACATCTCCGAGCACTGTAACACACCCCCTACACTGATTCAGTAACCATGTATACAGCTCTCTCTCAGTAGCGTGCCTTCATTAATATTGAAGGCACGTTGCCGAGGGGGAGCTGCAGTCAATGCCACAGTACACTCCGTGTATGGCTTGCTCTATTCCTACACAGAGTTTATTAAATCTGGGGGACTATTTTTGATAACATGGGTGCTATAAAAAATGTGAGGATTTGTTACATAAGAAAATGAAAGAGGATGGTGTATTAGCTAAACTAAGATGGTTGTAGAAGAAAGGGTGGAGAGACACAGGGCGAATATAAAAGAAAAAAGAATGAAAGAAATAAAACTGTTTAGTTAAGTTCTTTTTTCTTGATAACTTGTAAATAATTTTAAATATGAATGTAAAAATGTGTGTATAAATAACTGATATAAACTTTTTTTCTACATGGTATAAAATGAATATAAATGTTAATAAAGTGCCCCTACTTTTTTCTGGTTATATTGCCATTTTGTTTTTTTCCGGAAGAGTGGAGAATCGAGGAAGAGCTGATAATCAGAAATGAGCAAGACATGTTATATGCAGATGAAATTCCAAGTATATTAAATATGGATACAAGTGGTTCAAGTTGTAGAGTACTGCAAATTTATGTTTTAGAGATAAACGTCATTCTCTTGTCCTCCTTGTATGTGAGAGATTAATGAAATGGAGCTTAGTGATGAGATGGCTGTGTCGTGGTCAGCCATTGTTCCAGTTTTTCCCCAATGAAAACAATAAACGTAGAAGTTGATGCCAAACAAATTAAGATCATGCATATTCAAAGATGGCAGAAATAGGAGATAAGCCAGCAGAAAAAACTATTCAAGGGAACTTGCATTAAAGTAACTCAAATGTAACCAAACAATCTAATGAAATATCTTCTGCTTCCATAGTATGTAGTGGAAAAAGCAGTGCTACAATGGACAGTGTAAAATATGTAGAAAGGCAGAAACCAAACAATAGTTAAAATTTAAACTAGGTGGTGAAACAACGAACAGTTTGTATGGGATAATGTGATTACTGTTAGAGCTTTCATA
Organism: Protopterus annectens; assembly: GCF_019279795.1. Lineage (NCBI taxonomy): Eukaryota > Metazoa > Chordata > Ceratodontiformes > Protopteridae > Protopterus > Protopterus annectens. Next base: position 210,519,606 of record NC_056728.1, on the reverse strand, counting down.
TACATTGCAATAAATAAGGTGAAAGTCTTTCAGCTTTATCAAAAGTCTCAAAAGTAATTTCATAAAAGCTTTCATTTCCAATGTCTTTTTGTGCACCTTGGAATTACTCTAACAGAAGTTTTAGAAGAAAATTAAAGCTGCAGCTTAGAAGTGCTGACATGACTGAAAATGAAATGGTTGCAATTTCCAGTAAGAAATGTTTTTAAGTTTTTGACATTAAACATGTACTGATGAAAGACAATTAGGGAATGGGAATGTAATGTAATGGTTTGTTTAGAAAGCAATGAAGGATTTGTCAAATGTTGTGATAATTAATGGGGGGAAAGGAATGTTTAAATAATCAACCCATAACTTATTACTGTGAGTCAGGAGAACACCTAATTAATGAATGTCGAAAGCCCATATTCAATGCAGGTCATGGTAAAAATAAATGTAAAGCACATATACGTCCCCACAATGGACAATGTCCAGAAACATGTCTCTATGAAGCATCCATTTATGAGCTTGTGTTTTGGACCTGCTCAGAGAGTCTGCCACTAGACTGCACTCTGAAGGAATACTGCCTGAAGAGTCAACTGATAGCCACCTCCCAAGTCTGCAGAGACACCCTGCAGAGGAGGTACGATTTTGTGCCTCAGTGCTTGTTGACATACACATCACTGTAATGTTGTCTGTGTATAACTTCAAGGCATCTGGACAGAACATGGGGTGAGAAGCTTGAAGGGCCAGAATCAGAGCTCTCATCTCTTTGCCCTCCCACCAGAAGTCAGACCATATCAACATCAGAGACCCTGAAACTTTCAGGTGACCACATGAAGCACTCCACCCCATGTCTAAGGCACTGGTGAACAGTTCTTGAGAAGGGAATGGAGGCTGAAGGGCAGGCCTGGATTGAGAGCAAACTGTTGAAACCACCACTCAACTTCCTTCTTTAGACAAGGAAGGAGAGGTACACTGAAATCCAGATGGTGGCAATGTGGCAGTCAAGCCGACTTGAGGTACCACTGATGCTTCCGCATATGCAGCCTGGCAAGAGGGAGCATTGGAATAGAACAGGCCATGAATCCCAGGGCCTGAAGAAAAGCTCTGACTGGAATGAAAGTCAAATAAAGAAGAGACTGAAAAGAAAGCTGTCAATGACAACATTTTTGGAGGTGAAAGAGAGGCCAACATTGGCACTGTCTGAATCCTGGATCCTACATACACAGGGAGTTAGGACAGACTTTTGGAAGTTGATAGTGAACCCCAGACATTGAAGGAGAGAGATGATGAACTCCAGATCCTGAAGCAACAGGTCATCTAGATAAGGAAAAATCTGAATGCCTTGCAGCCTGCATAAAGCAATTATGGGAGTTAGGCATTTTGTGAATACCCTTGGGGCAGTAGAGAGGCCAAGGGCAAAGCAGAGAACTGAAAATGAAAGGCCAAAACAGAGAAACTTAAAAACTTCATGAAAAGAGGGTGAATAGGGATATGAAGGTAAGCATCCTTCAGATCCAAGGACACCAGAAAAGCCTGGGGCAGTAAAAGAGGGAACAAGGTTTGAAGAATAAGCATCTGAAAAGAGGGGACAATGAGAAAGGTGTGGATCAGGTAGAGATCCAGAAAAAGGTCTCCAAGTGCCCTTTTCTGAAGAACCAGGAATATCCTAGAATAAAAACCCTTTCCCACTTTGGAAGGGGGAACAGGTTGAATGGTTTCTTGGTTCACTATGGAACCTAGGACCTCCAGGAAATGAGAAATTTGCTCTACAGGAGGTTGGGGAATCACTGAAAAAGGAGAGAGAGACTTCCATACCATGAAGTAACCCTGACAGATGACAGAAAGAAGCCAAGAGTCTTAAGTGATGATAAGCCAATTTGAAAGACAAAGGGAAAACCAAATGGACAAAAATACCTGGTCTAAGAGAATGAGGGACAAATTGTCAAAGAGAAGCAGGCTTATCAGATAAAGGAGGAATCAGGGCCACAGACATCTGAGAAGCCTTAGTAGAGATGGCTCGCTTACCACCCTTCCTGCCCTTGGAGCCATGGCTGGGCTGCCCACAGACAAAAACAGAACCAGAAGGATAATTCCTCAGGAACTTAGGGATAGGAAGAGACAAAAATATGTTTAAGATCCTGCAAGGTTTTGCCTTTCTCTTGAAGGGACAAACAGATCATCAGTAGCACTCCCAAAAAAGATGTTTATTACTCAAATGAGCATCCAACAACTTGGCCTTAATGTCCTCAGGCAAAGACAGGGGACGAAGCCAAGAATAATGCCTAATGACAGATCCAAAAGCTGCAGCCCTGGAAGAGACAACAGCAGCATTATAGCTACACGTGGAGTGGTGAGCCACTTGAGTAGTAGAACCTAACATAGATAAGGCAGAAAATTTGCCTTCAGAATCAGGGAGGCCAGATATAATCTGATAAGCCTGAGCAATCAAGGCCAGAGCATACCTGGTCATGTGGGTCTGGTAATTAATAGCTCCAAATATCAAAGTAGAAGCAGTATAAAACTTTTTACTAATCCTCTCCATTACCCTACTATCCTTACCAGTAGGCAAATGTTTGGAAGAGGGCAAGAGCTTGGAAGGTTTGGCAGAAGAGACTGACACCACAACAGGATCAGCAGAATGACACAATTGACAATCTTCAGACACTCTCATTGCTGCTTCCAAAGTCTCCTGATTCTCAGCCCACTGCTTCTAATAAACCTGATAGGTCCCTAACAATGCAACCAACACATGAGGCACTGCAGATGGTTTGGAAGTGTCCACCTAAAGCAACTCATATCTCACATCAGTATCAGACACTTGAGAAGAATTCCACTTAAATTATTCCATGATCTTAGCAATTGTGTCCCCAAATGACAATTCTTCAAAAGGAAACTCAGGCCTAACAAACTCCTCCACATCATAATCATAAGCCAAAGGCGAAGGTATCTGTAAAGAATAGGACAAGGACCCCTCATCAGACTCTGAATCCTCATCAGAGGAATCCAGTTCCCTAATCTGTTTGGAAAGGGTAGAGGTCCAAGTAGGAGCAGGCATTGAAACTCCTTGAGAAGGCTTCAGAGTCATCAAGGCAGAAAACAAGCCCTGAATAAACTCTTGCCACTCCCTTTGAGGATCTTTAGGATTAACTGAAACATGCTTCGTCTTTTGTCCTTTCTTGGAAGGGATGTCAGCCCAAACAAATACCTCACCCTTAGCAAGATTCAGTAAGCGTACCTAGAAACTCTTCCCTGACCACTATCTGCAGAATCCCTCTAGGACCCCCTAGAATAATTAACCAAGGTTCCCCTTGATGTCTGGAGCAGACACCTACAAAACCTCAGAGGACATGCAAAAAGAAGGCTCCATGCTGGAGTTCGACAGGGGTCATGGCACAGGAATCCGAAGTAGATGCTGAATTGCCTATTACCCCCTTCTAGAGGGATGTCTGGTGGAGGCTGAACAACTAAAGAATCCGGCCAAGACTTCCTAGCCACCTTCTTAACTAGCAGGAGTATCTTGGGGTTAATGGATTCCACCATTTTATCCTGGGTTAACTGTTTAAGCCATTGGTTTTCAAGATAAATGGCCAGGGAAGACAAACAGCTTCTGACTGTCTTAGGCACAAATGTTTTACATATACTATGAGAGGTATGGACATGGGAAGCACCCAAACAAAAGAGACACTGTTTGTGATAATCCTTATGAGGAATCTGCCTCCTACACTGACATTTTCCCTTCTTAGATGACATGAACTCTAGGTAAACAAAATAAAACACAAGACCAAAGAAAAGAAAAAAAACAACCCTAAGGGGACACTTATGTGATGGCTAGGTATTCAGCAAAATCACAGACCAATGAGCAATAATAGCATTCAGACTGTCGGCAAAGAAGTTCTGGGTAACTGCATCCATACGTCACTTTTATGCCGTATGTCCTGTCCGGGGAGCATATGTATGAAGTACAGTACATACAAGATCATAAGGCTTTGGTATACTGGCTGAATGTCAGGCTACCCTAGGTGGAAGATCTCTGTAGTAAAGAATACTGCAACATGATATAGAAGGACATATATTGTTAGCACACATTTATTAACTGCATGACAGCAAGATATTTTTCTCTGCTTGTTTACTGAGATATTTACAGAAATCAAACCATATGCTCAGTTGTACAATTAGTAGTATAAATAACACTAATATCACTGAGTTTAGCAACACTGATGGCTTCACCTGATTCCATGCAATAGTTTGTTAATAATTATAAAAATAAGCAATATTTCCATATCTACTCAATACTTCAAAAACCAAGTGACTTACAACTAACTAGCAGTAACCCCAGTATGGTGTGATATAAATGGACATTGACAATGAAGGTTCCTATCTCCCACAGTGGCATTTCACACCAAACTCCTAATAGTATGTAGGTTGCTTACTTATGAAAATATGAATGCAAACTTGAAAATATAAATAAGTGGTAACAGGAGCCACCAATTCCATTGCAAAACAGGACTATAAAGAAAATGTGGGGCTACGGAGATCGGGACTCGTATGGAACATTTCACAATATGGACTAGATGCAGTGGAAACTCAACTGTTATGTAAGGATTTGAGTTTTACACCCAATGGTCTCATTGCTCTTTGTGACATTTTAACACAAGTTAGATTGTATGCGCGTAATGTGGCTTGTAAAAAACTGTACGGAATGAAGGATGTAAATGTTTTTAATATGTACAAGAAGCAAAGTTTGTTTATTCCTACAATGCCAGCTAATATTTATGTTTTTATTAAGGCATGTGAAAGGGATTTATATGATGGTCATAGATTAGTGCAAAATAGGCATATGGATAATTTAACCAAACAACAACGTTCAGCGATTAGCTCTTTACAGAATAACAGTAAAATAGTTATTCGTCCTGCAGATAAAGTTGGGCCAGTGGTTGTGTTGGATGCTAACTATTATTACACAGACATGACAGAGATGTTATCTGATTTTAGAACTTATCAAGTTATAAATAGAGAAAGTGTTTTGAATATGCAGTATAGGATCTATTCACTTTTGCAAGATAGTTTAAGCCTAGGACACATAAATAAAGACATTTATGAGTATTTTCTTGTGGAAAACCTGGTGGCACCCCAAATACATGGCTTGCCTAAGATCCCTTAAGACCCATAGTAGCTGGGGCTGGGTGGATGACTCAGCCTGTTTCTGTGTATTTGGATAGAGAGCTTAAAAAAGTTCTTGAAGGTTATGTGGTGGTACTTAAAGATACTGAAAATGTTCTGCTGGATTTACGCAACTACCTGGCAGGTAGTAATGGTAATGAGTTTGATTTAATGGTGACCTTGGACGTAGTATCCTTGTTCACTTGTATCCCAATAGTGAAGAATTAGAGATGGTTAAGGCCTGCTTAATGAAAAATGGGACATATAATGAGATGAGAGCTGACTTTACATATATGTTGATGGAAATGTTGTTGGAATATAATTTTTTTTGTTTGACAATACATACTACTGGCAAATGTTAGGTGTTGCGATGGGGACCAGCTGTGCTAATGTATATGCTAACATTGTTATGAAAGAATGGGAGGAGATGTACATCACAGATAGCAATGTGAAGTTTTTTCGCAGGTTTATGGATGACCTTTTCATTTGTTGGAAGGGTGACCGCGAATCTTTACATGAATTTGTGCACAACCTTAATAGCATCAGTAGTTTCCTGAAGTTTACATATCAGTGTTCTCCTGATGAGATCCATTTTTTAGATGCAACTATTACAAGAACCAATGGTGAGATGCAAACTAGTGTACACAGGAAGGATTGCTACCAACCTTCTTTTTTGCAGAGCAGTATGCATCCACCACATATATTCCCCAACATTGTTGAGGGACAAGCTCTTAGGGTCTCTAGATTGTCATCATCACAGCAGGATTTTGAACGTGGAATTGAGTATTTAGAAATGGCATTTACCACTTGAGGCTATTCTAGTAATGAAGTTAAGCGTGCTCGTGCATGCGTGAAAACAGATAGAGGAGGGAGAGGTAGACCCTATATATTAAGAGGAGGGGATAGGTGTGACAGGATAGTGGTTGGTGTCAACACTGTTCAAATTGTACTACCTTATGCACAGGGTTTACAGGCTGTGAAGCAAGTGATTAATAGGAACTGGCATATTCTGTTAACTGATGAGAAAACTGTCAAGATAGTTGGCACGAAACCTAGGTACACATTTAAGAATGGTTTGAACTTGAAGCAGCAGTTATGCTATCCGAGGGTGTCTTTACCACAGGGAAATGGTTTTATTGGAACTCTGGCATGGGGGAAGTGCAGTTATTGTTCATTTATAGATGGATCTAGATATTTTAGGTATCCTGGCACTGGATATTTGTGGCGCCTAAGGTGTAAAGCTGACTGCAACACAAAAAACCTGGTTTATATTGCCCACTACATCACCTGCTTTAAGTTTTACACATGCAAAACAAATTGCAGGTTGAGGGAAAGAATTAGGGAACATGATTACTGTACAAGGATGAAATGTGAGTACAGTTCCATAGCTAAACATGTATTAACTGAAGGAGGCAGTCATCAATTTAAGTTTCAGGTTTTGCAAGTTATACAGGAGAGTTCTACAATATGGGATATAATTAATAAAATGGAAACACAAGAGTTAAAATGGATTCTATGCATGAGAGCCCATAGGGGCTCTGGTTTCAATGATACAGTCCCATTGAAACCTGTGTTAAAAGGAAGGAGAATTAAAAGATGAACTATTACATTTGATTAAGATGAATTGTATGTATTTTATATATATATATATATATATATATATGAATCAATATAAGTTTTTTCCATAGTATGACAGAATAATCTACTAATGTGTTTTAATGTATGGGTTTTTTCACATACACATTTGTTGTTTTAGCTACTGTTCCTTTAAATCATAATTGGTTTATAGGTTTTTAAAAAATGGAGGGAAATGTGGAACATGACTGGTTTCTCTATATGTCCTTGGTGTGTGTGTGTGTGTGTGTGTGTGTGTATATATATATATATATATATATATATATATATATATATATATATATATGTGTGATCTTTATGCACTGTTTTTATGCGTCTGAGTAAGTAACTGATGTTATGAAAGCGCTTACGCTACGTTATTAAAAGTGTTTTACATTCTGATTGGAGTTCTCTGGCTACCATTACTTGCTACAGCTGCCTTCTACTTGGTTTGGAGGGATATTTTTGCATTTATCTACTCACCTAACCTGCTGGGACTTACTTTTGGGACTGTTATTTTATATATTTATATATATATATATATATATATATATATATATATATATATATATATATATAACTCCATGGTTGTACCAACTCAAAGAAAGGACAATCCTCCCAAAACAAGTTACAGACCACACCAGTAATGATTTCCTGTTGGAAACAGTGGCATGCAGAAAAAAAATTTGAAAGGCATAATGCCTAGGGGAGACCATTTTGTTAATTACTCCTCATAATACTACCTATTATTATCTGGTAAGTCACTTAGTTAGAGGTGCCACACCCAGTATCTAAAAAGACACTACAGGCTACAATGAGCTAGAGGATGCACCATTTAGGCAGTGGATATTGGGATAGGACTGGTAAGAAGCCATTGCATATCAGCTCCTTTGTGAGGGTCTATATCATAATGTCGAAGTTTTAAAACTTCGAAGCACTAAAGGTCGAACTTGAATGTTCGAAGTTTTAAAACTTCAAAACATATAACGGAGATTGCCATAGAGTATGGTAAGGGAAGAATTCGCTTTACTGCACTGTAGCGCGATCGTGGAGTTGGTATATTTAAGTAGCGGGGGGTGCAGGGGGGCTTGCCCCCTGTATAGAGCATTTTTTGGGGGGGGATTTAAATGGTTTTTTTTTGACATTCAATGTTTTAAAACTTTGAACATTCAAAATTCAAAATTGAATTGAAGTTGCCAGAATTCAACAATATGATATAGACCCAATTTGTCAGGCTTTTTTCCCAACCCCTCCCAGCATGCTGACCTCATGTAATAGTTTGGACAGGTAATGACTAGTGGCGTGAAGCTGTGCCTGTCCCAGGCCATTAGAGCAATTCCTTTTCCCAAACCTACCATATGCCCAGCCCGTTGAACACTCTTGCTCAAGCTTAGGGCTCAAAAAGAGCTCAGCTCCCAAAGCCCCCAACAGCCTGACAGGATAGACATGTTCATCCCCCCCCCCCCCTTGCATGAACTACTAATCAAACTTGAGTTACCTGGTCTGTAGTCAGGGCTTTTTATTCCCTATACCACTGGTGCACAGGCCACTGCCTGTTTTTAATGGATTGGGATAGTGGATAAGGAAAGTGGAACTGGAGTACAACGGAAACCTTGTAACGACTTGTTATCACTATTTTAGCTCAGCTTTCCTTGGTTTGCAACTGCTTGATGATTGCTGAGTACTGCTTACCTTAAGACTGTGGCCTCCCTGGTTCCATTATTACTGTCCCCTCTCTGGAACTTTCCTTGGGAATTAGGATTCTTCCCAGTCCATTTGTTTTGCTGCTGCGTGACATACCTGAATGACACCTGGCTCTAGCTCCTCTATGTCCTTGTAGCAGAACTATTGACCTTTGACACCAACAGCTGTGAGGGTCTTGCCTGCTACTTCCATTCTCTCAAAATGTGGTTTTGATTTCTGGCAATAACAAAGTTCTTGAAAATGGAAAAATATGAAAGTTCCTTTGTGTGTTGGATAAAGTCCATTATGGACAGAAATGCATGCCAGTGAACTGCAATACTGCTTTCTAAAGCCCTGGCTGAAATTTTAGCTGCACTTGTAGGTCATGTGTGTCATGAGGTTAGCCACAGGTGAGACAACTGCCAACTGGGACAGAAGTGTCCTCGTAATATTGTCTTACACATTTTATCCAAGACAACTCTGGAAGTCCATCATGCCATCATGTAGGGCAGATAATTAAGTGCATGTAGTGAAAACATGGATGATGCAAATATTTGCTTCACAAGGTGAACCACTACCCATGACACTATATGGAAGACAGAATGCCAGGCTCTGTAGTAAGGTTGACCTTTTCAAAACAGTTGTTGAAAAACATGCCTGGCCATGAGTGTCTGACCAGAAACTCTACTCTCCAGGAAGCCAGAAAATATACCCCTCCTTAGGTACTGAAGGAACTATTTCCAGATTTTCTCAAGCTGCACTGGTACCCACTTTGAGAAAGTCCAACAACAGGGAACACTCAAAAAGACTGTTGAGCAGACTTTTAAAGTGTGCACCTGTGAAGTAGATATGGAGATTGGGAAAACTTTCCTCAAGTTGAGCACATCTCCATGAGTTTCCTGAACTTGGGATCATTAGGGAGATGTAGGAGAATCAACAGCTTCTTTATCATCAAAATCAGCTGTATGAGATTCAGTAAATGAACTATAGCTCCTTTTTTATAATAATCTTTGGAGAGAAAAATTAGTGTTAGAAAAATAAGTAACACCATTGTTTTAGAACTCAAACTACAGAAGGCCATGTTTCTGTGTTAGTTTTGTGGTTGCAAGGCACAGGGTTTAGGCAAGAACTTACCTATTGGTCAGGAAAATGCTGGCATTAGGGTGTACCATGGGAAATGACTGCTGAAAGGGTAATAGAATTGATGTCAATGACTAGATCAGTGTGAAGGTAGTGAGAACCAAGTATTCCAGCACTAAAGTTGGCACAGAAGCAGTGAGCATCAACCCCAGACACCCCATCAACTTCAAATGTGCTGATGCCAATAAAACAAAGACTACTGTTATGATAAGGTAAGAAACCTTGACATTGATTTCAGGGTCATCTATCTTTATGGTATGCCAAGGTAAGAAACCTTGACACTGATTTCAGGGTAATCTAACTTTATGTTGATGTCTCAATCATCAACAGTCTCTCAACTCCAAAGACATAGAGCTCAAAAAGGTTTATAGGACTAGAACCAAAAGCTGTGGAGTAGGTGGGGGTACATCAGTATCTCCAAAGATGAGGTGAAAAACACTGGTGAACTTCCTGTGCTAAAAGAGTAGGATGGGGAAGGAGTACCCAAAAAATAACGATCTGTTATAGTTGAAATCATGAATAGCAGGGTTCAGAATATACATGCGTGTGACTTGGATTCTGTCAAGCCCAAGAAAAAAGCTAGATAATCTTTTTTTGAATTTTGAAAAGTTGTTTTTTTTATATACAGTAAAATTTCTCTACAGTATTACTTAGTACCTGCTTGATGGAGGAGGCCATTGTTTCCTCAGAAACTGGACACAAAGATGGTGAAGAAATTCTAGTCCATTTATGCTTTCCATGCCTTTCTCTCAAATGGAGGAGAGGGCTATAAGGCCAATGGCCTCAATATCAAAAATGATGAAGCTTGAGAACAATCAGAATGATCTCCTCATATAGAAAGTTCTCAGTAGCCATGCCTGTGTTTTATATTGGATTAAGAAAACTGTATGCAAACAGAACACTAGGAGATATTTTAACCCCAAAGCAAATTACACATTCATCATAGTGACTGTGTGGAGGAATCATCTTCTTCCCACAGGCACACTTTTTGAAGGTGCAGTCCATTATGGTTATTCATGTGGAAGTGCACAATTCTAAATCAGAGAAGGAAGATAAATACATTTTTATTAATTCAGAAAAACATCTGAAAGCTACCTAGATTGGTCAGGGCCCAGAAAGGGATGAACATGTTTGACAGGAAAAGTTGTCAAAAAATTTGAGAAATAAATGTAGCAGTAATAAAAGATGAATGAAACAACCATGAAAAATACTTAAGGCTGTTCAAAAAACAGAACAAAAACATAAAAATATTAAATGCAGCCTAGGATTCTCCTGAACTTTGAAGTAAATCAATAAAGATCTGCAGACATTGGACATTATGGTGTATTATGGATTATATCATCAACTGGAAAGGTTTATCTGCCAAGCAGGCTTATACCTTAACCTTAACCATACTGTTCATGAGAATGGACCTCCTATTTCCAGGTTACCTGTAAAGTAACCTTTACCATATAAGATTAATGTAGGTACCAAGAGAAACTAACCTTTGTATCTAGAATCCACTATTAATGCAAATTTGTAGTTTTTAATGAAACTCCTCCTTATAAAAACAATCCTATTTTGTGAGGGACTAAAGCCAACAAGTATCATTTGCTTCATGGTTATCATTTGCTGCAATAGCTAATGCAACACTGAAAGAACATCTTGCTAATCCTGATACCACAATCCATGTATATTTAGGTGTTTTAGCACAAAACACAGATCAAGTAAAACTAAAATAAAATATTATGCAAACATATGTAGACATAAAATGTGTACTTGAAACAAACAAAACAAAGAAATACATTCCGCACCATCAAATGCCACATTAAAAATATATGCTGAGTGCCCACCTCAAGCTTGCCAATGATGGGCACTCTTGCAGCCACTGTGGTAGCTACATTCCACAGATGAGGGGCCTAATAAAAGAATGAATGACACCCAGAGGTATCAAAGTAGACCTGTGGAACTACCAAAAGCCCGTCAAAGGACAGTAAAGAATATCGAGCTCCTTCAGGTAACAAGGACTCGGGTCATAACAGGCAAGTAACACCAACTCTAAGATCTTATAGATGATCCTCTAACAAGCAGGAAGCCAGTGAAGGCTGTGCAGACAACTGCAATGTAGTGTTAAAGTACCAGTAAACAGCCATGCTGTAATTTGATCATCTGTAATTTGTCTAATTCAGTGCAGAGTAGTTCCAAGTAAAGGCATTATAGTAGTCCAATCTGAGGAGACCAATATACAAACAACTACTGAGAGGTACGCTAGAGATATCAAGTGCTTAATCCTTAATGTTTCACACTTGGAAGCAAGGCTTTATCCTACCACTTGAGGTAAGGGTGTTGGTTATTATGGAGTCTAGAATAACAACAAGGTTATGTACTTTACAAATTCAAGCGTATTACCAGAGTAAATGATTTTATTGGGCAATGGTGGAGCAGAAGAGCCTCTCAAGGTTGCATGAACTGCCAAAGCATCAGTTTTGGTGGCAGTCATTTTTCAATGCATTTGATGACGGTTTACTATCATTATTTCTAAAAAAAAAAAAGTGTACTTATCAGCGAAGTGTTTCGCTGAAAGTACACAATTCCAAATGTTCCTAAAGTCGGAAAACAGCTGTTAATGTCGAAAATGTCACTCACGACATTTTCGACACTTAACAGCAATCCCACCCTTCCCTTAGCTCCCTAACTAGCCTAAACTCACGTTTATGCAGTGGGCAAGCCCCCCTGCACCCCCCTAATTTAATATTCCAACTCCGAGATCACACTACATTGAGGAAATGTATGTATTTCCCTAACTGCACTGTACCGCGATCGCCTTACATGAGCGAACATTATAATTGTGAATGCACAGTCCATTCACTCATGTAACCTCCCGAAATATGAAGTATTCGAACATCTGTTGTTCGAATACTTCATAGCCATGCAGTTGCACGGCAAAATTGTAATGGTAAACCTTTGATGACAACTATGAATGCATGGCTTCTAAACTGTTAGCCAAGCAATAAACATTCACCATATCCACTTGTGGGGAAAGAGAGACCTGTGTATCATCAGCATAGCTCTGGTGTACTAGACATCTTTCCCTTAAAAGATCTCCTAAAGGAAGCATATTAAGAAGGGAAAATAGTGAGCCTAACATAGAACCCTGTCATATCCTGCAATACAGATAGTATAAGGAGGAGAAATTAAGTCTTGTACAGACGGAAAGGTAGGAAATAATCCAATTAAGAACTGTGCAAAAATACCACAGCATGTTGGTAAATGTTCTATCAGACTGGCATGTTTCACAATTCTCCTGCCAAACAAATGTGTTTATTTATATTGGTTTACAGAGAGGTAGATCATGGATCAAAAAATGACCAGCTGTAGGCTTAGCTTGGGTTGCATCATACAAGAACAGCACACAGAATGAGCATAAATATAGAATAATAACTGATGAAAGACAAAGGAATCATACATAGACAAGAACATCAACACAGTATAGAGTTAACATTACATAATATATTGAATTAAGCTAATAAACCTATTGTAACCAAGATATGCTACTAAAAGATTAATCACAGGTTACAGTGATAGCAGAAAAATATCTCTCTGTTGTAAGCCTATCCTCTGTAAAATGTCAAAGGTATGTTTAGTTGATATTTCCAACACTGTAAAATTTTCTTCTGCTTTGCTTAAACACACATTTCTTGAATCTGGGTATGAACTTATAAAGAAAATATTCAACTACTCTGTCTAATGGGTGGGATTGCCATAGCTTAGGGGCAAGCAAAGAAAAGCTGTGATCACAGCACTGAAGCCTAGTTGTGGGGTTTGGAATGCTAGGTCTGAGTTGGATAGGTCCTGAAGTTATAAGTCAGAAGTAGTTGTGATGACTCCCGTGGCAAGTAGTGAAAGGGGCTCTTGATGTAGTAGTTTAAAAAACAATAAGAACAGAAGGCTTGCTCTGCCTAATACCATGAGCCATTACACCATTTAGAGAGTGTGAGGCAATGGTGCTCTTGGTATACAGTTGATTATGAAGCAGCATATTTTGTTGAAAATGGTGTACAATGTTATGGATGTTTGTCAGAGGCTGTGGCAAATGTTGGTAAGGCATACTCTAACTATATAGACAGGATGCCTTTGCCTATGGAAGCTGTGGCAGGTGGATAGAAAATATGAGAAAGATTTTGGACTCAAAATAAGTAGTAGTTGATCTTTTATCAGATTTTCTCAATGTGCATCTGAAAGTTAAGGGAATGGTCTAAGCTGAATGCAGGATATATAAAATTGTGGTTTCCTGGTGGTTGTTGAATTTGTCTTTGCTCTGGAGAGAGATTGGGTATTTTGATAACCTTTTGTTCATTCCAGAGAGGATTTTTAGGGTTCAACAGAATTGTTTTAGAGATAAGCTATTCCTTAGTTTTAGGAGGTCCACTTGAAGTTGAGTTTGGATGACACAGTGCCTACAGCTAGATCTACAGAGAACCATAACATCTGCATAAAGAATCAACTGTAGCAAGGGTAGATCAAACACTGAGAAGAGTAGAGGGGCAATAACTGATCCTTGTGGAATGCATGATTTAGTGGTTTGCTTTTGGTAAGACAGAGTACTCCATTTTTACTCTGATGTTAGCCCAGAAACCAGTCGGTGGTTCCATGACCTCCTCAGAAAAATATCTTTTAATCTCTTATCAGATGGGGCTGCAAGATGCAAAAAACTACCATGTCAATGGCTCTGGTTAAATCTGTGAAAACAGCAACTGCTAGGTTGCTTCTGTCCATGTCGGTTAAGATATCATTTGTCAGATTTCAGAATGCAGTCAAAGTGCACCTACCTTATGAGAATATGTACTGTTTACTGGAAAGTGACACTTTTCGGAAGGTGGTAAGTTGATTTGGCAAAATTCTGGAGAAACTCTTATGTACAGTAGGAAGTCCAGAGATTTGTCAAAGTGACTGGTTACAGAGTAAAATTTGGATCTTCACTCTCATCAACAGCAACCCACTTGTTTGTAGTGAACATCAATTTGTTGTGGGTCACAGGGGTTGAGCTGGCCTGCATGATCACTGATAAGTTGAAGTTATTCTTAGGCAGGGTTTGGCACAACACTAACATACATATACAGGTTGGGCATGAAATACATATTTGTAGCCAAGAAACAAATCGTTAACATAGTCGTCATTTTTGTGCCAGAATTCTATGACTGCAATTATGATAGGTAATTGGGTGGTGAGGAATGCACTGATTTGATTCTACTTATTTCTGATTTTTTATGATGTTGAACAGTAAGCAAACTTTTTTTGAGGTGGTATTTGGCATGGGACACTGCTTAGAAGTGGACTGGTGTTAGATTCAATTTATTAGTAGAAGTGGTAGGAATGAGATTTAATAAGTGTCATGTTTTTATCTGTACTGAAGCGACTCCATACATTCCAAAAATATATACTCCTAACAATCTTGTCTTCTCACAGTTACTATAACAGATTACATTCACGGAAGCACCTCTTTCTGAAAATGCCTTGTCTGTGGAAGCATTTTTTTTTCAAGCTTCATATCAGTATACATATATTTGTGCAAACATTTCCATGCAAAAATTCAAAATATTCTTGATTTAGTTGCACATCCAAGAATAAGATATACTTCTCCCCAATGTTCATATATACATTTTTAATTGTGTTCGTTAGCTCCATTCTATTTTTAATTCTTTACTGTACTAGCTTCTGAAATCTAACATTGCCTTATATGCTCTACTTATTACTCTTTTCTGGTCTACCATTTCTGCTTTGGACTCCATTATAAAATCTACTTTTTGTGGTTTAACAAACTTACTATCCAGTCTCCACATACTTTCCCTTCAACCCTAACATTAGTTTTGTATATTTATTTTTTATTTGTATTTATTCTTTTTTGACTGGGTTAGTCTTACTAGGCTAGTAACCACTTTTCAGGGGGAGATAGTACTTATACTACTAGGGTAAATGTCACTACGGCATCAGGGAACTTCCCTTACTCTTGGTAGCAGGGGAAGAGTTTGTGTGTGACACAATAGACTTCCTGTTCCCATTCCAGGTGCGGAGGAACAGAGAGAAAACATGACTGATTTAGCTTTTGCTGAAACTGAAGTGAAAGTTGGTGAAAATGCAGTCAAAATGGTAGAATCGCTACCAGAAATGTTCTCAAATGATTTGGAAGCAGAGAAATTGCTTTCAAATATAAAGGAGGTCAAGGAGGAAATGGAGGTGAATGCAGATGTGGAAATGGATTCACAGCAAAATTTCCAGAAAAATCTGATTGAATCAACATAAAAAGTGGAAAAATGAATGGTTTCAAACCTCAAATTGGGAGGGTTGGAGGATGTTTGTCTGGAGGACATGATAAACCAGAGTGAGCCAGAAAATGGAGCTGGAGTATCCTGGAGTGAGATTATGGAGAAAATAGAAGAGAATGTGCCAGAGAATGTTCCAGAGAAAGAGACTTATGCTGAAACAGTGGGAGAAACTGCCACAGAGGAGAAGGGAATAAAAGAAACAAAGAAGAAATTCGTGGTTCAGGTGAGCAGTAAAATGGAAGAAGGTTTAGACAGATATGAGGTATGGGACAATATTACAGAACCACTGGGTGTTAAAGTCGAAGAGGTAAGAGCTTTCTTTTTAATTAACAAAGAAATATTTTTGACTTGATATTTGAAACTGGTCAGGCTATGGAAAATTTGGAGGGGGTTTATGAAAAACAGGAAAACAAACATTCCTTGGTCAGAATATGTTGTACAACCCTTTTTTTAGACAAAAAAGGTTTTCATTCAGTTTAGAACCAAAGTGGAAGCAAAAGAACTGAAAGAATATTTGTTGACAACACATAAACAAGTGATGGACACTGTTAAAATATATGATGAAAGAGGACTATGGAATGGATGATGGGAATGTGGAGTTATTTTAAAAATGGAAAATGACAATGTGATACATATACTTAGTATTATTAATTTTCATGGTAATAGAGGGTTTGTGAAATACAGGGGACAACCTAAACGTGTTATTTTTGGGTCCCATTTATGTTGTCGAACTTTTATAAGTTCGAATGTCATATGGTCAAAACCATATGTTCGAATTTGTAAAACTTTGAATGTTTCAACGGAGATCTCTGTAAGGGAAGCTTTCCTTTTCCTGCAATGTAGTACAATCTCGGAGTTGGTATATTTAAGTAGCAGGGGGTGTGAGGGGTGCAGGGGGGCTTGGCCCCTGCTTACAACCTTCACGTAAGTTTTTTTGTGTTTTTTTTTAATTATGTTTTCAAACTTTTAAAGTTCGAACATATGGTGTTCAAACTTCTAAAAGTTCGGCAATGTGATATAGACCCATTATTTTTGTGGAAAGAATGATCATTTAATGAATGTGACAAAAAAGATGTTATTTATGTGGTCAAACAAGCCATAATACAAAGAAATGTGAATTAAAGTGTAAAAAATGTGGCAATGCATGGCATTCATGGTTAGTGTGTGAGACAGAGACACAAGAAAATGAAAATTAAAATGTAAATGAAGTTATACAAGAAAAACAAATAGAAGAGGATGTTGTACAGGAAGTTATATCACAAATGGAAGATGTACAAGTTGCCTTTAAAATTAAAGAAAAAGATAAAGAAAAAGATTAGACAAGTGAGCAAGAGTCAGAGTGGCATGTGGTAAAAGCCAAGAAAAATTCTACAGGAAAAAGAATTAGGGAAAGAAAAAGAAAATTTAAAAATATTATGGTAAGAAAAAAGAAAGGTAAGGGATACAAACATCTTTAATATAACTATTCAATAAAGCTGAAAATTTTAGCTTTAAATGTAAACAGTATGAAACGTGAAGATAATTAATATTATGTATTGGTGTGCAACTATAGATGCTCAAATAATAGTGTTAGAAACATCTGACTGTTAACGGAAGGAGAAGAAAGGGTACAGACAGAAAGGCTTTGGAATGGTACTGTTATTTCTAATGTAGATAATGAAACCTGTTCAGGTCTGTGCATATCATATAAAGAGAACATAAAGATATTAGATGTAACAATAATAGAACTAGGGAGAATAATTGTAATGGATCTGAGATGGACAATGTATGTTTATAGTTATAGCTTTACATACATATGTAACAAAAAAGAGAGAGAAACAATGTTTAAAAGTAAAATTAATTATGTTGGTGTTAATATGGTTAAAATAATCACAGGTGACTTTAATTATAACCTAAGGAATAAAAAGGACTGTGATGATAAAATAGTTATAGAAATTATGGCTCATAGGTGTGTACTAGACTAATGGTCCTGGAGCCTATACAAGCCTAGCCCAAAACAAACTGCCCAGGTACCGTGCCACCCGGTTAGTTCACTGTGCCCATATTTAGTAGTGCAACTGGAATGATCCCTGGAGTGAACTTTCTGTTACCCACCACTCATCAAGATTTCTCTTGAAGAGGGCCAGTGAGGTGCTCTGCTTGACATGAATGGGAAGCTTATTCCAGAGTATGGGTAGTCTTTGGGAGATGAGCCTGCCCCTCCAGCATGTTCTGTTAATTGTGGTAATGAGGTTGTAATCTCTGGAGTGTGTGGCATGAGGGGATTGGGATTTCTTTAGGTGTAGCATTTCAAGTAGGGCTGGGTTGGACATGGCTTTGTAAGTCAAGCAGAGATCACCTCTAAGTAGATGATAAGAGAATAATAACAGCTGAAGTTTCTTGAGTCTGTCCATGTAGGACATGTGTTTAAGGCCTAGGATTCTTTTTGTGAGGTACTTTTGTGGCCTCTCCAGCTATTCTAGGTGTCTGGTCAGGTACATGCCAAATGGGGCATTATATTCAATGATTGGTCTAATGAGAGATGATTAGAGATGGATGATGACCTCTTCCTTCCTAGATGCAAAACCTTTGGTTATAAGATGTGCCAAGTAGAAGGACTTTCTTACCACAGTGGCAATGTGGTAGTTGAAGGTAAGGTAGCTGTTGACCTGGGTTCCCAGATCTCTTATGGCCCCTTCAGTATTCAGTGGGCTCCCATCAACGTGGTAATTCGTGGGAACAGAGTTTTTTCCAAAGGGGATGATAATGCATTTTTTGGCGTTAAGCTTTAGGTCATGGTTCCGACACCAGTCATTGGCCTCAGAGAGGTCCTTTTGTAGGATGTCTGCATCACTTGGAGAGTTGATAATGACTCCTAGCTTGGAGTCATCAGCAAACTTGATCAGCCAGAGTCCTTCTGTGTTGACCAGGACTTCTAAGTAGATGCCAAACAAGAAAGGGCCCAGGACCGAGCCCTGCGGGACTCCACTCATGACTGATCGACAGTCTGACTTGGAATCCACAACTTTCACTCTGTGGGTCCTGTCTGTGAGCCAATTTGCAACCCACCTAGTGATGTAAGGATTGATGCCTAGTTTGGTGAGTTTACCAATGATACCGGAGTGGAGAATGATATCAAAGGCCTTGGCCAGGTCGAGGTAGGCTGTATGCACTGCCTTACCCTCATCCACAGCCTTATTGACTGCCTCAAAGAAGTCAACCAGGTTCAAGAAGTCAACCAGGTTCAACAGGCAGGATCTCCCTTTGACAAAAGCCAAACTGTGTGGGGTCAAGAGTTTGGAGATTGCCTATATTTTTGTTAAGCAGGTCCATGATGATGCGCTCCATAGCTTTGCATACCATGTTTGTCAGGCTAATGGGACGATTTTTGTCCATTCCTGTTATATAAAAAAGTGGTTTCAACTTAGATGTATTAATTCAACACTGAAGAAGGGTTATTCCCGAAAGCTTTGTTTTAAATAAAGTGAGTTTTCTTATCTCATTCGTCTTTGAATACATAATGGGGCGACAGTTACCAGGGTCTGAAGTTGCTCCCCTTTATGGAGTGGGATGAGTGTAGCAGTGCACCATTCGTTAGGGACATAGCCTGAGGAAGGCTGTGACTGAACAAGGCACACAGATGTGGTGCCAGTTCATTTTAGCTCATGTAGGATGCAGCCAGGGATATTATCAGGTCCCATGGATGCTGTATTCCTCACTTAGGACAATGCAGCTTTTACCTGTGCCACAGAAATGGTGGGTAGCAGGCTTTCATCGGGTACTGTGATAGGGCCCTTGGGGGAGGAGAGGGGTAAAGTTGGCACTGAATCTGTCGGCTAGTATGTTGGCTATATCTGTTGGCTCAGGTGCCACTGTGCAATAAACTCAGAGCAAATCTGAGTATTGCCTTTGAGGTTTTTGATATAGCTATAGAAGGCTTTGTGGTTGTTTTTGATGTTGGCCACAATTCTGCCTTCATAGCTGGCTTTAGAGGATTTGATAAGGGAGTTTTTCCAGTCTTGTAACTTCATTTTTTTCTGCAACAGTTTCTTCCTTCTGTTGCAGAGTTTACTGATGGCTGGGGAGCACCAGATTGGCTTCCTTTTTTTGGAAGAGAGCGTCTTAGTTCTATCTGGTATGGCAAAGTCCATGCATTTGAGTACATGCTCGTACAGTGCATTGGTGTATGATTCGGCAGTCATGCAGCTATTTTCCATTGGCATGGGTGCCGAGAAGTTAGCCGCCTCTCCTTTTAGGAGCTCAAAGTCAGCTTTAGAGAAGTTTTTCAGAGTAGTCACTTTAGCAGGGGGTGTAGGTGAGATGGAGATTTCCATGGTGATCAGTTTGTGGTCAGATTTAACCCAGGAGGAACTGACTACAGGTGTGGAGCAATGGTCTCCCATGTTGGTGATAACCAGGTCAAGGATGTTGCTTCCGCTAGTGGGGGTCAGAATGAGCTGGCCCACGGCATGATAATGATAAATTCCAGAAAGTGTTGTGCCTGTACATTGGTACTTGACTAGTTTTCCCTGTTGATGGAAAGGTAGTTGAAGTCACCCAGTATGACAGTATTGGGTTGGACCTTGATAGATTCCAGGGTGCTTAGGAAGTTGGCATACACGTCTAGGGAGATGTCTGGGGTTCAGTAGCAGGCTATAACTTGTTTCACCATCTTACCCAGTGTTAGTTGCACTTGAAATATCTCAGATGCATTATGCTGTGCTACCAGTCTAGAGGTGTGCGTATCCTTTAAGAATATGTAGACACCACCATGTTTGGAGCTTCCGGATGCATTCTGGGGCTGAAAGGTATAGAATGAGTTGCAGCCTGGGAGTGCTGGGGTGTTTTCTGCGTCTTTAAACCAGGTCTCCGTTACAGCACAGCTGTCGATATTCTCCATTTTGAGGACAGCTTCGAGTGAGTCCATCTTGAGATTTAGACTTCTAGCACTGAGCAGCATGACCCTCAGATTGCATTTGTTTGTAGCTGTTATAGTGGCATTTTGGTCTTTGGAACACTGCCTTAAAAAGGCACTATAGGGGTGGCAAGATCCTTAGCCAGTACCCAGAATTCCAGGGGTGACAGATGCAGGTAATCTCTGGCAAAGCATAGAGGTCTGTCAATCATGTTGTCCCAGACAGATACTGGATCCCTTTAGAATCACACCAGAAACTTAGACAATTGTTGAAATCAATCATTTTCTGCTCGTACTGTGGTATCATTCTGGGTGATGGTAGAATACTGCTCAGGGCTAGGGTCATACCTGCCTGGGTCAATTAATCAGAGTTCCATCACATCTCTTTTCATGTAGTCCAGGGAGGTACGTCTCAGGTCATTCACACCCACATGGACAATGACTGAGTCATATTAATACTTGTTGTGGAGTGCCCTGAGTGCATGTGTTATGTGGTGGATCCTAGTACCTGACAGACACCTGTCAGATTCTCCTTGTTCAACTTAGTGAGTGGGACATCAGTGTGCCTCACAATTAAGTCTCCTTTGATTAGTACATTGGGCAAAGTGTTTTGGCTTAAGGGCTTGGGTTGAGGGGCAGACTGTGGTGGTGAGCTATGTGTTCTGGGTTTGGTGTTGTGTTGTGGTGGTCGATTGCATTTCTCTCTCGGGGGTCTCTGTTTGGGTAAATTTTTATTGAGAACCTCCATGATGGTGGGTGGATGGTTTGTATTTCTATGTGTGGGTTGTGATGGTGTTTTGGAGGGTGGTGTGTTCTATGTAGTGAGTTACAGGTGTTGACCCTCTCCTCTTGACCAGCTAGTCTGGTCTTGGTTGGAGCATGCACTGCTTCCATTTTGGTGATATAAGTGCATTTCTCACAGGTATGCGTGTTGGGAGGTAAGAGGAGAGGGTTGTCTGTGTACATTAGGCAGTTGCCACACTCTCAGAACGCCCAAGTGCACCAGGCTAGCAGGAAAAAGCACAGGAAATTGCCCTACAATCATACCAGGAGGGTTGGTCATAACTAATAAGTACCGGTACTGTTAATGTGTAGGAACAGCTTGTGCTGCTAGCACCTAAGTGGGCTACAATAAATGCTACAAAAGCCTGTTAAAGTGCTATCCAATTACGCTAACTGAAGTGCAAGAAGTAAAAGAACAAGCTCGTTTTAAGGGGAAAATTGAAGAGCAAACTTTCTGGAACTGGTAATAGTTTACCTCAGCTGAGCGCCGCTGCACGGTGCGCAAACATGGGCTTTTAACCCAGAAAGTTGAAAGGGATGGAAAAAATGCCCAGACAGCCAATAAACTACAATTTCTGGACCAGAAACCACTCCTCTTCTGGTAGATAGGCTACCTAGTGCTTATCATTCCCACTGATAAGCTGGAAGGCTTCCCTCCACCACAGAAAGATCTGGGGGGCTCAAAAACTTACAAAACAGTCCTGGATACAGCAAATCTGTATCTAGACTACACTAGTTACAGGAAAGGCAGGAAACAAGCTTAGAACTTTTTTCTCTTTTTTTGCAGAAAAGCAGTTAGAATAGTAGCAAAAACACTTTAAATGCAGTACAAGCTAGCACACGTGTGTAGCAATATTAAGGCAATTACAGTTTAAATAAATGCAGATAAATTAAAAATGACAAAAAACAAGTGCAGAGAGCACTAAATTCTGAAAAAATCAAAATGGAGGCACATAGAGTATCTCTTTTCTCCTTCTTGTTACTCTTGTAGTCTGCAGGATGCCAAAACTGGATCTGTGGAGCTTAAACAAGAGCAAACCCATGTAAACACGGGCTTTTAAACCAGAAAGTTGAAAGAAATGGAAAAACTGCCCAAACGGCCAATATACTACAATTTCTGGGCCAGAAACTACTCCTCTTGTGGTGGATAGGCTACCTAGTGCTTACCACTCCCACTGATAAGCTAGAAGGCTTCTCTCCAACACACAAAGGTTGAAGGGGCTCAGAAACTTACAAAACAGTCCTGGAAACAGCAAATCTCTATCTGGACTAGACTAGTTACAGGAAAGGCAGGAAACAAGCTTAGAACTTCTGTTTTCATTTTTTTTTTTTTTGCAGAAAAACAATTAAAACAGAAGCAAAAACACTTCAGGAGGGGACAATTAAAAATATGAGGTAATAAACAATGGACATATAAAAGGAACAAAATTAAGACAGAAAAGTATTACTTTTTAATATCGGAAAGTTTAAAAATTACTCAAAAAGGAATAAATATACTGGATTTTCTGATTATGTGGCTATTCGGATAAAAATGAAAATGAGGAATATATTAAAACAGGAAAAGGAATAAAAAGAATTAATGAAAAGAATTGGATATAGGATAAAGAAAGGAGCTTATAAAACTATGGAAAAGCATATTAGAATGAGACCTTTCTATGAAAATTGGACCTTGTGGTGGATACAGTCAAAATAGAAATACGAAAAGGTTTTTTTAGAATGTGAAAAAGAAAAAAAGGAATACACAGTATTAAGTTAAGGATTTTTTAAAGGTTTAGTAGAAAAGGATAGAATATTATAGGAGAAAGAAAGAAAAATATAAAAAAAGAAATCAAGAAAAAATTAGTAACTTGCTATATAAGCAAAAATATTGCTTACAAGGAAAAAAAAGAGGAAGTAGCACCATATTTATGTAAAATAGTGAAAGCTAAAAAAATAATATGAGAATTAAAAAATAAAGGGAAGGAAGTTAAGAAGTAAGAAGGAATATAAGAATATATTAAATAATTAAAAGCTATGTATTAGATTTATATGGCAAATAAGAAGTGTGTATAGAACAAATTTATGGTGAGAGATTTAGTAAAGAAGATAATGAATATTTACAGAAAAAAGTTGAATGAGATTATGAAAGATATTAATATAAATTCAGCCACAGGATTAGATGGGACTGAATATAATATGTATAAATAAATGGAAGACTGGCAAAAATGATATTTATAAAAGTTATGAATTAATGAATGGATGTACCCGTGTCCATCCATTAAGTATAAGGAAATTTTGTAAGGGGCTTTAAAATGTATGTATAAGAAAGGAAATAAAGATGAGATAAAAAAATTGGAAACCTATAATGTTAAATAATATGGACTATAACATTTTTATGAGAATAATACCTAAAAGAATACAATGCAAAATGGAAAGGTTACATGATCAAAATGTGTATGGAAGAAAGGGAAATTAAGATTTGTTGTGGTTAATAAGAGAAGTAATTGATGACATTATTAACAAAAAAGGAGAAGTAAAGGTTATGATAAGTGATATGAACAAGGCATATAATAATATCTAATATGAAGCACTATGAAGAATTTTGCAACATAAGTGAAAAAGTATTACAAATTATTAAATCAATATATGGAAACAATTACATGAAATTAAACAAGCAGTTGTACTGGGGAAGACATGAAATTACAGTGTGGAATAAAATAAGGATGTCCAGCCAGCAGTGTGATATTTTGATTGGTCATGAATACAGTAGTTGTGGAAATAAGTAAAATGACAAGTAATGGAGGATATAAAATGATGAAGGACATACAAATATCAATAATGCATACTTATATAGATGACATTGCAATAATTGCTAAAAATAAATTGTGGATGGAAGACATAAATGAAAAATTAAGTATTATACTTAAGAAAATTGGTTTAAGTATAAATAAAGAAAAAAGTAAAGGTTTTGGTTATGAAGTGATAATAGGAGGGCTAGAATATTATGAAAAGTGTATAGATGTATTGGGGATAGCATTTGGTAGAAAATATAAACATCAGCAATGGGATAAAATTATTAAAGGAATCAAAGAAATGACTGCTTTCTGGAAAACATACATTTTCATATATAAAACACATTTAATAAATGCTATAAAATTGGGTAAAACAGCCTATGTTGCAAACATTTACATGATACCAGTGAAGTATGAAAACAAAATTATGATGACAATATTTTCATTCATCTGGGGGTCGAGACTGAACCCTGTAAAGAGACGGATTTTATATATAAGGAAGAGTGGGGGTGGGATTGATAAACACAATTGTACGTGCAGCCTCCTTAAATATGTATAAAGTATTAAAAGAAGTTATATAAGATAATAAAAATTTGGTAGAGACAATAACAAATGGTAAATACAAGCAACTTTGGGAAGAAATAGAAATGAAGAAAAGATACAAAAGTGCCATTAATGAAGGAACAAGAGAATTTCATAGTAAAATTTTGTTATGGAAACAAGAAAAAAAGACTGCGATAAAAAATAATAGAAAGGAATGGTATGTTAATATCATGAAATCTTTTTTGTTGATCCTTGGAGAGAGTTAGAAACAAGTAAGAAAAAAGCAATAATGGTGAGATATACAAATTATAAAATAATTAAAGATGGCAATGTTTTTTTGTAGAGATTGTCTATAGGTAAATTACCCTTAAAAGCAAACATGGCATACAAAAGTAAACAAAACAGAATATGTAATAAGTGTAAAGAGTTTGAAACTACAGAACATGCTTTTTTTTAAATGTGAAGAATTCAAGAATTGTGGAAAGAAGTATGTAAACATGATTTGGTTAACAACTGAAATCTGAAATGTTAAATATGGACATGATAGAATGCGGTTAATATGGAACAAGATCTCAAGAAAAGGCAAAGAAAATGGACAGAGTTATATTTTATGTAACATGGACAATATGGAATGACAGACTTAATGAGATCAAATACAACAGTAAATGGACATTGACAAGAATATTGGAAAAATATGGTTTTGGTTGTGGGTAAAAGTGTGGGGAGGAATCAGTTAAAAAGAAGTTGATGGTGTATTGAATGATGTAAATATGTAAATAATATGAAATGTATGAATGTTTACAAATAAAAAAAAGTACTCATCATTGTTGCAAGTGGGAACCATTTTTGAGGAGCACTTCCAGTTTCCATTCCAGGTGCAGAGGTGGCCCGTAAAAATAGGGAGGTAGATGGATAGAGGAGGAGATGATGGAGTGGTGAATAAAATGGAGGAGAAAGCAAATATCAAGACCAGAGAATGCATGAACGATTTTGAGGAATTGTTACAAAGAAATCTGTTTGATGGAGATGAATCAGCAAATGGTAGATGGAAGGGTTGCAGGAATGATTTACTTAAACAAATGGTGATGCAAGCTAAAATATGAAGGAGATTTTTTCCTGGGGGGGGGCAGCATTATGGAGAAAATACAAAAGGAGGGTGTACAGTAGATCCTGAAAAATAGTGATGAGATTGAAAGGAAAATATGCAGAGAAAGTAAAACAAATCAAAAGTGTAGAGGCAGAAGAAAATGAAAATGGAAGTATGCGGTAAGGATTCAAAGTAAAGAAGACAAATTAATACGTATAAAGTGTGGGACAATTTAATAACATGACAAATGTGGAGGAGTACATGGGTGTTGAAAAATACTGGGGACAACCCAAAACTTTTTTCTTTGTTTTTTTTTTTTGTGAAAAAGGCCATTTGATAACTGTGACAAAAGAAAATGTTATATTTGTAGGGAGCATTTAATCTCATTTACAAAGAGACATTTTGTGACATTATATCTGAGACTATCTTTTCAATGAAAAATATTCCTGGAGAATATTAAAAAAAGAAAGACTGTAAACCATGAAATCATTATGTGAGGAAAGCATTTAACAGGGAAACAAAAAGGAAATCCATGTACAATTTTGAAAAGAGGTAGAAAGAAAGACTTTGAAAATGTTATGTAAAGAAGTACTGGACACTGCAAAAGTTTATGACAAAAGGGGTTTATGGAATGGCTAAAAATAGAAAGAGAACAAATTATACATATACCAAGCATGATAAATGTGGAGGGGAAAAGGAGTGTTGTAAATATTGGGGATAACCCAAAACATGTTTTTTTTTCTTTTGTGGAAAAGAAGGAGATTTGATAAGTAACTGTGACAAAAGAAAATGTTATACTTCTGGGGAAATGGGACATGATGCAAAACGCGAATTGAAATGTTATAAATGTAACAAAAGTGGACATTTATGGATGGATTGAAAAAACAAAAATATCAGTAAAGAAAAAAAGAGAAAAAAATAAAGAGAAGAAATTTTAGCAGTAGTAGAAATAGAAAATAATTAGATGAGAGAAGAAATAAAGGGGGCATAGAAGAAGGTTCTGAAATAAGTGATAAAAAAATTGGGAGATAGTAAAAGGGAAAAAAAGACGTCTACTGGTAAAAGACAGAAAAAGAAATGTTAAAGGGAGAAGTACAAATGAAAAAAGAAAGGAAATGGGTCAAAAAGAATATATAAAACTTATGATTGGGGGTTGGTATAATGATTAAGGTGTTTGACTCACAGACAGTGTGTGATCCTCACCTTAGGGTAGGAAATTGGTTAGGCTTAGAATGGCCTATTAAGGAAGTTGACCTAGGAATTAGCTATGAACTTATAAAACCATGAATTTAAGGAAAAGGGAAATGAAAATTTTAGAATGATTTCTGTAAATGTGAATAGTATTAAGAATACAGCAAGAACTACGAATTATGGAGTAGTGTAATACATGTGATGTAGATGTAATATTATAAGATACAAGAATGTTAAAGAAGATTACAAACAAGAGAAACTATGGGGAGGAAAGATAATCTGGAATTTGGGAAATGAAACATGTTCTGGAATAGCCACATTCTGTAGAAATAATGTAAAGATATTGGATGTAACTTTACACTTTAAATCTACAGTGGCTAATCTTCCTATTTTTGCTAAAGAACAAATACATAGAATTATAACATTATATGCTTATACTACCTGTAAAGAAAAGGAAGCTTATTTCATCAAATGTTAGACTACATAGTGATAAATATGAATATCACAGTGACAGCAGACAATTTAATTTTGATTCAAGAGGCAAGCATAAAAAAGAAAGAAAATGATATATGAAAAATATTAGAAGTTATAAGATGTGGCAAGTTAAAACTTTGTGAAAACAATTCATGGACTTACAAATGGGGTATGCATAGAACTGAAACAGATAAAATGTTTTTACTGTGGCAATATGATGTGAGAAAAGTAGAGAAAGGAAAATATAAAAGAACATGTAACGATGCATTGGAAGACTTAGAACATAATGATAGAAAGCAATTTGACAAAGATAAAGAATCAAGAAAAGATGCAAAAATTGTTATATAAGCAAAGATATTTTTTCAAGGAAAAAGAGAAATGCATCAAGTTACTAAAGCAGATTCGTACAGAAAGTGTAATTAATGAAATAAAAAATGTTACAAGAAGAAATAAAAACTCAGGAAAATACTAAGAATAGTGTAATACTATATGTACAATAAATACTTAAAAAAGAAGGTAGTGAAAAAACGTAGAAACTAAAAAAGTTAACAGATAAAGTATTAGGATAAGTAAATATAGATTTGGCTGTAGGACCAGATGGAATAGGGTATGGACTATATACAAATTTAAGGGACTGGCAAAAGAAATAGGTTTTAAAGATTTTGAATGAATGGATACATGAAGGTTTTATGTATAAATAATTATGTAGTGGAATACTTAAATTCATATGGGAGAAGGAAGACAGAAGACAATTAAAAACTGGAGACCGATTTTTTTGAATAATGATTAAAAGATCTTTATGAACTAATTCAAAAGAAATTTGAAACTAAAATAGAAAATGGTATGGAAGATAGCATTTACAGTATAAAGGGGAATGGTTGTCAATGATTATTGATAGTTAGAAAAATTGTGGATGTTATGAACAAAAAAGTGAAAATTATGACAGGAGACCTTAATAAAACATTTGGCACAACTGGACATGAAATGTTATGGGTAATAATGAAAGGATGTAAGTGAGACAGTTAGGAAATTATGTATATCGGTATACAGTAATAATAAAGTAAAAATACTTGTAAATGGCTGGATAAACCAAGAGGTAGATATGAAGAGTGATGCAAGACAGGGATGTCCAATGAGTTGTATAATCTTTGTATTATTTATGAATGTGAAAGTTTGTGAAATAAATTACAAAGTGAAGGAGGCAGAGTATATAACAACTAAAGGGTTAAGAATTCCAGTTCTGTTAACATATGCAGATGACATTATAATTGCAAAAAAAAAAAAAAAATTTTGGATAAAGTACTAATTTGAACAAATGAGTGTCTAGACATGATAGTGATGGCTTTAAATAAAGAGAACACTAAAGGTTTAGGTGATGTAGTAAAGATCGGGGGTATATATTTTACAATGAATGACATTTCTGTGTTAGGTATAAAATGTGGGAATATAGATGTAAATAGAATTCAATATGGAAAAAACAACAGAAGAAATGAAACAAACCTATCTTTTCTGGCGAACACAATTTATCATTCAGAATAAAGGCTCATTTGGTAACTCCAATAGTGATGGGAAAAACAGCCAAAGTAAACTTTATTGCCATTTAGCCTACATAAGTGCAGTCTAAATGAAATTGCATGCATCAGGCTAGAATAGGGAAGACATATACATACATACATACAATGGACGTATATTCATTTCATATTAAACAGGTTATTCTACCTACATATTACCATAGTTTACCTTATCTATAATTTTCAGCAGCTGAGTGATTTCTTATTGCAAAAGTTCCTACTGCACTGTGAATTTTCCACATGAATACGAGGCTCTAGTTAGTATAATATTGCATATTCATTGTCATCTATGTATTGTTAATGTTTAGAATCTGAACTCTCATTTATTTGCAACAAAAGAGTTGGCTGTCCCATATCTTGTCAGTGACAGGCTTCCCTAAGATTGTTGCCAGAGTTCAAAAATCTCACTGCCTGAGGGAAGAAGCTGTTTCTGAACCTGGACATTTTACATCGCACACTATCTTCTGCCAGATGACAAGGATGTGAACAGTTCATAAGCAGGGTGTGTAGCATCCCTGATTATTTTGCAGCTCTGTTGTGACATCATGCTGTGTAGAAATCCTGTAGTACTGGAAATTTAGAGCCCCTTATCTTCTCTGCCACTTTCACTATCCTTTGTTGGGTTTTTTAGTCTGCAGCTGAGCAGCTCCCATACCACACTGAAAAGTTATACATTAGGCTCTTTCTATGGTATTCTTATAGAAGGTGGAGAGGATAGGGGGTGGTAGGCTCACATTCCTCAGTCTCCTCAGGAAATGCACACATTGATGAGCCTTCTTTACAATATGACTGGTGTTTATTGATCAAGATAGACCCTCTGCAATGTGAACCCCCAGGAATTTTGTGCTCCTTACTCTTTCCACCATCATGCCATTAATCATGAGAGGAGAATAAGATGGCTGTGTTTTCCTGAAGTCCATTAGGATTTCCTTTGTTTTGTTGACATTAAGGTCAAGGTTGCAATTGGCACACCTGTCAATCAGTGAGCTCACTTCCTCCCTATAGTCTTTTTCATCTCCTTTATTGATGAGGCCCACAAGTATAGTGTCATCCATACAGTTGATGATGTGGTTGGTGATGAATCTAGCTTTACAGTCGTGGGTTAGTGAAATAAACAGTAGTGGACTCAACACACAGCCTTGAGGTACTCCTGTATTGATTGTGATGCTTTTTAAAGAATTATCGCCCACACATACCCTTTGAAGTCTTTCAGTCAAGAAATCCAGGATCCAGTTGCACATATTGGCATTTATACCTAGATGAACAAGTTTTTTGATTAACTGTTGTGGGATGACAGTGCTGAATGCCGAACTGAAATCAATAAACAGCATTCTAACATAGCTGTCCTTGTTCTCAAGGTGTGCCAATGAGCGATACATTGCAACCGAAATGGCATCCACCTTGGAGCAATTGGCACAACATGTGAACTGGAACTGATCTAGTGCCACTGGAAGGCTTGTTGTCCGGTGTCTTCTGACTAATCTTTCAAAGCTTTTCGTAATGGTGGGCATGAGGGCTAATGGTCTATAGTCATTGAGGCTTGGGGAGATGATTTCTTTGTCAGTGGAATAATATTTGTGTTTTTGAAGCATTTGGGTACCTTTGGTTGACCAAGGGAGCTGTTAAATATATCCATAAGTACAGTGCTTAGTAGTTCAGTACATCAACACCTTTCCCATGATGTTGTCCAGTCCTGCAGCCTCTTCCTAGGGTTCACTTTCTGTAGGGTCCTCTTCAACTCTATTGAGTTTAGGCTCACCACTTCATCTCTTGGGCCTGTAGTGAGTTTCACTGCCTTGGAGTTCTTCCTCTCCTCTAACCAGCAGAAAACGTTGTTCAGCCTATACAGGAATTCTGTGTTGTCCTCGCACTGGACTGAAGGGGGTTGGGTATTTAGTTATGGCTTTTATGCCCTACCACATGTGCCTGGGGACTCTCATGTCAGTAAACTGGTTCTGAACATTCTTTCCATAGGCCCTTTTTGCTTCCTTTATCCCTCTCTTCGGGTTTGCCCTTGCCAAACTGAAAGCTTCCTTGTTCTTTCATTTGAATGCCACATTACGTTCCTTCAGAAGCTGGTATAGTTTGCTGGAGAGTCAGGGGTTTTGTTTGGCTTTTACAATGATATTTCTATTGATAGTCACATCACTGATGAATTTAGATATACATGCCATCACCGTTTCTGTGTATTAGTCCAAGTTAATGTGTAGATCAGCTGTTGTAGCTTTTTGAATATGCTCCAGATTGTATTGTCAAAGCAAAATTGAAGTGCTGTGATTGCTCTATTTGGCCATACCCTGATTTGCTTCACAGTGGGTTTTTTTTTCCCTGATTAATGCAGGTTTGTATGCTGACATTAGCATGATGGTGAGGTCGTCTGACCTACCCAAGTGTGGGTAATGCACTGCTTTATATGTTATCTTGATATTGGTGTATACCTTTCCAAAGTGTTGCTGCCCCTTGTTGTAAATCCCGAATATTGATAGTAGCTGGGTAATACTGACCTCAGATCTGCCTGGTTGAAATCCCCTGCAATAATGTGTGCAAAACTTGGGTTCCTATCCTGCAACTCACATGTTGAGTTATACAGCGAAGCCAGTGCTTCTTTATTTGCACTCTGTGAGATACACACCACTATGATGCTGACACCACTATGATGCTGACACCACTGAACTCTCTAGGGAGATAAAAAGGTCTACATCTGACTGCTATTTTTCAGAGCAATGGCTAAGGGCAGTCTCACAGTTTATGCACCAGCTATTGTTCACATGCAGACTGAAAAAGAGTGAGCCCTTCTAGTTGTACTGCACTGTCATTAATGTTACTATGCAGCCAAGTTTCTGTAAACATAGGAACAAGTATTTCTTACCTTGCTTTGTGATCTTATTTCCAGCCTTATGTATTCTATCTTCTTATCCAGAGAGTGCAGGTTTGCTAGAAGTAAGGATGGTAATGCATGCCTGAAAGGATTTGCCTTCAGTTTGGCAGAGATTCCAACCCTTGATCCCCTTTCCCTGGATTTTTCACTTCTTTCCCTCTTAATCTTTTTTTCCAGTGTGTTGTGGAAGCTCTTTTTACCTGTTTGAGGCACTTTGAGCCATGCTGTGTCAGAATATCAAGGTCATGGAGTACAGAAATTATTGTAAGCCCCACAAAATATGCAGACAACAAATCATCTATCCAGCTGTACGGCGAGCTTAGTTGCTTGATTTCCAGTACGTTCTCTCTATTATAAGTAACTGTATCTTCATTTATAGCCTCAAAAACATTTTTTTTTTCCAGATTTTTAAGTAGACAAGAAGCCAAACACTGCACATTTCCATGTAGAGCTGACACAACTGTAGCCTAACAGGGTGTTGCCATTTTTTTTTTTGCTTGTATATATGGTTCTACTTTAATTGAATGGAAGTATGTTTAACCGAATGGCAAAACAATGAGCTTAAACAACCAAAACCTCATTTCCACGGAAATGTATATTACAGAAAGGTAAACTAACGAATATACAATTACCAAATTTTAGTGTCCATATTTCTTTAAATGAAGAAGGGAAGTGATAGTGTCCATAAGGAAGTACCAATTGTAATCATGGCGCATATGTGCAGCAGCACTCCCGGAGTGCTGGGTGAAACATACCAAGCTACAAAATCTCAAAGAGGACAAATCCTGATTATTAAGGTGTATGTTTATCATTCAGAAAAGATGGCTAAAACAAAGTATCTCAATTGTGAAAAGGCACGGCTACAACGGCAAGTGTGACTACAGTGGAGGAATTAGTGAAGTTAATAGCACACAATCACTCAGGGGAATCTGACGAGGTGCAGAAGTATGGAGTTTGCAATAGTTAGAGACGGAGAGCTGCTCTGTCTAGAGATTCCTCATGTGTTACACTTGATCATGCTGTAGCGTCTTCTTCATTGGATTTTGCCCTACTCTGCCTAGCAGAAGAGCTATGTTGCAACAGGTGAGAAGAGTTAGAGTAAAGCAAAGAGGTGGTCTGTTAAAATCTACATTAAGCCTAACAGAAATTCACAGTCATGACTTCCCATTAAAAGAAGGAAGTTTTATTGAGAGAAAGTTATTTGATGCTAGCTGCGAAAATATAGTTGTCATGCTAATGACTTTGCACAATTTAAGTGATCTAAGCAAGTCTGATATCTGGCTTACAGATGGCACACATTTTGCAAGAGGAACTGAATGTCGGCAATTGTATACAATTCATTCGTTAGTGAAATATGGAGCATATACTAAGAGTGTGCCATTGGTGTACTGCTTAATTAGTAAGAAATCTCTTCACTGTTACAATTACATGTGGCAGTGTCTATTTGAATTATTTAGTAAACGGAGTTTAGAATGTGATGTGTCTTATGTACTTTGTGACTAAAATAGCTGCTGTCAAGAGCATTAAATTAAATATAAATAACATGACACGCAAGGGATGTTTTTTCCATTTGGAAGGAATATTTGGCAGAAGGTACAATCTCTTGGTTTGGGCTCTCTATATAATTCCAGCAAGAATTTTCAATTAGCAGTTAAAAAGCTGGTAGCATTAGCATTTCTGGATGAGAAGGATGTTATTCCAACATTTCTGAGACTGAAGGAGTGTTTTCCAACTGAGGGTAAAGACCTTGTGAAGTATTTTGCATTTGTATGGGAAACCTTGGTCGTTCAGTACTCGCTCTACAGCTTGTATTACGTTTCCAACATCGTTTCCCATTCATTTCCGGAATATTTCCATATTGAATTAACTATTTTTGCCAAGAACACAAAATGCTGTGGAGACCTGGCAATTGTAGGTTTAAATGCATTACTGGTAAGCATGTGTGTGATTTATACAGTGAATTAACTGTCACTGTGAGGCTACAGAACCGAGTGGATGAGATCAGAAGTTGGATATCTGCAGCATGTCCTCCCTCCCCTAAACAGCAAGCATTGCTAAGGAGACAACACCAATTTCAGATGATATTTGACAACAAGGAGGAGTGTGATAGCTTGGATTACATGAGGGCAACCGGTATCCTTTTAAAGATGTAAATGGAGAAGCCCGTTAAATATTTGTATTGCACTATTGGCAGTTTCTTTTCCTTTTCACGTTGGATTGTCATACTATTGTTAACAGTTCATTGCTGGAGTTTCATTATATGGTTTATGAGCACTTTAACTGGTAGCACTTGAGTGTGAAAATGCATATTAGCCTATGTTGTATTTGGTAAATATGTGCTTCGTGTTTATGCATTTCCATGGAAATGAGGTTTCAGTTGTTGAAGCTCATTGTTTTGCCATTCGGTTAAATGTACTTTTGTTCAATGAAAGTAGATCCACACACACACACACACACACACACACATATATATATATATATATATATATATATATATGGGTCTACTTCATTTGCCCGAACTGCCATTTGCCCGACACCCATTTGCCCGAGACCAAATTTCATATTATATTGTTTAGTTTTGCTTTAATATTGCTTAGTAAAACAAAACTAAGTGGGGGCTTCACCCCCCATACCCCCCATTGTGGGGGGCTGTGCCCCCCACACCCACCAACTATATATTCTAACTCCAGGGTCGCACTACAGTGGGGAAGGTGGCATATCCCATTTTCTTGCCAATAATGCTTGTCGGTCAAATGAAGTGTTGGTCAAATGAAATTTCAGTCAAATGGGGTCGTGCAATTGGAAGTTCGGGCAAATGAAGTAGATTATATATATATATATATATATATATATTATATGGGTCCCCTTCAGAATGCCAGAATTCAAAACTTTGAAACGCATATGATCGCAGACCATATGTTTGAAATACCGACATTCTGAATGGGAAATCACATACAGCGCAGACCGGGAGATTTCCCTTGTTCTCGACGTAGTGCGGTCTTGGAGTTGGTATATTTAAGTAGGGGGGTATGGGGGGGTGCAGCCTGCTATACACAGTTTAAATGTGTGTTTTTTTTATTTTTACGGGTCTAGTTCACATTTTCGAATATTCAAATGTTCAATCATATGGCCTCGGCCATATGAATTTCGAACATTTGAGCATTCGGTTATGTGAAGTAGACCCATATATATATATATATATATATATATATATATATATATATATATATATATATATATATATATATATATATATATACATACACACACGAGCACTTTATAATCTCGAAATACTGAAATGTCGAATTTCAGTATCTTGAGACTATAAAGCCAGTTTAAATGTGTTTTTTTATTTTTACGGGTCTAGTTCACATTTTCACATTCAAATGTTCGATCATATGGCCTCGGCCATATGAATTACGAACATTTGAGCGTTCGGTTATGAGAAGTAGACCCATATATATATATATATATATATATATATATATATATATATATATATATACACACACACACACACACACACACGAGCACTTTATAATCTCGAAATACTGAAATGTTGAATTTCAGTATCTCGAGACTATAAAGCCAAATGTTGAGAATAGTGAAAGTTCATAATCACGAATTTGAATATCTCGAATTCGCGGTTATGGACTTGCGCTACATTGTTTCCAGGTTTGTGTGTTAATGGTGCGCAGTGCCGTGTGTGGATCAGGGTGTTATGTCAGGTAAGTGAGTGTTTTGTAAGGGTTTTGAGTGGGAGTCAAGAGTGTATGTGAGTGTGCTGATATGTTTGATGTGTGTGTGAGGGACTGGAGAATATGCATGTGTGAGTTTGCTGTTGTTTCTTGTTTGCATGATCTCGGAGTTAGTATATATATAGGGGGTGTGGGGGGCCCCCTGCTTATGTGTTTATGAGTTGTGTATGTGTGTAGTTTTGTTTATTTTGTGATGTGGGTGTTTTGGTGTGTGTGTGTGGTTTGTTCGGGTTTTTGAATGTTAGTGTTTTGTGGATTCGCTGTCATGGTCTCGAGATACTGAAATTCGATGTTTCAGTATTTCGAGATTATGAAGTGAATCCACACACACACACACACACACACACACACACACACACACACACACAATATAGCATACTAGCAGGTGCTAGCATACTTAGTATGTGTATTTATGTTGCCAACAGTATTTGAAAAGGAATTATTGCAGATAATTTACATTTATATAGGGTTATAGATTAAACTCAGTAAAAAGAGGAGTTTTCAAGGTAAATAAAGAAGGTGGTGGTTTAGGCTTAATTAACCTAGTGGTATATGCTGCTTCATTAAATGTGTACAAAGTGTTAAAAGTGGATAAATGAAAAAGATGAGAGATGTGTAGTAAAACTGTATAAATATAAGTATGACAAATTTTGGGGTATGGTAAAAAAGAGAAAAATAGTGTATAAATGATTAAATAAAATATTAACAAGAAAAAAATATTTTTGTGGAAAATAAAAACTGATTATATAGAAAAAGATGGAAAACTATGGTACAAGAATGTAATGATAAAACATTACTATATACAACCATAGGAAAATCTAACAGATGAAAAAATTAAAGCTATAAAAATATGAAGCAAATGGTGTAATCAGAAAGCAGAGTGTTAAGACTTTTTTGTGGAAAATGGTGACAGATAAATTGCGAGTAAAAGAAAATATGTCATATATATGTGAAGAAAAATAATATAATATATTTACATTGTCAAGACAATGAAACTACGGAACATGTTTTGAAATGTAAGAAAGGTGTGGAGAAAACTATGTAAAGAAGATTTTTTTTGAAGATATAAAACAAATAGATAAAATAAACATGGATATGATTAAATATGGGTATTACAAAAATAGAAGTAAAAAAATAACTGTTTATTCTTTTAACATATTCATGTTATATGAAATGTATTTTATTTTATTTATTTATTTATTTTACATTTGTTAACTGGGTTAGTCTAGCTGAGCTTTTGGCTCATTTTCAGCAGAGACCTGGGGAGAAAAGCTCCTCAGGACTAGAAAACAATTTATTAAACTTTAGTAACATAGTAGCAAAAATCAGCTATAGGATCTTACAAGCAGAGACCTGGAGAGAAAAAAAGCTCCTCAGGCAATTTAATTATACAGAGTATTAACAATTGGCAGACAAGTATATGAGTTGTTACAAACAAGGTTTTAAACAATTAGCAGAAGAAAATGTGACTAGTTACAATATTATTTAAGCTGCTTAGAGCAAAATGAGTTAATAGTTAGGCAGATGCTTATTTAAAGTGGGTAGCATCCAGTTGTATAGGAGTTTGGAAACAAGAAAGGAAAGTAAGAATGGCTAGTAGGAGATGTAGGGGAGGTAGAGTATATGAGAGACTAGACAGGTATGTTGTTTTGAGACTGTAAGAATTAAGAGTGGTTGGAGATGGAGGGAAGAGGTAGAAGAGGCATGGGAATAGTGTTAGAGATACATTAAGAGTAAGGTGATGAAAGGATGGTGGTTTCAGGGTGGTTGGCTACAGCGGCAATACCACTTTGCTTTTAGGTATTTCCTTGTGGCTAATTTGAAACTTTTGCTATGCTGGAGGGATTTTATTTCCAAGGGGAGTTGATTCTAGGATGTAGCTGGGTTATAGTTATAGAGAAAGCCTATTTTGGTTTTGGGTTTGTAGATGTCTAATAATTCTTGATTTGAGCTGCGTAGTGTCCTACCAGGGGAATATTTGGATATGATAGTGGAGAGGCTGGGGCAGAAGGAGGGTGGATAGAGTGGATGATTTGTAGTTGGTATAATTGGAGCAGCTGAGGGAATTCTAGCCAGTCTAGTTGCTGTAGTGCTAAGCAGTGGTGTGACTTGCAGGTTTGGTTAGCTGCAAATCTGGCAATCTTATTATAGGTAGTTTCAAGCTTGGAAATAAGTGTAGAATTTAGGTTTGTGAATATGTGGCAGCTGTACAGGAGTGTTGGGAGTAATAAAGCCTGGGAGATAGTTATTTGGGCAGTGTTAGTTAAGCATTTCTTGCTACGGAAAAGGTGTCCAAGTTTCTGATGAGTTATTTTTACTGAGTTAGTAATATGGAGATCAAACTTAAGCTGATCATCTATTGTAACACCTAGCACTTTAGTACTAGATTCAGCTGAGATGATAGTGTTGTTGCAGGATAAGATGGTAAATGTACTTTTGAGTGTGGTGATGTTTTTAGGAAGGAAGAGCAGGAGCTTATTTTTTTTTGGATTAAGTATTAGTTTATCACTAAGCCAAGTCTCAATGGTATGGAAGGTTGCCTGGGTGGTTGAGTGGAGGTCAGTTAGGTTGTCAGCAATGGTTATAACAGTTGAGTCATCAGCATATTGCACAATAGACAACTGGGTTCAAGAGTAGTAGAGCAAGTTGGTGAAAATATTAGAGTAGTGGTCCAAGTATGGACCCTTGGGGGACTCCCATTTGTACAGTGAGAGGGAAGGATAGTGCAGAGAGCCATTTAACTGATTGCTGGCAGGTAGAGAGACAGCTGGAAAACCAGGAGATAGTAGGGGGAGAGAAATGTAAGTTAGTGCGTTTATCTAGAAGGAGTGGGTGAGAGACAATGTCAAAGGCTTTGGAAAGGTCAAGGAATAGGCATGAGACGAGTTTATTGTTATCACGAGCTAGGGAGACTATGTTGATGAATGATATGAGTGTAGTAGTTGTAGTATGCTTGGGACGGAAACCATGCTGTGTGGGTGTGAGAAGGTTTTCCTGGTGAAGGTAATGCATTACCTGCTTGTGAATACATTGTTCTAGGATTTTTGAGAGTGGAGAGAGTATGGCAATCGGCCTGAAGTTGGATATGTCTGAGAGAGTATGGCAATCGGTCTGAAGTTGGATATGTCTGAGGAGTTGTCCCCTTCATGAATGGGTAAAGAAATTCTTCCATACAGTGGGGACATAGGATTCAGAAATAGATCGGTTAATTAAGATGGATACAGGATAGGCAAGAGGTTCAGAGGCAATCTGCAGGAAGTAAGAGGAAGCTTGTCAACAGATGGGGAGCAAATTTTAAGTTTAGAGAGTAATGACTTTACATAGTTAGTTGATACTGCTTTTAGAGATAAGGAGTTAGGAGGGTAGAAATGAAAGAATAAATGAAATCACGTTTAAGGGTAAATGGATTTTAGCAACAATTAACTAAAATTACATGGTGGTTATGGAAAAGGGAGTGGAGGTCTAACAGAGATGAACATTTTTAGTATGACTGTGTAAACAGATTTATATATATATACATATATATATATATATATATATATATATACATATATATACATACACACACACACACATATACATTTGTGCACTTTTAGATATTCTGTAAATAAGAGTTACTTTTATATATAAATAAAGGACCTACTCTTTTTGATAGGTGCCATGGGATCTTTTACACCTAACTCAAGCAGATGGTACCTTCATTTTAAGTCCTCATCTGAAGGACAACACACTCAGGAGTGTAGCACCCTGTCAGCAATCAATCTACCTGGTATGTGAATTGAACCCACAGCTTTCTGCACCAAAGGAGAGTATGCTATTTGTTGCATCACTGACACTATGCAGATATGCCTGATGATCTGCATTTAATAAAATGAACGTTTGTCTGTCTTTATCAGATTTTGTTATCGCATCTTCTTTTATCAACTGCTGCCAAAACTGTAGGTCTTTTTTCTTTCCCTTCCAAATACCCATTACATTTCCCTTTGTATCCTTCTTATTGCTGTACACAGTATAGTCTAGTGGTGTCATTCGATTTTTCCAAGGCTTAACTTGCTTTTAGGAATAGAATATAAAGACCATTACTTACAGCCTTATATACCTAAAAGTATTATGCATGATTTTCTTCACTCTGCCCAAATACCCATGTGTGATCTTATTGTTGCTTCATTGGGCACTATGTGGATCATGTGCTTACATTTGGGCAAATATTCGGAGTCCAGAATCCTACATATTAATTGAAGCTATTTGGCCTTATAGTATGCTTCCAAGTCTGGAAGTCTCAAACCAACCTGTTCCTTTTTCAATATTAAATTTTCCCATTGCACTCTGTCTTTTTTTTATTACCCCCGAAAAAACTCCTTAATTTCCTTTTTATATTTTTCCACATTTGATCTCATAACTGATACATAACGGCATGTCTTACATAACACTAAATAAAAGCAATTAAGATGTTTTAGTCCTGCTGTTTTTTGATGTCTATAAATAACTTCCAGTCTTATCTTACTAGTAATTTCTTCCCACGTTTCTTTAGCTGCTGGCTCAACCAAATTGCTAAGGATTTTTTATCCAGCCATGACTCCACAAAAAGTGGAAGTTCGGTGCTAAATCATGTTTAGGGGTAAATTCATTCCAGTAGCCTTTGTGTTGGTTCATTTACTTTATATCATGAAATCCATTCAACAACAACCCCCTTTTCCCATTTTTGCACATGGGATTGGGGTGTCACTTGAAAATATTTCAGTTTATCAAATAATATTATACATTAACATTCTGAAACATGGTATCAACATTTTACGTCATCCACAAAAAGGGGGTTTATTCCATTTTTATCAAAGTATATTTGATTTAAAACTAAACACTTTAGACAACTCACCACCACACTTAACCCTAGCTTGAGTTTGAATGCAGATATTAAAAAGTAATGTTGTCCATGCTTGTGGAAACTGAAATGCATCACAAGATCTCTTTACAAATTCCCAAATTACTCTGTCAAATGCTTTCACAGCATTCCGACTTATTAATATATTATGATTCAAAAGGATGGATAGGACTACAATCTTGTGAAATGTTTGCCGCCCTTCAACAAAAACACAGTGGTCTAGGCCTATTATTTTTGGCAATAGCTTTACTAATTCTTTTGACAAAATTGTCAAACACTCTGTGGTTATTCAAAACCAAAATGAATCTGTATAACCATGGATCAACAAGCTGATCTTTCTACTCTACAGGTATAACTATCACTACTGCCTTTTTCTAAGACAAGGGCAGAGCCCTAACCAGAAAAATATTGTTTGAAGTTCTAGCCAGACCTGCATTATTTGCTGTTCCTTCTTCTTCCATATATGTCTATTGGAAATCAATCGCTTCCAAGGGGTTTCTCTCTATTCTCATTATTTTTGAAGTTAACACTACT
Source organism: Protopterus annectens (assembly GCF_019279795.1). NCBI lineage: Eukaryota > Metazoa > Chordata > Ceratodontiformes > Protopteridae > Protopterus > Protopterus annectens. The sequence continues at coordinate 210,478,362 of NC_056728.1, read as the reverse complement.
GTACAAAATTTTCTATGCATCTAATGGAATTCAGTTGCTTCCATTGGTTTTCTCTGTATTCTGGGTATTTTTGAAATTAATACCAATCTACTTCTGTTAACTGAAGAGGGTGTAAATGCCTCAAATAAATTACCAATTCCTGTGTGCTGCTCTTAATCTCTACATCTCTATACTGTATTTTTGTAATTGACCATTATAATTTTTCCTGGGTCCACCTCTACCCTACCAATCTCATAATTCCCAACTTTAGTTATCATCCTTTCAACCATTTTGTTACCTGAGACATTGAGCTTACAATTTGGATGTTCTAGTGTTATCACAAATATGTTTTTAAAATCACTACTCCACATTCACTCCTACTTTCTAGGTGCCCTTCCTTAGACATTCTAGCTTCTTTCAGTTGCTCTTCAACCTGCTGTGTTCCACTTATTCTGATTTGTAGCTATAAATCCCTTACTTTTAATACCTACACTATTACTCCACATCAATCCACATGTTCGAATACATCACTTTTGCAGTAATCTAAGCTTTATGGGTTGTATTCTGTGCAGGATAAAACAACCACCCAGAAGTTTAAAGGCATCTTCCATGCTCCCCACACACTGAATAGCTTGAGAAGAGCTGTACAATGTCAGTGGTTAGGCTGACAAACTTTCAGAGCTTTCTTTCCTACATGTGCTCAGGAAAGGAAGCCATGCCCTGGCATAAAATCGAATAAAATAAGTAGGGATGAAGGGGTGGTTTTCATACTACAACAGTATCTATGTGAACATCTACTGCTGCTGCAGAACGAGGAAAATCCACCTTCTATAATTTTGTTCCCAGTAAAACAACTCCTTCATTCTGGCAGCAGTAATAGAAAAAGATAACTCTTCAGGAGGAGAAGTAGATGAAAAACTTACCTCAGAATCCAATTCCCCCTCCTGTGGTGCATACATTTAGAAACAATCTACATTTAATTCCCGGCCCTCCACTTGAGAATCAGAATCTCAAATTGTGGAAAGACTCAAAATTCAAAGATTACAAAGCTTGAAATAAACCCTTAGTAAAACCCAGTCAATCTTCCCTGTGAAACAGAAGATGACAAAATACAGCCCTTCCCCCAAGAAAAAGACCGTTCTGAGACAGTTCCCTTCCCTAGGAACCAAGATACTTCAGGCAACAGAATATCTGGGGCAAAGGAAGAGAGGAGTACTTATATTAATTGCAAGAGGAGCTCCAATAGTAATAGCAGAAAATATAAAAGACAGTAATAGAAGATTTATAATATTAAGGGCCTACTGGCAACAGAGAAGGATTACACTGGCATGTATTCATATTCCACCGAAAACTGCTACAATGGAGCTCAAGAAAATTCTGGGAGAAATAATCAGCTTTCAGCAAGGAATATTACTCATGGGGACTGGAATTTGATTTGCAACAGTAAAGATGTGTCTGGCGGACCCAGAAGGGAAAATATAATAAAGAAGGGTAGATTTTTTAAAAGAAATTTATGAAAACATTTGGCATGGAAGATGTGAATTCAGTACTAGGAGTTCAGAGTGAATTTACATACTATTCTCCAAGACATAAAAACTGGTCTAGGCTAGACAGAATATACATTTCACAGGAACATGTGCATCTAATTGAAGGTCTTGATATGCACCTAATAACTATTTCAGATCATCCGCCAATAATAATTAAAATAAAAACACAGGGTAATGAAATAAAAATGAGACATTGGTGTTTTCACACCTACCTGTTGAAAAGAGATGACATTAAGGAATGGGGTGTGGAAATTATTCAGGAGCTATTACAGAAGACAGAAATTTCTTCTGAAAATATAGCTATGGAGTGGGATAAAATTAAAGTGGCATTTAAAAATAGGGTGGAAATAAAAGAATGGTGCTAAAGAAGTAACAAGTACTACTTACAGGGACTGACAAGTGTTAAAGTACTGCAAAATAGGGGGGATCTCACAGATTACAAGAGGAGAAGCAACTGCAGAATGCTAAACAGAAAATAAGGGATTACCTCGATATGCATGAGTTTAAAAAAATTGCTGTTAAGCAACTATTTTTTGATGATAACCCTAGAACAGAAAAACTCTTGGAATGACTCAGGCAACAGAAAATAGAGAGAGCTGTCACCAAGCTTAGGGAGCCTATAACAAGGAATCCTGTAGAAGTATTGGAAATACTTTGAAAATTCTATGAAAGTCTGTATTAAGCAGAGAAGTATGGAAATCAAGAAAAGGTACAAATGGAAATGTTTATGGAAGAATTAAATATGCCCAGGCTAGAGGTAGAGGAGGCTCAATTACTAACAGATAGAATAGTAGGAGATGAGATAAAAATGGTGACGTATAACCAATCTACTGGAAAGTCCCCAGGAATAGATGGTATTCCTATGGAGATCTCGGAAGCTAGGAGGGAAAAATCTGATAAAAGATGTGGAAGGTTTTAACAGTATTTTAGAAGGAGAAGTACCAACATCCTGGAAGAAAGTGGTAGTAGCTGTAATACCTAAAGAGGGTAAAGATCCATCAGATCCAGCTTCATACAGGCCCATTTCAATACTAAATCATGATTATAAAGTGTGTATGTCTATATTGGCAAAGGTGATGCCAAAATTTATAGATATGAATCAATGTGGTTTTGTAGAGGGAAGGCAAACATTTGACAACGTTAACAGAACAGTGATGATCCAGAGGGAAGCAGAATGTAAGAAAATACCACTGTTGTTGGTAGGTCGTGATGCAGAGAAAGCATTTGACAGAGTGAGCTGGGACTTTATGAGCAGAGCAATGGTAGCATTTGCACTCCCTGAAAAAAATATAAGGTTGATTAGGAGGATATACGCGGTGAAAATTAAAGTGGGTGGGGTCCTCTGATAATCTCTGCTTGAGCAGAGGAATTAGGCAGAGGTGTCCTCTCTCACCTTTGTTGTTTGCGTTATATTTAGAAACACTGGCAAAGAAAATAAGGGACTCAGAAATTCAAGAATATAGTTGATATGGTAGTTAAGAGAAGCTGGCTCTATTTGAAGGTGACATTATTTTATACCTGACAAAATCAGAAAGGGACATTACAGTGCTATGGAACACATTGAAACAATTTCAAACCTTTTCGAAATACAAAATTAATGAAGCCAAAACAAAACCAATGGTGATAAATTATGTACCCACACAAGAATTGGTTCAGCAATATCCATACTTATGGTGATATGATATTTAGGAGTATAGATTAAAAATGATACCAATGTGGCAGCTAAGGATATGTGAAAAGAGACTGAACAAAAGATAATACAAAAATTGAGAAAATGGTAGCTCTGTTATATGGATATTGATAGTAAGAGACACGCAGTTAAAATGTTTTTAATCCCTTTAGTGTTCTATACAGGCCAGGCACATTTTTATCAACCAGAGGAGAAGTTGTGGATAGTAATTACTAAAGGGTTGAAGGATTTTATCCGGGAGGGAAAGATGGCAAGAGTCAAGTGGGATATGCTTATTCTTCCAATAGAACAGGCCGGATTGGGATTACTCAATTTGAAGGGGCATTTCAGAGCAACACAGTTAAGGCTCCTATACACAGCATAAGTAGAAAACTATAACTCAAAATGGAAAAAGATGATGAAGAAACAGGGGGGGATCAGAGTTCAAAGTAACAGGGAGAGACTGGGATTTTGGATGCAGACCTTTACGGAGAACAACAGTAATCATACAGAATATTATATTCATAAAGTTGCAGAACATATTCTAAGAACTAAGCCAAAACAGGAATGGAGACAGGACATTCTGCCAATAAGGGTGACTGCAATTAGGGATACAGAAAATCGGCAAGAGGGGGAGGGAGTATATTGGAGAAAACTTGCAAAGAAACCAAGGTATTGGGAGCAAATAACTAGACAGGGAAAGGTAACAGAATAGGAAGATACTAAGAACTTATTTGGACTGGAGGTGAGAGATTGCCTTCCATATCAAGGACTGACAGGTAATGAGTTGGCTGACTTTAAAGAATCCCTGCAGACTGCTCTGCTGGAGATACTGGGTGAGCAAATTGGAGTGCCTAGGGAAATAACTTTGTTGATCTATGATACAGGGTTGGAATTTATGGCTGCCAAAAATGCAATAACTAGAAAATGGAAAACACAGTCTAAATCAACTTTATTAGAAGTAACAAAGATAGTAACAGAAATAAAATAACTGAAACTGGGATCTTTAGAAAAGGGTAGGAGTAAATCACACAGGAAAAAAAGGGACATGTGAGACCACTACATGCAGAGGAGGAATGATATTTAAAAGAAGGCAAGATCTGAATGAGCTGTGCAATGGTTGACTGACAATGACTGGCTATATTAAAAGTGATGTATAATGTTTCCAGTTAAAGTTGTGCTGGCATGGTTAGTAAGGTATAATGTTTACAACTGAAACTGTGCCGCTATGATTTATTTTTATTTACATAAATGTAAGACTGTTTCACACATGATAAATGTTTCTTGTAAAAAAAGATACTTCAGGCAACTTTGCAGTGGAACATCATCCGCTCCCTTGCCCAAAGATGACTTCTGAACAGCTGTAGAGGATATGCCTTTCTCCTGTTCCTTGCAAGTTCTTAAGGAGCAACATCAGAGGGATCAAAGGAAACTGGGGAGTGGTCCAGGGTTCCTGAAATAGCCATAGCAGACTTGCTCACTGGTGGTGAGGTAAACAGGAAGCCATCTCAAAGATCAAACATTCACATACAACTTTCTTTTTTGAGGATCGGGACGGAAGAACCAGAGGCCTGGTCCAAGCCTCTAAACAAAAAATCTGACAAGTGGCTAGTGATGCCTTGGACAGTTGCAGACAGATTCACTGAAAAAAGTAAGTTTTGAGGTAAGTTTTGTGTTGACAACCTCCAAAACCTCTAGATCTTCACTGTATTTTAATTTCTGATAGAAAAGTAAAACTTCTTGGGGGCATTATTCCCTGTTTAAAACTTTTTTCTGTTGCAAAAAATATAATTATAAGTACTTCCCAACAGGGAACCTTGACTAAAAAAGTGCAGCTTTTAATATAAAACTTTTAGTGACAATCAAAAAAAAATAAACTGCAGCTTATGGCAAGAATTTCTGATGGAAAAGTAAAACTTTTATTCATGAAAATTAGCAAATTGGAAAGTATTCCCTAATGGGGTTCTTATGTCACCAGCGTTGGAAAAGCACTAGCCAACTGTTAGTCAACTGAAGCACTAAGGGAAGAGCATAGTTAGATGATAAAGTTCTGCAGGTTTGTCACGCTACCCACTGACTTTATACCTCACTCCTCAAGCTTTCAGCAGTTACAGCACATGGAAGGTGCTCTTCAGCTTTGAAAGCTGGCCAGTTGGCATATCTTGGGCAGAATATGACTGGTTACTGCCAGAGTGATTACCATCACCTTATGCTAACAAATGTATATACAGCTACGTACTGTATATCCTGCAGCTGTACATCAGATACAGTGATATAACTGCATAAATGAAGATAAATAACAGCTCCAAATAGTAATACTGTTTGTGTTTTCTAATGTCAATTACTTCATAAACAGTACTGCATACAACTGTTATGCTCAGTTATCTCATTCTTCACAATGTCCAGTTTCCAAAAGGTGCATAAACTTTGTGAAAAATTACTATTAAAAAATGTATTGATTAAGTAATATGAAACAGTAAGGATCACAAAAATAGTAGAAATTACCATAATAGGCATCACAAGTTTGGAGGATGAAGTGAAAAGGTCTAATAACAGAAATAGAGGACAGGGAGATAAATGTTATTGTATTTCACACTTATAGGGGATATGCATTAAAAAAGAAGAAAAAAAAAAAAAACAGGCACCACTGATATTTATACTATAAAAAGCAATGCCAGTGGAAGCATCACCCCCATGTTACCAGCAGGCTATTCAGAGCTTAGAAAAGACATGGCAGAGAAGGATGGGAAGCTTATACACGGTAAGGTCACACAGAATTGGGAAAATGGGTGAAATTAATTCTCAATGCAGCTTTCTTAGAAACATCTTTTAATAACCAAAACCCATTGTGTGGAAATTCCCTTACACAGTAGTTCTCACTGTGTGTAGTTGGATTTTTTTTTTACTTTTTAACTAACCAAATTAAGTATACAAAGATTTTCCTGTGATATCATCTTTTCTCTTCACTTCGTGAGGCAATAACAAATGCTCTACTAACAGTGAACTAGACTTGATATGCCTCAAATTGAATATTTACACATTTCAAGCCATCATATGTCTGTAGATACCAGCTGTTAACAACATTCCTCTCCTAGAAGACATCCTCTTCTGGATCTCAGCCAACATAGCAAACCATCTTGTTAACATAGACTGACAAAAGATAGCCCTACAAAATCCAACAAATTCAATTCAGCTATATGGCTTCTCTCAATTAATCTGGGCAGCAATGACAATTAACAAGGCCACATCTACAGAATCCATCCTAGACTAGATTCTAACATCCACCCCAAACACCCTACCCAATAGCCAATCAGACACCCCAAACATCCCACAAGGATCACTACTATAACACAGCCAGAACCCTCAGTAACTTCAATAAAGAAACTCTTCCCCTTGATGAAGCAGTAGACATATTTAATACAAAATTTCTAAATATCCTGGCAAAGCATACACCATTAAGAATCAAAAGAGTTAAAAACAAGCCAGGCTACTGGTTAACTAGGAAATAAAAACTTCTGCCACTTAAAAATAAAACCTCATAGTCGCAGCTACAAAGGAAGTCTCAAACACCCCTGCAACACTACAGGTAGTTAAGAGACCATAGCAAACAATGCATAGAACAGGACAAAAAAAGCTTATTATAGTAACACCCAAAATTCATCATTAAACAATCTGCAAAACTTCTGGAAATCAATAAATAACTTGCTCAGTCCTGGAAAATCACCTCAACCCAGCACATAATTCATCAATAAACAATCTGCAAAACTTCTGGAAATCAATAAATAACTTGCTCAGTCCTGGAAAATCACCTCAACCCAGCACATAACTCTCACAGCACTGCTTCACAAATTACCTCCCTCCTACAAAACAAAACTGCTGTAAATCCAGCCATCTTACTCCAATCACTGAAGCCACAGCACACTTTTACACTCACACCAGTACCAATATCTACAATTTAAAAATACCTACACACCCTTAAGATGGAAATTTATTGGGGCAGTGGTTGTTGTTTTAATACCTCAAACTTGCTGCAGATAGCCTTGCATATCCTGTCTCAATTTTAATAAAATGCTCTATTCAAGAAATTTCCCCACCTTATGGAAAAAATCCTATAAAATATCAACCAAGATCACTAACTACAGACCAGGCATCATTCTCTCACACATATCCAAAATCTTGGAAAGAAGTATTCACTCTCAACTTACTATATACATTACTTCTCATAGCCTCCTCTCTTTCCTCACAGTATGGTTTTGGACACAATCACAGTTCAACCACTACCCTTATGAGATATACTAAATCGCAAAAGAAATACAGGTCTTTAACCTCAGCCCTATTTCTGGATCTGTACAAGACATTTTTACAATTAACTATCATATTCACCCTACTGGCTATCACCCTCCTCACTTAACTGATTTCTTAGTTACTTCAAAAACAGGTTCTAAGCAGTAAAATGGCAAGATAATTTCTCTTTCTTTCCTAAATCTGTCAGAGTCCCCCAAAGCTCCGTCTTAAGACCATTACTGTTTAACTTATTTACTAATGACATAAACACTTCAGCCAAAGAGCCCACTATAGTATACTATGCTGATGACTCCACTTAAATATGTTCTGCTACAATACAAACCATGCTCCAAACACTCACCCAGAAATCCTTCTCCTCTGTACAAGCTTGGCTCGATAACAACTTCCCATGAATCTAAAAAAAAACAAAACACTAAAACTACCTTTAATATACTGTGATCCAACAAGACTGATATAGACTGGCATCCATCACCAAACTACTGGGTGTGATTATAGATGATTTCCTGAAATTTTATCTCCACCTTCCGCAAGCCATAAAGAAGACACACCAATAGCTCAGCTGCCTCTAGACAGTAAAACACTAAGTTACTGACTCTGCAAGATAAAATATAGCAACTTCTTTTCTACTCCCCACCATATTATACACCTCTCCTATCCTTGGCGATCAACTCCTCTCTATCAGCCAAATTCACAATCAAACAACATAGATCACATTGGTAGTGTTACATTGTCGAACCTCTTCAGAAATACAATTCTTAACTTGCAGGTTCATGCATTTAAGACTTTTCTCTGGCTAGTGAAGGGGAGGGGTTAGCTCTGCCTTATCTGATCCATTTTAGTAAGCTTTTTACATTTAGGTTCCCATTCAAGCCTGGGGGCTTGTCAGCCTGGAGTTTCACCCGCCATCTAAGTTCTGTGACTTCCAGCTGGGGGTTGGTATCACTGTGGGGGATAATGACTTTGTCCAGGATTATGAAGAGGAATTTAGTGCAAACTGGGCTGGTATATTTGTGTTTTGCTAGAGTGTTTTTAGTATCTTGGTTTATAATGGCTTGGTAGTGTCCATTGATTCAGTCGCTTAGTTTTCTTTCTGTTTTGCCTACATAGTAGGCTCCACATTGCTTGCAGACAGCTAGGTACACTATGTCTGTAGTGTTGCAGTCGAATGCTTCCTGGAAGGTGAAAATGTGCCTAGGGGATTTTAGGGTGAAGTGTTACCCTTTGGTTATGTACTGGCAGCAGATGTATTTGCTGCAGCTGTACATAGGCTGGAGGCCTCTGAGCATTAGGGGTGGTAGTTTGGGGGGCTGTGTTGAACATAGCTTTAAGACATGGTGTTCTCTTGTAGATGAAAGCCCGTGTTTGCACTTGTTTCCCGCCTTTCCTGTAACTAGTCTAGTCCAGACACAAACTTGCTGTATCCAGCATTGTTTGTAAGCTCCTAAGCAGTGCCAAAGTCTGCTCTTCAATTTGTCCCTTAGAACTACTAGTTCTCTCCTCTCCTGCACTTATACTAGCTTATTAGTCTAGCACTTTACCAGACTTCTTGTAGCAATTGCTGTAGCACAAAAAAGTGCTACCAGCACTAAACGTTCTACAAGGAAACAGATTGAGTACTTATTATCAAAGTTCACCCCTCCAAGCATGTCTAAATTAGAAGTTATGTACTTACCATAACATTCCATCTGAGTAGGTGTATTCATTTGTCTGCAACCTGTGGGTATGGATCCGATATCGGATCCGAACCGGCATGGTTTATCCAGCTATGGATCCGAGCTCCTAGCTCCTCCCCTCACCCATAATGCCCTGCTCTCCTTAGATGACCTCAGATCGAGTTTGCCCTGTATCAAATACCCTAATCAAAGGGTAACACATTCTATGCAGGAACTGACAAGGCCAGGGGGATAGGAGGGCGGGATGGTTGCAGACAAATAAATACACCTACTCAGATGGAACGTTATGGTAAGTACATAACTTCTAAATCTGAAGTAGGAGATTCATTTGTCAGCAACCTGTGGGACAGAGTCCCCAGCTACCTGAATCTTGGGCGGCCGTCATGGAAGGATATTCCGGAGCACCGCGGAGCCAAAGGATGCTCTACCTCTAGACGTGATATCCAGCTTGTAATGAGAAATAAAGGTATGAGATGAAGCCCAAGTGGCCACTGAACAAATGTCATCCAGAGGTATCCTAGCCTTAAAGGCTGCTGAGGTAGAAACAGACCGTGTTGAATGAGCATGAACTCCGTCTGGTGCGGGCCTCCCAGAAGCTTGGTAAGCTAATAGAATACACTGGGAAATCCATCGTGACAAGGAGACTTTGGAAATTGGTTTACCCAGATTGAATTTGGCAAAGGAAACGAACAACTGATCGGATTGCCTGTGACCAGCTGTCCTGTTAAGATAAAAATGAAGCTGCCTGTGAACATCCAATGAATGCAGCTTGTACTCGCCTTTGTTCTGATAATTAGGAAAGAAAACAAGGAGGGTTGATGGACTGATTAATGTTTGCTTCCGAAGCTACCTTAGGAAGAAAAGAGGGATTGATCCTGAGGTACACACGGTCCGGATGGAAGATCAAGTAAGGCGGCTTTATGGAAAGGGCTTGAAGTTCCGAAACTCTTTTGGCTGAAGTAATGACTACTAAAAATGCAGTCTTAAGAGATAAGAATTTTAGATCTACAGTGGCCGCAGGCTCGAAGGGGGGAGCGGTCAAGGCCTGAAGAACCAATGAAAGATCCCATGGTGGAACCGCCTGTTTGACAGGGGGTCTAAGCAGAAAGGTGCCCTTTAGGAAGATTTTACATAACTTGGCAGACATAAGAGGCCCAGAGTCATGACCAACATGATAATGAGAAATGGCCGCTAGCTGAACTTTGACCGTGGAACTACTGGCGCCATCATTAAAAAGAGTGGTAAGGAAATCTAGGACCACGGGAAGAGGTACCGTGAAGGGATCTAGACCTTGCCGCTCCGCCCAAATGGAGAATCGCTTCCATTTACTGCGGTAAGTTTTTCTGGTACAGGGTTTATGCGCCGCTACCAGGATAGCCTTAACAGGAGATGAAATACTGGGAGTCCTGATTAGGAGTGGAACTGGAGCAGCCAAGCAGTCAGCTTCAGATTGTCCAGGTTCGGAGATGGTAGGTTCGATGGGTGTGTTATCAGATCCGGGATGGGATCTAGAATCCAAGGTGGATTCACTGAGTGATACCTTAGGTAAGGGAACCAGATCTGCCGAGGCCAGAATGGGACTATGAGGATCATTCTGCACCCCAACCGAGAGGCTTTCTCAAGAACTTGGAGCATCAGAGGTAGAGGGGGGTATACGTACAGAAGACCGGGAGGCCAAGCATGCACCACAGCGTCCCTCGGGGAATCCCCTGGTGGGGGATTAGAGCGAAAAAACTGTCGCACTTGGTGTTTAAGGGAGAAGCAAGGAGATCGCAACAAGGAGTTCCCCACTGTGCGAAGATACGTTTCGCTACTTGGATATTGAGAGACCACTCGTACGGGGAGAGAATGGTGTGACTGAGCTTGTCCGCAAGGATGTTGGACCGACCCGGAATATGCGTTGCGATGAGAAAGCGGTTGGTGGAGATCGCCCATTCCCACACTCTCATGGCTTCCCGACATAAAGGGTAAGACCTGGTTCCCCCCTGTTTGTTGATGTACCAGACCACTGACATGTTGTCTGATTGAATCGCAATTGTTCCCAGGGGAAGAAAGGCCTACAGTGCTTGCAACGCCAAGAGCACGGCCCTCATCTCCAGAACATTGATATGCAGGGAGGTCTATGAGTCGTTCCACGTGCCTTGGACCGTCCGTCCCGCAAAATGCCCCCCCCACCCGAGGCGAGACGCATCCGTAGTCACTGTGGCAAGGGGGGGAGATGCACAAAAGGGGCAGCCTCCTTGGAGATCCTTTGAATGGAGCCACCACAAAAGAGACCGCTTGCAAGCCTTGCTGATTGCAATGGGGTGATGCAGGGGAAGAGAAAGGTAAGACCATTGTACTTGAAGTGTCCACTGAAGTACCCGCATGTTCAGGCGGGCGAGCGGGAGAAGAGAAATCGCTGCCGCCATGGACCCTAGTGCCCTCAGGACCAATTCCACCGGAACTGAGCTGGAGTGGAGGATGGCCCGCACCTGGAGTCGTAGATTCCGAATTCTGTCGGTTGTGAGGAAGGCTCTTAACTTCCTTGTGTCTAACCTGGCACCTATGAAATCTATCAGCTGAGTAGGGGCCAGGTTGGACTTTGCTACGTTTATTGTGATACCTAGCCAGGGAGCTAGCTGAAGAAAGGAGTCCCTTGCCAAAGATAGTAGATGCCTTGTTGGGGCGGTGAGAAACCAGTCGTCCAGGTACGGAAAGACCTGCACCCCCTGAAGCCTCAGGTGGGCCGCAACCGCTGCTAATACTTTGGTGAACATCCTGGGGCTGTGGTGAAACCAAAGGGAAGGGACCCTGAACTGGTAGTGACTGGCTCCCAGCCAGAAGCGAAGAAACCTCCTGGACAGTCTGTCCATTAGTATGTGGTAGTACGCATCCTTGAGGTCTATGGAGCACATCCAGTGATTCTCTCCCAGAAGGGGGAGGATAGATTGTAAGGTGACCATCCGGAACTTCTCCTTGGGAACTGCCAGGTTTAATAGGGACAGATCTAAAATGGGTCTTAGGTCCCCCGTCTTTTTTGGCACTAAAAAGAACCTGGAGTAGAACCCTGATCCGATCTGGTCTGGGGGAACGGGCTGGATGGCTGTTTTCCTCAGCAGATAGCCAATTTCTGCTGAAGTGGCCTCCCTCTGATCGGGTGGAACGTCGGGGAGGGATTTTGGTTTGGGACGTGGAGAAAGGGGATTTTGTATCCACTGGATATAATACGGAGGACCCAGCGGTCTGTTGTTATGGACTCCCATGCCGCTAGGTGCTCCGAAAAACGTCCCCCAACTGCCTCCAGAGTGGAGCAGTCGGGCAACCCCTCAGGGTTGCTGAGCGGGCCGCTCAGAGAAAGGTTCTCTGGACCCGAAATTCCTGGGAGCCCCTCTGCCCCTGGGGCGGTGTCCGCCCTGTCCTCCTCTGCCATGGAAGGACTGGTTGTCCGGAGCAGGTTGGGATTGCTGCGACTTCCGGAACCACATCTTCTTCTGGCCCTTTTGGTTCCTAGAGTAGGACCTCTGGGGCACAGAGAAGCGGACTCCGACGGCAGACAGTGTCTTCCCGTCCTTCTCGCTCTGGACCAAGGTGTCGTGAACCGTCTTGCCAAAAAGGGCAGAACCATCAAAGGGGGCGTTTTCGAAAGACACCTTGAAGGGCTCCGTGAAATCGCAATGGCGGAGCCAGGCCTGGCGTCTCGTGACTAGGCCTACTCCTGCAGCTCTAGCGGCTCCCTCAGTAGCGTGGGAAAGCAACCGCATAGAGGTATTTGTAACAGACCGAAGAGTGGCCATACGGGTGGAGTGCAACAGCTTGTCCTCCTCCGACATGGACTCTGGGGGGGATGCAGCATATTCTTTAATAAGATCGCGCTGCATCCTAATAACATGTGCCAGATAGTTGAGCGCCCTCACTGAGAAGGTCGCTGAACTAAACATTCGCTTCCCCAAGCGGTCCATCATCCGAGACTCCTTGCTCGGAGGATGGACTGAGGGACTCTCCTGGGCGAGTTCCCTCTTGGTGGCTGCTGCCGTCAACATGGCATCTACCAGAGGACCCTTACTCCAGTGGGCACGGTCAGCAGGAAGGCTGAGAATCCTGTCAGGCCTTTTGGGGATTGGCTCCATGGTGTCCGGTTCCTTCCACGCCCTGGTGGTAATAAGGTCCACCAGGGGGTCGGCAGGAGGGGACACCCAAGAGGTAGACGGGCCCGCTTCGAATGCCTCCAAGAACACGGACTCGTCCGAAGAAGACTTTGGGGCAGACCACCCACCTCTTATACGAAGCATTTCCATGATGTCTCCAAAGGAGACATCCTCGGGGGGTGATCTTGGGGAGCCTTCCCCTTCCTCCAAGTCCGTATATTCAGTTAAAGACTCGGGGGAGTCTATGTGCCTCCTTTTACACGTGTGCTTGCGAGGTGCCTCCTCGGGGGGGCTGTCCGAGGAGCCCTCGCAAGCAGTGTCTAGTTCCACAGGAACTGCTTGGGGCATCGAAACGGGCTGTCCCAGTGGCCGGGTGATGGAAGCCTGACCCAGAGCAGATGGAGTGTGGGACGGAGCCGAAGCAAGTGCCGGGGGTCCGGAAGCCCTCAACAGAGCCCTCTCCACTACATCAAAAGCTGAAGGGGAGCCGGCCTCGATCAAAGGATCTGACAGTCGGCTCCCCCTCGGATCAGAGGAGTGGAACGGAGCCGGCGCCGAGCCCCTCGGATCCGAGGGACCAGTGCGCTCCGACACGGACGGTGCCGAAGGCACACTGAGTCCCTCGGATCCGAAACTCGGGCCAAGGCTCCAAGAGGTCGGATCCGACACACTTGAGGGCAGGGTCGGATCCGAAGTAGCCAGTACTATCGGAGCCGACCCACCCCCGGCTCCAAAGCTGCCCGGCTCCGAGCGCTCCGAACCCAGGTAGCGGGTCGGAGAAGGAGCTATGGGCCTGAAAAAAGGGGTCGAGCTCCCCCCCAGGGGGGGGGGGAGGCAGGAGCACTCCCATCTGCATCTGGGCCTGGATGAACCTTCGCATCATCCGGTCCAGATCGAGTTCAGAAAGACTATAAGTCGACCTCGAAGAGGCTACCGAGGTAGGCCTTGAGTACCGCCTCGATAGCCTCGAAGGAGGTCGGGTCTCCTCCTCCTCAGGTCCCGGTGAAAAGGTCGGGGACCGGAGACGAGGAGGAGGAGAGCCAGTAGCTAGAGAGGCCGGAGGAGAAGCCCGCTTAGCAGGCGGGGCCGAGACGGAGGTCTCGGCCCACCGCTTGTGGTGCTTCTCTCTCTGATCCTTCTTCCTAACTTCCCTGTCCTCCGAACCCGTAGAGGGAGTTTGAGTCCCGGGAGGAGGAGTGGGAGCAGGTAGGGCAGGTACCGCAGGAGCGGTAACTACCAACGGGGCGGAGGCCGAAGCCGAGTCCAGGGGCAAAAGTCCCGCCAAGACCAGCTTCGACCTCCGCTCCTTCAATGCCCTGGGGTTGAACCCTGCACAGATTGAACATCCAGAAGTGAGGTGTTCAACCCCAAGGCATCGAATGCACTGAGTGTGGCCATCAGCAGGGGACAGCTTATGGCCACACTCAGAGCACTTCGAGAAAATCGCCTTTGGGGCTTCTGACATTTTTTTTTTTTTTTTAAACAGAAAAAATAAAACTAACAAGTTATCCAAAGTTAACTACACAGTCACACTACAGGCCCCAAAGACCACGCACACACAACTACGCTACCAGCGAGGGGAGGGAATTACAAAAAAATTTTAGTAATTTAACTAAAAATGGTTTAAATGGGTGGGGAACCTAAAACTTTCACACAAAGGTACTATTAAAAGATCAAAAAACCCTTAGTAAATAACTAAATTTCCACTTAGCTGTAGGAGCTCAAAGATCAAGCTGTCACCATGAACGCGGCAAACTAGATCTGAGGTCATCTAGGGAGAGCAGGGCATTATGGGTGAGGGGAGGAAAGCTGTGGATGTGGCTATAGCTCTGGTGGAATGTGGCCTAATATTGGCTGGCACACTTTTCCCATGGTAAGAATAGCAGAATCTGATGCAGTGTCCAATCCATTTTGAAATTGTTTGCTTGGAGATTGCCTTTCCTTGTATTCCAGCAGCATAGGCTACAAACAGCTGGTCAGATTTTCTGGTGGCCTTAGTTCTGTCCAAGTAGTAGCGTAGTTGCCTGTGTATGTCCAAGGTATGCAGCAGTCTTTCCCCTCTATTTTGAGGATTGGGAAAGAAAGTAGGAAGGTGAACAGCTTGATTTAGAGACACCCTGGAAATTACCTTTGGCATGAAAGAAGGATTTGTTCTTAGAGAGACTCTGTCCTGATGAAAAATGAGGAAAGGAGGTACTGCCATGAGTGCCTATATCTCCGAGACTCTTCTTGCTGATGTGACTGCCAATAGAGGAACCGTTTTGCATGATAGAAATTGCATCTCTGAGGTTGCTGCTGGCTCAAAGGGAGGAAGAGTTAACTTTTCCAATACAAAATTGAGGTCCCATGCAGGTACTGGTTGTTTTCTGGGAGGCTTGATATTCTTTATCCCTCTTAGGAACTGTCTTAGCAAAGGATGTGAGAACACTGGTGGATCACAATTGTATCTTGCTGATATTGCTGAGGCATGAATCTTTATGGAAGAATATGAGAGTCCAGAATGAAACATTTCTGTCAAGTATTCCAATATCTGAGGTATACTCAGTGCTGTTGTATCCTGACCCCTGTTGGCAGCCCAGATGCTGAATCTCTTCCACTTGGCTGAATACGTTTTTCTTGTGGAAGGTCTGCGTGCTTCCAATAAGATGTCTTGAACTGCCTTGGAAAGAGTGGAAGCGGAAGGAGTTAAGGTAACCTCCAGGCCGTCAGATGTAATGTTTTCAGGTTTTGGTGAACAGTCCTGTAGTTGTGTTGTGTTAGGAGCAGGGGCCATAGGGGCAGAGGCCACGGTTTGGTCCGAGTTATGCTCAACAGCAATGGGTACCAGTGTTGCTTTGGCCAGTCTGGAGCTATCAAAATGCCTGTTGGTTGTTCTGCTTTGATCTTCAGGATCACCTTGGTCAACAGTGGCAGAGGAGGAAATGCATACATTTTTAGGGAATTCCAGCTGAAGGAGTGAGCATCCGTTGACCAGGCTAGAGGATGGTGGGTCCTGGTACAGAATTTCTCTAGGTGATAATTCGTGTGGGACGCAAAGAGATCTATGTCCGGTGTTCCCCATGTCTTTGTTATTTGTGAGAAAATGTGGGGATGCAGCATCCATTCATGTGGATCCAAGAAATTTCTGCTCAGCTTGTCCACCAGTACATTGTCCTTGCGTGGCACAAACTGGGATTGCAGGTGCATCTTCAGACTCAGTGCTTTTTCCCAGAGAATCATTGATAGTCTGCAGAGGGGGTATGAATGAGTTCCTCCCTGCTTGTTTATATACCACATGACAGTGGTGTTGTCTGTCCTTATTAGTAAATGTCCTTGTTGCAGTGATTTTTCGAAACTCTCGATTGCATGTATCACTGCCAACATCTCTTTTTGGTTTATGTGCAGATGTCTTTCCTTTGGTGTCCATTGACCTTGAACGCATCTGCCCTCCATGTGGGCCCCCCATCCATGATCTGAGGCGTCTGTTGTAATTATTTGACCTGCTTGGGGTCTGTTGAAAGACATGCCCTTGTTTAATTGACTTGCTTGAGCCCACCACAAGAATTTTTTTTGCAGACATGGAATAAGTGGGATTACGTCCTCTAGGCTTTGGCTGTGTTGGGACCATAAGCTTTTCAAATACCATTGCAGCTTTCTCATATGAAGTCTTGCCAAAGGTATCAGTAGAATGCATGATGCCATGAATCCCAGGGCCTGCAGGAGTTTCCTTGCAGTCAGCTGGGAGAGCTGTGCTATGCCTTTGAAGTACTCTGATAACTGCTGTTGTTTTTCCTCTGTGAGGTAGGCCATTTGTGTTTGTGTGCCCAGTTTGGCTCCTAGGAAAATAATCTGTTGGGATGGCAGTAGTCTTGATTTCTGAATGTTGACTGTGTATCCCAAGGCCTGTAGTAATTGCATGACATAGTCCAAGTCTTTTATTAAGGTTTGTTTGTTGTCTGCTTGTATGAGGCAGTCGTCCAGGTAGGGGTATATTTGAATTCCCTGGAGTCTGCAGTGTGCCACTACTGATACCAGGCATTTCGTGAACACTCTGGGCGCAGTAGATAAGCCAAACGGCAATGCTGAGAATTGATAATGCTCTGTCCCTGCGAGAAATCTGAGGTATCTTCTGCAGCTTTGTCTGATTGGGACATGCAGGTATGCCTCCTTGAGGTCCAGTGAGACCAGCCAAGACCCCTTGCCCAGCATGGGAAGGAGTTGCTGTAACGTCAGCATTTTGAACTTTGGCACAATGAGAAAGGTATTTAGAGTAGACAAGTCCAGTATAGGCCTCCATTTGTTTTCCTTTCTTGGAACAAGGAACAGTCTTGAATAAAATCCCTGGCCTTGTTCCTGAGGAGGTACCTTTTCTATTGCTTTTATACTTAATAGCTTTGAAACCTGAATGAGTGCCTCTGCCCTTTGATGGTGTGGCAGGTTTGGCATGCCTTGTCTTGTAGGTAAAGTATGGAAGTGGAATCTGTAACCCCTGTCTATTAAATCCAGAATCCAGTTATCCTTGGATAAGATATGCCAGTTTTTTGAGAATAAGGATAATTTTCCGCCCAAGGGTGCTTCTCTCTGAGCCCTTGTAGGCGGTATGAAAGTCAAGTCATTGTGATTGTCCTTGTGGTGCAGCTGGACTGGCTGCAGCACTTGTTTGATTTGTAGGTTGCCAATGGCGGCCCCTGTAGGAGCCTCGGTATTGGCCTCGGCCACGCCTGTTCTTTCCCCTTTGAGACTTGTCCGAGTCTGGGAAGGACCAATTCTTTGAAGGCCAGTTTCTACTGAATCTGGGTAGCTGAACCTGGAAGAAATCCTTGACTGTCTGTACTGACTTAGCTTTTTCCTCAATGGACTTCAACACATCTTGTGCATTAGCACCAAAAAGCTTCTGTTTTTCCAGAGGTGCATCAAGTAACTTTACTTTGACATGGTCTGGCAGTGGCTGATCTTTTAACCAAGCATGTCTACGTATCACAGCCCCAGTCATAGCTGCCCTACATGAAGCCTCC
Source organism: Protopterus annectens (assembly GCF_019279795.1). NCBI lineage: Eukaryota > Metazoa > Chordata > Ceratodontiformes > Protopteridae > Protopterus > Protopterus annectens. The sequence continues at coordinate 210,460,068 of NC_056728.1, read as the reverse complement.
AATGCATCATAACCACACTGAAGAAAATGATTGTTAACCTGCTGAGTGTTATGTATGTGTTCCTGCAATGCCTTTCTATCAATAGGCTCAGGAGAGGCTAACTTTTTCTGTAAATCATCCAGCAAAAAATCCTGGTACTGAAACATATGAAAAAGACAGTTAAGTGACCTCATGGCTAGGGTGGTAGAGGTATACACTTTTTTACCCCATCTCTCCATAGACCTAGCTTCCCTATCCACTGGCAAAGGATTCTTAGCAGTGGAGGTAGCCACTCCCTTGGGACCCTGTGAAATAGTTTCTAAATCCTCAGAGTGGGCCTTAAAGAGATGTTTGTGAGTGTCAGGGACTCTGTAATATCTGTCTGGCTTGACAGGAGCAGGGGGGAGAGAATCAGGGTTAGCACTGGAGTCGGAGAAAACATAATCCAAAACATCCATCACAGGAGGAATAGCTAAAGGTCTGTGCTGGGGAAGCTTTAGGAAGGTACGTAGCCTTTTCCTGGAATCAGAGAATTCCTGATCCTGCCATTGGAAATGTTCCCTCATATAGTGCAGGACTTCACCAAACGAGAAATCCTCTGGAGGAGAGGCAGAGGGAATTGATTCCTCTGCATCAGAGTCCTCATAGGCCTGGAAGGATTCTTCTTGAATATCTGAACGCTCAACATCCCCAGAGGCCTCATCGGAAGAGAGGTCTTCAGTCTGCTCAATTCTAGGCCTTTTCTGTGCAGGAGGCTGAGAGCCTCTGTCTGGATGAGGCTGAGACCCCCTGATAAGAGAAATAAGGTCTGCAGCATGAGACATTATCTGTTTATCAGAGGAGGGGGCCTGGACAGCAGGTTTAGGATGGGCCTTGGCCTGGCTGGCGGCCTTAGCACGTGCAAAGGCCTTGATGGACATAGATACAGGAGGCCTAGCAGCCCCACGTGCAGGAGTGACCCTGTCCACCGGAATGGTGTTGGGTAAATCAAGAACTTCGGTTTCCGGAGGAAAATCAACAACCGGCACCGGAGAGGTCTCCGGGACCGAAGGACGAGTTAACGCTGTGTCGTCGGCCTGGAGCAGTTGAATTATCACTTCCGCAGGGACCTAAGCACTAACGGAGGGTCTAGGAGTAGTATCGGTGGAGGACACGGGCCGAGGATGCCGGTCCCGGTCCTTCCGTTTTTTGGAAGATTGAGCTGTCGGTAGATCCGACAGCATGATATGTGCAAAGGATTCGCCGAAAAAGTCTTCAGCAAATTATGCCCGGCGTCTGAGAGTGCGCTTATTAAAGCAAGCACAGGCAGCACAGGCCGAGACGTCGTGGTCTGGGCCCAGGCAAGGAAGACAGTAAGAATGGAAGTCCTTATGAGGTATTTGTTTACCACAAGACAAACAATTATTAACTTTCTCAATTTGTTCTGACGTCGGCTGAGGCAAGAAAAAATGTTCCCCAACGGGGTACTTAGCTTTTAGATGACTTCGGTACTGAAAACACAGGAGCTGACCGACCGGCACTTGCGAACTGCTTCTGCTTCGGGCACCGCGCGGCAAGAAAGACTGGGGAAGATGGCGTCGGCCGATGCCTTTATACTCCAGCCATGCTGATGTCGGAGAAGGGGCAACACCAGCCGACGCCGGACCCAGACTTTGGAATCTGGCTGACCGAGGGCTGCCTGAGGCAGGACAACCCATATGTTATGACTGCAGTTGCATTCTTGAAGGACATCACTACCGAGCCATTAGAAACCAGGATACTAAAAACGCTCTAGCAAAACACAAATATACCAGCCCAGTTTGCACTAAATTCCTCTTGATAATCTTGGAGAAAGTCACCATCCCCCATGGTGACATCAACTCCCAGCTGGAAGTCAGATAATTTAGACAGCAGATGAAACTCCAGGCTGACATGCCCCCCCAAGGCTTGAATGGGAACCTAAATGTAAAAAGATTACTAAACTGTATCAGATAAGTTGGAGCTAACCCCTCCCCCTCAATAGCCAGAGAAAAATCTTAAATGCATGAAACTGCAAGTTAAGAATTGTATTTCTGAAGAACTTCAACCATGTACCACCACTACCTAACAAACGAAAGCTCTCAAATGCTTTATGATGTTTTTATTTTCTTGAATAAAGCTTTGTAAAATTTGGCTCGAAGTTCCGTATTTGTTCCAGATCAAAAGGTTTTTACTCTCATGGTTACTGTATACTCTGACCTTTCGGCAGTCAGTATCAATATAGATCACATCACTGCCTCTATCTAAAACAATTAAACTGACTCGAACACTTCACTGCCTCAAACAAAATAACTCTGTTATACTCGCAATTAATTACAGTATTTAAACAATTGCACAACCCTGAAAAATTCCCATTTCTTCACTCCATCAATCAACTTCACACTACTAACAGACCCTTACCCTCTACTGTCAAACGATTACTCTCCATAAATAAACCTAACAACAATGCAGGATCCTCCCTATATTCATACTGCTGGAATACTATCTCACTCCGCTTAAGAACAATCTGCAACCTGAAAGGCTGAAGCAATACATGACGCACAAGTGGCTCTGCACTTGTACCACCCCTGGTTAAATGGAACTAATGAATTTGTGACATAACTCTTTGCTGCACAAAACGTAATGTAACATTATCACAATTATACCTTGCTCTATCATCTCATTTCCTTTATCATCCTTGTGCTTCCTCCCCTCCTTTCTTTATTTGGGCTGCACTAACTTCATCTTAGATTATGAACAAGTCTTTATAGTAACAAATATTCTCATGTAAAACCTGACTATCTATACATAATAATGATACTGCATTGGAATACCTTCTTCTATTTTAAAAAATAAATCCATTTTATTGATATACAACCCATGTAATTATTTTTATGCAAAATTGTTTAAAAAATTATACAACTAATGTCAAGGACATCTGAATAATGGACATGTTGCTCATGAACGAAACTGACTGTAAACGATGTCCACGATACATGCATAATGGAAATTTTCTGCCTGGGTCTCCACTGAAAAATGGCACTGCTCAGTCACACTTTCCCAGTAAACAAATGCCAATAAAACAAAACAGACAGATTTCTCATCATCAAAGGAACAAAACCCAAACAGTAATCCATAGACGGCACTTAAAATAGCACTGCCTACTGTTTCACCCTCCCAAAAGATACAGTGCTGTCATGCAGAGACATTTTCTGATTACTATATAAATTATCATATTTTGTTTTATCTTTTGTGATTTGGTTAAGGTGGCTGGGTCTATGGACCCTTTTCAAGCACAAACTCTTCCAGATGGGGGAAAGTAAACACAATATTTACTAATTATGCAGATCTCTGGTGTTCAGTCAATATTTAATGCATCTTTCGTCATTTAGAAACATTTTAAGTCTCGTTTCAAAGGATTTATAAAGCAAGAGAGACAAACTCAAGAGAATTATCTATGCAATTTATTTCTTCATGTTTAATATTTTACATTTAGAGTAGTAAAAGTACCACAAATAAGTTCAGGCTGGCAGGCCAGAGCAGATGCCCACCTTGGCTTTACACATGGATATGCACAAACAGCTGTGCACACTAATATACGTTAGCATTCAAGTTTAAAACAAACATATAAAATGATCCTACCAAAAATGTAAAACAGAAAAAGCTAGCATTGCTTTCTTAAAAGTCTTTACAATCTTCATTCTCTCACACTGCTCAAATGATGTTTCTTACTTTTTTTAGACTCCACAGAAATGCTATTTTAAACAATTTCTATATCAACAATCTCTAGTACTCATAAAACCACACTTCAGTACCCTACTGCTTACAATGCACGAACAAATGCTAGACCAAGGCCAACTTGATATTGCTTAATAGATAAAAACACAGGTACTCAAAAAAATGACACTGCAGTTACACTTTTTAATAACTGTAAGCCTGCAGCACAGAACTGTAACATTGTCATGGACATAGCCATGAATAATCACACACACATTATACATATACATATCTGCATCAGCTATATGCCACTGCTGACACTGTTCAAGCAAAAGCTAATTATATGTTTTGTTTTAGGCAGAAACACAGACTTCGCTTCACAGAAGTCATATCTAAACTGCCCTTTTTTATTCTCCAACATTGTTTCTCACTACACCGGCATTCATCACCAGCACAACACACTTCTTCAGACCTGCATATCAAAATGTATTCGACTTGGCCTGGTAAGAAGATAGACACAGAAACAACAAAGAGAACTACTAGAAAATTAAATGAAGACAACTCACTCCGTCCAACATTTCTTTTTAATGCTGAAAAACAGTTTATATTAAATGAATTATGGCATCTGTATAGCCAGCATAGTTTTAATTAGTGGCAGGGAAGCTCAGTGTGTTAAACACGATGCTGTACCTTTGAACACGTAGAACTAATAATCATAAGAATAACATACATTGACCCAGTTAGCAGTCTGTCACTTTTTTAGCAATCCTCTTAACTGCCTTTAGTCGTAATTTACCTTTAGGAGTAATTAAACATGAAGAACTATTTAAGGATTCAATCTGCTTTGTTATGGTTATCCTGGTTTATAACTGACTAGGGGAGCATTACCATTTACGCTTCTTCATCGTGCCAGCTTGACATGTAGTACTTTTTAAAATTTTCAAGAATTGTGGCTAGTTATCAAACTGTAGTATGACATAGGACTTTACTGCAGTATCCACACAGTAAACAGAAAAGGAACCTAGCTAACATTCTATTCTAATAAGCATTATGGTCAGGGGGAGGGTGGAGTATAGTAATAGTAAATGTTAACTTTTGCTACCTGATTAACAGCAGTGCTGCTTACACAGTAAGATGATGAACACATGGAAATTATGAAACTCATGTCTACTAAAATAACTAATCAAAGTTGTGTCATTACCAGTTTTCAACAGGAATAAGGGAGAAAAATCATACATCTGAACTTCCTAGTTTGGAAAAGTAACTTAAGAGGTCAAACTAATACAATTACTTCCCTGATTCACACGTCTTTACCTCTGCTGAGTCTTCTGCTAAACAGCTTTAGGCTTGGTATTAACAAAGTAATTTACTATGCTTTGGAGCTTAAAATATCTACGGGTTCCAGAAGATGGGCTCAGCATCTTACACTCACAAACAGGGATGATGTTAGTATAGTTTGTGTCTGTCCACAGCCTTGGTAACCTGGGGTCAGCAGCAAGCCTCACTTGGAGGATCTGGCTAAAGTTGAATATGGACAACCAAGACAGTTCTGGCAGACATTCTACACCTTTCTTGTGAAGACCTGGGGGTAGAAGACAGGCCAGCAGTAAACAGCAAAGTAGTGGATATCTTTGCATCCAGGAAAGTACGCAATTTACAGATTTTACTGCTCACTGTGGAAAACTACTGGTATGAATAATTGGTTTGCCTGTAGAACTTCAAAAACACTTCCGAAGAGAGTCCAAGCAACTGGTTAATAGCTGAATAAGTGTAAAAACATAAGCATTAACATTTGCAGAGTTGCACCTTTCAAAGATCCTTCACGTTGCGTAAGATACAAATGCAACTTGAAACAAGGCATAATTTGTTAACCTTACAAAACTTACAAAGGCCTTTTTTTAATTTTTTATATGTATGTATATGTGTGTGTGTATATATATATATATATATATATATATATATATATATATATATGAGGCAAAGGGACATTTTCTCATTATTTGTCGTGATCAGCCCAAATAGCTGTCTTCCACCAGTTTTATTGGTTCCACTACACCCCACTGCTATTCAAAAACACTTTCCAAACCAAAGGAACTACTACTGGTACAAGATGAAGGGAGAGAGAGATCATCACTTGTGGCCAGTGTCACTGAACAGGTCTACATCCCAATCAACGACTGTACGCAATACTGCCACCACAAGTAACCCCAACATTTTCCAACGCAGATATTCAAATTTTATCCACCTTTTATAGACGTACAATAGACAGCATCCTCGTCTGCAACCTCACTGTGTGGTTTGGAAGCTGCAGTTACAGAAAGGAAGGTGCTACAAGGAGTGGTGAGGGTTGCAGAGAAGGTAACAGGTTCCAATCTTCCACTGATGCATCTTTATATGGCGAGAAGCATTTGAAAGGCCACAAAAATAATACAGGACAACACGCATCCTACACATGGACTGTTAAAGCATCTGGCAGGAGATACCACAGCATCTGCTGCAGGACTATAAGATTCAGTAAGTTTCTACCCTACAGTGATTAGACTTCTGAACTCAGGCACTAGTCCAGGGGTCTGGACACAAGTCAGTTTTTATTTATTTGTGCAATATATACTTACATATATTCTAAGTAAGTGCAATATTTATTTACTATATCCATAGTCAGTATTATTTAACTCGCTCAAGTGCAGTATTAGATACATAACTTGGGCATTTTAGTCTGTAGTGTGTTTTGTATTACTTTAAACAGGGTAGTTAATATAACTCAGCAGAGGGTATTCTTTTCGTATACGAGTGTTGGTAAATGTCTCTCCTATTTCTTGTGTGTATTGGGAGTAGTATTGTATTCATGTTTATTCCTGTACTTCTGCATGTTTTACTTTCCTTTGTAATCTTAAGAACTGAGCTGATGCACAAAATTTTGTTTAGGCTACACATGTGTAGTTTTAAATGACAAAGTTTACTTTGACTATACTGGGAAAGCACACTGTAATGCTGTGATCTTCATCTCCTGCTGACAACACAGTACCTGCATATTATCTCAGCCATAGAATAGCTGCTGTTCACACTTTACTTACTGAATAAGACTGCAGGTTGCTAATATCCACCTCTTCTATACAGCCTCCCAAAGATAAGGCACTTACCAAAGGTGGGTTGGAGGGGAATTTCTGTGAGCATGTTGATCTATCAACACCTTCCCTTATGAAATCAAAAACTTTAAAAATTTCACTGAAAGCACTTTCAGTAAACTCCAGTGTAAATCTTTTTATTTTTATTTTGCAGGGGGCAAACTCCCCCCAACCCACCAAAACTTAAATATGCCTACTCTGAGTTAGCAAAATAGTGTAGAAAAGGGCCACTTTCCATTGTCAGTGAAAGCCCTTTCAGCAAAACATTTTCATTAAATCAAAAGTTGCTAAAACGGCCTTCGATCTACTATGACAGGCTCATGAATTTTCTCCGCTAATGGGTCTGATGAGAGAGAAAAGTTTAACAAGGCATCTATTTAGACACCCCATTTTCAACAGCTACAGATATTGTGATACTATTTACCTTGGCACATTTTCTAAAAAAGGGTAAAAGTAATGGAGAAGATCCAAAGCAGTTTACCTTGACAAAAACATGCTACGAAATTCTTAAAAATAGAACTGTCTGTAGTACAGCCATGCTGAAGGGACCCCTGCTTTTAGGCTGTAAATTCAAAACTATACAGCTTTCTACACATGCGCAGTGAAGAAAAGCAAATTGCCTCAAGCATATAAACACAGACTCCTGAGTAGTGCACTACAGGTCATAATCCTGTAAGTAAAATGCCTTTAACAGAACTTTAGTAGGGCCACTGGACCTCTTAGGAGCTGATAAACAAAATGTTAGTTGGCCCCTCAGTATGCATGGCTTCTAGCTTCCCTTGCCAAACAAGAGTAAAACAGGTGTTGCTGATCTATCCTGCAGGTATCCTTAAACATCAAGAGGTAATGACACCTTTAATGTGATGTCCTAGGAGAAAGAATGAACCTTTTGAAGCTATTTTTCAGAAGAGAACTAATATTAATCTTCAGACAGATTCTATTAAAAAATACTAGACAGGGCTACATGTCAGAGAGTCGTGAGCTTCATGATCCTTCTATCAGAAATAACCATAAGATATATTCTAGGCAAAAAAAAAACATATATATAATAACATATACAAATATATATAATAACATAATAACACACACATTTTATTTATATATATAGGTGCAGCAGTTAGAGTCACCTCACAGCAAGAGGTTCTCCTGTTCAATTCTTGGTTGGAGCACCTTCTGTGTGGAGTCTGCATATCCTCCCTGCGGTCGAGTGATGTCTAAAGGCATGCAGGTAAGTGCGTGCGTGAATGGGTGTGCCTTCTTTGAAGGTTGGGCTGGCAACTCTGCACCGTAAAAATCCACTGCCAATCATTACCGGACCAGAGTTCTGCTGTGGCGCCCCTAACCAGAAAAAGCCGAAAGACTTGACTTATATATATATATATATATGTACATACACATACTAGACGGATACGAGAAGCAGGCAAGCAGTCTTCTGGCAAAGAAACCAATCCAATTTTGATGAAAAAGTTCAGAAGTTGAAATGGTATATGGCAGAAGCAAAGCAATCATGACCTGAGTGAAGGAAGGAAGAATACAAAAAAAACCCTGACAGAAAAAAAAAAAACGTAACAAACTGTGAACCTTTTCCTAAAAACAAAGATGTATTTATCTGGTTCTGCAAAGTGAAGTGAAGTTTTTGAAACACCATCAAAATCTGTTAAGACTAGCAGAGAAAGGCCAGGAGGAAAAATGAAGGACTATAAAAGGAGCCAACACAACATGATATTCTGCTCTATTTTCTCAGAAAGGCCTGGATGAAGCATCAGGAACAGAAAAGCAGACAAATTCCATGAACTAGGCTGGTTCCAACACAAGACAGCCACACTCCTGGGAGGAAAGAAAGCACTCAGAAATGAACCACAGAACTTGGTGGTTCTCTGTAGCCATCAACAGGAAAATCAATGTGGGTCCGAGGTTCATAATTCTGATCTTTGCCATGACATAATGAAGCAGTGAAAAGGTACAAGTAAACCAAGTTATTGAACAGGAATAGGTCATCCAATGACCTCTTTGCCAAACTCTTCTTAAGGGAACAACACTCATCTGGCCTGGGTTCTCCAGTTCAGATCATCACTGAAATGTCTTCTGTGTGTAATATACACTCCCTTCCCATGCCATACTGGTTTTCCCATGAGGTCTTGTTTCTTCCCACATCCTAAAGACTTGCTGCAGGTGAACTGCCAATACTCCAAACTACCCAGTGAGTGAGTGTGTCTATATGCTGCAATGCACTGGCACCCAATTAAAATATGTTTGTCTTATGCCCAGTGAGAGCCCTGATAAGTTCCAACTTCACTCTGACTCTGAAACCGATTAAATGAGTACCTACAGAATGAATTAATTCTCTTTGAAGATAGAGACAAGGTTCATATAAAACAGGGACCTGTGGCAAAATATTTATTCATCTTTGTTTACAGGGAAAATCTAAATGGGGTAAAACCTTTTTTAAGCAGAGCCCTGTGGAGAAAATTTCAACATTTAACACCAGTTTTGACATATGTGAAATACGGTTACATGATATCAAAAGGAATGCAAAATACAGGCAATGTATATACATGACCAGAAGAAAAAATGCAGTAGCTAACTCAATCATTTAGAAAGAGAGCAAGTACATAGTTTGCCCAGGTGTACACAGTGTTTAACATTCATTAGCGACACAGGTTTGTACATAGCAAAGAGAGAGAGAACGAGAACAATGAAAAAGATAATGTAATAGTACTTGCAATTTCTAGGAATTAAAATAATGAAAAGAACAGGCAGCTTAACTATAGAAATATTAGAAAGGGGGGAAAGGCAGTTGATAATATAATATATGTTAATACAGCAACTAAAAAGATATCACTACATTTAAGATTGAGAAGTAAAGTTATTAGGAAGGTGAGAATAGATGGAGCTACTTGAACTGTTATGAGTATTAGGTTTGGAAACAGAAAAAGAGTGATGAATCTGTGATGGGGGCAGTGAGATAGTGGTAGATCTAATTAAAAAGAAGAGCTTGAGCCTTGTCAACTTACAGCATGTGACTGATATAATTTATGTAAACAGTTACTCCTTGTAGTTAAGTGAGCATTTTTCTGGCCTGATGGAGTAAAAGGGGGAAGTGGAAGAAATCTGTATCTGAAGAGAGACCTACTAACCGCAGAGGGGTTTGCCACTGGGTTTTTGTACAAATGCCTTAGGTCATTAGGCACCTTCTAAAACATACCTGGGTCTTTTATGAGCTGGTAGTTGAGAACAAGGTGCAGAAGAAATGGACTGAAAGGCATCCTGGAAAGCCTCGAGGACAGAGAAGGGGCATGGTTACCCATCTCCAAGAAGCAGAATGGCAATCCACACAGCTCGCTAATGCTCAGAAAAGTTTTATCATGTTCTTTACAGTCTCCCAAAAGGAAACTTCATCATTAAAGGAATCCAGTGAGAGGGAGTCCTCTTCGTTGGAAGAACTTTGTCCTGGAGAGTGCAACTGAGAGGAGTAGTCCAGAGAATGGTTAGAGTCATAATTCTATTCTTCATCAGAAGAGGAGGAAAAGTACAGTTGTGTACATTTACCATAAATGTAGATGTTAGCGTGCTTTCACTGTTGCAGTCATCACATTTGGGTTATCTGCCTGCAGGTAGCCCTCAGCCAGCATGAATACCAGAGTCTTTGGATTTCAGCTTTGGATGCTGTCGCTTCTTCCATGATGTCAGGGGTATAAAACATGCAGCCGATGCCATTACATCAGTTTTTCTTGCCCCAGATGTCAGATGCCCCCACAATAGGAAGCAATTATATGGTATGGTAAACCCCCATCAAAAAGCAAATAAACATGAAAAAAATATATACCAAACAAGAAGGAAAGGTAGAGCCAAGAGAAGACAGGGAGCTGGAGGGAGGGTAACCAGGACTGCAACAGTGAATACACTCGAACATCTACATTTATGGTAAGTGTACACAACTGTATTATGTTCTTCATGTTTCACTGTTGCAGTCATCACATTTGGGTTGATTCCCAAAGCTAAGGGAGGGAGGAGGTAGTTAAAGAGCATTAGGGACAGCTATTAAGCCCTGCAAGACTGCTGTGGCAAATCCAGCTCTTGATTTAGAAAAGATAGGCTGGTGGTAATGCCTGGTGAAGGTATGTACAGAGCTCCAGGTAGCAGCTTCCAGGATGTCTCTGATAGGAACTCCTCTGAGAAATGCTGTAGTGGTAGATGCAGCCCTGATGGAATGTGATCTTATCCCCTGTGGGGTAGGTTTTCCATGGGGCTTGTAGCAGAAATGAATGCAATGGGCTATCCATTTGGAAATGGTTTGCTTTGAAATGGCCTTCCCCTCTGCCCCTGCAGCAAAGCCAACTAGCAGTTGCTCAGATTTTCTGAGAGGCCAAGTCCTGTCCAAATAGAATCTAAGTTGTCTGTGCACATCCAGAGAGTGCAGTATCCATCCCCCTTTGTTTTGTGGATTAGGGAAAAAAGTAGGCAAATAAATGGACTGGTTTAGGGCCACACTAGACACCACCTTGGGCATAAAGGAAGGATTAGTCCTGAGGGAAACCCTGTCCGCATGGAAGATGATGAAGGGCTCCACTGCCATGAGGGCCTGTAATTCAGACACTCTTCTTGCTGAAGTGATGGCTAGAAGTAAGGCTGTTTTCCAAGAAAGGAATTTCAACTCTGCTGAGTGGGCTTTTCCAATACAAAGTTAAGGTCCCAGGCTGGAGTGGGAGCTCTCCTGGGGGGTCAAATTGTTGGCCCCTCTAAGAAATTGTTTTAGCAAGGGGTGAGAGAAGAGAGGTGGCTCAGTATTGTAATGTGATGAAATGGCAGAGCCATGAATCTTAACTGACAAGAAGGATAGGCCCTTGTGGAGCACTTCTGTTAAGTACTCTAGAATATGAGGTAAGCTGGGCACTGTTCTGCCCATCCTCTGAGCCTGGATCCAGGAACAGTATCTTTTCCACTTTTCAGCATAGAATTTTCTGGTACTAGGCCTCTCTGCCACCAGAATGGCATCCAGCACCTGCTTACTGAGGGATGCTAGAGGAGAGCTCATGGAAATAGCCAGACTGCAAGGTTCACGGTTTGAAGCTGAGGGTGCAGAATCTGGCCCGCCTGCTGGGACAGCAGGTAAGGGGTCTGAAGCAGGTGCCATGGTTGTTGCAGTGCCATACTGTGCAAGAGGGGGTACCAGTGCTGGCGTGGCCAGTCTGGTGCAATCAGTACTGTCCTTGGCTTGTCTTGTTTGATCTTTAGTAGAACCTTAGAGAGCAGAGGCAGAAGGGGAAAGGCATAAACTGAGAGGCTTTCCCAGGTAAATGACAGGGCATCCACTTTCCAAGCTTGACTGTGGGGAGTTCTGGTGCAGAATTTGTTCAACTGGTAGTTCTGAGGGGAGGCAAACAGGTCTATCTCTGGAGTCTCCCATTTGTTCCTCAAGAGGTTGAATATTTTGGGTTCTAGTTTCCATTCGTGTGGATCCATGAGATTTCTGCTCAAGTCGTCTGCCAGTGAATTTAGTTTGCCTGGCAGGAATTGAGCTTGTAGGTGTACTTGGTAGCTCAAGGCTGTGTTCCACAGAGCCATGGCTAGTCTGCAGAGAGGACAGGACTGGGTTCCACCCTGCTTATGTACCACATAACTGTGGTGTTGTCTGTCTTTACCAATAGTTGTCCTGAAAGAATAAGGTCTTTGAAGGCTGTCAGTGCATTCTGTACAGCTAACATTTCTTTTTGATTGATATGCAGTTGCATCTGTCTCAGGTTCCATTTGCCCTGAATGCACTGCCCTGCCATGTGAGCGCCCCATGCATAGTCTAATCTGTCTGTTGTTAGGGTTTGGGCAGCATAGGGTAGAGTGAAAGGGAGTCGCTTGTTGTGGAAGCAGGCCTCTGCCCACCATAGGAACTCTGTCCTTAGACAAGGAATGATAGGAAAGTACAGTTTTGTACCTACCATAAATGTAGATGTCCGAACTGGATAGCATCTGCAGTCATAACAAATGGGTTGTCCTGTCGTCAGGCAGCCCTTCGGTCAGCCGGATTCCAAAGTCTGGGTCCGGCTTCGGCTGATGTCGCACTTCACCCGACGTCATCTCTGCTGGTCTTCGGGTATAAAGGCATCAGCCGACGCCATTTTCCTCAGTGTTTCTTGCCCCAGATGCCAGTTGCCCTCTTGGAAAGCTAAATTTTGAATAAATGCCAATGTTTCCAAAAAAGTAGAAGGCAAACACAAAAAATAAGCATGTATGTACATATATACAAACAAATACACCACAAGAGACACCCCCCCCCCAGCTAGCTATTAGGAGGGTAAATACCCTAGGAGTACCACAGAGGGGAAGGAGGGAGGGTAATCCTGACTGCAGATGCTATCCAGTTCGGACATCTACATTTATGGTAGGTACAAAACTGTACTATGTCCTTCATGGATGCATCTGCAGTCATAACAAATGGGTAGAATACCATAGCCAAACTAGGGGAGGAGGAAGGAAAATTATGGTGTAGTTAGGATCCCTTGCAGTACAGCAGTGGCAAACCCTGCTCGGGATCTAGAGTATAGAGGTAAATTATAATGCTTGGCAAATGTATGCACGGAGGTCCAAGTAGCCGCCGCAATAATGTCCTTGGTTGCCACTCGTAAGAAAGCTGTGGTAGTGGCTGTAGCCCTTGTAGAATGAGGTCTTATGTTCTGTGGAATTGGTTTTCCATGGTAGGAGTAACAGAATCTTATGCAATTTCCTATCCATTTGGAGATTGTCTGTTTGGAAATTGCTTTTCCTTCCCTTCCTGTTGCATAGGCTACAAAAAGCTGGTCAGTTTTTCTGTTACTTTTGGTTCTGTCCAGGTAGTAGCGTAACTGTCTATGTACATCCAAGGTATGCAGCATTCTTTCCCCTCTGTTTTGTGGATTGGGAAAGAAGGTAGGTAGGTGGATTGCCTGGTTTAAAGACACTCTGGATACCACCTTAGGCATAAATGTAGGATTAGTTCTCATGGACACCCTATCTTGATGGAAGATTAGGAAGGGTTGCACTGCCATTAAGGCCTGTAGTTCCGAAACCCTCCTTGCTGAGGTAATTGCCAGTAGGAAAGCAGTTTTCCATGACAGGTGTTGTAGATCTGCTGTTGCTGCTGGTTCAAACGGAGGGAGTGTCAACTTTTCTAGCACAAAGTTCAAGTCCCATGCTGGTAACGGTGGTTCCCTAGGAGGTTTTACATTCTTTATCCCTCTGAGGAACTGCCTGAGTAGAGGATGTGAAAAGACAGGTGGATCAAAGCTGTATTCTGCTGAAATAGCTGATGCATGTATCTTGATGGAGGAATAGGACAGGCCTGTATGTAGAAGCTCTGCCAAGTACTCCAGAATGTTAGCAATATCTATGTTCGACACATCTTTTCCTCTTTCAGTACTCGAAATGACAAACCTTTTCCATTTTCTTGCATAGTTCCTTCTTGTTGAAGGTCTGCGGGCTTCAAGGATAATGTCTTTAACCCATTGGGAAAGGTCTGGGTTAGTTGCTGCTATGTGATGTTCCAGGCAGTCAGTTGCAAGGTTTTTAGGTTTGGATGCATGATGTTGTAGTTGTTCTGAGTTAACATCAAAGGCATCAGGGGTATTGACCACATTTTCTCCCGAGACATGCTCCTCAGCAATGGGTGCCAGTGTTGTCTTGGCCAGTTCGGAGCTATCAGGATTATCCTTGGACGTTCCTCTTTGATTTTCAGTAGTACCTTGTGCATCAAGGGAAGAGGTGGAAATGCATATGCTGTCAGGCCTTTCCAGCTGAAGGATAGAGAGTCCACCTTCCATGCAAGTGGGTGGAATGTCCTTGTGCAGAATTTCTTGAGCTGGTGATTGAGTGGGGAAGCGAATAGATCTATTTGTGGCATTCCCCATTTCTTTGTGATGGCCTTGAAGATGTCCGGGTGTAGCATCCATTCGTGAGCATCCGAGGTGGTTCTGCTTAACATGTCTGCTAGGGTGTTCTCTTTTCCCGGCACAAATATTGCCTGTAACTGGACGTTGTAGCTGAGAGCCAGATTCCAAAGGTCCAAAGTCATTCTGCATAGGGGGTATGAATGAGTGCCTCCCTGTTTGTTGATGTACCACATGACTGTGGTGTTGTCTGTCCTTATCATCAAATGGCCTTCTTTGAGGAATGGTCTGAATTTTTGGATTGCCAGTTTTACTGCCAGCATTTCTTTTTGGTTTATGTGCAGGTGTAGCTGGTCCTGAGTCCACAATCCTTGTATGCATTTGTCCAGCATGTGCGCCCCCCATCCTAGGTCTGAGGCGTCCGTTGTGATGGTTTGGCTTGCTCGAAAGTTGTGGAAGGGTAAGCCTGGGTTTGACTGGCATGCTTGAGCCCACCATAGGAACTCCTGTTTTAGGCATGGGATTAGTGGTATTTCTGTTTCTAAGCTGTGCCTGTGCTGAGACCATAAATTCTTTAGGTACCACTGTAGCTTTCTCATATGCAGTCTGGCATGTGGGACCAAGATTATGCATGATGCCATGAAGCCCAAGGCCTGCAGAACTTTTCTTGCTGTTAGTTTGTTCTGCTTTGTTAATGCCAAGAAGTAAAGAGGGAGCTCTTTTTGCTTTTCTGCAGTTAGGAATGCCATTTGTTTTACTGTGTCCAATTCCGCGCCCAAGAATGTTCTTGTTTGGGATGGTATCAGCCTTGACTTTTGTAAATTGACTGTGTATCCCAGGGCTTGTAGCAAGTAAATGACCCTTTGTAAATCTGTTGTCAGTTTGCTTTTGTTGTCCGCTTGTAACAGGCAGCCGCCCAGGTATGGATAAATTTGGATTCCCTGTACTCTGCAGTGAGCGATTACTGATACCAGGCATTTTGTGAATACTCTGGGCAGTAGATAAGCCAAAGGGCAATGCTGAGAATTGATAATGCTCTGATCCTGCAAGAAATCTGAGGTATCTTCTGCAATTTGGTCGAATGGGGACGTGCAGGTATGCCTCCTTGAGATCTAGAGTTACCAGCCAACACTCCTTGCCCAGCATGGGAAGAAGTTGCTGTAGGGTCAGCATTTTGAATTTTGGGACAATGATGTATGTGTTTAAGATGGACAGGTCGAGAATAGGTCTCCAACTTTTCTCTTTTCTTGGCACTAGGAAGAGTCTGGAGTAGAATCCTTTGCCCTGTTCTGTTATTGGTACTCTTTCTACAGCTCTCATCTTTGTTAATTCCGCTATCTGCTGCAGAGCTTCTATTTTTTGATTTGGAGGCAGGTTTGGCATTCCTCTTTTTACTGGTAAGGTGTGGAAGTGGAACCGGTAGCCTTGGTCTATGGTTTGCAAAATCCACTTGTCTTTTGTGATATAGTGCCAATTTTTCGAAAATAAGGCTAGCTTTCCGCCTAATGGTGCTGCTATTTGCTCCCTGGTAGGCGGAGTCAGAGCCAAGTCACTGTGATTGTCCTGTTGCAGTGGCAGTGGTTGTGTCTGTGCCTCGGTTATTGCCTTGCCACTGTCGTCCTCTGTAGGCACCTCCTCTGGATTGATTTCTGCCTCTAGAGCGTCTATTCCTGCCCCTTTGGGATCTTGTGGAGTCAGGAAAGGACCAATTTTTGGCAGGCCAGTTCCTGCTAAACCTTGGGGCTGAACCTGTAAGAAATCTTTAACTGTTTGTACAGATTTTGCCTTTTCTTCCATTTTCTTCATTACCTGCTGGGCAGGTGTACCAAATAGACTGGCCTTATCCATAGGAGCATCTAATAGCTTTGCTTTAACATGATCCGGTAAGACCTGTTCTTTCAACCATGCATGCCTTCTTATCACTGTGCCAGTCATGGCTGATCTAAATGAAGCCTCCAGTGCATCATAGCCACATTTTAAGGAATGGTTACTAACCTGTTGGATGTTATTCACCATTTCTAATACATATTTCTTATCTAAAGATTCATCAGAGGACAGTTTTTTAGTTAACTGATCAAGCATATACTCTTGGTATTGGATCATGTGAAACTGACAGTTTAAAGCTCTAGGTGAGAGAGTAGCAGAGGTGTAAACCTTTTTCCCCCATCTCTCTAAGGACCTGGATTCCCTTTCAGAAGGAATAGGGTTTTTTGCTGTGGTCGAGGCTACTGCCTTAGGCCCCTGGGATATAGTTTCGGGGTCTGCAAGTGGGGCCTTGTATAGGTGGTGATGAGTGTCTGGCACCCTGTAAAATCTATCTGGTTTGGCAGGGGCTGGAGGTAAAGAATCAGGAGCAGTGCAGACATCATTAAATGCATCATCCACAACAGGCAGTACAGGAGGTATAGCTAAGGGCCTATGTTGTGGTAAGTGCAGAAAAGTCCTAAGCCTTTTTCTTGAATCTGAGAAATCTTGTCCCTGCCATTGGAATTGTTCTCTCATGGCATGTAAGGTTTCCCCAAAGGAAAATTCCTCTGGTGGAGAGGCAGCTGGAATGGATTCTTCAGCATTGGAATCTTCATAAGTAGAAAGAGGAGCCTCTGGCTGGTCTGTAATGTCTGAGTCATCCACAGAATCATCAGAGGACACTGGCTCGGGGGGCTCTGCTCTAGGTCTCTTTTCTGGGGGCTGAGAGGCCCTGTCTGGGTGAGATTGGGATCCCCTAATTAAGGATATTAAATCTTCTGCCAGAGTAAGCATTTGTGAACTAGAAGTGGGCCTGTGTGAGGGGGGCTTAACAGGCACTGATTTAGCAGATTTGGCTGCTTTAGCCCTGGCAAAGGCCTTAATAGACATGGCTGCAGGAGGCCTAGCAGCACCGCGTGCTGGGGTAGAGACATCCAAAGGGATGGTGTCTGATAAATCACTAGGAACCACAGTTGTAGGCAAAATTTCTGAGGCCGATTCAGGTAAGGTAGCAGGAGCCTCAGTAGTAGTCATGGATTCGCTGAAGATTGACCAGTTTTCTCGGTTTCGCCGAAACAGAGACACTCATGCTTGCTTAACCGTGGTTTCGCGAAACCGCGGACCGCGAGTGTCGGTCTTTTCTTTGCGTTTTTAACAATTTGGGTAGTCGGAGGATCCGACGGCATAATGTACGCAAAATCTGAGCCGAAAAACTGTTCAGCAACTCCGACCGACGCCTAAGCGTTCGGTTGAAGGAAGCACAGGCCGAACAGGCTGCTACGCCGTGGTTTGGGCCTAGGCAAGGCAGACAGTAAGAGTGGAAATCTTTATGAGGTATTTGTTTCCCACAATTTAAACAGTTATTGACTTTTTCTGACATCAGCTGAGGCAAGAAAGAGTCCCCAACGGGGTACTTAGCTTTTAGAAGTCTTCAAGTAGTATTCGGTAGTAGTAATCTCTGGATCTGACCGACCGGCACTTGCGAACAGCTTCTGCTTGCGCCACGCGCAAGAAAGACTGAGGAAAATGGCATCGGCTGATGCCTTTATACCCGAAGACCAGCAGAGATGACGTCGGGTGAAGTGCGACATCAGCCGAAGCCAGACCCAGACTTTGGAATCCGGCCGACCGAAGGGCTGCCTGACGACAGGACAACCCATTTGTTATGACTGCAGATGCATCCATGAAGGATATCCATTGTTTCCAGGTCCTGAGAATGTTGACACCATAGACTTTTTAGATACCACTGGAGTTTCCTCATATGCAGTCTTGCATATGGAATTAGCAGAATGCAAGAGGCCATGAACCCCAGAGCTTGCAGTATTTTCCTTGCAGATAGCTGGGTTTTTGAGGCCAATAGTTTGAAGTAGGTTGTCAAATAAACTTGTTTCTCCGGAGTGAGGAATGCCATCTGGGAAGATGTGTTCAAGCTTGCTCCCAGGAATACAATCTGTTGGCAGGGTACTAGGTGAGATTTCTTTTCGTTGATGGTGTACCCCAGTGGGGTTAGAAGTTTCTTTACAAATGCCAGGTGTTGTAATAGCAAGTCCTGGCTTTCTGCCTAAATCAGACAATCATCCAAGTATGGGTAAATTTGAACATTTCTCTGCCTGCAAAATGCAATGGCTGGAGCTAGACACCATGTGAACACCCTGGGCGCAGTACATAAGCCAAAGGGAAGTGCAGAGAACTGAAAGTGCATGGAGCCCACCATGAAACGTAGGTATTGTCTGCAGGATTCTCTTATTGGGATATGCAGGTAAGCTTCCTTTAAGTCTAGGGTTGTCAGCCAGGCATCCTTGGCTAGCATAGGAAGAAGCTGTTGCAGAGTTAGCATTTTGAATTTTGGAACCACCAGAAAGGTGTTGAGAATAGAGAGGTCCGGGATAGGACGCCAGGAGTTTTCTTTTCTGAGTACCAGAAAAATTCTTGAATAAAAACCTTGTCCCCTTTGTTCTGCTGGGACAAGTTGAATAGCCCTAATACTGAGAAGAGAGAGAAAGTACAGTTGTATACCTACCATAAATGTAGATGTTCGAGTGTATTCACTGTTGCAGTCATTACACTTGGGTTATCCTGCTGGCAGGCTACCCTCAGTCGGCCTGAATTCCAAAGACCTGGTCTGGCTTCGGTTGCTGTCGCCTCTTCTCTGACGTCAGTGCGCCAGGGATATATAAGATGCAACCGACACCATTTTCTTCAGTTTTTCTTGCCCCAGATGTCAGGTGCCCCCAAGAAGGTAGGCAATACACATTGCTTATAAAAAAACATACAGTAAAATAAACAATACCTTCATCTACAAGCAAATACACCACATAGGGTGTATAGGATAGAGAAGTATAGATAAGTCCCAGCAAAGAAAGGGGGATGGTGGGTGGGTAACCTGGACTGCAAAAGTGAATACACTCGAACATCTACATTTATGGTAGGTACCCAACTGTACTATGTTCATCGTGTTTCACTGTTGCAGTCATTACACTTGGGTTGAATCCCAAAGCTGAGGTAGGGCGGCTGGGTCTAAATATTATTAGGAGTGGCTATGAGGCCCTGCAGAACTGCAGTGGCAAGGCCTGCTCTGGATTTAGAGTAAAGAGGTAAGTGGTAATGCTTGGTAAAAGTGTGCACTGAACTCCAAGTTGCAGCCTCCAAAATTTCCTTGGTTGGTACTCCTCTGAGAAAGGCTGCTGAAGTGGCTGCTGCTCTGGTAGAATGTGGCCTAATATTCTTAGGCACTGACTTGCCATGTTGTGCATAGCAGAAATGAATACAGTGTCCTATCCATTTTGAAATAGTCTGCTTTGAGATGGCCTTTCCTTGTGATCCTGCAGCATATGCTACAAATAGTTGCTCAGTTTTTCTGAAAGCTTTTGTTTTGTCCAAGTAGAAGCGTAGCTGCCTGTGTATGTCCAAAGAGTGCAGAAATATCTCCCCTTTATTCTGGGGATTTGGATAAAATGTTGGCAAATGAATGGTTTGGTTAAGAGCCACACTTGATACTACCTTTGGCATAAATGTTGGGTTTGTCCTTAGAGAAACCCTGTCCAGATAAAAAATGATAAAAGGTTCCACTGCCATTAATGCCTGTAACTCTGAGACTCTTCTTGCTGAAGTTATTGCTAGGAGCAGAGCAGTTTTCCATGATAAAAATTTTATGTCAGCTGTATTGGCTTGCTCAAAAGGAAGTAGTGTAAGCTTTTCCAAAACAAAGTTGAAGTCCCATGTAGGTATCGGTGCTCTCCTTGGGGGTCTTATGTTTTTTGCCCATCTGAGGTATTGTCTTAACAGTGGATGAGAGAAAATAGGAGGTTCCGTATTGTAATGGGCTGAAATGGCAGAAACATGGATCTTAATTGATGAGAAGGATAGGCCTTTGTCCAGCATCTCAGTTAGGTATTGTAAAATCTGAGGAATATTTGGAACAAGTGGTTCAAGTCCTTGTGCCTGGTTCCAAGCACAGAATCTCTTCCATTTTTCTGCATAAGATTTCCTAGTGCTGGGCCTCCGGACTTCCAAAATGAATCCAGAACAGCTTTAGAGAGAGGTGTGTTCTGAGTGGCTATACTATCCGCCATGCAGCCAGAATTTAAGATTCTGAGTTGGCTGTGCAGGATCCGATTGTTTTGTTGAGTCAGAAGATGAGGAATTAGAGGTAAAGTCCAGGCTGGGCCTTGAGACAAGCTCTTTAGGATTGGGTACCAGTGCTGGCGTGGCCAGTCTGGGGCAATCAAAATCACTTCTGGCTTCTCTTGTCTGACTTTTAGGAGCACCTTGGGAAGGAGAGGCAGTGGTGGAAAGGCATAAACTGTTAGGGTTTTCCAGCTGAAAGATAGAGCATCCACTTTCCATGCTTGTGAGTGATAAGTCCTTGTGCAGAATCTCTGTAGTTGGTAGTTGAGTGGAGGCAAAGAGATCTATGTCTGGGCATCCCCATTTCCTTGTTATCATGCTGAAGGCCTGTGGATTTAGTTTCCACTCGTGGGGGTCCATGAGGTTTCTGCTTAGTTCGTCTGCCAGAGTATTTTTCTTTCTTGGCAAAAATTGTGCCTGCAGATGTACTTGATAGGTCAGTGCTCTGTTCCACAAAGTCATGGCTTGCTTGCAGAGGGGTTAGGAATGTGTATGTGCTTGTTTATGTACCACATAACTGTAGTATTGTCCGTCTTTAGTAATAGTTGTCCTGGATGTAGTAGATCCTTAAAGGCTGTCAGGGCATTCTGTACAGCTAGCATCTCTTTTTGATTGATGTGGAGATGCATTTGGTCCGTGGGCCACGTGCCCTGAATACATTTTCCTGCCATGTGTGCCCCCCAGGCATAATCCGATGCATCTGTTGTTTGTCTGCCTGACTGTGGGTAAAATGAAAGGCTGTCCCTTGTTGTGGTGACAGGCCAATGCCCACCACCGAAACTCCTGTTGCAGGCAGGGAATAAGAGTTATTATTGTTTCCAGGCTGTGGCAATGTTGAGTCCAAACACTTTTTAGGTACCATTGTAGCTTCCTCATATACAATCTTGCATATGGAATTAGCAGGATGCAAGATGCCATGAAGCCCAAAGCCTGCAGAATTTTTCTTGCAGGTAGCTGGGTCTTTGTTGCCATCATTTGAAAGCAATGAGTCAGTTGCCTTTGCCTGTCTGGCGTGAGATAAGCCATCTGGGCAGTTGTATTTAAGCTTGCACCCAGGAATATTATCTCTTGAGAGGGCACTAGTTTTGATTTATTTTTGTTTACTATGTACCCTAGGCAAATTAGTAATTCTTTTACAAACGCCAGATGCTTTAGTAGAATGTCCTTGCTCTCTGCTTGAATAAGGCAGTCGTCCAAGTAGGGATATATTTGAATTCCTTTTGGTCTGCAAAATGCAATTACTGGTGCCAGGCATTTTGTGAAGACCCTGGGTGCAGTAGATAAGTCAAAGGGCAGTGCAGAGAATTGGTAATGCATTGAGCCAGCTATGAATCTGAGGTATCTTCTGCAAGATTGTCTGATTGGGGCATGCAGGTATGCCTCTTTGAGGTCCAAAGTAACTAGCCAAGCCTTCTTGCCCAGCATGGGTAAAAGTTGCTGCAGTGTCAACATTTTGAATTTTGGAACATCCAGGAAAGTATTTAGATTTGACACGTCCAGTATTGGTCTCCAGGCTTTGTCCTTTCTGGGTACCAAGAAAAGTCTTGAGTAAAATCCTTGCCCCTGTTCTTGCTGTGGTACTTTTTTGAATAGCTCTCATGTCCATGAGAGCAGAAATTTGTTTTTGTGCCTCTGCCCATTGGTTTTGTGGCAGGTCTGGCATACCTTCTGACCTTGGCAGGGTGTGAAAGTGGAACCTGTAACCCTGAGAAACAATATTCAGAACCCATTTGTCCTGGGTGATCATGTGCCAATTTTGTGAGAAAAGTGCTAGCTTCCCCCTAAGGGTGCCGTCAAAAGGTAAGTGCTTGGCTTTTGTAGAGGGAAGTCATTGGGACTGTTTCCTATAAGGTTGTGATTTGTCTTCTCCACCTTTGGGGGCTGAAGCACCCCATTGTTTAGGTCTGTATGAGCCTTGGGGCTGAGATCTGCCTCTTGGGCATCTGTATCTGCCTCTTTGTGGTCTGACTGACACTGGAAAGGACCAATTTAGAAGGCCAGTTCCTGCTAAATCTAGGTGGCTGAACCTGTAAGAAATCCTTTACTGTCTGCATTGATTTTGCTTTATCCTCCATTTTCTTTAACACCTCTTCTGCCTTAACACCAAACAAAGTATCATGCTGTAATGGAGCATCCAATAATTTTGCTTTAACATGATCAGGTAAACTTTGTTCTTTTAACCAAGCATGCCTTCGAATGACAGAGCCTGTAACTGCAGCTCTGCAAGAAGCCTCTAATGAATCAACACCACATTGCAGAGTATGCTTTCCCACTTGTTCAGCTGCATGCAATAAATCCTGCATTTCCTTATTGTCAGGACATACCGCACTTGTAAGCATTTTCTGTTTTAGCAAAGACATTAGCTATTGTTGATATTTAAGCATGTGAAACTGGCAGTTTAAAGCCCTTACAGCTAAAGTAGCAGAGGTGTAAACTTTTTTCCCCCATCTATCCAGTGCTCTAGAATCCCTATCAGAGAGAACAGGGTTTTTTTGCAGTGGAAGCCTTGACCCCTTTGGGACCCTGAGAAATTGTTTATGGGTCAGCAGCAGGGTTTTTATAAAGAAATTTATGAGAGTCTGTGACCCTGTAGTACCCATCTGGCTTGACTGGTGCAGGGGGTAAAGAATCAGGAGACAAACTGGATTCAGAAAAAACATCAACGATATCTAGTACAGGGGGGATAGCAAGGGGCCTGTGCTGAGGCAGTAAAAGAAAGTCTCTGAGCCTTTTCTTGGATTCAGAATAATCCTGGCTCTCCCAATGGAAATGCTCCCTCATGGTGTGCAGGGTTTCCCCAAAAGAGTAATCATCAGGAGGAGAGGCTGAAGGTATAGATTCTTCAGCATCAGAGTCCTCATAGGGAGGAAGAGAATATCCATGGTCTGAAGAGGAATCAGAGGAAGTAGAAACCTGGTCAGAGGAGTCATAGTCAGTGTCTTGCCTAGGCCTTTTATCAGGAGGGGGGATGGGAACCCCTGATCAAAGTAATTAGGTCCTCAGCCATTTTAAGCATCTGTTTCTTTGGCATGGATGACTGTTCAGGAGAATGCTGTACTTGTTTATTTGTCTTTAATGGTGTTTTAGACTTTGCCTTGGCTGCTGAAGTGGACTTGATAGTAAGCTGTGTAGGTCTGAAAACACCCTCAGAAGCCGATGCCTGCTCAGCGGCTCCGGACCCATCTGAGGGAATAGTTTCCATAGGCACAATACTTAGAAGTTATGTACTCACCATAACGTTCCATCTGAGTAGGTGACTTCATTCGGATGCAACCTGTGGGTATCGGATCCGACCTCGGATCCGAGCCGGCAATTCAAAAGCTTAGGCTCCGAGCTCCTAGCTCCTCCCTCTTACCCATAACCCCTTGCCACGCCCTGACTGACCTCAGATTGAGTTTGCCTCAAATACTGACCACAGTATACTAAAACAGCATAAATACTCGCTCTAAAAAGGTCAGGGGGATGGAGGGGGGGATGGTTGCATCCGAATGAAGTCACCTACTCAGATGGAACGTTATGGTGAGTACATAACTTCTAAATCTGAAGTAGGAAGACTTCATTCGACTGCAACCTGTGGGACAGAGTCCCTAGCTACCTGAATCTTGGGCCATCATGGAAGGATGTTCCGAGCACCGCTGAGCCAAAGGATGCTCTTCCTCTAGAAACAACATCCACCTTGTAATGAGAAATAAAAGTATGAGGCGAGGCCCAAGTAGCTGCCGCGCAGATATCATCCAACGAAACACGGGACTTAAAGGCGGCTGACGAGAAACAGCCCTAGTAGAATGAGCCGTAACCCTCTTAGGAGCAGGTCTGCCTGAAGTGTCATATGCCTGCAATATGCAATTAGCAATCCATTTAGACAGAGTGACTTTAGACACTGCTTTACCCAGAGCAAATTTAGCAAAGGAAACGAACAGCTGATCTGATTTCCTGTGGCCAGCTGTCCTGTTAATATAAAACGTAATTGTCTATGAACATCCAATGAATGCAATTTGTATTCCCTTTGTTTGAATACTTGGGAAAAAGACAGGCAAATTGATTGACTGGTTAATATTGATTCAGAAGAGACCTTCGGAAGAAAAGATGGATTGGTCCTGAGGCACACCCTATCAGGGAAGAAAGAAAGGTAAGGCGGTTTGACACAAAGAGCCTGAAGCTCAGACACCCTTCTGGCTGAAGTGATAGCTACCAGAAAGACAGTCTTCCAGGAAAGGAATTTTAAATCAGCAGAAGCTGCAGGCTCAAGGAGGAGCAGTAAGGGCCTGCAGGACTAAAGACAAATCCCAAGGTACAACCTCCTTGACTGGAGGCCTTAATAAAAAAACTCCCTTAAGAAAGGATTTGCATAATTTCGCTGTCATAAGGGGAGCTGTGTCCTGTCCAATGTGATAATGCGATATAGCCGCCAATTGTACTTTAATCGTGGATGAACTGGCCCCTTGATGAAAGAGGTCTGTTAGAAATTCTAGCACCGCAGAGATAGGTGCTGAAAAGGATCCACCGCTCTCTGCCCTGCCCATATAGAGAACCTCTTCCATTTACTCCGATAAACCTGTCTGGTAGAAGGTTTATGGGCAGCCACCAAAATTGCTTTGACCGTGAAGAGATACCGGAGTCCTAATTAAGGTTGGAATTGGAGCAGCCAAGCTGTCAACTTCAGGGTCCGCAGGTTGGGAACTGGCATTCCCAGAGGGTGAGAGATGAGATCCAATTGGATCCAGAATCCATGGTGGATTGATTTTGTGAGACCATCTGACGGGGAACCAAGGTTCTCGAGGCCAGAATGGGGCAATGAGAATCATTCTGCTCCCCAAACTGTTGGCTTTCTGCAGAAACCTCTGCATCAGAGGAAGTGGACGGTAGGCATAAAGGAGACCGGAGGCCAAGCATGCACCAGAGCATCCTCGAACTCCTGGTGGGGAAGTAGAGCGAAGAAATTGTCGATTTGGCGCTTGAGGGAGAAGCAAAAGATCGCAACAGGGTTGCCCCAAACGGCAAAAATCTTCTTCGCTACTTGAAGGTTTAGGGACCACTCGTGTGGAGAAAGGATGGTGCGACTGAGCTTGTCCGCAAGGATGTTGGACTTTCCCGGAATGTGCGTTGCTATCAGAAAGCGTTTGGTGGAAATTGCCCATTCCCAAACTCTCATGGCCTCTCGACAAAGGGGATAAGACCTGGTTCCTCCCTGCTTGTTGATATACCAGACTACGGACATGTTGTCTGTCTGAATCGCAATAGTCCCTGTAGGAAGAACGTGGTGAAGTGCTTGCAACGCTAGGAGCACCGCCTCATTTCCAGGACATTTATATGCAATGATGTCTCTGTGGGATTCCACGTGCCTTGGACAATCTTTCCCGCAGAATGCCCCCACCCGAGGCAAGAAGCGTCCGTGGTCACTGTGGCTCGGGAAATGCAGCAAAGGGTCTTCCTGCTATGGGCCCGGAGAAAGAAGCCACCACAGAAGGGAGTCCTGCACGCTCTGCTGACCGCAATCGAGCGTTTAGAGACGAACAAAGAGGAGACCACTGAACTTGAAGGGTCCATTGAAGAACCCGCATGCGGCAGCATGAAGTAGAAGCGGGATAGCTGCCGCCATAGAACCTAGGGCCCTCAGGACCAAGCTGCAGTTGGTGACGGTTGAAGGATTGCTGTCACATGACACCTCAGGCTGACGATACGGTCTGGGGTGAGGAAGGCGCATTGATCTGGTGTCTAGTCTTCCTCCTATGAAATCTATAATTTGAGTTGGATTCAGGAAAGATTTCTCCCAGTTGATCGTTATGCCCAGCCTTGGTGCTAGTTGAAGGAAGTAATCCCTGGCTGAGCACAGAAGATGCCTTGATGATGCCGTCAGGAGCCAGTCGTCCAGGTACGGAAAGACCTGTAATCCCTGGAGCCTCAGGTGGGCCGCTACCACCGCTAACACCTTGGTAAACACACTGGGGCTGAGGTGAGACCAAAGGGAGGACCCTGAACTGATAGTGACTGGCTCCCAGCCGGAAGGGAAGGAACCTGCTGGATCGCGTGGCCATGCGAATGTGGTAGTACGCGTCCTTGAGGGCTATGGAGCACATCCAGCCGTTCTCCCTCAACAGGGGAGTATAGATTGCAGGGTGACCATCCGAACTTTTGCTTGGTTACTGACAGGTTCAACAGGGAAAGGTCTAAAATTGGTCTTAAGTCCCCGTCTTCTTTGGCACCAAAAGAACCTGGAGTAAAACCCTAATCCGCTTGATCTGGGGACGCTGGATGGCTTTTTCCTAGCAGCTGCTCGATTGAGAGCTGCCGCCTCCCTTGATCGGGTGGAACATCTGGGAGGCTGCAGATTTGGGGATCTTGATTAGGGTATTGAATATCCTCTGGATATGAGTCAAGCACCCAACTGTCTGTTGTTATGGACTCCCAAGAAGTCAGGTGCATCGAAACCGCCCCGACTGCCTCCAGAGACGGACAGCCGGGCAACCCTTCAGGGCTGCTGCGTGGGTCTCTCAGAGAAGGGTTCTCTGGACCCAAAATTGCCAGGAGCCCCCTGCCTCTGGCACGACGACCTCCCGTCCTCCTCTGCCACGGAAGGACTGGTTATCCGGAGCAGGTTGGGACTGCTGCGACTTCCGGAACCACATCTTCTTCTGTCCCTTTTGGTTCTTAGAGAAGGACCTCTGGGGAGCTGAGAAGCGGACTCCGACGGCAGACAGCGTCTTCCGCCCTTTCGCTCTGGACAAGTGTCTCATGAACAGTCTTGCCAAATAAGGCAGAACCATCGAAAGGGCATTCGCAGGTGCCTTAAAGGGCTCAGCAAAATCACAATGGCGGAGCCAGGCCTGTCGCCTCATGACAAGGCCTGCTCCGCTGGCTCTAGCGGCTCCCTCAGTAGCATGAGACAGCAGCCGATAGATGTATTGGATACAGATCTGAGAGTGGCCATTCGGGTGGAATAAACCTGCTTATCCTCACTCGAGATGGACTCGGGGAGATGCAGCGTACTCTTTAATCAGATCTCGCTGCATCCTAATGACATGCCATGTAGTTCAGCTCTCAAGGAGAAGGTCGCTGAACTAAACACTCGATTCCCAATTCGATCCATCGAACGGGACTCCTTGCCCGGAGGATGGACGGAGGGACTCTCCTGTGCCAATTCCCTCTTCGTGGCTGCAGCCATCATCATGGCATCTACTGGGGACCCTTACTCCAGTGGGTGCGGTCTGATGGAGGAGAAAGAATGCGGTCCGGCGTTTTGGGATAGGCTCAATGGTGTCCGGATCCTTCCACGCCTGATAGATATAAGATCTACCAGGGGTCAGCAGGAGGGGACACCCAAGAGGTAGAAGGGCCCGCCTCGAATGCCTCCAAGAACACAGACTCGTCCGAAGAAGCCTTGGGGCAGACCACCCCCTGATCCTTAACATCTCCATGATGTCTCCAAATGAGACGTCCTCAGGGGTGATCTAGGGAGCCTTCCCTTCATCCAAGTCCGCCTCTTCAGTGATCTCCTCAGGCGCGTCCATGTGCCTCCTCTTGCACTTGCCCGAGGTACTTCATCGGGGCTGTCCGAGGAGTACTCTTCAGCAGATGGATGTTCCAAGGGAACCACTTGGGACATCGAGGCGGCTGTCCCTGGGACCAGCTGGTGGGGCCTGGCCCAACTGCAATGGAGTGCGGGATGGAGCCGGGGGAGGGACCGGGGGTGCGGATGGCCGCGAGAGTGCCCTTGCCATAACGGTGAAAGCGGAGGGGGAGCCAGCTTCTAAGCCCGAGCCGACCCCACTCGGATCCGACGTACGGATCGGAGTCGAGCCAAACCGCCGGATCCGAGACCAGTGTGCTCCGACCTGGACGGAGCCGAAGACACACCAGCTCCCTCGGATCCGAGGCTCGCCCTCGGCTCAGAGGTCGGGTCCGGCACCAAGCACTCAAGGGATGGGACGGATCCGAGGTGCCGACCAATCGGATCTGACCCACCCCCGGATCCAAATCTGCACGGCGCCGAAAGCTCCGAACCCGTGGTATGGGTCGGAGAAGGAGCTACGGGGCGAAAAAGGTCGGCCCTCCCGGTTGGGGGCTAGAGCACTCCCATTTGCATTTGGGCCTGGATGAATTTCCTCATCATCCGTCCATATCAGCTTCGCCATCGAAAAAGTCGATCTAGAGGAGGCCACCAAGCGACCTAGAGAACCGCCTCGGAGACCTCCTGGAAGGGCTAGCCTCCTCCTCCTCGGGTCCAGGAGAGAACCGAGGGAGTGGAGCCGAGGAGGAGGAAAGCTAGAAGGCACAGGGAAGCCCGCTTAGATGGAGGAGCCGAGCTGGAAGCTTCGCCTCCTCTTGTGGTGCTTCTCCCTGTGCCTCTCTTCTGTCTCTCCCTACTAGAATCCTTCCTCCGGCATTTTTAAGGGAGGTTGAGTCCCAGCCGGAGGGGAGAACTGACAGCAACAAGTTGCTGACTGGAGGGTAGAGGCGAAGCAGTATCTGGGGTAAAAGACCCGCCAGCACTAACTTCGACCTCCGTTCCCTTAGCCGGGGTTGAACCCTGCACAAATGGTACAACCAGAAGACAGGTGTTCAACCCCAAGATGACCGAGTGTGGCCATCTGCTGGGGACAGCTTATGGCCACACTGCACATTTCAAAAGACAGCCTTAGGGGCTTCAGACATGACACCTAAGGCCTAAACACACACAGACACACACAAAACTAAAAACCCGAGAAATTTAACTAAAGAGGGAGGGAAAGCCTTAATCACACACAACACTAACTATTTTTTAAACAAAAACTGAGAAATTTAACAATTTTCCTGTCAGAAAACCACTTATCTCAAAAAAACCACGCCAGGAGCTCAAGAATTCCGTTGCTTCTTGAAAAGCGGCAAACGAAATCTGAGGTCAGTCAGGGCGTGGCAAGGGGTTATGGGTAAGAGGGAGGAGCTAGGAGCTCGGAGCCTAAGCTTTTGAATTGCCGGCTCGGATCCGAGGTCGGATCCGATACCCACAGGTTGCAGACGAATGAAGTCTTCCTACTTCAGATCTTGAGTTTCCAGAGGCCTAGCTGTCTCCACGTGGGAGTCGGAGGCGGCCTGTGGCTCTGAGGTAGCAAGTGTCAGGGGCTGCGAAAGCGCCTCACTGAGAACCGGCGACTGGCCTAGAAGAGGCTTTGTCGTCGGTTTTGGATCTCGGATGCCTGCCCTTTTCTTTGTCTTTGCGTTTTTTATAAATTCCGGTCGTCGGTTGTTCCGACGGTATTATGTAGTTAAACCTTCGGCCAAAGTAATGTAAAGCAAAATCAAACTGACACAATAGTGCGTTGGTTGAATCTAGCACAAAACCGACAACTAGCAACTTTGTGGTCAGGGCCTAGGCAAGGAATACAGTAAGAGTAAAAATCCTTATGAGGTATTTGCTTCCCACAAGAAATATAAATGTTAACTTTTACTGACATCGGTCTGGAGCAAGAAAAAGTTTCCCCAACGGGGTACTTAGCTTTATTGAAGACTTCGGTTCTGAAATTCAATTTTGAAAATCTCAGGAGTCGGCCGACCGGCACTTATGAACTACTTTTGCTTCGGGCACCACGCGGCAAGAAAGACTGAAGAAAATGGCGAGGGCTGCATCTTATATACCTCTGGAGCACTGACGTCAGGTAAGAAGAGACAGCAACTGACGCCGGACCAGGACTTTGGAATTCAGGCCGACTGAGGGTAGCCTGCCAGCAGGATAACCCAAGTGTAATGACTGCACCAGTGAAACACGATGAACATCCTGCTGTTGTGCCTCCGCCCATTAATTTGGGGGGAGGTCTGGCCAACCATTTGGGGTTGGTAGTGTGTGGAAGTGGAATCTGTATCCTAGGGTAACTATGTTCAAAACCCATTTGTCCTGGGTAATGAGTTCCCAGTTTTGTGCATGCAGGGCGAGGTTTCCTCCTACGGGAACAAGTAGTTGAGCAGGGCTTGGAAGGGTTAAGGTTAAGTCATTGTGCCATTTTTCCATAGGGGGGTGGCTTACTACTCCCTGCTTTGGAAGTGGGAGCCCTCCACTTCGATCCACTTAGATCTGTGCGTAGCCTGAGACTGAAGTCTTGGTGGTCTGCTGTTCCTGGGTTTGGACTGAGAAGGCCTGGAAGGGACTGGAAAGGACCAGTTCTTTGAAGGCCAATACGTACTGAATCTGGGAGGCTGTAATTGTAGGAAATCTTTAACAGTTTGCATAGATTTAGTTTTTTCCTCCATCTTTTTGAGGACTTCTGCTTTATTGCCAAAAAGGCGGTCTTGGTTTAAGGGTGCATCCAGTAATTTAGCTTTAACATGATCTGGCAAGTTTTGTTCCTTAAGCCAAGCATGCCTCCTAAGTACAGACCCAGTGACAGCAGCCCTGCAAGATGCTTCTAAAGCATCAAAACCACATTGCAAAGTATGTTTACCAACTTGTTCTGCAGAATGCATTAAATCTTGCAAGTCTTTGGGTTCAGCAGAGTCAGGAATCAACATAATTTTATCTTTAAATAGTCCCATAATATGCTGCTGATACTTTAGCATATGAAACTGGCAATGTAAACCCCTAATGGCCAAAGTAGCAGAAGTGTATATCTTCTTACCCCATCTTTCTAAGGCTCTAGAATCTCTATCAGAAGGGGTAGGATTTTTGGTAGCAGTAGCCTTAATGCCTTTTAGTCCTTGGGAAATGGTCTCTGGATCCGCAGTAGGATTCTTGAAGAACAACTTGTGAGAGTCAGGTACTCTGTAATACCTGTCAGGTTTTCTGGGAGCTGGAGGTAAAGTGTCTGAGGTAAGGCTATATTCCAAGAAAACATCATCTACAATAGCCAGAACAGGAGGGATAGCTAGAGGCTTGTGTTGAAGCAGGAGTAAGAATTCCCTAAGTCTCTTTTTGGACTGAGAATAGTCCTGGCTTTCCCAGTGGAAATGCTCCCTAAGGGTATGCAAGGTTTCACAAAAGAAAAATCTTCTGGAGGGGAAGCAGAGGGAATGGGATCCTCTGCATAAGAATCCTCATAAGTCGATAAGGGCAAATCCTGGTAATCAGAAGGAGAAGAGATATCAGACTCCTGATCAGAAGAATCAGAAAGAAAATCGGTTCTAGGTTTCTTAGAGGGGGAAGGCTGGCCTTCCCCTAATTAAGGTAATAAGGTCTTCAGCCATTTTAAACATTTGTTTTTGAGGCATATGGGCCTGAGTCTGCGGTTTGGTCGTCGGTTTTCTAGGCGTAGTGCGAGTTACAGGCCTGAGGAATTTGGTACTTCTAGTTGGAAATGCTGCCGTCGGTTTAATATGAAAGTCTGTATGCCTGAATACACCTTCAGAAGCCGGTGCCTGCACAGTGGCTCCGGACCCATCCAAGGTAGAGACATCTGCAGGTTCCATAGTCGAAGAAGCATCTCGCGGCATACCGGTCTCCGAATGGGTCTCAGTAGAGACCTGCAAATCTGTAGTGGCATGTATCAGGGGCTGCAAAAGCACCTGAGTACCAGCGGACTGGTGACTAGCTTAACGGAAGCGTTGTCGGCAGTTTTGGACCTATGCGATCTGTCTCTGTGTTTATAATAGTGTTTTTTCAGAAGATCTGTAGTCAGATGGCTTACTGAAGCCATTTCTGGATAGTTACACAGAGTACCAAAATAATTTGCTGCAAAGATATACTGATGATGAATAGTTCGGGGGTTGAATAAGGCACAAAACCGAAAGCGAGGGGGTCTGGGCCTAAGCAAAGAATGCAGTAGGAATTAAAATCTTTATGAGGTATTTGCTTTCCACAGGTAAGACAATTGTTAACTTTTACTGACATCGGTTAAGAGCAAGAAAAAGGATCCCCAACGGGGTACTTAGCTTTTTTGAAGACTTTGGTTCTGAAACTCGAAAATGAAAATTTCAGGAGTCGGCTGACCGGCACTTGCGAACTGCTTCTGCTTTGGGCACCGCACGGCAAGAAAGACTGATGTAATGGCGTTGGCTGCATGTTTTATACCCCTGACGACCTGACGTCATGGAAGAAGAGACAGCATCCAACGCAGGAATCCAAAACTCTGGTATTCAGGCCAGCTGAGGGCTATCTGCAGGCAGATAACCCAAATGTAATGACTGCAACAGTGAAACACGAAGAACATCTGGGATAAGGTAGGATGCATAAATGAAGATCATGAGGTTAAATATTGCAGAGGGACATACCATATTGCCTCCTTCTCCAAAGGCTTGGACTCTATTTGGTGGCATGTTGTAGCATATGAGACAAACTGGATGACAGAGACTGCACAGGAGTCTGCCTTAAGATGCTTGGTTAAGAAGTAGCTAACTGCACAAAGACAGTCCAGGAGGAATTAGATATTTTAGGCACAGGTGAAACTGGGCATTTCCAATCTATAAATGCAGCATCTATTTATAAGGAGAGCCTCTATTGGCAGTAAAGAGATAAGTGGGTTCTTATTTTTATTCCAAAAATACTAGGTCAACTTTTTGGGGAGAAGGTAGAAGAGCTACAAACAGTCCAAAGAGGATTTATTGAACCTTAGTCTTCCCATTCTTGGGATCAACAGAGAGGAGGGGTGCATTTTCCCTCCATTACCCGAGTTAAACATAGGGTGGGTGGCCTGTACCCACCCAAAGTAAGTGGCAATCAGTATGTAAAAAACAGGCATGGAAAACTGGTTGAGAGTCACAATGCAAAGGGAAATGGAAAATGAAGGTGGCAATGGGGTGCAAGATTCCTTCACAGGGCATTCTGATGTCAAATCATGTTCACCAAGTGTGTGCACCTGTACAGACATCTCCCATCATACATTAAATAGCACATACATAGCAAAAAGGCTTGCAATCTATCAGCCATGGAAAGAGGTGTGGAAGTCTACAAACTCTGACCAACAGCCTGCTTTCAGTTTGGGGGATGCAGGGAAGGCAAGAGGCCAACAATCCCTAAGCCAAAGTCGAGGCATCAAATATATCTTAGAGGACTACAATTTTGTTTTAAGCAAGTGGACCAGCCACAGTGCTGATCTTGGGTCTCACCTCTCAAATGTGGCCTTCCTGGGGAACTGCTTTCTCTGCTTTGCTTCAGCACTGTCATCTGATGAGATGTATGGATAAATACAGAAGCTGGCCAGACAGTTAAAAAAAAAAAAAAACGAGCCAAGGCAGACAATAAACAAGGGCTGCAAAATACAGGTGTTAGGCAGCATGATAAATATCATACAGAATAGAAGCTGTCAACTCTGAGAACTCCAACTTGCAAATGGTACTGAAAGTGTACAATCAAGGCAGCTGGAAGTATGGACTCATAGAAAAAAAAACCTCTGTGAGCTATGCTGTGAAATGGCTGAACCACACACAAATTTAAGTATGGACTCCTGACAAGAAACGGTGGAGAAGGTCCAGGACACACAAAAAATAACAAAAGTTGATTAGGTAAGGAAGCAACCCATTTCCAATATGCAATTCTTAAATACAGAGACGTTTACCAAGCTTTAGCATTAAAAGCCTCAGCTCATGAAGCCACTGTAGTAACAAGCGCATGGCCACCCACATAACCTGTAAAACACCCCATTTGTATCAATGAACTATGTGCAAACTGTCCACCCAAAAAAGCTACAAGATACAGTGCATCACCAATCCATGTACATGCTGATGATGCTGTAGCCTGTTTAGAATAGGAGGCCCTAGATGATTTCTGTAAGAATATTCTGTTGATTTACTACATGAACTTTACAGCTGCCAAGTGCACAAAAGTATTTACCTAAATGTGTATTTATCTGTAGGAAAACACTGCCAAATACACTTACGCTTGGCTACAGTGCAAAACATTTTAGATGGCAGTGCAGCTTAATACAATTAAGGCACTAATTTTAACACATCTGGTCCACACAAAAATGTAAAGGACTACATCACAACAATCTGGTAAAGTAATGAAATCAACAGTGAAATCCATCCTCATAAAATGAAATGTTAAAATGTATAAAAAATAAGCAACTAGAAAGTGAAGAGAGCATGTGAATGTGGAAAACCTTCCTCCCAATTTTCACATCTAAACTTCAGAGTGAGAAAAGATCTGGTCTTGGTGGCAGCCACATCCACAGTGAGGATACTCTTGCACTGCAGAATCAGCAGGCATTGGTTCCATAACTAAAATATCATTAGTGAGATGAAAAGAGCAGATAGGAAGGCACGCAAACTTGTGTGACGGCATGAAAGTTTCCATTTTTCTAATGTCACCTACTCAAGTGCACTGTTACTGTGATATTAACATTTAGTTTTATATCTGTGCCAGGGCAACATCAGTGGAGTTCTCCTTGTAAATGCAGTTTCTGGATAATGCCACAGAATGTTATGAGACAATTACGGGGTGCACCTCCATTCAGTGACCTTTGCCTGGAGCCAATTATTGCACCCCCAGCCACACACATCTGCTTTACTTTTATAAAACACACAGTACAAAGTCAGACATAAAAGAAGCTATTGGCATTTGTCATTTCTGCAAAGTGCCAATTACACAAGTGGTGAATACTGTACACTAACATTTACTTCAAGTCTACAATGACATGGGAAAAGCTGATTCATAGGTTCAAAGGTGTTTAGGCTAATGACCACAAGGGCCTTTTTAAACCTAGCCATGCATCCCAAATCTCTGACAAGTTCTGATACCCTTGACAAGTGTTAAGCAGGGGCTTGGGAGATGAAACATTTACAAGCTAGGGCCTGAGAGATGAACCATTTACAGATTGCCTGTGTCCATTAGAGACATAGGTGCCAAACCAGAGATGAATTTCCTGCTCCCCATCCAACTGTCCAAGCTGCACATGAATTGGGTTCGGGAGGAACTCTGCTTTACATGGATGGGCAGCCTGTTCCAGAGATGGGGTAATCTCTGGGATACATACCTGTCTCTCCAGCAGGTCCTATTTATATCACAGGCAAGTTTCAAGTCCTTAGAATGGGTAATTCTGGTGCTGTTTGTTTTGCGGATATGCAAGAAGTCCATCAGAGTGGAATCGGACAATGCCCTGTATGTCAAACACAGATCTCCCCTCAAATGCCTATAGGAGACAGAATACAAGGATAGAACCTCGAGGCAGTCTGTTTAGGACATTTTACTTAAGACCTGTATTCTTTTAGTGAAGAACCTCTGTGGACGTTCCAGTAGTTGGGTATGCATGGTTAGGTACATGCCAAATGGGGCATTCTGATGAATGCCAAATACAGTGGAACAATGACTTTCTTGGACTTAGATGCCATACATTTGTTTACAGGTTGCACAACATAGAATGATTTCCTCACTACTGTAGACACGTGATGGTCCAAGACAAGATTACTATCTGTGTCTATCCCCAAGTCCCTGACTACTGGGTCAATTCTAAGGTGTGTGTTGTCAATATGAGAGTTACCAGGGGTGGATGACTTCCTGACGGATACTATTATGCATTTCTTGGCATTTAGTTTCAGTCCATGTCTCTGACACCAGTTCTTTATCAGCCAGTCATGGATGACATCTGTGTCAGTATGGGATGACAGCTCCTAATTTGCAATCATCTGCAAACTTAGTCAGGCAGAGACCACAGACATTGGCCTTGACTTCACAGAAGTAAATGCCAAAAAGGAAGGGTCCAAGGACTCATCCTTGAGGGATTCCACTTGTGATTGGCCTCTTTGTAGAGGTGGACTCCCCATTTCTAACTTCCTGGGTCCTGTCTGTGAGCCAGATGGCTATCCACCAGGTGACATACGAGTTTGTACCCAACCTCTTGAGTTTGTCAACAATGCCAGAGTAGGGCATTGTGTCAAATGCCTTGGCCAAGTCAAGGTAAGCAGTGTGAACCATTTTGCCCTCATCCATTGCTTTGGTGACCTTCTCAAAGAAGTCCACCAGGCTGAGTAGGCATGATCTGCCTTTGATGAAACCAAACTGGTTTGGGTCCAGTGTCTGGAGGTTTACTATATCACTATTTATCATTTCCATGACAATTCTTCCCATGGCCTTACACACAAGACTAGTGAGACTTATGGGTCTGTAGTTTCCAGGTACTGTAGTTGGCCCACTTTGTGCAGAGAGAGGACTGTTGCTGTTCTCCATTCATGAGGCATGAAGCCTGTTTGGAGGCTACAGTTAAATAGCAATTCCAGAGGAATAGTCATGTTTCATGTTATTTAGATGGCATCCTGGGATACTGTCTAGGGCCATTGATACAGTGTTCTTGGTCTTAAGAGACAGCATTAAGGACCTGTTCCATAGTGATAGCAGGGGGAGTTATATTTGATAGCATTTCCTGAGGGAAGGCTGAGGAGGAGACAGGGGTAAGGCTGGAGATAAATTTATCGGTTTGCTATATCTTCTGGGTCAGTATAGGTGGCTCCATTTCCAATGAGCTCTGCACACAACTGTGTATTGCCTTTGAGGATGCGGACATACAGTAGCTAAAGAATGCCTTGTGGTTGTTCTTGGCCTGGGAGGCCAAATTCAATTCAAATTTGGCTTTGGTAGACTTTATTTGCCCTCTGAGATGTTTGTTTAGTATGAGAGTGCTTTTATCCTGCTGGGTGCTGCACCTCCTAATTTTTGCCATGATTTTCTTCCTTGTGTTACAGCCTATTGATTTTGTCGTTCCACCAGGGTGGCTTGTTTTTTGAGTTAGTTCTGTACTTCTTCCTGGTAGGTACAGCTGCCTCTATGCAGATATTAACATGCTTGTACGGGGTTTCTGTGAACAGTTCTGCATAGGCAGCAGGGTTCTCAGGGTTTATGGGAGCTTGAAATTTTGCCAGGTTATCAGCAGAAGGTGTAGCCTTAGAGTAGTTCCTGAATATTCCTGGTTTAGCTGGGTTCCAGGTTTTATTTTTACTTCAAAGCAGACCATTTTGTGGTCTGACCTTACCAGGAAAGACATTACAGCAGGGGGTGTGCAGCACTCTCCCATATGAGTGAGAACCAGCTCCAGTATGGCTGCACCCCTGGTTGGTATACTGACTATCTGGTTCAGGGAGTTTGTGTTTACAAAATCAAGGAATTTCTGTGCCTGTATGTTTGGTGTCGTACAGGATTCCCAGTTAATTGTGGGGTAATTAAAGTTGCCCACAAATATTGTATTGGGTTGGATGGTTAGTGCTTCTAATAAGTTTAAATACATGGTATGGGTTTCCTGGGTCATAGAGGGGGACCTATAGCTGGCAAGGAAGTGATATTAGATTTTGCCTATGATGAGATGAACATGGAGCAGCTCAAGTGCATTGTCCTGTTTGACCAGCCTTGAGGTATATTTATTTTTGATGTAAATGGAGACACCAACATCTTTACTTCCTGTCTGTGTAGTAGCTGGTCTAAATGTGTAGAAGGAGTTATAACCTTGCACTGTTGGTGTGCTTTCCGCGGCTTTAAGCCATGAGTCAGTGACTGCACAGACATCCGGATTCTCTAGGGTGAAGACAGCTTCTAGGGAATGGAGTTTTTTGTTTAGACGCCTAGCATTGAGCAGAAATACCTTTAGATTTTCTTGGTTTTGATT
Source organism: Protopterus annectens (assembly GCF_019279795.1). Lineage (NCBI taxonomy): Eukaryota > Metazoa > Chordata > Ceratodontiformes > Protopteridae > Protopterus > Protopterus annectens. The sequence continues at coordinate 210,421,812 of NC_056728.1, read as the reverse complement.
TGCTATGTCAGAAGCACTTTCAGTATGGCATTGCCTAAAAAAGGCACTATGGATGAAGACAATTTTTAAGCTAATATTGGAAAGCCTAGAAGGGAGAGGAGCTGACCATCCCTGGCAAAGCAGCATGGTCTGTTGACCATCTCCTTCCACGCTGACAAATATTGCACCCCCTTACAATGACACCAGAAACTAAGCCAATTATTTAAGTTAATCATCTTTTGTTCATATTGTGGCATCATCCTTGGAGAAGGTAAAATGCTGGTCAATGCTAGGGTCATACCAGCCTGAGACACATATTCCAAGAACTCCATGATGTCTCTGTTCATATAGTCTAGGGAGGTATGTCTCAGGTCACTTACTCTCACATGGACTATGATCGAGTCATACTGGTACTTGTGGTCCAATGACCTGAGTGTGTGCATAATGTGGCTGATCCTAGCCCCTGATAAGCAACTGACCGTAACTTTTTCCTTTCCTAAGTCTGGTGAGAGGGACATCAGTGTGTCTCAAGATGGCTTCTCCAATAACCAGAATGTTGGATTGGGTGGTGGCTTTCCTTATGGGCTAAGAGGTAGAGGCTCTATGAGATATGGCTCTGATGTGTTGATGTGGGTGTTGTTTTGAAAGTGTGCATTTGGGGCTGCTGAGGGTATTTGTAATGTGTACTTCGTCTAGGAGGTCTTTGTGGTTTTGGAAGGTTACATTTAAGTGCCTCAGCATATGTGGGTCTATATGTCTGCTTTGAATTGTGTGTGATGGGTGTAGCGTGTATACTACTGACAATCTTACTGACATTAGGAGTACATTTATGTGAGAGCTTTGCCTCCAGTGACATTGCGTAAATACATCTCTCGCATACCACATCAATTTGTTTGACAATTAACTGGTTGTCAGTAAACATGACATAGTGTGTGGAAGCCTGCATGCATTTTAAGGGATGGCATACTACTACAGGACTCTAAAAAAAAATACTGCTCAAAAAAAGAGTTAATATGCCAACCCTCACTCCATTCTGAATGCGAAAAGTAACACACCTAACGTCAGCATAATGACAAGTAAGTAAATAAATAAATATATACAACTGTTTAGTTAAGACAATAAAGCCATGTTTTAAAAAGTCTTTTCTAATGCAAATCAATTTCTTTAACCCCAGATGACACATTTGTACCCACAATCACTAAGACACCAAATCACAGCTATCTAAGTAAAGTACAACTGTGTACACTTACCATAAATGTAGACGTTCGAGTGTATTCACTGTTGCAGTCATTACATTTGAGTAATCTGCTGGCAGGTTGTCCTCAGTTGGCCTTTATAACAGAGTCTTGGGTCCTGTGTCGGTTGCTGTCTCCTCTTCCATGACGTCAGGTCGTCAGGGATATAAAACATGCAGCCCCCAAATGGGGAGCAAAAAAAAAAAAAAAATATATATATATATATAAATAAACAGTAGTATATGAAAATGCATTTTTAGCAACATAACCTTTACCTTCAACTAAAAGCAAATACACCACAAAGGCTTTAGAGTATAGTGAAGGAAAGAGTAGTTATAGAAAGGGGGGTGGTGGGTAGGTAACCTGGACTGTAACAGTGAATACACTTGAACATCTACATTTATGGTAAGGGTACACAACTGTACTATGTTCTTCGTGTTTCACTCTTGCGGTCATTACATTTGGGTAGAATCCCAAAGCTATGGATGGGAGGATGGAACTAAATAGCATCAGGAGCAGCTATAAGGCTCTGCAGAACTGTAGTGGCAAAGCCTGCCCTGGATTTAGAGAAGAGAGGCAAATGATAATGCTTTGTGAAGGTATGAACAGAGCTCCAAGTAGCAGCTTCTAGAATATCTTTGGTTGGAACTCCTGTGAGAAAGGCTGCTGAGGTAGAGGCAGCTCTGGTGGAATGTGACCTGATTCCCTTGGGTACAGGTTTACCAGGATACTAGTAGCAGAAACGAATGCAGTGGCTTATCCACTTAGAAATAGTCTGCTTTCATATAGCCTTCCCCTCTGATCCTGAAGCAAATGCCACCAGTAGTTGCTCAGACTTTCTTAGAGAGTTGGTCCTATTTAAGTAGAATCTTAGTTGTCTGTGTACGTCCAATGAACGCAGAATCTGCTCCCCCTTGTTCTGCGGATTTGGGTAAAATGTCGGCAGGTGAATAGTTTGGTTAAGAGTCACACTGGATACCACCTTAGGCATAAAGGAAGGATTGGTCCCGAGGGACACCCTGTCCGGGTAGAATGTAACAAAAGGCTCCACAGCCATGAGAGCCTGTAGTTCTGAAACTTTTCTTGCTGAAGTGATTGCCAAAAGGAAAGCTGTTTTCCAAGATAAAAACTTTATATCCGCAGTAGCTGCTGGTTCAAAAGTAGGCATGGTGAGTTTTTCCAGCACAAAATTGAGGTCCCATGCAGGAGTTGGTGATCTTCTGGAGGCCTTAAATTTTTGGCCACTCTAAGATACTGTTTTAGCAGAGGGTGAGAAAAGATGGGAGGCTCCGTGATGTAATGAGCCGAGATAGCAGAGTCATGGATATTTATTGAAGAGAAGGATAGGCCCTTGTCAAGCATCTCAGTTAAGTATTGTAAAATCTGAGGGATATTTGGTTTTGCTGTGTCCGTTCTTTGTGCTTGGTTCCAAGCACAGAATCTCTTCCATATATCAGCATAAGATTTTCTAGTACTAGGCCTTCTGGCTTCCAAAATGACATCCATAACAGATTTACTGAGAGGTGTTGATTGAATAATTACATGATCAGCCATGCTCTGCAAGGTTCAGAGTTTGGAGCAGAGTGTGCAGAATTTGATTGTTCTGCTGAAACAGTAGATGAGGTATTTGAGGCAATTTCCAAGGAAGGAGTTGAGACATATTCCTTAGAATTGGGTACCAGTGCTGGCGAGGCCAGTCCGGAACAATTAGGATCATTTTTGGTTTTTCCTGTCTGACCTTTAGTAAGACCTTGGAGACAAGAGGCAGAGGGGGAAAGGTGTAGACTGACAGGTTTTTCCAACTGAAGGATAGGGCATCCACTTTCCATGCTTGTCTGTGATAACTCCTTGTGCAGAATTTGTCCAGTTGATAATTTTGAGCAGAGGCAAACAGATCTATGTCTGGGCTCCCCCATTTCTGTGTTACCATGCTGAAGACTTGTGGATCCAGTTTCCACTCGTGCGGGTCCATAAGATTTCTGCTTAGGTTGTCTGCCAGAGTATTTTGTTTTCCTGGCAGGAATTCAGCTTGAAGATGTACTTGGTAAGTCAAGGCTGTGTTCCACAATGCCATGGCTAGTCTGCAAAGGGAGTAGGAATGTGTGTCCCCCCTGCTTGTTTATGTACCACATAACCGTGGTGTTGTCCGTCTTTATCAGTAGTTGTCCTGGATGAAGTAAGTCCTTGAAGGCTGTCAGGGCATTCTGAACAGCTAGCATCTCTTTCTGGTTGATATGCAGATGCATTTGTTTTGGGCTCCATATGCCCTGAATGCATCTCCCCACCAGGTGGGCCCCCCAGCATAGTTTGATGTGTCTATAGTTAGGGTTTGGGTGGCAGGGGGTAGAATGAATGACTGTCCCTTGTTTTGGTGACATGTCTCTGCCCATCAAAGAAACTCCTGTTGTAGGCAGGGAATGAGAGGAATCATTGTTTCCAGACTGTGACAATGACGACTCCATAAACTTTTTAGGTACCACTGAAGTTTTAGTCTTGCATTTGGAATTAGTAGAATGCAGGATGCCATGAACCCCAAAGCCTGCAGAATTTATCTTGCAGATAAGTGGGATTTTGTTGCCATCTGTTTGAAGTATATAGTCAGTTGCCTTTGTTTGTCTGGCGTAAGGTAAGCCATCTTTGCAGTTGTACTCAAGCTTGCACCCAGGAATGCAATTTTTTGAGAGGGTACCAGTTGTGATTTTTTTTTCATTTATTGTGCACCCTAGGCATGTTAGAAGCCTTTTTACAAACGCCAGATGTTGAAAAAGAATGTCCTTGTTCTCTGCTTGAATGAGACAGTCGTCCAAGTAAGGATAAATTTGTATGCTTCTTTGTCTGCAAAATGCAATTACTGGTGCCAGGCACTTTGTAAAGACCCTGAGCGCAGTAGATAAGCTAAAGGGCAGTGCAGAGAATTGCTAATGCATAAAACCTGCCTTGAAGCACAGGTATCTTCTGCACGATTCCCTTATTGGGATATGCAGGTATGCCTCTTAAGTCTAGAGTCACTAACCAAGCATTCTTGCCCAACATAGGCAGTAGCTGTTGCAAAGTCAGCATTTTGAATTTTGGAATGTCCAGGAACGTGTTCAAAATCGATAAGTCCAGTATTGGACGCCAGGCATTGTCTTTTCGGGGTACCAGGAACAGTCTTGAAAAAAAACCTTGTCCTTTTTCCTGTTCTGGCACTGGATGACTAGCCCCCATATCCATGAGGGACGTAACTTGTTTCTGAGCCTCTGCAAATTGATTTTGTGGCAGATCTGGCCAACCGTTAGGAATTGGCATTTGAGCATGAAGTGCTAATTTTCCCCCCAAGGGGGCTGCCAAAAGATAAGTGCTTGGTGATGGTAGAGGGAAGTCATTGAGACTGCTTACTGTAGGGTTGTGCCTTGTTTCCTCCGGATTTGGAGGTGGAGGCACCCCATTGCTTTGACCTGTAAGAACCCAGTGATTGGTATCTAGAGCCCTTTGAGTACCTGGATTTGCCTTGAGAGGCTCTGTTGGACACAGGAAAGGACTAATTTTTAGTAGGCCAGTGCCTACTGAATCTGGGTGGCTGCACTTGTAAGAAATCTTTTACAGTTTCCATACATTTGGCTTTGTCTTCCATTTTCTTTAAAACCTCTTCTGCCTTATTACCAAACAGAGCATCATGCTGTAAAGGGGCATCCAACAATTTAGCTTTAACATGATCAGGCAGATTTTGCTCCTTGAGCCAGGCATGCCTTCTAATCACAGATCCAGTAACTGTGGCCCTGCAAGAGGCCTCCAAGGAATCAAAACCACATTGCAAAGTATGCTTTCCAACGTATTCTGCTGCATGCAATAATTCCTGTAATTCTTTACTTTCCACACAATCAGAAATCAACATAATTTTCTGTTTCACTAAGCCCATAACATGCTGTTGATATTTAAACATATGAAACTGGCAGTTTAAAGCCCTAATTGCCAAGGTTGCAGATGTATAAACTTTCTTTCCCCATCTATCCAGCGCTCTGGAATCTCTATCAGAGGGGATAGGATTTTTGGCTGTAGAGGCCTTTACACCTTTGGGACCCTTTGAGATAGTTTCAGGATCAGCAGCAGGATTTTTGAATAGAAATTTGTGGGAGTCAGGAACCCTGTAATATCTGTCTGGCTTACTAGGAGCCGGAGGTAGGGAATCAGGAGCCATGCTTGATTCCGAAAACACATCATCAATAATGTCTAATACAGGAGGAATAGCCAAAGGCCTATGCTAAGGAAGAAGGGAATCCCTAAGCCTCTTTTTTGATTCAGAGAAATCCTGACTCTCCCAATGAAAATGTTCCCTTAAAGTATGCAAGGTTTCTCCAAATGAATAATCCTCAGGAGGAGATGCAGATGGGATGGATTCTTCTGCATCTGAATCCTCATAGGTTGGTATAGAAAATTCCTGATCAGAAGAGGAATCAGAAGAAATAGAAACCTGATCTGAAGATTCATAATCAGTGTCTTGCCTAGGCCTCTTAGCAAGGGGGGGGGGGGGTGATCCCTGATCAAGGTATTTAAGTCCTCAGCCATTTTGATCATCTGTTTTTTAGGCATAGGGGCCTGAGCACGTGGCTTATGCGTCATTTTTTAGACTTTGAAGTTGTTTTTGATCTTGTTTTTGAAGCTGGCGTCAATTTTATATAAAAATGTTGAGGCCTGAAAGCACCCTCAGAAGCCGGTGCCTGCTCAGCGGCTCCGGACCCATGCAAGGGAGAGACATCCACGGGTTCAATACTCTGAGGATCTCGCGGCATACCGGACTCCGCATGGGTCATGGTAGAGACCTGCGACTCAAAAGTAGCAGTTAACAGAGGCTGTGAAAGCGCCTCACTGAGTACCGTCGAACTGGGACTGGCGTAGGAGAAGCTTCGTCGTTGGTTTTGGACCTCGACGGTCTGTCTCTTTTTCTTTGCGTTTTTTGTGAACTCTGGTAGTTGGATTGCTATTGCGCTGGTTAAATCTAGCACAAAACCGACAGCAAGGCACGTTATGATCTGGGCCTAGGCAAGGAATACAGTACAAATTAAAATCCTTATGAGGTATTTACTTCCCACAGGTAATGCAATTATTAACTTTTACTGACATCAGTAAGGAGCAAGAAAAAGTTTCCCCAACGGGGTACTTAGCTTTAGTTGAAGACTTCGGTTCTTAAATTCGAATGTGAAAATTTCAGGAGTCGGCCGACCGGCACTTGCGAACTGCTTCTGCTTTGGGCACCGCATGGCAAGAAAGACTGAATAAAATGGTGTCGGCTGCATGTTTTATACCCCTGATGACCTGACGTCATGGAAGAGGAGACAGCAACCGACGCAGGACCCAAGACTTTGTTATTCAGGCTGACTGAGGGCAACCTGCCAGCAGATTACTCAAATGTAATAACTGCAACAGTGAAACACGAAGAACATTATATTAATACCAAGGATTGGCTTGTTCCTATTTTTCATATTTTCTCAAACTTTAAACCCTTAGGTTAAGTACTAGGCTCTATCGCATACAACTACATGAGGTCATTCACAGAAAGCTGTAGCTGAGTGTTATTCACAATCTCAGACCCCAACTTGATGGGAATGCTGCATATCCACAAGTCAAGATCCACTTGAGTAACCCGCACGCACAACCTCAACCTGGTCTGTGACATCAATAGGACTTGTTGGCGGGACAGATTTGTGTCCCAGAGACTCCCCCTTCTGTGGAACAGACTCCCTCTCCATGTCAAGCAGAGTACCTCATTAACCCTTTTTAAGCACAACCTGGATAACTGGATGGGGAACAGAAAATACACCCGTGGGATTCAGTACAGTTGTGTACCTACCATAAATGTAGATGTTTGAGTGTATTCACTGTTGCAGCCATTACTCTTGAGTTATCCTGCTGGCAGGCTACCCGCAGTCCGCCAGAATTCCAAAGTCTAGGTCCGGCGTCGGTTGCTGTCGCCTCCTCCATGACGTCAGTGTGCCAGGGGTATAAAAGATGCAGCCGACGCCATTTTCTTCAGTTTTTCTTGCCCCAGATGTCAGGTGCCCCCAAAAAGGTAGGCTAAAAAATGATGCCAATAATTATGCATGCAGTAAAATAAACATTTCCTTCATCTATAAGCAAATACACCACATAGGCTGTATAAAATAGAGAAGTATAGGCAAGTCCCAGCAAAGAAAAGGGGGATGGTAGGTGGGTAACCTGGACTGCAACAGTGAATACACTCGAACATCTACATTTATGGTAGGTACACAACTGTACTATGTTCATCGTGTTTCACTGTTGCAGTCATTACTCTTGGGTTGAATCCCAAAGCTGAGGTTGGGTGGCTGGGCCTAAATAGGATTAGGAGAGGCTATAAGGCCTTGCAGAACTGCAGTGGTGAAGCCTGCTCTGGATTTAGAGTAGAGAGGTAAATGGTAGTGCTTTGTAAAAGTGTGCACTGAACTCCAAGTTGCAGCTTCTAAAATATCTTTAGTTGGTACTCCTCTGAGAAAGGCTGTTGAAGTGGCTGCTGCCCTGGTAGAATGAGGCCTAATGCCCTTGGGCACTGATTTGCCATGTTGTGAGTAGCAGAAATGAATGCAGTTGCCTATCCATTTTGAAATAGTCTGTTTTGAGATAGGCTTTCCATGAGATCCTGCAGCATATGCCACTAAAAGTTGCTCAGTTTTTCTGAAAGCTTTAGTTCTGTCCAAGTAGAAGCGTAGTTGTCTGTGTATGTCCAAGGAATGCAGAAGTCTCTCACCCTTGTTCTGTGGGTTTGGATAAAAGGTAGGAAAATGAATGGTTTGGTTAAGGGCCACACTGGACACTACCTTAGGCATAAATGTTGGGTTCGTCCTTAGAGACACCCTGTCTGGATGGAAAATGATGAAAGGTTCCACAGCCATGAGTGCCTGTAACTCTGAAACTCGTCTTGCAGAGGTTATTGCTAGGAGCAGGGCTGTTTTCCACGATAAAAACTTTATATCAGCTGTATTGGCTGGCACAAAAGGCGGCAGTGTGAGTTTTTCCATGACTTAATTGAGGGCCCATGCAGGTATTGGGGCTCTCCTTGGAGGTCTTATGTTTTTGGCCCCTTTGAGGTACTGCCTTAGTAATGGATGGGAAAAAATAGGAGGTTCCGTATTGTAATGAGCTGAAATGGCAGAGGCATGAATTTTAATTGATGAAAAGGATAGGCACTTGTCCAGCATCTCAATTAGGTATTGTAAAATCTGAGGAATATTTGGAACATATGTGTCAATTCCTTGTGCCTGGTTCCAAGCACAGAATCTTTTCCATTTTTCTGCATAAGACTTTCTGGTACTGGGCCTCCTCGCCTCCAAAATAATATCCATCACTGCTTTAGATAGAGGAGTGTTTTGAATGGTTACATTATCCGCCATGCTGCCAGATTTAGGGTCCTGAGTTAGCCGTGCAGAATCTGATTGTTTCACTGGGTCAGTAAGTGAGGAATTAGAGGCAATGTCCAGGCTGGGTCTTGAGACCAGCTTTTTAGGATTGGGTACCAGTGCTGGCGTGGCCAGTCTGGGGCAATCAGAATCATTCTTGGCTTCTCTTGTCTGACCTTTAGGAGTACCTTGGGGAGGAGAGGCAGGGGAGGAGAGGCATATACTGTTAGACTTTTCCAGATGAATGATAAGGCATCCACTTTTCATGCTTGCTTGTGATAAGTCCTTGTGCAGAATTTCTGTAGTTGGCAGTTGTGAGGGGAGGCAAATAGAGCTATGTCTGGGCATCCCCATTCCTTTGTTATCATGCTGAAGACTTGTGGATCTAGTTTCCACTCGTGGGGATCCGTGCAGTTTCTGCTTAGTTCGTCTGCCAGAGTATTGTTCTTTCCTGGCAGGAATTGTGCTTGCAGGTGTACTTGATAAGTCGATGCTATGTCCCACAAAGTCATGGCTTGTCTGCATAGGGGGTAGGAATGTATGCCTCCCTGCTTGTTTATGTACCACATGACTGCAGTATTGTCCGTCCTTATCAGTAGTTGTCCTGGATGGAGTAGATCCTTGAAAGCTGTCCGGGCATTCTGAACAGCTAGCATCTCTTTTTGATTGATATGTAGATGCATTTGGCTTGTGGACCATGTGCCCTGAATACATTTTCCTGCCATGTGTGCTCCCCAGGCATAATTTGATGCATCTGTTGTTATTGTCTGCCTGGCTGTGGGTAGAGTGAATGGCTGTCCCTTGTTGAGGTAACAGGCATGTGCCCACCATCAAAACTCCTGTTGCAGGCAAGGAATGAGGGTAATTAATGCTTCCAGGCTTTGACAATGTTGAGTCGAGACACTTTTTAGGTACCATTGAAGTTTCCTCATATGCAGTCTGGCATATGGAATTAGCAGAATGCAGGATGCCATGAAGCCCAAAGCCTGCAGAATTTTTCTTGCAGATAACTGGGTCTTCGTTGCCAACATTTTGAAGTAAGAAGTTAGTTGCCTTTGTTTGTTTGGCATGAGATAAGCCATCTGGGCAATTGTATTTAGGCTTGCACCCAGGAATATTATCTCTTGAGAGGGTACTAGTTTTGATTTCTTTTCATTTACTGTGTACCCTAGGCAAATGAATAATCTTTTTATGAACGCCAGATGCTTTAGTAGAGTGCCCTTGTTCTCTGCTTGTATAAGGCAGTCATCCAAGTAAGGATATATCTGAATTCCTCTTTGTCTGCAAAATGCAATTACTGGTGCCAGGCATTTTGTGAAGACCCTGGGCGCAGTAGATAAGCCAAAGGGCAGAACAGAGAATTGGTAGTGCATTGAGCCAGCTATGAATCTGAGGTATCTTCTGCAAGACTGTCTGATTGGGATATGCAGGTATGCCTCTTTTAGGTCCAAAGTTACAAGCCATGCCTTCTTGCCCAGCATGGGCAGAAGCTGCTGCAGAGTTAACATTTTGAATTTTGGAACGTCCAGAAAAGACAGGTCCAGTATTGGTCTCCAGGCTTTGTCCTTTCTAGGTACCAAGAAAAGTCTTGAGTAAAATCCTTGTCCCTGCTCTTGTTGTGGTACTTGCTGAATGGCCCTCATGTTCATAAGGGACGAAGCTTGTTTTTGTGCCTCTACCCATTGATTGTGTGGCAGATTTGGCATACCTCTTGCCTGTGGCAGGGTGCGAAAGTGGAACCTGTAGCCCTGGGACACTATATTCAATTCCTATTTGTCCTGGGTTATCATTTGCCAATTTTGAAAGAAAAGTGCTACTTTTCCCCCTAAGGCAGCTGCAAGAAGATAAGTGCTTGGTGCTGGCAGAGGCAAGTCATTGGGACTGTTTCCTGTATGGTTGTGCTTTGTCTTCTCCAGTTTTGGAGGTAGAAGTGCCCCACTATTTAGGCCTGTATGAGCCCTGCGGCTGGGATCTGCCTTTGGGACGTCTGTATCTGCCTCTTTGTGGCCTGTCCGACACTGGAAAGGACCAATTCTTTGTAGGCCAGTTCCTGCTAAATCTTGGTGGCTGAACCTGTAAAAATTCCTTTACTGTTTGCATAGATTTCGCTTTGTCCTCCATTTTCTTCAAAACCTCCTCTGCTTTAACACCAAATAAAGTATCATGCTGTAATGGAGCATCTAATAATTTTGCTTTAACATGATCAGGCAGATTTTGTTCCTTTAACCAAGCATGCCTCCTAATGACAGAACCCGTAACTGCGCCCTGCAGGAGGCCTCCAGAGAATCAAAACCACATTGCAAAGTATGCTTTCCCACTTGTTCAGTTGCATGCAATAAATCCTGCATTTCCTTATTTTCTGCACAATCAGAATTAGCCAACATTTTCTGTTTTAACAGTGACATTAAGTATTGCTGATATTTAATCATATGAAATTGAGAATTTAAAGCCCTCACAGCCAAAGTAGCATAAGTGTAAACCTTTTTCCCCCATCTGTCTAGTGCCCTTGAATCCCTGTCAAAAGGGATAGGGTTTTTTGCAGTAGTGGCCTTAACCCCTTTTGGACCCTGAGAAATAGTTTCTGGGTCAGCAGCAGAGTTTTTATAAAGAAATTTATGTGACTCTGGAACCCTGTAGTATCTGTCTGGTTTAACAGGAGCTGGAGGTAAGGAGTCTGGAGATAGGCCGGACTCTGAAAATACATCTTCTACAATGTCTAGCACAGGGGGAATAGCAAGAGGTCTGTGCTGAGGAAGTAAAAGAAAATCTCTAAGGCTTTTCTTTGATTCTGAGTAACCTTGGCTCTCCCAGTGGAAGTGCTCCCTCATGGTATGCAGGGTTTCCCCAAAAGAATAATCCTCAGGAGGAGAGGCTGAAGGAATTGATTCTTCAGCATCAGAATCCTCATAGGGAGGAAGAGAGTATTCCTGTACAGAAGAGGAGTCAGAGGAAATGGAAACCTGATCTGAAGAGTCATAGTCTGTCTCTTGCCTAGGCCTCTTGTCAGGAGGGGGATGGGAACCCCTGATCAAGGTAATAAGGTCTTCGGCCATTTTGAGCATCTGTTTCTTAGGCATGGAAGTTTGGCATGGAAGTTTGTCCTGGAGAATGCTGTACTTGTTTCTTTGTCTTTAAAGCTGCTTTAGTCTTTGCTTTAGAAGCTGAAGTAGGCTTTACATATAGCTGTGTAGGTCTGAAAACACCCTCAAAAGCCGATGCCTGCTCAGCGGCTCTAGACCCATCTGAGGGAATGATTTCCAAGTGTCCAATACCTTGAGTATCCAGAGGCCTAGCTGGCTCCACGTGGGAGTCATCAGGGGCTGTGAAAGCACCTCACTGAGAACCGCTTTGTCAGTTTTGGATCTCGAATGCCTGTCCTTCTCTTTTTCCTTGCGTTTTTTAGAAACTCCGGTCGTCGGCTGTTCCGACGGCATTACATAATTGAATTTTCAGCCAAAGTAATGAAAAGCAAAACCAAACCGACGTTTAATAGTGTGTTGGTTGAATCTAGCACAAAACAGACAGCTAGCAACGTTATGATCAGGGCCCAGGCAAGGAATACAGTAAGAATGAAAATCCTTATGAGGTATTTGCTTCCCACAAGAAATACAATTGTTAACTTTTTCTGACATCGGTCTGGAGCAAGAAAAAAAGTTTCCCCAACGGTGTACTTAGCTTTAATGAAGACTTTGGATCTGAAATTCATCTGTGAAAATCTCAGGAGTCAGCCGACCGGTACTTGTGAACTGCTTTTGCTTTGGGCACCACGCGGCAAGAAAGACTGAAGAAAATGGCGTTGGCTGCATCTTTTATACCCCTGGCGCACTGACGTCAGGGAGGAGGCGACAGCAACCGACGCCGGACCTAGACTTTGGAATTCTGGCCGACTGCGGTAGCCTGCCAGCAGGATAACCCAAGAGTAATGACTGCAACAGTGAAACACGATGAACATCACCTGTGTCCCTGCTGGACAGGCTAAATTCTTGGCTAGGTTTGTAATGGCCTCAGGGCCAATAGCCTAGTAACTTCCTATGAACTGTGGAAGGAGCCCTACTGCTTTGTCATGGATGTCCCTTAACTTAGCATAAGGAAAGAGAAGCAGTCTACTTTTCCTCTCCAGTGGAACCCCCTCAGGATGTGGCAGTAATTGGTATTGCTTTTCAGTCCAGGCACTAACATATGTTTACCTGTTGAAGGAATACAAATGAATCACACCTTTGAAACATGCTTCTTTGAGTAGAAACTACACTGCCTAGCACTGCTCTATAACTTACTGACTTGCACAAGAGACCTCATCTGCATAACCTGTCAAATATAAGGAACTGCACTACAAGATGAAAGAGGACCATCAGTAACCAAATGGAAATAACCACACATTCTAAATTTAAGAGCACGTAATGTGTAGGAGTCTTTAAAAGGCACTAAATGTGGTGAAGACCAGCAAAAGCTCACGTAACAGTTTTGATTAAGCTTCAGTGTCTATGAATATTGCTGCAATTATTTACAGTGGCACAGGAAACTAAAAGAAACAGGATTTTTTTTCAGAGACTATGTGCAAGCTAGTCATGTTGGAAAATACAGTCTGGTTTAAGAACTACAAAACCTGAAGGTTCTCTATACAACTGGACCCATTAGTTAAAACAGTTTCTTAAAAAAAATATGTCATACAGAAGAGTCTAACAATAGCAATACTGTGGAAATAACTGCAGTCAAACACATGCCAGTTTTGTAAAAATGCACAAGCCATTCCACCCAAAATAATCTGGGCTGCCAGACAGGTCTTTTACACCATTTTTTACTAAAATGAGTAATGTACAAAACTTTGTGCAAATACTGGTCCATGAGCAAGTCACTGACACACTAAATCATATCAGTGCAATACGTGTCCCAAATTATTGTATACAGCAAAAATGGCATTTTTTAATTTTTTTTACAATTTCCCAGAATATCCTATAACATACAGGTAGGTATACAGACAAAAATAAAACAAATTCCAAAGCCACAGCACCTAGGTTAAAACATCCCTTTCAGCAGCATTATGAGCTAAAGCTTTTTTGTGGTTTTGCATGACAGATATTCCAAAAAATAATTTATTATACCCATCTAGGGAGTGCTGCAGTGTCAGTGTTTTAAATGCCATAGGAATCATTTGGTTTAAAGGACACTGACATGTTCATACAAATGCTGGATATAAACAGCTTTTCAAAACAAATGATCATGGCTTTTGTAAAACAAACCCTTGCCAGTAAATGAAAATTTTAATGATGACATTATAACAAAAACGCAGTCAGCAAATCACAAAACTAACAATGCACCAGATTTCTTCAATTAAATGAAGATGTCAGTGTATTGTGATTAAACTGTTACTGATGGTGCTGAGTGCCAGGACTGTGTATGTTTGTCTGGGTATAAAGAGGGGATAGTGGCCTATGAACTAACTACCATGGTTATGAAAAAGATGCTTACTTTTAAAAGAAGTTAGGATGTAAAGTTGTCTGGAAGATCTGCTCCACTTACAAAGCTGCACATCTAGTTCAACTGTTTCGATAAATGAAAAACCTATTAGCAACACATGATGAAACTTGTAAAAAGGGCAAACATATTGCAGTACTAAAGAGCAGAGGGGTCTGTGAAATGGCAATGCTTTAAAAAATGTATATGGCTGGCATAAGCAGGGCTGTATCTTCCAGGACTTCTAAACTCTGAGGAGAAAGGCGAAGTTGCACAACTTCTAGGGCTGCACGTTATTGGGTTGTTCCTTTCTGCTGCAGACAGTGGTAAGTTTGAAGAGTCCAAAGAAAGTGACTGTGGTTTATTCCATCCTTGCCATACTGCTGGGCTCTGCCAACTACATAAAAAAAAAGAAAAATCAAAATGCAATTCTAATTCTAGTTCAAAGCTTTCCACTTAACTCACCGGCATGGAAAGTACAGTTGTGTGCACTTATTGTAAATGTAAATTTTCACGTGTATTTGCTGTTGCAGTCCTAACTTGTGGGATTTCCAGCTGTGGAAGCCCTTAGCTGGACCGACTACCAGAGAATTTTTCCCCTCCTCAAGCACCCCATCAGCCATCACTACATCTGGGTATAAAAAAGAGGCACAATGACCTCAGTATTTTCTTGCCGCCCAGTATGTCCTTAAGGTTATGGGTTTTGGACCCCAGATTCTACAGTAAGTGTGGAGAAGGAGGGAGCCATGCTGACTGAAGGAAAATGTCCAAGCCTATTCTACAGGCAAGAGGGGGAGGAGGGAGGGAAGGAATACTGCAACAGTGAATACACTCGGACATCTACATTTATGGTAAGTGAACACAACTGTAGTATCTTTGTGTTTCACTGTTGTAGTCATGACTTGTGGGATGACTCCCAAAGCTAAAAGCAGGGTGGATGAAAGGATTATGGAAAGGCAAGAATGTCCTGCAAAATGGCAGTAGCAAACCCTGCTCTGGACTTGGAAAAGGTAGGAAGATGGTAATATTTGGTGAAGGTATGCACAAAGGACCAAGTAGCAGCTTTCAAAATGTCCTTAATGGCCATCCCTTTAAGAAAGGCAGCAGAGGTAACAGTAGCCCTAGTGGAATGTGTCCTCACAAAACCTGTAGCAAAAGAGATACAGTGGGAGAGCCATTCGGAAATAGTTTGTTTTGAAACAGGTCTCCCCTGAGAGCTACTGCCAAATTCCACCAAAAGTTGGTTTGACTTCCTGAAACACTCTGGTTCTGTCCAAGTAGTAATGCAGTTGTCTATGCACAGCCAAAGTATGAAGGAACTTTTCTTCCTTGTTTTGGGGGTTAGGAAAGAATCAAGGCAAGTGTATGGCCTGGTTTAAAGAAATCTCTTGTCTCCACCTTGGGCATAAAGGAAGGACTGGTCCTAACAGATATTCTGTCTGGGTGGAAAATGATGAAAGTTTCTACACTCATAAGAGCCTGAAGCTCTGAAACCCTTTTGGCTGCGGTAATGGCTAGTAGGAAAGCTGTCTTCCAGGTAAGGAATTTTATATCTGCAGAAGCTGCTGGCTTGAAGGGTGAGCTTCTCCAGAATGTAAATGAAGTCCTAGGGGGGAACAGGAGGTTTCCTGGGAGGCCTGATGTAAACAACCCCTCTCAGAAACTGTTTCATGAGGAGGTGTGAAAAGAGAGGAGCCTGTGAAGGCAGGTAGGCAGAGACAGCTAAAGCATGCATTTTTATAGAGGAGTATGATAGTCCTTTTACAAACAGGCTAGATAAATATGACAGGATCAAAGGGATCTGAACTTGTTGAGGGTTTTTACCTTTTGGCTGCACAATATAATGAATCTTTTCCATGTGGAACAGTAAAGATTTCTAGTGCTAGGTCTCCTGGCTTTCTTTAGAATGTCCGGGAACTGTTTGTTGAGGAGTGACTCCTTCCTTGGGTTCAAGGTGTCATCCAAGCTGTCAATTTGAGTGTGCGCAGGTTGGGGGTGTATAACTGTACCCTTGTTCAGTGTTAACAGGTCCTCTTCTCTGTGGCAGCAGACATGGATCCCCATTGTTTAGGCTGAGCAACAGCGGGTATCAGTGCTGCCTTGGCCAATGTGGGGCCAATAGAATTTCCCTTGAACCTTCTTCCCTTATCTTTAGCAGTACTCTGGGGTAACAAGGGTATTGGAGAGCACAGAGAAATAGGTCTATACAAGGGAATGAAAACACATTTGCTTTCCAGGCTTTCTTTTTGCTTCTGGAGCACAACTTTTCCAAGTGAGCTTTTTCTTTGGTGCCAAAGAGGTCTATCCATGCCACACCCCATTATTTGGCTATGCTGAGAAAAACTTCCCAATGCAGCTGCTACTCGTGTGGCTTCTTTTCCTGGTAGGTACTATGTCATGAGGTGCAGACCTAATTTGCTGTTTTCCAAAGGTCCATGGCTAAGTGGCAAAGGGGGCAAGAGCAAGTCCCCCCAACTTGTTTACATACCACATAACCGTGGTACTGTCTGTCTTTACCAGGAGGAATCCTGGTTTCCATTGTTCTTTGAAGGCAATCACGCCTTTTTGGACTGCCATCTGTTCTTTTAGGTCGACGTGTTAGTTCTTGAACTGGGAGTCACATCTGCCTTGAGTCTGGAGGTTGTTGTAGTGGGCTCCCAGGGCTATTTCTGATGCATCCGTTGCCAGACTTTGGTCCTGAGGGATGAACCTGAAGGGAAGGCCCAGATTGAGGGAGCATGCTTGTACCCATCAGGCAAACTCTTTTCTGAGACAAGGAAACAGTTTTATCCTGAAGATGAGAGACTGAGAATGTTACTACCACAAACATTTGCAGTCTGGCCAGGGGTATCATGAGGATGCAAGAGGCCATGGAACGCAAAACTTTGGGTTATCCTCTGGCTGTGAGGTATTTCCTGACAAGGAACTTTCTGAAGGTAACTTTGTCTGGGAGGGAGAAGGGCTCTCTGAAGTGACACGTCCAGTAAAGCTCTCAGAAACACAATCCTATTTGTGGGGTTTGTTTGAAACTTTTGGATATTGATGGTGAACCTCACTGAAGTTAGTATATTTTATGTGTAAAGTAGATTGGCTTTGAGTTTTGAATGAGGCAATTGTCTAAGTAAGGATAAATCTGAATTCCCTTTGTCTTGCAAATGCTATAACCAGGGCTAGGCAATTTGAGAAAACCCTGGGTGCAGAGCACAGAAGTAAAAATTCCTCATATTTGCTCTGAAGCATAAGAATCTCCTATGTGATTCCTCTCTGGGGATGTGGAGGTACGCGTCTTTTAGATCTACGACTACCATGAGGGCATTGGGGGAAATCATGAGCAGTAGCTTTTGCAAAGTTAGCATTTTGAATTTTGGGACCTGCAAGAAATGTTCGAGTCTTGACAGGTCTAGAAATGGCCTTCAGGTACATTCTTTTCTGGAGACTAGGAAAGCCTGGAGTAAAATCTTTTTCCTAGCAAACAGGCTGGTACAGCCTTGAGTGCACAGAAGCTGTATTTGATTTAAGTCTTCAGCCTTTTGGTTTGGAGGAATATCTGGAAAGCCTGAATGAATCAAGGGTTATTTGAAACCTCTCTGAATGTTTAGAACCCACAGACTGCAGGTAATGAGGGTTTAGTTCTTGTGTAATAGGGACAGTCTTCCTCCCAGCCTGAGGGGACAGGAAGTTTGAGGGGTATGGGATGTTGGGAGGGTAAAAGGGACTGCCATGGAAGAGTCATGATTGACCCCTGCTCAGTCCCTTTCTTGGCACTGGTGCTGACTTTGGCTCCTCTCCCTTACAAGTCTCCTTTGTTTAGGCTTAGACTGAGGGGCTGGAAAGGACCAGTGTTTGGTAGGGTAATTTTGGGTGGACCTGGAGGAAGTCCTTGACAATTCGCATAGATTTGGCCTTATTCTCCATTTTCCTAAGCACAGCCTCAGCATTAGGGCCAAAAAGAAATCCTTTGTTCAAGAGGCATATAGAACACTGGATTTGACATGCTTAGGAAGGGACTGCTCCCTCTGTCAGGCATACCTTCTAATGATGGATCCCGTGGCTGCTGCCCTTCTGGAAGCTTCCAAGTTATCATAGCTGCAGTGCAGGGAGTGCTTAGCCACTTGAGAACAGGAGTTGCATAAATCCAGTAATTCCTTTCATCATCATCAGCCCCTTTTTTCCCATTTTTTTCTACATGGGGTTGGAGTATCGTGTTAACTGCCGTCAACTCTCTTTATTCAGTGCCATATCTTGCCTTCTTCAATACTCATGCCTGACTGTCACAGATCTTCTTTCACACAATCCATCCACCTCTTTGCTGGACGTCCTCGCTTTCTCTTACCTTCTTTCTATCTGTCACAAACTTTCCTCAACAGATACTCTTCTGCTTTTCTACACATGCCCAAATTATCGTAATCTGTTCTCTTTCATCTTTTCTGAAATTGGAGCTTACTTTGGCTACTGCCCTTATGTCATTTCTTCATATGTCCCACAGTGTGCACCCTACCACCTTTCTCAGGCAATCATTTCCATCACCTCTAGCGTCTTCAACTGTTCTGCCTTTACTGCCCAGGTTTCTGTACCATACAGTAGTACTGGTCACACCACTGTCTTGTACACCTTACTTTTCAGCTTCTTTGGCATTCTTCTGTCACAGACTACACTTGATACTCTATGCCAGTTGGCTGCAGCCCCTCCGATTCTAGCTTTGACCTCTTCATTCAGACTACCCTTCTCCTCAACCACCCTTCCCAGATACTTGAAGCTGTTTACCTATTCCACTATCTTCCCTTCTATCTCTTTTCTCAGCTTCTTCTGATTTCCTCAATTTGCTGCCATTACCACCGACTTACCTCTGCTTAGTTTCATCCCATCCGCCTTCAGATTTGCATTCCATTCTCCTACCCTTTGCTGAAGTTCTAGCTCAGAGTCTGCTTGTACTGCCACATCATCTGCGTACAGCAACGTTGTTGATCTGTCCCCTCCAACCTGTTTGCTAATGTAGTCCATCACCAGTATGAACAGCAGTGGGCTCAGAGCTGAACCCTGGTGTACACCCATCCCACTGGAACCCCTGTGTGAGGCCGAACACTGTTTGTACTTGAGTCACTGGGTCCTTGTACATAGCCTGAACTAATTCTACCAATGTTTCTGGGACTTCAAACCACCATAGTACTGCTCAGACCACCTTTCTTGGGACCTTGTCATATGATTTTTCCAAGTCTAGGAATGCCCAGTTGGACTTTCTCCTCATCTCTAGCTTCTTCTCAAGTATCTGTCTCAATGCAAACATCGGGTCAATTGTGCTGCACCCTAATCTGAATCCAAACTGCTCATCTCCCATCTTACATTCTACTATTCTGTGTATCCGTTTATTAATCACCCTCTCCAGAACTTTCATGCAATGTGGTATGAGTTTGATGCCTCTGTACTGCCCACAGTTGTGGATGTCCCCTTTGTTCTTGTACACTGGCACAAGTATGCTTATTCTCCAGTCATCTGGGATACGTCTTTCTGTCCACACTGCTATTAGTACCTTCAGGAGCCATTTTTCTCCTATCTCACCCAGCATATTTATCGTATCTGCTGTGACCTCATCTGAGTTTCCTGGTTTCCCTGACTTCATCTTCCTTAGTGCTGTTCTTACTTCTTCTAAGGTGGGCTCCTCTTCTCTCACTGTAGGCTGTTTCTGGGGTACTACAGCTTCTGTGGGGTTTTCTTCATTCAGAAGCTGCTAGAAATACTCCCTCCATCTGCCTTTGATGTCCTGTGGACTGGTGAGCAGGCTGTTGCTAGCAGTCCTTATGAAGGGCGTATGACTATCTTTTTTATCTTTCTGTCTTTGCCTTACAACCTGATATAGTTTCTTTGTGCCCTTACTGAGTCACTTTCCAGAAGTTGGTTAAGTGCCTCCGATACCCTATTCTTTGCTATTGCAACTTCTTTCTTAGCTTGTTAGCCAACCAGTAGTCTTTCCTAGCCTGGTCAGTCTTTTCTATCTCACTTCTTCCTGCACTCCTTCTTTCTTTTGATGACTTCCTAGACTTCTGCATTCTGCCACTAGCTTTCCTTATGTACTTTATTTCCATACCTGGCTCGGCCACATATCTTTTCTGTAGTCCTAACACATGTGCTTTTAGGTGCTGCCATTCTTCTTTAACTTCACCTATTTCCTCCTCTTCTTGGGGTGCTAGAGCCCTGAGTAATTCCTTGAACTGTTGTACTTTCCATCCAGTCAACTTCCAGGTCTTCAGGCTGGTCTCTGTTGACCTTAGAGCCTTCTCTGACTACTGCTTGCAGCTGATTGTGGCAACTAGTGGTTTATGCTGTGGGCCAACTGTTTCACTGGGGATGACTTTGTAATCTTGGATTCTACCCTAGTGCCTTTTCCTTACTAGGAAGAAGTCTACCTGAGTTGCATGTTGGCTACTCTTGTATGTGATCTTGTGACCGTCTCTCTTTCTGAACCATGTGTTGGCTACTATCAAGCCATTTGCCAGACAGAAGTCTGTAATGGCCTCTCCTTCTTTATTCCTGTTGCCCCACCCATGTGGATCCAGGCAGTCCTCATATCCTGTTCTGTCTGTCCCAATATGTGCATTCTAGTCACTCATTATCAACACCAATTCATGTTGTCTTGCTTTATCTAGTAGGTTCTGCAACTACTGTCTGAATGCACTCTTCTCCTCATTATCACAACCCTGCTGTGGGGCACAGGCTGAGATCATGAATACTACCATATCATTACACTGGAGTCTGATTGCCATGAGTCTGTCACTAATTCTGATGAGATCTCTCACTCCCTTCTGAAGCCTCTCTCACCACAATTCCTACACCATTTCTAGCCTGTCCCCCACCTAAGTAGTAGAGTCTGGATCCCTTTGATTATTTGAAGTAATTCCTTTGATAAGCCTTATTTTTCATCCCCATCAGTTTTTGTTTTATCTGGTCAAAATGGTTTCCTGAGACTTCACCATATGAAACTGGCAGCCTTCATGACGAGAGTAGCATAGGTGTAGACTTTCTTTCCAAACCTGTCCAAGGCTCTGCTTTATCTGTTGGTAAAGGATTTTTGGAACAACTAGCTTTTATTCCCTTAGTGCCCTGAGTCACCACTTCAGGATCTGCCACAGGGTTCTTAAAAAGGTGTTTATGGTAATCTAGAACCCTGTAAAATCTTTCAGGTTTCCGAGGAGCAAGGGTAGGGACTCTGGTTGTAATGAGGTATCCAGAAAGACATCATCTACCACCTCTGAGACTGGGGAAATGGCATAGGACTTATGCTCAGGAAGACTGAGGAATTCCCTAACCATCTTCTTGGATTGAGGACAGTCCTGAGCTTCCCATATGAAGTGCTCCATCAGGGTATGTAAGGTTTCACCAACGGAAATATCCTTGGTGGGAGGAGCCTGAGGCAAGGTTCTCCTCAGAATCAGAATCCCCATAGGAGGCAACAGATGCACCCTCCCCAAAAGTAGATTCATTATTATCAAAGTCATCCTGAGAATCAAAGGAGTCAGAAAACTCCTGGGGCGAAGTATCCCTCGTTCTTTTATCACGGGATGCTTCAGGTGGAGGGAGGTGTTTTCATTTGACCGAGTAAATCAAATCCTCATTAAGCCTCACTAGGTCTTGTTGATAGGCCTTAGATTGTGAGCCAGTAGGCCAAGACTGATGTAAGGAGGGTGTAGCTTTTTTTGTGAGAGGCCTTAGACTTGGGTCTATGGGTGACCTCTGCCCACGGATGCAGATGTGGACGAATAACCAACTACCATGAGTGGTAAGCAGAGGCAATCTCCTGATGACATGAAGAACCACTGTTAGTTTTAGAAAGGTTGTCGGAAGTGACAGACAACTTAGTCCTTCAACTTGTAAGAAAGAAGAGGGACCTCCGAGCATACTGGACTCTGAACAGGTCTTGACAGAGGCCTGCACCACCTTCCTCTACAATCACAAGCCTTGGAGGACTGGCCAACAGTGGGCAAGCATCTTCTGAGGCCCTAAATCTGAAAGGCTTTTCCTTTTTTCATCTAGGGAGATCAACTTCCACTTGACAGGCAAATTACATGGTACACAGAGTCCCTGATGACTCACTAGAATGTTTAGCTAGAATCTCAGCCCTATGCTCGATAGTTCTGCTATTATAGCAAGCACAGAACTGACAGCTAGGAAAGTACAGTTTTGTACCTACCATAAATGTAGATGTTTGAGTGCTAATACAGCTGCAGTCATAACAGATGGGTTCTCCTGCCGGCAGGCGGGTCCTCGGTCGGCCGAATTCCAAAGTCTAGGTCCGGCGTCAGTTGTCGTCGCTTCTTCCCTGACGTCAGTGCGACAGGGGTATAAAGGAACCAGCCGACGCCATTTTCTTCAGTTTTTCTTGCCCCAGATGTCAGGTGCCCCCAGAAGGAAGGCAATACATAAATTTGTGTAATAAAGCAATGCAATATAATCAAAATACAGTAGTTGCAAGCAAATACACCATAAATGAATACCCCAATCAGGTTGTATGAGGAGGTGTTAGCCAATAGGCCTGTCCCAAGAGGGGAAGGAGGGAGGGAAACCTGGACTGCAGCTGTATTAGCACTTGAACATCTACATTTATGGTAGGTACAAAACTGTACTATGTTCATCATGCATACAGCTGCACTCATAACAGATGGGTAGAATCCCAAAGCTAAGAAAGAGGTGGTAGGCACTAGGTGGAACTAGGAGGAGCCAGGATGCCCTGCAAGACTGCAGTGGAAAAGCCTGCTCTAGTTTTGGAGTACAATGGTAGGTGGTAGTGTTTGGAGAAAGTATGCACAGAACTCCAAGTGGCTGCTTCCAAAATATCTTTGGTAGGAACTCCTCTGAGGAAAGCTGCAGAGGTAGCTGTGGCCCTTGTGGAGTGAGATCTGATGCCTGTAGGTACAGTTTTGCCATGAAAAGAATAGCAAAAGCGTATGCAGTGGGCTATCCATTTTGAGATTGTCTGTTTGGAAATTGGCTTTCCTTGAGCTCCTACAGCATAGGACACAAAGAGCTGTTCTGATTTTCTGAAAGGCTTTGTTCTGTCCAAATAATAACGCAGTTGTCTGTGGATGTCCAAGGAATGTAGTAATCTCTCCCCTTTGTTTTGAGGATTAGGATAAAAGGTAGGTAATAGGCATAAAGGACGGGTTGGTTCGTAAGGAAACTCTGTCCTGATGGAAGATGATAAAAAGCTGCACAGCCATGAGAGCTTGTAGTTCTGAAACTCTATGAGCTGAGGTAATAGCCAGAAGGAAAGCTGTTTTCCAAAACAAATATTGCAAATCTGATGAGGCAGCTGGCTCAAAGGGAGGCAAGGTCAGTTTTTCCAGAATTAAATTGAGATCCCAAGCAGGTATTGGTTGTTTCCTTGGGGGTCTTAGATTCTTAGCCCCTCTGAGGAACTGTCTTAAGAGAGGGTGAGAGAATAAGGGTGGATCAGTGTTGTATTCTGCAGAAATGGCTGAGGCATGGATTTTGATGGAGGAGAATGAAAGTCCACTGCTTAGCAGCTCAGCTAGATACTGTGGTATTTGAGGTAAATTCAGTTTTCCAGGATCCTGGCCCTTTTTCTCATTCCAGACACAAAACCGTTTCCATTTTGCGGAATAAGCTTTTCTAGTTGACGGCCTTCTGGCCTCCAAAATGACATCCTGCACCTCCTTGGAGAGTAGGGTCTGTTGTGATGCTAAGGAATCTTCCATGCGGCTAGATTGAGGGTTTTTAGCTGGCTGAGCCAGAGTTTGGAAGCTGTGCTGAGTCAGGAGAAGAGGCATTAGAGGTAGGGTCCACGGTGGGGAATGCGTCAGGCTCCTCAGGAGTGGGTACCAGTGTTGCCTTGGCCAGTCTGGAGCAATGAGAATCATCTTTGGTCTGTCTGCTCTGGTTTTCAATAGAACTTTGGGCAGCAGAGGAAGAGGTGGGAAGGTATAAACTGTCATTGATGTCCAACTGAAAGAGAGAGCGTCCACTCTCCAGGCCTTTGGATGGAAAATCCTTGAGCAGAATTTTGTCAATTGGTGATTTTTGTGGGAGGCAAAGAGATCTATGTCTGGCCTTCCCCATGCTTGGATTATTTCTGTAAAAACTTTTGGATGCAACTTCCATTCGTGTGATTTGTCATATTTCTGCTTAGGTTGTCTGCCAGTGTGTTTTCCTTGCCTGGCAGGTACTGTGCTTGTAGTTCGATTTGTAAGTCCATGGCCATGTTCCAAAGTGACATGGCCAGTCTGCATAGGGGGTATGAATGTGTTCCTCCCTGTTTGTTTATGTACCACATAACTGTGGTGTTGTCCGTTCTTATAAATAGTTGACCTGGTTGCAGAAGGTCTTTGAAAGCTATAATAGCATTTACTACTGCTAGCATTTCCTTTTGATTGATATGAAGGTGCTTTTCTTTTTGGGACCATTTGCCCTGAATGCACCGATCTGTCATGTGCGCCCCCCAGGCGTAGTCCGAGGCGTCTGTTGTGATGACTTGATTTGCTTGAGGCTTGCTGAATGGAAGACCTGTGTTTGTTTGGCATGCTTGAGCCCACCACAGAAATTCCTTTTGTAGACATGGAATTAGTGGTATTATTGTTTCCAAACTGTGGCTGTGTTGAGACCATAGGTTTTTCAGGTACCATTGAAGTTTCCTCATATGCAGCTTTGCACATGGGATTAGTAAGATGCAAGATGCCATGAATCCCAGAGCCTGCAGGATTTTCCTTGCAGTCAGCCTGGTGCAATTTGCTAGTGCTCTGAAGTACTGAGTTAGTTGCCCGTGCTTCTCTGGCGTGAGGTAGGCCATCTGGGTGTTTGTGTCCAAGTTGGCACCCAGGAAAATTATCTTCCGAGAGGGTATTAGCCTTGATTTCTTTTTGTTGACTGTGTATCCCAGAGAGTTCAACAACATTATTACATAAGCCAGATGTTTCAGAAGAATGTGCATGCTCTCCGCTTGGATCAGGCAGTCGTCCAAACAGGGGTATATTTGTATCCCTTGAAGTCTGCAGTAGGCAATTACTGATGCCAGGCATTTCGTGAATACTCTGGGCGCAGTAGATAAGCCAAAGGGCAATGCAGAGAATTGATAATGGGTTGAACCTGCAAGAAATCTGAGGTATCTTCTGCAATTTTCTCTGATTGGGACATGCAGGTATGCCTCCTTGAGGTCCAATGTTACCAGCCAAGACTCCTTGCCCAGCATGGGAAGAAGCTGCTGTAGAGTGAGCATCTAGAATTTTGATACGAGTAGAAATGTGTTTAGGATGGATAGGTCCAAAATAGGTCTCCAATCTTTTCCCTTCCTTGGTACCAGGAATAGTCTGGAATAAAAACCTTGACCTTGTTCGTGCGTAGGTACCTCTTGAATAGCTTTCATGTCTATGAGATCTGTAATTTGCCTTTGTGCCTCTGCCCTTTGATTGTGTGGCAGGTTTGGCATGCCTCTCATTTTTGGAAGGGTGTGAAAATGGAATCTGTAGCCTCTGTTTATAATGTCCAGGATCCATTTGTCTTTTGTGACAATATGCCAATTTTTTTAAAATAATGCCAGTTTTCCTCCTAAGGGGGCTGCCATTTGAGTCTTGCTTGGCATGCAAAGGGGAAAGTCATTGGGCTTGCTTTCTGAATGATTGCGAGTTATCCTCACCACCTCTTTGTGTAGGAGCTTGCCATTGTCTGCCTCTAAACAATTCTTGGGATTGTCCTCTGCCCCTCGGGTGCCTGTAGCTACCTCTTTGGGGTCTGTCCGTGGCTGGAAAGGACTAATTTTTGGAAGGCCAATTTCTACTGAAACGTGGGGGTTGTACCTGTAGAAAATCTTTCACGGTTTGCATTGATTTAGCCTTTTCCTCCATTTTCCTTAATACCTCCTCAGCATTAGCACCAAATAATACATCCTTTTGTAGAGGGGCATCTAGTAATTTAGCTTTGACATGATCAGGCAAGGTTTGTTCCTTGAGCCAGGCATGTCTACACGTATGACTGATCCTGTAACAGCAGCTCTACATGAGGCCTCTAGAGCATCAAAACCACATTGTAAGGTATGCTTACCCACTTGTTCTGCACTATGCATCAAATCCTGCAACTCCTTCAAGTCTGGTTGTTCAGGCTGTGACATTTTACTTTTCATTTGTGATAACAAAAACTGTTGGTATTTTAGCATATGGAACTGACAGTTTAAGGCCCTCATGGTTAAGGTAGCCGAGGTATATACCTTTTTTCCCCACCTTTCTAAGGATCTGGAATCTCTCTCGGAAGGTAATGGATTTTTAGCAGTGGAGGCCTTAATTCCCTTGGGGCCCTGTGAGATGGTTTCTGGGTCCGCAGCATGGCTTTTGTATAGAAATTGGTGTGAGTCAGGAACCCTGTAGTACCTGTCAGGCTTGACTGGGGCTGGAGGCAGAGAATCGGGTTAAGGCAGGCCTCGAGTAAACATCATCTAGGATGTCCAAGACAGGAGGTATAGCCAGAGGCCTGTGCTGAGGTAGCAAGAGAAATTCCCTAAGCCTTTTCTTGGAATATGAATAATCTTGGCCTTCCCAGTGGAGGTGTTCCCTTAAGGTATGCAAAGTTTCCCCAAATGAGTAATCCTCTGGGGGGGATACAGAAGGAATGGACTCCTCTGCATCAGAGTCTTCAAAAGGGGAGTAAGAATGTTCCTGATCATCAGAGTGCTCTGAAATAATGGAGCCCTGATCAGAGGAGGGGGATTCTTCCTCCACTCTGGGCCTTTTGTCCGGTGGGGGTTGAGAACCCCTGATAAGAGTAATTAAATCCTCAGCCATTTTAAGAATCTGTTTTTTAGGCATGGGGCCTGGAGATGGGCCCTGTGTAGCTTGTCTCTTAGAATGCATGGCTGCTTTAGACTTAGTGAAAGCCTTGATGGAAAAAGAAGAGGAAGGTCTGAAGACACCTTGAGTGGAGGTAGACCTGTCCACATTTTGAGGTTCAACGCCAAGAGTGGCTTCGGTATCTGTAGTCGGGGTGTGGGCCGAGGAGCCTGCGACCTCAGGTACAGGAGACACTGCCAATGAAGTGTCGTCGGTAGTCAGGGGCTGCGTAGGCACCTCGCTGAGAACCGGACCACGTGTAGTCGGCTTTGGTGTGGTGTCGGTAGAGGCCGCGGACTTCGTGTATCGGTCCTTATCTTTGCGTTTTTTAGACAAAACTGGAGTCGGAGTATCCGACGACATAATATAGTTAAATGTTTTTCCAAAATAATGCTGGGCGAACTCCGCCCGACGCTTAATGGTGCGTTTGTTGAATGCAGCACAAAAGCGACAGACCGAGACGTCGTGGTCTGGGCCTAAACAAGGTATACAGAGGGAATGGAAATCCTTATGCGGTATTTGCTTCCCACATGAAATACAATTATTAACTTTGTCTGACATCAGTCTGAGGCAAGAAAAGTTTCCCCAACGGGGTACTTAGCTTTCAAGAAGACTTCGGTTTCAAAATTTTCGTAATTTCAGGAGCTGGCCGACCGGCACTTGCGAACTGCTTCTGCTTCAGGCACCGTGCGGCAAGAAAGACTGAAGAAAATGGCGTTGGCTGGTTCCTTTATACCCCTGTCGCACTGATGTCAGGGAGGAAGCAACGACAACCGACGCCGGACCTAGACTTTGGAATTCGGCCGACCGAAGACCCGCCTGACGGCAGGAGAACCCATCTGTTATGACTGCAGCTGTATGCACGATGAACATCTTATGTTCTGGGCCTAAACAAGTCACACAAAATGAACAAAAGTCCTGGTGTGATATCTGTTTGCCATAGCTGAGACAGTTATTAACTTTCTCTGACATTAGTCACAAAATACATGAAAAGTTCCCCAATGGGGTACTTAGCTTTAGATGTCTTCTTCCTCTGGTGTGGACTGAACAGTTCACAGACTGACACTGCTTTGGGCTCCAATGGCAAGAAAGAACTGAGGTCATGGCACCGGCTGACTCCCTTTATGCCTAGATGTAATGACGTCAGACAGGGTGTCCACTGGCTGCAGGAGGAGGGAATAAACTTCTGTGGTAGGCAGACTGGCCAAGGGCTTCCACAGCAAGAAACCCCACAAGTCAGAACTGCAACAGTGAAACACAAAGAACATACAGGGTTATCCATCTACACAAAAGTAACCCAGTTACAGGACTCAATCCTAGCAGTTACAGGTGATCAGAAATAAGTGTCCAAACGGTCACACTCCACTCAACAGGTTTATGGAATGCTTATGTGTACAACATCCCATAATGGAGACTTTTTGGGAACAAGGGACAGCTTAAAGCACATTATTGCTGGTTTTCTACAAGAGGACTTGATGCTGCCTATAAAAGAGGACTTAATTTATTCCCTCCTGAAGTCAGTAACAACTTTCAATGGCTGCATCCTGAGCTGTTTTATAATATATTAGGTTCTCACAATTCAGACAAATGTTCATCTCTCTATAATCCTAAGTACTACTGGGAAAGTGCACACTGCAAACAGTTCAACACACACTTATCTTTACAGTAGTTACATTCATTAGATTCAATGTCTTAAACTGGATTTTTATAAGTCACACTAAAAACAATACACATTAATTTTTTGTAACCAGTTTACAATATTATTAGAATACAAATAAACAGTTTAAAATAACATTCAAGCTCACTTTTAGCTGCAACAGACACAGATCAAAGATCAATGAGGTTTGCTCCCTATCACGTAAGCAACAAAATGAAAATAATAAAATAGCTTGTATGCAGCATTGTTTCTGAGTTGTTAATAGAAATAAGAACACTATGATGATCCTAAAAAAAGTACAGTTTTGTACCTACCATAAATGTAGATGTTCGAAGATCCACATTGCTGCAGTCCTAACACTTGGGTAGTCCGCTATCCCAGTCGGCCCGAATACCGAAGTATAAGGCTGACGTCGGTCAAGGCGCATTTGTCTGACATCAGGACGTCAGGGTACAAATGCGCATGACCGACGTCATATCCTCAGTCTTTTCTTGCCCCAGATGTCAGAAGACCCTAAAAAGATAAGGCCAAAACCAAAAAACACCAAACACTCCTGTACCTAATACATATACAATATATACAAATTTACAAAAATAGAACCCCACCCACACAACCACCCCTAAACACAGAGGGGAAGGAGGGAGGTATTGTACTGCAGCAATGTGGATCTTCGAACATCTACATTTATGGTAGGTACAAAACTGTACTATGTTCTTCATCCCACATTGCTGCAGTCCTAACACTTGGGTAGAATCCCAAAGCAGAGGTAAGGGAGGATGGCTAAACTATAATGAAGCAGGAGCTGCCAAAATGCCCTGCAACACAGCAGTGGCAAAACCAGCCCTGGATTTAGAATAGAGAGGAAGGTGGTAATGCTTGGAGAAAGTATGCACTGAACTCCAAGTAGCTGCCTCCAAAATATCCTTAGTTGCCACCCCTTAGAAATGCTGTTGAAGTGGCAGTAGCCCTAGTGGAATGAGGCCTAATCCCAGCTGGAATCTCCTTGCCATGATGGGAATAACAGAATGCAATGCAAAACCCAATCCACTTAGATATAGTTTGTTTTGACACAGGCTTGCCCTGAGAACTCAAAGCAAAAGAAACAAACAACTGCTGAGACTGCCTAAAATCCCTAGTCCTGCTTAAATAATAACGCAACTGCCTGTGTACATCTAAAGTGTGCAAAATCTTTCCCTATTTTGGGGATCTGCATAAAAGTAGGCAAATGAATAGTTTGGTTTAAAGCCACACTAGAAACCACCTTAGGCATAAAGGAAGGATTAGTGCGTAATGATACCCTATCCTTATGGAAAATCAAAAGGCTCAACCGCCATAAGGGCCTGCAATTCAGAAACCCTTCTTGCAGAAGTAATGGCCAACAAAAAAGCAGTCTTCCATGACAAGTATTTCAATTCAGCAGTAGCCGCAGGCTCAAAAGGTTGTAGAGTAAGTTTCTCCAACACAAAATTGAGATCCCAAGCAGGAGTAGGAGCTCTACGTGGGGGTCTTATATTCTTTGCCCCTCTAAGAAATTGCTTGAACAAAGGATGAGAAAACAATGGTGGGTCACAATCATAGTGAGCTGAAATTGCTGCAGCATGAATCTTAATGGAAGAGAAAGACAAACCTTTGTCCAATAACTCAGTAAGATATTGAAGAGCCACACTCAAATTAGGCTCAGAAAAGTACAGTTTTGTACCTACCATAAATGTAGATGTCCGAACTGGATAGCATCTGCAGTCATAACAACTGGGTTGTCCTGTCGTCAGGCAGCCCTTCAGTCGGCCGGATTCCAAAGTCCTGGTCCGCTTCGCTGATGTCGCACTTCACCCGACGTCATCTCTGTTGGTCCTCGGGTATAAAGGCATCAGCCGACGCCATTTTCCTCAGTGTTTCTTGCCCCAGATGCCAGTAGCCCTCCTGGAGGTTAAAATTTGGATAGATGCCAATGTTTCCAAAAAAAATAGAGGTAAACACAAAAATAAGCATGTATGTACATATATACAAACAAATACACCATAAAAGACTCCCCACCAGCTAGCTATTAGGAGGGTAAAATACCCTAGGAGTACCACAGAGGGAAGGAGGAGGGTAATCCTGACTGCAGATGCTATCCAGTTCGGACATCTACATTTATGGTAGGTACAAAACTGTACTATGTCCTTCATGGATGCATCTGCAGTCATAACAACTGGGTAGAATACCATAGCCAACTAGGGAGGAGGATAAAACTAGATTATGGTGTGTTTAGGATCCCTTGCAGTACAG
This sequence comes from Protopterus annectens, assembly GCF_019279795.1. NCBI lineage: Eukaryota > Metazoa > Chordata > Ceratodontiformes > Protopteridae > Protopterus > Protopterus annectens. Next base: position 210,391,013 of record NC_056728.1, on the reverse strand, counting down.
CAGTGGCAAACCCTGCTCGGGATCTGGAATATAGAGGTAAGTTATAATGCTTGGCAAATGTATGCACGGAGGTCCAAGTAGCCGCCTCAATAATGTCTTTGGTTGCCACTCCTCGTAAGAAGGCTGTGGTAGTGGCTGTTGCCCTTGTAGAATGAGGTCTTATGTTCTGTGGAATTGGTTTTCCATGGAAGGAGTAACAGAATCGTATGCAATTTCCTATCCATTTGGAGATTGTCTGTTTGAAATAGCTTTTCCTTCCCTTCCTGTTGCATAGGCTACAAAAGTTGGTCAGTCTTTCTGCTATTTTTGTTCTGTCCAAGTAGTAGCGTAGCTGTCTATGTACATCCAAGGTATGCAGTATTCTTTCCCTCTGTTTTGTGGGTTGGGAAAGAAGGTAGGTAGGTGGATTGCCTGGTTTAAAGACACTCTGGATACCACCTTAGGCATAAATGTAGGATTAGTCCTCATGGACACTCTATCTTGGTGGAAGATTAAGAAGGGTTGCACTGCCATTAAGGCCTGTAGCTCTGAAACCCTCCTTGCTGAAGTAATTGCCAGTAGGAAAGCAGTTTTCCATGACAGGTGTTGTAGGTCTGCTGTTGCTGCTGGTTCAAAGGGTGATAGTGTTAACTTTTCTAGCACAAAGTTTAAGTCCCAAGCTGGCAAAGGTGGTTTCCTTGGAGGTTTTACATTCTTGATTCCTCTGAGGAACTGCCTGAGCAAAGGGTGCGAAAAATCAGGTGGATCAAAGCTGTATTCTGCTGATATAGCTGGTGCTTGTATCTTGATGGAGGTGTAGGACAAGCCTGAATGAAGAAGTTCGCCAGATACTCTAGAATGTTAGGCATATCTATGTTTGACACATCTTTTCCTCTTTCAGTACTCCAAATGACAAACCTTTTCCATTTTCCAGCATAGTTCCTTCTTGTTGAAGGTCTGCGTGCATCAAGAATAATGTCTTTAACTCTTTGAGAAAGTTCTGGGTTAGCTGTTGCTATGTGATGTTCCATGCAGTCAGTTGCAACGTTTTAGGTTTGGATGTATGATGCTGTAGTTGTTCTGAGTTAGCATCAAAGGCATCAGGGTATTGGCCACATATTGTTCTGAGACATGCTCCTCAGCAGTGGGTACCAGTGTTGTCTTGGCCAGTTTGGAGCTATCAGGATTATCCTTGGACGTTCTTCCTTGATTTTTAGTAATACTTTGTGTATCAAGGGAAGAGGTGGGAATGCATATGCTGTCAGGCCTTTCCAGCTGAAGGAGAGCGAATCCACTTTCCATGCCAGTGGGTGTAATGTCCTTGTGCAGAATTTTTGAGCTGGTGATTGAGAGGTGATGCAAATAGGTCTATCTGAGGCATTCCCCATTTCTTTGAGATGGTCTTGAAAATGTCCGGTGCAGTTTCCATTCGTGGGCATCCGATGTGGTTCTGCTTAATATGTCTGCTAGAATATTTTCTTTTCCGGTACAAACATTGCCTGTAACTGGATGTTGTAGCTGAGTGCCAGGTTCCACAGCTCCAAAGTCATTCTGCATAGGGGTATGAATGAGTGCCTCCTGCTTGTTGATGTACCACATGACTGTGGTGTTGTCTGTCCTTATCATCAACTGGCCCTCTCTGAGAAATGGTCTGAACCTTTGGATTGCCAGTTTTACTGCCAGCATTTCTTTTAGGTTGATGTGCAGGTGAAGTTGATCCTGTGTCCACAATCCTTGCACGCATTTGTCCAGCATGTGGGCCCCCATCCTAGGTCTGAAGCGTCTGTTGTGATGGTCTGGCTTGCTTGACATCTGCGAAAGGGTAGGCCTGGGTTTGTCTGGCATGCCTGAGCCCACCATAGGAACTCCTGTTTTAAGCATGGAATTAGTGGGATTTCTGTTTCTAGGCTGTGACTGTGTTGGGACCATAAATTCTTTAGGTACCACTGTAGTTTTCTCATATGTAGTCTGGCAAGTGGGACCAGGATTATGCATGATGCCATGAAGCCCAAGGCCTGCAGTACTTTTCTTGCTGTTAACTTGTTCAGCTTTGTTAGTGCCAAGAAGTAAAGAGGGAGTTCTTTTTGTTTTTCTGCAGTTAGGAATGCCATTTGTTTTACTGTGTCCAATTCAGCCCAAGAATGTCCTTGTTTGGGATGGTATCAGCCTTGACTTTTGTAGATTGACTGTGTATCCCAGTGCTTGTAGCAAGTAGATGACCCTTTGTAAATCTGTTGTCAGCTTGCTTTTGTTGTCCCCTTGTAGCAGGCAGTCGTCCAGGTATGGGTAAATTTGTATTCCTGTAGTCTGCAATGGGCAATTACTGATGCCAGGCATTTTGTGAATACTCTGGGCAGTAGATAAGCCAAAGGGCAATGCTGAGAATTGATAGTGCTCTGATCCTGCAAGAAATCTGAGGTATCTTCTGCAGATTGGTCGAATGGGGACGTGCAGGTATGCCTCCTTGAGATCTAGAGTTACCAGCCAACACTCCTTGCCCAGCATGGGAAGAAGTTGCTGTAGGGTCAGCATTTTGAATTTTGGGACAATGATGTATGTATTTAAGGCGGACAGGTCGAGAATTGGTCTCCAACTTTTTTCCTTTCTTGGAACTAGGAATAGTCTTGAGTAGAACCCCTTTCCTTGCTCTGCAGTTGGCACTTTTTCCACAGCTGTCATGTTTGCTAACTGCATTATCTGTTGTAGAGCCTCTGTTTTTTGATTTGGAGGTAGATTTGGCATTCCTCTTTTGATTGGTAAAGTGTGGAAGTGGAACCGGTATCCTTGATCTATGGTTTGTAAAATCCACTTGTCTTTTGTTATATAGTGCCAGTTATTTGAAAATAAGGTTAACTTTCCGCCTAGAGGAGCTGCTATTTGTTCCTGGTAGGCGGATTTAGGATTAAGTCACTGTGGTTGTGTTGATGTGGTGGCAGTGGTTGTGTCTGTGCCTCTGTTGTTACCTTGCCACTGTCGTCCTCTGTAGGCACCTCCTCTGGATTGGTTTCTGCCTCTGGGGCGTCTGTTTCTGCCCCTTTGAGATCTTGTGGAGTCAGGAAAGCAGCAATTTTTGGCAGGCCAGTTCCTGCTAAACCTTGGGGCTGAACCTGCAAGAAATCTTTAACCGTTTGAACGGATTTTGCCTTTTCTTCCATTTTCTTCATAACCTGCTGGGCAGGTGTACCAAACAAACTTGTCTTATCCATAGGAGCATCTAGTAACTTTGCTTTAACATGATCCGGTAAAGCTTGCTCCTTTAGCCATGCATGCCTTCTTATCACTGTGCCAGTCATGGCTGATCTAAATGAAGCCTCCAGTGCATCATAGCCACATTTTAAGGAATGGTTACTAACCTGTTGTATGTTATTTACCATTTCTAATACATATTTCTTATCAAGAGATTCATCAGTGGTTAGCTTTTTAGTTAACTGATCAAGCATAAACTCTTGGTATTGTATCATGTGAAACTGACAGTTTAAAGCTCTAGCTGAGAGAGTAGCTGAAGTGTAGACCTTTTGCCCCATCTGTCTAATGACCTTGCTTCCCTTTCAGAAGGAATAGGGTTTTTAGCTATGGTCGCGGCTACTGCCTTGGGACCCTGGGATATAGTTTGGGGTCTGCAAGAGGGGCCTTGTAAAGGTGGTGATGAGTGTCTGGCACCCTGTAAAATCTGTCTGGTTTGGCAGGGGCTGGAGGTAAAGAATCTGGAGCGGAGCAGACATCATTGAAAGCATCATCCACCACAGAGAGAACAGGAGGTATAGCTAAAGGCCTGTGTTGTGGAAGGTGCAGAAAAGTCCTAAGTCTTTTTCTGGAGTCTGAAAAATCCTGTTGCTGCCATTGGAACTGCTCTCATGGCATGTAAGGTTTCCCAAAGGAAAATTCTTCTGGTGGGGAAGCAGCTGGAATGGATTCTTCAGCATCAGAGTCTTCAAAATTAGAGAAAGGAGCCTCTGGCTGGTCAGTTATGTCTGATTCATCGGCTGAATCATCAGATGACACTGGCTCAGGGGGCTCTGCCCTAGGTCTCTTCTCTGGGGGCTGAGAGGCCCTGTCTGGGTGAGATTGAGATCCTCTAATTAATGAAATTAAATCTTCTGCCAGAGTAAGCATTTGAGAACTAGAGGAGGGCCTGGTTGAAGGGGTTTAACAGGCACTGTTTTAGTAGTCTTGGCTGCTTTAGCCCTGGCGAAGGCCTTAATGGACATGGCTGCTGGAGGCCTAGCAGCACCACGTGCTGGGGTAGAGACATCCAAGGGAATGGTGTCTGATAAGTCAGTGGCAACCACCGTAGGGTATAATTTCTGAGGCCGATTCAAGAATGGTAGCAGGGGCCTCAGTTGTAGAGATAGATTCAGCTGTACTTTGATCAGTTTTCGGTTTCGCCGAAACCGAGACACTCGGTTTGCTTAACCATGGTTTCAGCGAAACCGGACCGCGAAAGTGTCGGTCTTTATCTTTGCGTTTTGGCAGATTGGGTAGTCGGAGGATCCGGCGGCATAATGTACACAAAATCAGAACCGAAAAACTGTTCAGTAAACTCCGACCGGCCTAAGCGTGTCGGTTGAAAGAAGCACAGGCGAACAGGCTGCTACGTCGTGGGCTGGGCCTAAACAAGGCAGACAGTAAGAGTGGAAATCTTTATGAGGTATTTGTTTCCCACAGGTTAAACAATTATTAACTTTTTCTGACATCGGCTGAGGCAAGAAAGAGTCCCCAACGGGTACTTAGCTTTAGAAGTCTTCAAGTAGTATTCGTAGAAGTAATCTCTGGATCCGACCGACCGGCACTTGCGAACAGCTTCTGCTTCGGGCGCCACGCGGCAAGAAAGACTGAGGAAAATGGCGTCGGCTGATGCCTTTATACCCGAGGACCAACAGAGATGACGTCGGGTGAAGTGCGACATCAGCCGAAGCCGGACCCGGACTTTGGAATCCGGCCGACTGAAGGGCTGCCTGACGACAGGACAACCCAGTTGTTATGACTGCAGATGCATCCATGAAGGACATCATCCAAATCCTTTGCTGCACTCCAAAATAAAAATCTCTTCCATTTTTCTGCATACACTTTACGTGTACTAGGTCTTCTGGCTTCCATAATCACATTCAAAACTTGTTGAGGAAGTTGAGACCTGCTGTGGTTCAAAACAGAATATGCCAGGCTGTTAGATGAAGAGAGTGAAGCTTGACATTGAGTAGATGACCGTCCCTCTGAGACAAAAGGTGTGGAATTAAAGGTAAAGGCCATGGAGGCTTCCTTACCAGATTCCTCAGTAATGGGTACCAGTGTTGCCGAGGCCAATCTGGAGCTATCAAAATCATCCTTGGCTTGTCTTGTCTGACCTTTAGGAGTACCTTTGGGAGGAGAGGCAGAGGTGGAAAGGCATACACATGAAGATTTTCCCAACTGAACGAAAGAGCATCCACTTTCCAAGCTGTGTGATGAAACCTTTTTGTGCAAAACTTTGGCAGCTGGTGGTTTAGTGGAGAAGCGAACAGATCTATGTCTGGAGTTCCCCATGACACTGTCAATTTTCAAAATACATGAAGATCCAGTTTCCACTGTGGGGATCCATGATTTGCCTGCTTAACACATCTGCTAAGGAGTTCTGTGCTCCTGGCAGAAACCTTGCCTGAAGATTTAGCTGCAAGCTGAGCGCAGTCTCCCACAAAATCATTGCTTGCCTGCATAGAGGATAAGAATGTGTTCCCCCTTGCTTGTTGATGTACCACATGACAGTTGTGTTGTCTGTTAGAATCAACACCTGCCCTGGAAGAAGTAACGCCTTGAAAGCCATTAATGCAAACTGGACTGCTAACATCTCCTTCATGTTGATATGTAGATGCTGTAGTCTGACAGGCCACTTGTCTTGTATCCACTTTCCATTCAGATGAGCTCCCCAAGCTATGTCTGAGGCATCTGTCGTTAGAATCTGACTCGCCTCTGGCGGGTCACAGAGAGTCCCTTGTTTAGGTGACATTCCTGAGCCCACCACAAAAATTCCTTTTGAATGCAAGGTATTATTGGAATGACAGTGTCCAAATCCTGGCAGTGCTGTGTCCATACATTTTTAGATACCATTGCAGCTTCCTCATATGCAGTTTGGCATTGGGAAGCACCAGAATACAAGATGCCATGAACCCTAAGGCTTGAAGGACTGTCCTTGCAGTCAGCCCGGACTGAAGAGATAGTTGATGAAAGTAAAGGGAAAGATTCTTTTGTTTGTCCGGGGTTAAAAGGCCATCTGGGCTGCTGTATTCAGTCTCACACCCAGAAAGCACATGTCTTGAGAGGGTACTAGACTGGACTTTATTTCGTTCACAGAATACCCCAGGCATCTTAGCACTGCTATCACATATTCCAGATGCTGAAGAAGCTCGTCCTTTTCTTGAGCCAGAATCAGACAGTCGTCCAAGTAAGGATAGATTTGTATTCCTTTTAGCCTGAAGAAAGCTATGACTGGAGCCAGAACTTTTGTGAATACTCTGGGCAGTAGATAAGCCAAAGGGCAATGCAGAGAACTGATAATGGGAATTCCCAGCTCGAAGCAGATACTTCCTGCAACTGAGTCTGATAGGCACATGAAGGTAAGCCTCCTTGAGATCTAAAGTTACCATCCAGTGATCTTTGCCCAGCAGAGGTAAAAGCTGTTGTAACGTTAACATTTTGAACTTGGGAATGTCCAGATAAGTGTTGAGGATAGACAAATCCAAAATTGGTCTCCACGTGTTCCCCTTTTTTGGTACTAGGAACAGGCGAGAATAAAATCCTAGGCCCCTTTCTGGCACAGGAACCGGCTGAATGGCCCCTATCTGGAGTAACAGAGAAATTTGCTTGTGAGCCTCTTTTCTTTGTATAGGAGGAATGTCTGGCATGCCTTTGAAAGGAGGCAAGGTATGGAAATAAAACCTGTAACCGTGGTGAGCGATATCCCATACCCATCTGCCGTGCGTAATAACACTCCAATTTTCTTTGAAAAGTGCCAGCCTTCCTCCCAAAGGTGCTGCCAGGCGAGAAGGCTCTGGCAGCTGAAAAGGCAGGTCATTGGGTCTGCTTACGAAAGGACTGACCCCTGCCCTCACCAGAAGACTGGGCAGGTGAACTCCTGTTCTAGGCCTAAAAGAACCTTGAGCTCTGCCCCTACCACGTCTAGATCTACCCCTAGACTGAGAATCATAAGAAGGATATGTCCACCCCTTAGTAGGCCAATTTCTACTAAACTTGAGGCTGAACCTGCAAAAATCTTTAACAGTCTGCATAGACTTAGCCTTGTCCTCCATTTTCTTTAAAACTGCTTCCACAGGCGAACCAAATAACACATCAGATTGTAAAGGAGCATCTAAAATCCTTGTCTTTACATGCTCAGCTAAATTCTGATCCCTCAGCCAGGCGTGCCTGCGAAGAACAGAACCAGTGGCTGCCACCCTCGAAGAGGCCTGTACAGCATCAAAACCACATTGCAAGGAATGCTTACCCACCTGTTCAGAAACATGAACTAAATCCTGCAACTCTTTACACTCAATACCTTCCAGAGCATCTACCTTAGACTTCAATTGTGTAAGGAGATAATTTTGGTATTTCAACATGTGAAACTGGCAATTCAAAGCCCTCATGGCTAAAGTGGAAGAAGTATACACCTTCTTTCCCCATCTATCCAAAGCCCTAGCCTCTTTATCAGAAGGAACAGGATTTTTAACAACAGAAGCCTTAACACCTTTAGGGCCCTGAGAAACAGTTTCTGGGTCTGCCCTAGGACTCTTAAAAAGATACTTATGAGCTTCAGGCACCCTATAATACCTATCCAGTTTAACTGGGGCAGGAGGCAAAGAATCAGGGTTCAGGGAAGCCTCTGCAAAAACATCTTCTACCACATCCAGAACAGGAGGTATAGCCAAAGGCCTATGCTGGGGTAGAAACAAAAATTCCCTAAGCCTTTTCCTGGAATCAGAGAAATCTTGACCTTCCCATTTAAAATGCTCCCTCATGGAATGAAGAGTCTCTGAAAAAGAAAAATCCTCAGGAGGAGAAGCCGAAGGAGTAGAATCATCTACATCAGAATCAGAATAAGGAGGATACTCCTGCAAATCTTCAGCCGAAGACTCAAAAGCCTCCGAACACTGCTCAAAACTCTCAAGCTCAGGTTCCACCCTGGGCCTCTTATCAGGGGGGGGGCATAGAACCTCTAATCATAGTAATCAAATCTTCTGCCATTTTAAGCATATGTTTCTTAGGCAGAGACCCTGAAGAACTAGGGAGACCCCACTGAAGTTAACCCTGGCCTGCCTCTAGAAGAAGCCTTGGAAACAGAAGGGGAGGGCCTAACCACCTTAGGAAGGGAGGGGAGAACAGCTACCTGAGAAGCCCCTTCAGCCTGGCCTACCTCCTGAGAGGACACATCTTGTAACAGTAAAGTTTCTCCCTGAGAATCTAAAGGAACTTCTGGTAGAACCACCGGCTCCACCGAGCCCTCTAAAGAACCGACGTCCGGGACAGACGGTTCTTCCAACCTAGGCTTTGCTGCTTTGTCCTTGCGCTTTTTAGGCGGGCGGAGCATCCGACGGCATGTTGTAATTACAACGCTTCCCAAAAACTAACCTGGCACAATCTAATCTTCTCTTAAAAGTGCGTTTGTTAAATCTAGCACAAGAGTGACAGCCAACAACGTCGTGCTCAGGCCCTAAGCAAGGTATACACAAGGTATGGTAATCTCTATGAGGTATCTGTTTCCCACAAGAAATACAGTTATTCACTTTCTGACATCCGGTTAAATACTGAGGCAAGAAAAAAACCAAAATATTCCCCAACGGGGTACTTAGCCAACTTTGATTCGGTCTGAAACTCCGACTTCAGAAAATTTCAGAACGCCAACCTGCACTCGCAATACTGCTTCTGCATCGGACCATGCGGCAAAAAAGACTGAGGATATGACGTCGGTCATGCGCATTTGTACCCTGACGTCCTGATGTCAGACAAATGCGCCTTGACCGACGTCAGCCTTATACTTTGGTATTCGGGCCGACTGGGACAGCGGACTACCCAAGTGTTAGGACTGCAGCAATGTGGGATGAAGAACATCTGCCTTTTGACAGCAATTGCTGAATTGCAAGACAGTAGTTAGTAAAACATTTAAGTAGTCTATTGCTATGCAAAGTCAAAGAAATGTTATTAGTAAAACATTTAAGTAGTCTATTGCTATGTAAAGTCAAAGAAATGTTAAATTACATAGAAATGCGTACTTACACATGCACTGGCACACACACACAAAGGCAGCAGGAAGCAGCTACAGAATTCCAAATATCCTAGTCACACTCAAATACCTTTGTCTTATGCTGGACGGAAAAGCGAGAATAGAAGATTTCCATCTATGGATACTAGGGTATTTCTGTGGGCTAATTTCTATGTTTCCCAGTGCTGCCAGAACATCAACATCCACCTTTGAAGGCTCATCTCTGAAAAAAGAAAAAAATGAATTATAAAAAAACAAATAAGAAATTACGAATTGGCTGAAAGCACTGTGATTCCCAAACAACTATATCTTCTTCTCCAAATACAACCTAAAATATGTAAAAATAAAGTATATATATATGTATATATATATATATGTATATATATATATATATATATATATATATATATATATATATATATATATATATATATATATGTGTGTGTGTGTGTGTGTCTGTATAAATAGAAGTACTGACCTGCTCCCATACACCCCAACGCTTTTATCGTTGCCCTGAATTTAACAAAAAAAAAAAAAAAGACAGGCACTGCAGCTGAGATGCCCCTGAAAATAGACACTTACCCTTACTGGGTTTTCAAGGTAAATACATTTAAAAAGAAAAAAAAAAAACAAAATCTGTGGTATAGAATTTTCAGTCCCTCACAACACACAGAAAAATGATGCCCTATGCTCCTAACCTCCTTAATTCTCCATTTTAGACTCCTTTCAATAACATTATTGTCCTGATCAACATCATTGGTATAACCTGAAGCAGGCCAGCAACTTCCTGCATTAAAGGCATTTCATCACTTGTAATGGTACCCAAGTGCTGTAACAATAAATTAGAGTGGCAGTAGCAAAGCTATGCTTTGAATTTGTAACTCACTCCCCAGGAATGTGTGCTGTCAGGTCTTCTGTGAGAAGTGCACATGCATGCACTGACTGGCTCCTGCTAGTGGGGGCTTGTAAAACACTTTGCCCCCTTCACATTTCCTAATCCCCATGCATTCCTCATCACCATTTAAATATCTACCATTCACCCCAACTCCTGCCATAACAATATTGTCTTAAATATATAGTGTAATAAATCACATCTCAAATCATAAACAAACATATCTCTAACCTGCCTGAAACATGTCCTTTCTGGCATTCTTTTCTCCCTCATACAGCTATGCTCTTTTTCATGTGTAAAAAAACACTCAAAATAATAACATTTACAATCACATCCCAATCCTATTACCCATCTAAGCCTTGAAACATTTTAGCACCAACTTATACTTAAACCACCCCTCAACAATCCTCCTGATGCACATACCCCCTTCAAACATCCATGCAGCCTCTTTCTCTCACACCAGCAAATTCCCCACATACCCCAAGACACTCAATCTATAAAGCTGTTAACTTCACAATCAAGGTAACACCTTTCACTTAAACACTTCTTATGTGCAAATTACCCCCACTCTCCAAACTAAACAAAGCACTACAAAACGCTGGCAGTGTGCGAAACAAACTAATGCAACAAACTGCATTTCATGAATCTCAACAAAGAGCATAGAATTGTGGGTAAAACTGAACACCCCAACCTCAAATTCCACTTCATGTTATACTGCTGTACTAGACACCATACCAGGCATCAGGACTGGTGAAGGCACGCTGCTCCTAATCAAAGACAACATTTAAATAAACAACCAAAAACAATACTTATGTACTAATGACTATAACCGAAACTGGAGAGCCATTACAAAATATCTCTTCAACCGCTCCATTGATAGCCTACTTCTGTCCTGTCTTCCACCCCTTCAACTTACATAAATTTTAAATTGCAAGAGTATCTGGGATAGTCACTATAACAAAAATTATTTTAGCAGACCTCAGCACCAACTTTCCTCACACAAATTCAGAGACATAGATTATTCTCTGTCTAAAATCAACCTATCTCAACTAATTAAAGACTACACTAGATCAGACTTCATCACAGAGAAAGTTCAGTTGTGTACACTTACCATAAATGTAGATTTTCAAGTGTATTCACCGTTGCAGTCATTACATTTGAGTTATCTGCTTGCAGTAGCCCTCAGTCAGCCTGACTAATAAAGTCTTGGGTCCTGCGTCGGTTGCTGTCCCTTCTTCCATGACGTCAGGTCGCCAGGGGTATAAAACATGCAGCTGACGCCATTACATCAGTTTTTCTTGCCCCAGGTGCCCCCCCCCCCTAATGGGAAGCAATTAAATCTATAATACAAGGATATACCTCCAAAAAAAAAGCAAATACACCAAAAAGTTTTTTGAGCAAAGCAAGTGAGAGTAGAGGTATAACCAAAACAAGAAAGGGGGATGGAGGGAAAGTAACCAGGACTGCAACAGTGAATACACTCGAACATCTACATTTATGGTAAGTGTACACAACTGTACTATGCTCTTCGTGTTTCACTGTTGCAGTCACTACATTTGGGTAGATTCCCAAAGCTAAGGTTGGGAGGAGGAATTTAAATAGAATTAGGACCAGCTATAAGGCCCTGCAAAACTGCAGTGGCAAAACCAGCTCTGGATTTGGAGAAAATTGGCAAATGATAATGCTTGCTGAAAGTATGTACAGAACTCCAGGTAGCAGCTTCTTGGATGTCCCTTGTAGGGACGCCCCTGAGAAAGGCTGTAGAGGTAGATGCAGCCCTGGATGAGTGGGGTCTGATGCCCTGTGGGATAAGTTTTCCATGGTGCTTATAGCAGAAATGAATGCAGTGGCCTATCCATTTTGAAATGGTTTGCTTTGAAATACCTTTCCCCTCTGTCCCTGCAGCAAATGCCACCAGCAGTTGTTCAGATTTCCTTTGAGGTTTAGTCCTGTCCAAGTAGAATCTAAGTTGTCTGTGCACATCTAAGGAGTGCAGCATCCGTTCCCCTTTGTTCCGTGGGTTAGGAAAGAAGGTAGGCAAATGAATGGACTGATTAAGAGCCACACTGGATACCACTTTGGGCATGAAGGAGGGATTGGTTTTGAGGGACACCCTGTCCGCATGAAAGATGATGAAAGGCTCCACTGCCATAATGGCCTGTAACTCAGATACCCTTCTTGAAGAAGTGATTGCTAAAATGAAAGCTGTTTTCCAGGAAAGACATTTTAAATCTGCAGTAGCAGCTGGCTCGGAAGGAGGAAGAGTGAGTTTCTCCAAGACAAAGTTAAGGTCTCAGGCTGGATTTGGAGCTCTCCTCGGTGGCCTTAAATTTGTGGCACTTCTGAGGAACTGCTTGAGCAGTGAGTGAGTGAGAGAAGAGAGAAGGCTCCGTGCTATAATGAGCTGAAATGGCTGAGGCATGAATTTTGATGGAGGAAAAGGACAAGCCCTTATGAAGCATCTCAGTCAAATATTGTAGAATCTGAGGTAAACTGGGAACTGTTGTGCTCATCCCTTGAGAATAGATCCAGGTACAAAATCTTTTCCATTTTGCAGCATAAGATTTTCTAGCACTAGGCCTCCTAGCCTCTAAAATGATATCCATCTCTGATTTACTGAGGGGTGGTAAAGGAGAGATTAGGTAATTAGTCAGGCTGCTAGGTTCAGGGTTTGCAGCCGAGGGTGCAGAATCTGGTTCTCCTGCTGACACAACAGGGAAGGAGTCTGAGGCAGGAGCCATGGGGCCAAGCGTGACACACTGCGCAGGATGGGGTACCAGTGTTGGCGTGGCCAGTCTGGTGCAATTAAAATTGTCCTTGGCTTGTCCTGTTTGATCTTTAGTAGTACCTTGGAGAGCAGAGGCAGAGCAGGAAAGGCATAAACTGATAAGTTTTTCCAGATGAAGGATAGAGCATTCACTTTTCAAGTTAGTTTGTGGGGAATCCTTGTGCAAAATTTGTCCAATTGATGGTTCTGGGGGGAGGCGAACAGGTCTATATCTGGGCTCCCCCATTTGCTTGTCAACATGTTGAAAATCCTTGGTTCCAGTTTCCACTCGTGTGGGTCCATGAGGTTTCTGCTTAGTCCATATGCCAGTGTATTTAGTTTTCCTGGCAGGAATTGAGCTTGTAGATTCACTTGGTAGCTCAAGGCTGTGTTCCACAATGCCATGGCTAGTCTGCAGAGAGGGTAGGATTGTGTACCCCCCTGCTTGTTTATGTACCACATGACCGTGGTGTTGTCCATCTTTACCAATAGTTGTCCTGGAAGAATGTGGTCCTTGAAGGCTGTCAGAGCATTCTGTACAGCTAACATTTCCTTTTGATTTATGTGTAGGTGCATTTCACTTGGGTTCCATCTGCCCTGAATGCACTTCCATGCCAGGTGAGCCCCCTATGCATAGTCTGATGCATCTGTTGTTAAGGTTTGGGCGGCAGGGGGTAGTGTGAATGTTAGTCCCTTGTTTTGGTGGCAGGCCTCTGCCCACCAAAGGAACTCTAGGCGTAGGCAAAGTATGATAGGAATCATAGCTTCTACATTCTGTGAATGTTGACACAATAGGCTTTTGAGATACCATTGTAGTCTCCTCATATGCAGCCTTGCATATGGAATTAGAAGAATGCAGGAGGCCATGAACCCCAAGGCTTGCAGTATTTGCCTTGCAGATAACTGGGTTTTTGTGGCCACTTGTTTGAAGTAGGTTGTCAAATGAGTCCGTTTCTCTGGCGTGAGGACAGCCATCTGGGAAGTTGTATTCAAGCTTCCTCCCAGGAATATAATTTGTTGACAGGGTATCAGGTGCAATTTCTTTTCGTTTATGGTGTACCTCAGACAAGTCATTACCCTTTGAACAAAGGTCAGATGATTCAAAAGTATGTCCTGGCTTTCTACCCGAATTAGACAATCGTCAGGTATGGATATATTTGAATATTTCTTTGCCTGCAGAATGCAATGACTGGAGCTAGGCACTTTCTGAATACCCTGGGCGCAGTAGATAAGCCAAAGGGCAGTTCAGAGAACTGATAGTGCATGTAACCTGCTTTCAAGCGTAGGTATCTTCTGCAAGACTCCCTGATAGGGATGTGCAGGTATGCTTCTTTTAAGTCTAGTGTTGCCAACCATGCCTCTTTGCCTAGCATAGGAAGCAGCTGGTGAAGAGTCAGCAGCTTGAATTTTGGAATCACCAGAAAGGTATTTAGAGTACAAAAGTTCAGGATAGGACGCCACGTATTGCCTTTTCTGGGTAACAGAAAAAGTCTCGAATAGAAACCTTGTCCCTTTTTCCTCTTCTGGTACCAACTGAATAGTCCCCATGCTTAAGAGAGAGAGTACTTGATTTTGGGCCTCTGCCCACTGACTTGGGGGTAGGTTTGGCCACCCGCTTGGTGTTGGTAAGATGTGGAGGTGAAATCTGTATCCTTGGGACACTATATTTAAAACCCATTTGTCCTGGGTAATGAGCTCCCAGTTTTTGGCCTGCAGACCAATCTTTCCGCCTAAAGGAGCACTCAGTTGGGAAGTGTTTGGAAGTTTTAAAAACAAGTCATTGAGACAGTTTTCCATAGGGGGGAGTCTTACTACTCCCTGATTTGGGTGTGGAAACCCCCCACTGCTTAGTCTTGTGTGTCCCCTGGGACTGAAACCTGGGGTTTCTGCTGTGTCTTGGTTTGGCTTGAGAAGACCTGGAAGGGGCTGGAAAGGGCCAATTCTTAGAGGGCCAGTGCCTACTAAATCTAGGAGGCTGAACTTGTAAGAAATCTTTAACAGTTTGCATAGATTTAGCTTTATCTTCCATCTTTTTAAGAACTTCTTCAGCCTTGTTGCCAAACTGGCGGTCCTGACATAAGGGAGCATCCAACAATTTAGCTTTAACATGATCAGCGAAAGATTGCTCCTTAAAGCCAAGCATGCCTTCTGAGCACAGACCCAGTAACAGCAGCCCTGCAAGAGGCCTCTAATCATTCTAATGAATCAAATCCACATTGCAAAGTATGATTTCCAACCTGTTCAGCAGAATGCATTAAATCCTGTAATTCTTTATTTTCCGCAGTCAGGAAGCAACATCATTTTCTGTTTAAGCAATCCAATAACATGTTGCTGATACTTTAACATATGAAACTGGCAGTTTAAAGCCCTATTGGCCAAGGTTGCAGAAGTGTAAACCTTCTTACCCCATCTATCCAGCGCCCTGGAGTCTCTATCAGGAGTAGGATTTTTAGCAGTAGAAGCCTTAATGCCCTTGGGTCCCTGTGAAATAGTCTCTGGCTCCACAATAAAATTTTTAAAAAGGAACTTGTGTGAATCAAGAACCCTGTAATAACTGACTGGTTTCCTGGGAGCAGGAGTCAAAGAATCAGGGGCCAAACTACATTCAGAAAAAGCATCATCAACAATGTCTAGCACAGGAGGAATAGCTAAAGGCCTATGCTGAGGCAGGAGTAAGAAATCCCTAAGCCTCTTTTTAGAATCAGAAAAATCCTGGCTTTCCTAGTGGAAGTGCTCCCTTAGAGTATGTAAGGTTTCACCAAAGGAAATATTCTCTGGAGGGGAAGCAGAGTGAATAGAGTCCCCTGCATCAGAATCCTCATAAGTAGATAAGGGCAAATCCAGATCATCAGTAGAATCAGAAAAATCAGAATCCTGGTCAGAGGATTCATAAACAACTTCAGTCCTAGGTCTCTTAGAAGGGGGAGGTTGGCTTTCCCGATTAGAGTTATAAGATCTTCAGCCATTCTTATCATTTGCTTTTTAGGCATACAGGCCTGAGCATGCAGCCTGGGCGTCGTTTTTTTGGGCATGGTTTGAGATTTAGGCCTAAATGAAGAAGGAGGTGTCGGTTTAATATGCAAGTCTGTAGGCCTGAATACACCCTCAGAAGCCGGTGCCTGCACAGCGGCTCCGGACCCATCCAAGGTAGAGACATCATCGGGTTCCATAGTTGAAGCATCTCGCGGCATACCGGACTCCGAATGGGTCTCAGTAAAGGCCTGCGAATCAGAAGTAGCGGGTATCAGGGGCTGCGAAAGCGCCTCACTGAGTACCGGCAAACTGGCGACTGGCTTAGGAGAAGCGCCGTCGGCAGTTCTGGACCTCGGCGGCCTGTCTCTGTCTTTATCTTTGTGTTAATTTGAAATCCCGGTAGTCAGATGGCTAACCGACGACATTTCTGGATAATTAAACCGAGAACCGAAATATTTAGAAACAAAAATATACAGACGACAGATAGTGTGCTGATTAAATAAAGCACAAAACTGACAGCAAGGTAAGTCGTGGTCAGGGCCTAGGCAAAGAATACAGTATGAATGAAAATCTTTATGAGGTATTTGCTTTCCACAAGTAAAGCAATTATTAACTTTTACTGACATCGGTAAGGAGGAAGAAAAAGTTTCCACAATGGGGTACTTAGCTTTAGTTGAAGACTTCTGTTCTGAAACTCGAAAATGAAAATTTCTGGAGTCGGCCGACCGGCACTTGCGAACTGCTTCTGCTTCGGGCACCACACGGCAAGAAAGACTGATGTAATGGCATCGGCTGCATGTTTTATACCCCTGATGACCTGACGTCATGAAAGAAGGGACAGCAACCGACGCAGGACCCAAGACTTTGTTAATCAAGCCAACTGAGGGCTAATGCAAGCAGATAACCCAAATGTAATGACTGCAACAGTGAAACACGAAGAACATCCATTCCCCACAAAGCCCGATATTTACTAAAGGGCCATCCCATAACCAGCAACTTCCACCCACAATCAGTGATCACTGCCCCATTAAATTCTCAATTCAGGCAACACTTGCTATACAGCCAACCCGGTTCATTAACTTTGGCTCTAAAACCAAACTTCAGATAAAGAACATTAAACACCACTGTTCTTAATTTCAACCACTCAAATGGCACATACTGACCAATCTCCTCCTCTCATCATCATCAACTCACCTCTTTCTCAGTTTCTGCATGGAGTCAGGGTGTCATGTTAAGCTGTTGCCATCACTCACGATTCAATGCTGCACTCCTGCCTTCTTCAATAGTCATGCCTGACTGTTGCTTATCTTCTCACACAATCCATTTACCTCTTTGTTGGACGCCCTTGTTTCCTCTTGCCTTCTTCCTGTATGTTACAAATCTTCTTCACCAGATTGTCTTCTGCTTTTCTGCACATGTGCCCGAACCATCATAATCTGTTCTCTTTGATCTTTTCTGCAATTAGAGCTACTCTGGTTTCTACTCTTGCGTCTTCATTTCTTCATCTGTGCCACAGTGTACATCCTACAGTGTACATCCTACCACCCGTCTAAAGCACTTCACTTCCATTACCTCCAACTTCCTCATCTACTCGCTTTTACTGCCCAATTTTCTGTACCACACAGCAGCACTGGTTGCACCATCGTTTTGCACACCTAACTTTTAATATTCTTTGGCATTCTTCTGTCATACACTACACTTTCCACTCTGTGCCAGTTGGCCACAGCCCTTCTGATTCTAGCTTTGACTTCCTCATTCAGACTTCCCTTCTCCTCAAACATCCTTCCCAGATACATGAAGCTATTAACCTGCACCACTATATTCACTTCTATCTCAATTATCAGTTTCTTCTGATTTCCCCAACTTGCTGCCATTACTGCTGTCTTATATGTACAAGTTTCCTCTCACGTGCCTTCAGTTTTGCATTCCATTCCCCTATCCTTTGCTGAAGTTCTTGCTCAGAGTCTACCTGTAATGCCACATCACCAGAATTCAGCAACTTTGTTGATCTGTCCCCTCCAGCCGGTTTGATAATGAAATTAATCACCAGTATGAATTGCAGCTGGCACAGAAATGAACCCTGATGTACACCCACTCCCACTAAGAACCCCTCTGTAAGGCCAAACACTGTTCGCACTTTAGTCATTGTGTACTTGTACATATCCTGCTCTAATTCTACTAATGTTTCTGGGACGTAGAACCACAGCAGGACCGCCCAAATCAGCTTTCTTTGGACCTTACCCAAATGGACCCTTTCCTCATCTCTAGCTTCTTCTCAACCTGTCTCACTGCAAACTTTGGGTCAGTTGTGCTGCATCCTGATCTGAAGTTGAATGGCTTATCTCACTGCAAACACTGGGTCAATTGTGCTGCATCTTAATCTAAAGTTGAACGGCTTCTCTCCCATCTTACTTTCTACTAGTCTCTGTATCCATTTATCAGTCACCCTCTCCAGAACTTTCATGCAATGAGACAGGAGTTTGATACCTCTGTACTGCACATGTGTGAATGCCCCCTTTGTTCTTGTACAATGGCATGAGTATGCTTATTCTCCAGTAATCTGGAATATGTCTTTCTCCCACTGTATCCCACCCAGCATCCTTAGCATATCTACTGTGACCTGATCTGAGCCTGCTGTTTTCCCTGACTTCATTTTCCTTAGTGCTGTTCTTACTTTTAATTGGGTGGGCTCCTCCTCGTCTGTCACTGTAGTCTGTGTCTTGGGAAGTACAGCTTTTGTGGGGGTTTCTTCATTCTGAAGCTGCTGGAAGTACTTCTTCCATCTGCCTTTGATGTCCTGTGGACTGGTGAGCCAGTTGTTGCTGACATGCTTTGTGGAGGGCATCTCACTATCTTCTTTCTCTTTCTTTGCCTTAAAACCTGACATTGTTTGTCACATGTACTGAGTCACTTTCCAGAAGCTGTTATTGTGCCTCTGATACTCTGTTCTTTGCTACTGAAACTCCTTTCTTATCCTTTTTGCTGGCTAACCAGTGTTCCTTCCTAGCCTGGTCCATATTTTCTATCTTCCACTTTTCCTGCCTTCCTCCTTTCTTTTGATCACTTCCTGGGCTTATGAATTCCACCACCAGCTTTCCTTATGTAGTTTATTTCCATACCTGGCTAGGCCGGATATTTGTTCTGCAATCCTCACACATGTTGTTTTGAGGCACTGCCATTCTTCCTCAGCTCCACCTTTTCCTGCTCTTCTTGGGGTGCTAGAGTCCTGAGAAATTCTTTGAACAGTTGTACTTTCTTTTCAGTCAACTTCCAGGTCTTCACCCTCATCTCCGCTGACCACAGATTATTCTCTGACCACTGCTTGCAGCTGATTTTGGCAACTAATAGTTTATGTTGTGGGCTGACTGCTTCACGGGGGATGACTTTGCAATCACTGTTTCTACGCCAGTGCCCTTTCCTCACTTAGAGGAAGTCCACCTGAGTTGCTTGTTGGCCACTCTGGTATGTGATCTTGTGACTCTCTTTCTGAACCATGTGTTGGTCATCATCATGCCATCTGACAGAACTTTTGAATGGCCACTCCTCCTTTATTCCTGTCACCCCGCCCATGTGGATCTAGGTAGTCCTCATATCCTGCTCTGTCTGTCCCAATATGTGCATTCAGGTCATTATCAACACTAATTCTTGTTGTCCTGCTTTATCTAGTAGGTCCTGCAACTATCACTCCCTTGTTGTGGGGCACAGGCTGGGATTATGAATACTGTCCTATCATTTGGATGAAGTCTGACTGCCATGACTGTGTCACTAATTCTGATGACAGCCCTCATAGTCTTCTAAAGCCTGTCCCTCACCACAATTGCCACACAATTTCTAGCCTGTCTTCATCCTCCTGAGTAGTAGACTCTGGATCCATGTGGCTTTGCTGCACTGCCCTTCCATCTTGTCTCTTGGATACATAGGATATCCAGCCACCTTCGCACCTTCATGTCATCTATTTCCAAGCACTGTCCTTTCAGTGAACCTACATTGTGTGTAGCAATTCTTAGCTCATGTCTGGCAGGTTGACTGGTTTAATGCTGAACAGTGTTAGCGCAGGTAACCCAAGCTGGGCAATTTGACACTGGCCAACCAGTAGCTTATTGATCCTGGGCTGCTGGGCGCACACTAGCCAATAAGGCCAGAAACATCCCTCCCACCATTAGCATGGGTCCATGGCATAGGTCCGAGTAGGCCAGGTCCTCAACCCACTTATCACTGTCAAATACCCAAGCCCATTTGGCAACATCTGACAACATGGCTGAATCATCTAGAGCCATATTTTACACCGCTGAGTGTCTAGCCCTGCCAGGGCACCCAGTCTGTGATCACTGTGTTCACCCATCTTGAGGATATGCACCACAGTAGATGCCCAAAGTGGTTAGGCTATACAACTCTTCTCCTTATAGGGCATCATGTTGAGTCTATGCTGCTGCCCACAGCTCCATTCACTGGTGAGTTTGATATCAAAATACTCAGCATGTTTTTCGAAGGCAGGAGGAACCCCACAGAGATACAAGGAGAACATGCAAACTTTAAACAGCATTGGCTGGAGGTCAGGATCAAACCTTGCACTTTGTGCATGGGAGGCAAACTCCTTAACAGTTATGCCAACTAGCCTCTCCAAGACAAAATCTTTCCTAAAATTTCCTGGCTACTAAAACCACTCAACAACAAATAGCTAATCAAAGAACAAACAACAATTTACAAACTCATGGAAGGGATGGAAAAGGAACTCCCAAATTAGCTGTAACCACTTCATCCACTTACGCAATATTATCTACCTAAAACACACACAATGTTATAAAGCAAACTCCATACACACTTTGCAAAAGACATTAACATACAACCAACAGAGATTCTCAAACTTAGCAAAATAACACTACTAGTTGTACTCACAGCCTAGACCCCTCACATATGTACACAATTAAAACAGCCTCAGGTTATATGTCAGTCACAAAACTCAGCTTACTGCCAGGTAACAAAATCCAAATCACTTCATATTTAACAAACTCACTCACTTTCAGTGCACATTCTTCCCCCTTCTACTCTAAAAAGATAACTGCCAAAAACATTTCAATGCTCCTCTTCAAAATCCCAACATAACCCCCCAGGTCAGATAGACTTCATTCCTGGTTTAAGTCTTGTTAAAAAGAACACTTACTCCTCCAACTAACACATCTATACAACCTATATATCTCTACAAATGTAACATTCAAGTGGAAATTAGCATGTGCCAAGCCAATTCCCACAGCCGCCAACCTAGAATCAGCAAATGATTGATTACACACCAGTCTTAATCCTTCTAACCCTTAGTAAGATTCTTGAAAAGATTTTTATCAACCTAACTTCTTGCTGAAGTTTTCTCAAGTCATTATAATTCCAACACCTCCCTGTGATTTGTTTGGATCCAGTTTGCATAGTTCTTTTTCAATATAGTCTAATTTGATGTTTGTATCTGAGGTTACCTGGATGTCACTAGGACAATTTATCACCCCCTTTGTGGTGCCAAACTGCTTTGCATAAGATTTTGTTAATATATCTATAATCTGTTGTGCCTGAGAATAAATTTAAGAATCTACAAGCAGTTTAAGCATGTCTTTATTCCTTTCACATAATATGTATCTATAAAATGGTTTCCTAATTCAAAAGTTATACATTCCTGAGTTATCTTTATTGTCATAGACAATCTACAGTATTGACATTACCATTAAACATGTAGTAATTACAAGTCTCATAACTATCTTTAATTTCCAACATAACACGCCCTGATATTTTGTTAGAATGTCTGTTGTAGTAAAAACATTTATATCCTGACAGAACTGGTTTTTCCAGTCATTGTTCTTTAACCACGTTTCGCAAACAGTAACAGCATCAATCCTGTGAGAATGCAGCAAATTTTCCAATTAAAAAAATATATATATTATTAATGCTGCCAGCATTAGCAAGCATCAGAGATGTGTCAAATGTTGCTGTGAAGTGTTAAATTTGGCAAATATCCTACCCCGTGTTTGTCAAATATTGCAAAATGTCTATTCCCTGTCTTGGCAAGTACAAGCCATTCTGTCTGAACATGTGTGCCCAAAATTAGGCTCAGATGTTCTACACATTTTAATTTTTTTTTAAAACAGGACATTTTTTTCATGTAGGTATTCACCTAAAAAATGTTTTCGTTCAAGGTGACCTGATTCTCCTTTATGATTTGTGAAAAATACATCCTAACACTTGTACAAACTATGCTAAGAGGACTGTAAGTTCCCTAGAAGCCTCAACTGTGTAGTTCTGAAATACCTCTTCAAATCAGGTAATCCCAAACCACCCTGTTCTATTGGAAGGCTCAACTTAGTCCACTTGACTCTTGCTTTATTCTCCTCCCAGATAAAATCCTTCAACTCTATTAATTGCTATACACAAATTCTCCTTTGGTTGATAAAAATATGCCTGACTTGTGAATAAAACGAAAGGGACTAAAACTATTTTCAACGCATGAATCTTGCTACCCATATCCATACAACACAGTTTCCTGTTTCGTAGTTTTCGTATTACATTTTGTTTAGTCGCTTCCCACATATCCTTAATTGACATAACAAAATCCTTTTTAATCCACACTCCTAAGTACTTCATTTTATCATGTCCCCATAAACACGAGTTCTGCTGAATGGATTTGTGTGGGGGTACACAGCTTACAGCTATTGCCTTTGTTTTACCCTCATTAATTTTGTATCTCGAAAAGACTTGAAACTGTCTCAGAATGTTCCACACAACACTGAAATGTCCTTTTCTGTTTTTATCAGGTACAAAATATCATCTGCAAATAAAGTCAACTTTCCCTGATTACCATACCAATTATATACTTGAATTTCTGAGTCCATTGTTTTTTTTTTTGCCAATGGTTGAAGGATACCCCCTGTGTGTCAAAGTAAACTTTGTCATTTAGAAAAAGTACAGTTGTGTACACTTACCATAAATGTAGATGTTCGAGTGTATTCACTGTTGCAGTCATTACATTTGGGTAATCTGCTGGCAGGTTACCCTCAGTCAGCCTGATTAACAAAGTCTTGGGTCCTGCGTTGGGTGCTGTCCCTTCTTCCATGACGTCAGGTCGTCAGGGGTATAAAACATGCAGCCGACGCCATTACATCAGTTTTTCTTGCCCCAGATGTCAGGTGCCCCCAAATGGGGAGCAAATAAAATTAAAAACACAAAAAATATATACCTCCAACCAAAAGCAAATACACCAAAAGGGCTTTTAAGCATAGTAAAAGAAAGTAGAGGTGTAGCCAGAGAAAAATAGGGGGCTGGAGGGAGGGTAACCAGGGCTGCAACAGTGAATACACTCAAACATCTACATTTATGGTAAGTGTACACAACTGTACTATGTTCTTCGTGTTTCATGGTTGCAGTCATTACATTTGGGTAGATTCCCAAAGCTATGGTTGGGAGGAGGAAATTATACAGCATTAGGACCAGCTACAAGGCCCTGCAGGACAGCAGTGGCAAAGCCAGCTTTGGATTTAGAGAAAAGTGGTAAATGGTAATGTTTGGTGAAAGTATGAACTGAGCTCCAGGTAGCAGCTTCTAGAATGTCCCTGGTAGGAACACCTCTGAGAAAGGCTGCTGAAGTAGATGCAGCACTGCTGGAATGGGATCTGATCCCCTGGGGATAGTTTTTCCATGGTGGTTATAGCAGAAATGAATACAATGGCTTATCCATTTGGAAATGGTTTGCTTTAAAATAGCCTTTCCCTCTACCACTGCAGCAAACGCTACCAGCAGTTGTTCAGATTTTCTTTGAGATTTAGTCATGTTTAAGTAAAATCTAAGTTGTCTGTGTACATCCAATGAAGGTAGAATCCGCTCCCCCCTTGTTCTGTGGATTGGGAAAGAAAGTTGGCAAATGAATGGTCTGATTAAGAGCCACACTGGATACCACTTTAGGCATGAAGGATGGGTTGGTCCTGAGAGATACCCTGTCCACATGAAAAATTATGAAAGGCTCCACTGCCATAAGAGCCTGTAATTCGGAAATCCTTCTAGCTGAAGTGACTGCTAAAAGGAAAGCTGTTTTCCAGGAGAGAAATTTTAAGTCTGCAGTAGCAGCTGGCTCGAAAGGATGGAGAGTGAGTTTCTCAAATACAGAATTAAGGTCCCAGGCAGGGGTTGGAGCTCTCCTGGGTGGTCTTAAGTTTTTGGCCCTCTGAGATACTGCTTTAGCAGAGGATGAGAGAAGAGGGGAGGTTCTGTGTTGTAATGAGCTGAAATGGCTGAGGCATGGATTTTTATGGAAGAAAAGGACAGGATCTTAGTTAAGTATTGCAAAATCTGAGGAATGTTGGGCACTGCTGTGCTTATCCCTTGAGATTGATTCCGGGCACAGAATCTTTTCCATTTGTCAGCATAAGAATTTCTAGTACTAAGTTTTCTCGCCTCCAAAATGACATCCATCACAGGTTTGCTGAGGGATGCTAAGGGTGAATTTAGGTGATAAGCCACGCTGCAAGATTCAAAGTTTGGAGCTGAGTGGGCAGAGTTTAGTTGTTCTGCTGAGACAGTAAGTAAGGTGTCAGAAGCAGGTGCCACGATGGAAAGTGTGACACACTGCACAGGAGTGGGTACCAATGTTGGCAAGGCCAGTCTGGAGCAATCAAATCATTTTTGGTTTGTCCTGTTTGACTTTTAGTAGAACTTTGGAAAGCAGAGGCAGAGGAGGAAAGGCATAAACTGATAGGTTTTTCCAGCTGAAGGACAGAGTATCCACTTTCCAGGCTTTTTTGTGATGAGTTCTTGTGCAAAATTTGTCCAACTGATAGTTCTGGGGTGAGGCAAAAAGATCAATGTCTGGTCTCCCCCATTTGCGTGTCAACATGTTGAAAATTTGTGGTTCCAGTTTCCATTCGTGTGGGTCCATGAGATTTCTGCTTAGTTCATCTGCCAGAGTATTCAGCTTTCCTGGCAGGAATTGAGCTTGTAGTTGTATATGATATCTCAAGGGCATGTTCCACAACGCCATGGCTAGTCTGCAGAGGGGGTAGCAGTGTGTACCCCCAGCTTGTTTATGTACCACATAACCTTGGTGTTAACCGTCTTTATCAATAATTGTCCTGGATGAAGGTAGTCCTTGAAGGCTGTCAGTGCATTCTGCACAGCTAGCATTTCTTTTTGATTTATGTGAAGGCACATTTAATTTTGTCTCAATTTTCCCTGAATGCACTTCCCTGCCAGATGAGCACTCCATGCATGGTCTGATGCGTTTGTAGTTAGGTTTTGGGCGGCACAGGGAGGTGAGAATGGCAGTCCCTTGTTCTGGTGGCAGGCCTCTGCCCACCACAGGAACTCTAGGCGCAGGCAAGGTATGATGGGAATCATTGTTTCCAGGCTGTGACAATGCTGACTCCATAGACTTTTTAAATACCACTGAAGTTTCCTCATATGCAGTCTTGCGTATGGAATTAGAAGACTGCAGGAGGCCATGAACCCCAAGGCTTGCAGTTTTTGCCTTGCAGAAAGCAGTGTTTTTGTGGCCACCTGTGTGAAGTAAGTCACCAAATGAATTTGCTTTTCTGGCGTAAGGAAAGCCATCTGGGCAGTTGTATTCAAGCTTGCACCCAGGAATGTAATTTTTTGAGAGGGTACTAGTTGTGATTTCTTTTCGTTTATAGTGTACCCTAGACAAGTTAGAACCCTTTTTACAAATGCCAGATGTTTTAGAAGAATGTCCTTGTTTTCTGCCTGAATTAGACAATCGTCTAGGTATGGATATATTTGAATATTTCTTTGCCTGCAAAATGCAATTACTGGAACCAGGCACTTTGTAAAGACCCTGGGCACAGTAGATAAGCCAAAGGGCAGTGCAGAGAACTGGTAATGCAAGTAGCCTGCTTTGAAGCGGAGGTATCTTCTGCAAGATTCCCTGATTGGGATATGCAGGTAAGCTTCTTTGAGATCTAGAGTTGCCAACCAGGCATCTTGGCCTAGCATAGGAAGTAACTGGTGAAGAGTCAGCATCTTGAATTTTGGAATGTCCAAATTGTAGATAAGTCCAAAATTGAACGCCATGATTTGTCTTTTCTGGGTCGCAGGAAAAGTCTTGAATAGAAACCTTGTCCCTTTTCCTCTTCTGGTACTAGTTGAATAGCCCCCATGCTCATAGGTTGGTACTGGACTATCTGCCCGAAGGCATATATTAGCCCAGCCACGTTGTGCGGTATTCACCGCCCCTTTAGTAGTTCCCTAGACCCTTGTACTAGCAGCTAGTACCCTTGGCCCCTATCTAGTAGTGCTGTTGGTGTGATCCCCGGTGTGAACTTTCTGTTACCCATCCACTCATCAAGGTTCCTCTTAAAGAGTGACAGTAAGGGGCTCTGTCTTATGTAGATCGGCACCCTGTTCCATAGTAAGGGAAATCTCTACGAAGGGAATTATCCGTCCAGCATGTTCTATTCATTGTTGTCTTGAGGTTTATATCCCTAAAGCGTGTAGCTCGAGTGGATTTTGTTTTACTAAGATGGAGCATGTTCAACAATTCTGGGTTGGACATGGCTCTGTACGTTAGACAGAGATCGCCTCTGAGAAAGTGGTATGCAACAGAGAACAGTCTTAGCTTTTTCAATTGTGCTGCATAGGGCAACTGTTTGAGGCCAGTAATCCTCTTGGTTAGGTACCTTTGTGGTCCCTCCAGCTGCTGGAGATGTCTAGCCAGGTAGATTCCAATTGGTGCATTGTACTCAATAATGGGTCTGATGAGGGAAGAGTAGAGGGGCACCATTACATCCTTAGATCTTGATGCAAACCCTTTCGTGATCAGATGGGTCACATAGAAGGATTTTCTAACCACTTTAGCAACATGGTTATCAAAGGAAAGCTGACTATCTACTTGGGTCCCTAGATCCCTTATTTCTTCTTCAGATTTCAGGGGATTACCTCCTGTGTTGTAGTTTGCAGGTACTCTGTTTTTTCCAAAGAGGATTACTACGCATTTTTTTGCATTTAGCTTGAGACCATGGCTTTGACACCATGCATCAGTCTCATTTAGGCCCTTCTGGAGGATCTCCATGTCGGCCGGAGACTCTATTACAGCACCCAGTTTGCAGTCGTCCGCAAACTTAGTCAGCCACAGCCCTTCCGTGCTTGCCTGTACTTCTGAGAAGTATATGCCAAACAGGAGGGGCCCCATGACAGAGTCCTGAGGCACACCACTCGTTACAGGTCTGGATTCGGACATAGATCCCGCTACTCTTACTTTATGGGATCTGTCTGAGAGCCAGTTTGCGATCCATCTTGTGACGTAAGGCTTTATGCCCAGGCTGGTGAGCTTATCAATAATACCTGAATGGGGAATGGTGTCAAATGCTTTAGCAAGGTCATGGTAAGCAGTGTGTACCTCCTTTCCCTTATCTATAGCCGAAGTAACTGTCTCAAAGAAATACACCAGGTTCAGGAGGCATGATCTGCCCTTGACGAAGCCGAACTTTGTGGGGTCCAGTGACTGGAGGTTCCCAATCTCTCCATTTATGAGTTCTATAATGATTCGCTCCATAGCCTTACAGATCACACTGGTCAGGCTTATTGGTCGGTAGTTCCCAGGGTCAGTTGTGGCTCCACCTTTGTGTAGTGGTACCACCACTGCCATACGCCATGAGGTAAAGTACTTGTTTCTGGGCCTCTGCCCAATGCTTTGGGGGCAGGTCTGGCCATCCGTTTGGAGTTGGCAACGTGTGGAAATGAAATCTGTATCCCTGGGATACTACATTTAAAACCCATTTGCCCTGGGTTATAAGTTGCCAGTTTATTGCATGAAGAGCTAGTTTTCCCCCCAAAGGGCAGCTAAAAGGTAAGTGCTTGGTAAGTGTAGAGGGAGGTCATTGAGACTGCTTACCATAGGGAGGTGTCTTGTTGTTTCCAGATTTGGAAGAGGAGGCCCCATTGCTTTGTTCTGAAAGTCACTTGGGACTGAAACCTGGTGCCTTTGGAATGTCTGGGTTTGACTTGAGTGGCTCTTGAAGGAACTGGAAAGGACCAGTTCTTAGTAGGCCAGTGCCTACTAAATCTTGGAGGTTGCACTTGTAAGAAATCTTTCACAGTTTGCATAGATTTAGCTTTATCTTCCATTTTTTTTGGAACTTCTTCTGCCTTATTACCAAAGAGACGGTCCTGTTGTAAAGGAGCATCCAAACAATTTTGCTTTAACATGATCACGCAGAGTTTGCTCTTTGAGCCAAGCAAGCCTTCTTAGCACAGACCCAGTTACAGCAGCCCTGCAAGGGGCCTCCAAAGAATCAAAAGCACATCACAAAGTATGTTTTCCAACTTGTTCAGCTGAATGCAATAGATCCTGTAAATCTTTAATTTCCACACAGTCAAAAATCAACATTATTTTCTGTTTAAGCAGTCCCATGATATGCTGCTGATATTTTAGCATATGAAATTGACAGTTTAAAGCCCTGATTGCTAAGGTTGCAGAAGTGTAGACATTCTTACCCCATCTATCCAGCACGCCCTGGAATCTCTATCTAAAGGGGTAGAATTTTTAGCAGTAGAAGCCTTAATGCCCTTGGGGCGCTGAGAAATTTTTTCAGGATCCGCAACAGGATTTTTGAAAAGGAATTTGTAGGAGTCAGGAACCCTGTAGTATCTGTCTGGCTTGCAAGGAGCCGGAGGCAGAGAATCAGGAGCCATACTAGATTCAGAAAATACATCATCAACAATGTCTAGAACAGGAGGTACAGTGAAAGGCCTATGCTGAGGAAGAAGAAGAAAATTCCTAAGCCTCTTTTTAGATTCAGAAAAATCCTGACTTTCACAGTGGAAATGTTCCCTTAAGGTATGTAAAGTTTCCCCAAAAGAAAAATCCTCAGGGGGAGATGCAGAAGGAACGGAATCCTCTGCATCAGAGTCCTCATAAGTAGGTATAGGCAATTCCTGTTCAATAGAAGTGTCAGAAGAAATAAAATCCTGTTCAGAAGATTCATAGTCAATATCTTGCCTAGGCCATCTTAGAAGGGGGGGGGGGGGTTGGCTACCCCTGATCAGAGTAATTAAATGTCGTTTTTTTAGGCATTGGGGCCTACACTTGTGGCCTAGGCGTCGGTTTTTTAGACATATGTCGAGATTTTGGCCTTAGTTTTTGAAGATGGCGTCGGTTTAATACACAAATCTGTAGGCCTGAAAACATCCTCAGAAGCCTGCACAGTGGCTCCAGACCCATCCAAGGGTTCCAGAATTGAAGCATCTCACGGCATACCGGACTCCAAATGGGTCTCAGTAGAGGCCTGTGAATCAGAAGTAGTGGGTATCAGGGGCTGCAAAAGTGCCTTACTGAGTACCGGCAAACTGGCGACTGGCTTAGGAGAAGCGTCGTTGGCAGTTTTGGACCTCAATGGCCTGTCTCTGTCTTTTTGTTTGCATTTTTTAGGTATTCCAGTAGTCGGATTGCTAACCAACGACATTTCTGGATAATTAAAGCGAGAGCCAAAGTATTTAGAAGCAAAAATGTACCGATGTTTAAGAGTGCGTTGCTGAAATAAAGCACAGAACTGACAGCAAGGTACGTCGTGGTCAGGGCCTAGGCAAGGAATACAGTACAAATGAAAATCCTTATGAGGTATTTGCTTCCCACAGGTAATGCAATTATTAACTTTTACTGACATCGGTAAGGAGCAAGAAAAAGTTTCCCCAATGGGGTACTTAGCTTTTTAGTTGAAGTCTTCGGATCTGAAACTCGAAAAAGAAAATTTCAGGAGTCGGCCGACCGGCACTTGCGAACTGCTTCTGCTTCGGGCACTGCACGGCAAGAAAGACTGCTGTAATGGTGTTGGCTGCATGTTTTATACCCCTGATGACCTGACGTCATGGAAGAAGGGACAGCAACCGACGCAGGACCCAAGACTTTGTTAATCAGGCTGACTGAGGGCAACCTGCTAGTAGATTACCCAAATGTAATGACTGCAACAGTGAAACACGAAGAACATGTACAGTTATGTACACTTACCATAAATGTAGATGTTCAAGTGTATTCACTGTTGCAGTCGTCACCTGTGGGTTATCTCTGCTGTGGTAGCCCTCAGCCGGCCTGAAAGCTGAGGAGAGGGGTGGAAGGATAGGTTAGAGCCCTAGGCATGGGTCAGCAAGCCCTGCAGAACTACAGAGGCAAACCCTACCCAAGACTTAGAAAAAATAGGTAGGTGGTAATGCTTTGTAAAGGTATGGACAGAGGTCCAGGTGGCAGCTTCCAAGACGTCCCTGGTGGGGACTGCTCTGAGGATGGCTGTGGAAATGGAGGCTGCCCTAGTGGAATGGGTACAAACAGACTGGAGGGGGGGTTCCCATGTAGACTGTAGCAGAAATGGATACAGTGTGACATCCATTTGGAAATGGTTTGCTTGGAAATGGGCTTCCCCTATGCCCCTGGGGCAAAGCTCACAAGCAGCTATTCTGCTTTTCTGAAGGGTTTAGTACGGTCCAGATAGTATCCGAGTTGTCTGTGCACTTCTAGCAAGTGCAGAATTCTTTCCCCTTGTTTTGAGGGTTGGGAAAGAAGGTGGGTAGCTGTATGGCCTGGTTGAGGGTCACATCAGATACCACTATGGGCATAAAGAAGGTGTTAGTCCTCAGGGAGACCCTGCCTGCATGGAAAATGATGAAGGGCTCAACAGCCATGAGTGCGTGAAGTTATGAAACCCTTCTTCCTGAGGTGATAGCTAGCAGGAAGGCAGTCTTCCAGGAGAGGTATTTCAATTCTACTGAAGCAGCAGGTTCGAAAGGAGGTAAGGTTAGTTTTTCTAAAACATAATTCAGGTCCCAGGCTGACATGGGAGGCCTTATGGAGGTCTGATATTAGAAGTCCCTCTGAGGAATTGTTTAATCAAAGGATAAGAGAAGAAAGGTAGGTCTGAATCATAATGGGCTGAAATGGCTGAGGCATGGATTTTAATAGAAGACAAGGAGATGCCACTTCTGAGTAACTCGGCTAGTTAATCCAAGATAAGAGGGATGGGAGAATGTGACGTTCTGGCCCCTCTGGACTGGCTCCAGGAGCAGAATCTTTTCCATTTCCCTGCATAAGATTTTCTGGTGCTGGGCCTTCTGGCCTCTGTGATAATGTCTAGCACCTGCTTACTTAACAGGGACCTCTTGTGTGCTTTTAAAATATTAGCGATGCTGAAAGACTGAGAGTCTTCATGTCTGGATGCAGTATCTCCCCCCCCACCTGGGTCAAGAGGTCTGAGATCAGGGGAAGCTGCTTGGGGGGCTGTAAAGTCAGGCTACGTAGTAAGGGGTACCACTGCTGTCTGGGCCAGTCTGAAGCAATGAGGATGGCCTTTGGTCTCTCTTCCCTTATTTTGATCAGTACCTTGGGAATAACAGGCAAAGGAGGGAACGAGTACACAAAGAGGGAGTTCCAGGGGAAGGTCAAGACATCCACCTTCCACGCTAGGAGGTGATACTCCCTGGTACAGAATTATTTCAGCTGGTGGTTGAGGTGCAAAGCAAAGAGATCCACCTCTGGTGTCCCCCACTCCTGAGTGATTTGCAGAAAAATTTTCCTGTGGAGCTGCCATTCGTGGGGGGTCTAGTAAGTTTCTGCTTAGGTGGTCTGCCAGGATGTCGTTGACCCCTGGTAGGTATTGGGCAATTAGGTGTAGACCCATGGAGGCAGCTGGCAGCCAGAGGTTCATGGCTAGCCTGCTCAGAGGGTAAGATTCAGTCCTCCCCTGTTTGTTGATATGTCACATTACTGTGGTGTTGTCTATTTATATAAGGAGAACCCTGGCCTGAGATGGGGTTTGAAGGATGTCAGAGCCTTTTGTACTGCCATAACTTCTTTCTGATTATGTGTAAGGGAACGTGCTGGGGATCCCAAAGATCTTGGGTGCACCTGCCTGCTAGGTGAGCACCCCAAGCAATGTCTGAGGCGCTGGTGGTGATGGTCTGGCCAGTAGGGCGGAGGATGAAGGGAAGACCCTTGTTCTTGGCACAGGCCCCTGCCCACCAGAGTAACTCAGCCTTTATACATGGGATCAGAGGGAGAGAGGTCTCTAGAGACAGAGTGGTGACACCAAAGGTTCTTTAGATACCACTGAAGTTTTCTCATGTGAAGCCTGGCCAGAGGACTTAGAAGGATGCAAGATGCCATGTACCCCAGGGGGTTGCAGAAACTTCCTCGCAGTGAGGTGACTTCTGGAAGCCAGCTGGGAAAAGTAGAGAGGCAGGAAGCTCTGCTTTTCTGGGGATAGGAAGGCCATTTGGGATGCTGTGTCTAGCAGTGCTCCCAAGAAAATGATCTTCCTGGAGGGTGTTTGGTTTGATTTCTTCTCATTAATGATGAACCCTAGGGAAGTTAGGAGGGATTTGACAAAAAGAAGGTCCTGGAGCAGCTTTTCTTTGCACTCTGCCTGAATGAGGAAGTTGTTCAGGTAAGGGTAAATCTGTACATTTCCTGTCTGCAAAAAGCTATGGCTGGGGCTAAGCATTTGGTGAATACTCTGGGTGAAGTAGATAAACCAAAGGGCAATGCAGAGAACTGAAAGTGTTGTGATTCTGCTCTGAAGTGCAGGAATTTCCTGCAGGATTCCCTTAAGGGGATGTGTAGGTAGGCATCTTTTAGGTCTAGGGTCACTAGCCAGGCATTTTTTGTCAGCATAGGCAGCAGCTGCTGCAAAGTTACCATTTTGAATCTGGTGACCACCAGGGATGTGTTCAAAATGGATAGATCCAGGATGGGGCGCCAAGTGCCCTCTTTTCTGGGAACAAAGAATAGCCTGGAATAAAAGCCTTTGCCTATTTGATCTGAGGGGACAGGTTCTACTGTCCCCAGGGATATGAGAGTTTGGACCTGTTTTAATGCCTCTGCCCACTGATTTGGAGGCAAGTCTGGGTACCCTCTTGGAACTGGGAGCTCGCTGAAAGAGAATTTGTATACCTGAAAAATGATCTTTACGACCCATTGGTCCTTTATTACGGAAAGCCAATTTTCTTTGAAGAGGGAGAGCCTTTCTCCTAGCTTTTGGTGAGTGAAGAGAGGGCAGAGGGGGGAGGTAGAGTCATTGGGAGTTTTTTCCATAGAGGGGTGGCTTAGAACTCCCTGCCTTTGGGGCAGAAGTGGTCCACTGTTTGCTTCTCTGCTGGCCCTGGGATAGGGGCCTGGATGGTCTGTCCCTGCGGGGCTTACCTTGGCCCTGTTTGCTAGGTGCAGGGAAGGGCCAGTGCTTAGAGGGAAAGTTCTTGCTGAACCTGGGAGTTTGATCCTGAAAGAAATATTTTACTGTTTGCATAGATTTTTCTTTGTCTTCCATCTTTTTAAGCACCTCTTCTGCTTTTACTACAAACAAGCGGTCCTTATCCAGGGGTGCATCAATTAGTTTAGACTTGATATGATCAGGGAGAGGTTGTTCCTTCAGCCATGCATGTC
The DNA here is from genome assembly GCF_019279795.1 of Protopterus annectens. Classification (NCBI taxonomy): domain Eukaryota; kingdom Metazoa; phylum Chordata; order Ceratodontiformes; family Protopteridae; genus Protopterus; species Protopterus annectens. The sequence goes on along the minus strand of NC_056728.1, from coordinate 210,357,772 downwards.
TCCTAATGACAGATCCTGACACTGCTGCCCTGCTAGAAGCTTCTAGGGTGTCACATCCACAGTGTAATGACTGTTTGGCCATTTGACAAGCAGAGTGCAATAAATCTGCTAACTCTTTTGAATTGGCACAGTCAGGAAAGGTAAAAATCTTTTGTTTTAATAGTTCCAAAGTGTGTTGTTGATATTTTAACATATGGAACTGACAGTTGAGTGCTCTGATGGCTATGGTAGCAGAGGTGTATACTTTTTTACCCCATCTGTCCAGAGCTCTGGAATCCTTGTCAGAAGGAATAGGATTCTTGGCAGAACTAGTCTTAGCTCCTTTAGGTCCCTGTGTAATGACCTCTGGGTCCGCAGCAGGATTTATGTACAGGTATTTGTGAGACTCCGGTACTCTAATACCTGTCAGGTTTACTGGGAGCAGGTGGGAGGGTGTCAGGGGCTAAGCTGGATTCATGGAAAACATCATCCACCACTTCTAAAACAGGGAGGGATGGTCAGTGATCTGTGCTGGGGCAGGTCCTGAAACTCTCCAAGTCTTGTCTTAGAAGGGGGGGGGGGGTGAGAGTCCTGAGATTCCCATTACAAATGTTCCCTGAGGATGTGAAGGGTTTCCCAAAGGAAAGGTCATCTGGAGGGGAGGCAGAATGGATGGATTCCTCTGCATCTGCATCCTCATAAGCAGTCAGAGGTTGCTGTTCCTCTTCAAAATCTGAATAGTCAGATTCCTCAGAATCCTGTTCTGTCATAATTTCTGGAGAAGGGTGCCTTTTCCTTTTAGAAGTTGTAGCCTGACTACCCCGGGTAAGGGAGATGACATCCTCTGCCATTTTAAGCATTTGTGCTTAGGGTGGTGGAGCAGGAGCAAGATGGTGCCTAGAAGCAGATTTTCTAGGAATGGCCTGGCTTCTAGGCCTGAGAGAATCCGTCGGGTCTGAGAGAAACGGTAGTCGGATAAGAAGCTGTCAGTTTTTGTCTAGATTCGGTAGTGCAAAAGGCCTCCTTGGAAGCCGGTGCCTGCATCACAGCTCCAGACCCAACCAAAGCAGAGACAGCCAAAGGCTCAGAAGACGAAGAAGATTTCTGCGGCAGACCGGACTCCGAAAGGGTCTTGGTAGAGGCCTGTGTAGATATCGAACCGGGCATCAGGCGCTGCAAAACCATCTCACTGAATTCCGGTGAACTGATTACCTGCTTAGCGGTAGAGTCTTCAGAATGCTTAGCCTTGTGTGGTCTGACTCTATCTTTATCTCTGTGTTTTTTCAGAATGTCCATGGACTGTTGGCTGACAGACACCATTTCGAAATGCGAAGATGGAACACGAAATAACTACTATAAGAGCTCTACAGCGAATGGTTCTTGCATTAAAGAGGGCACAGAACTGGCAACGAGGGACGTCGTGGTCTGGGCCTAAACAAGTGACGCAGTACGAATGGAAGTCACAGTATGAGATCTGCTTTCCACAGGCAAGACAACTGTTAACTTTTTCGGACATCGGTTAGTGCAAGAAACGACCGACCGGCACTTGTGCGAACTGCTTCTGCTACGAGCTCCACAGCAAGAAAGACTGATGCAATGATGTCAGCTGCCTTGCTTTATAGCACTGACGACCTGACGTCAGACTACAGGCGACTGCAGACGATGCAGAAAAACACTGACTCTAGTATTTGGGCTGGCCGAGGGCTACCACAGCAGGGATAACCCACAGGTGATGACTGCAACAGTGAAACAAGAAAAACATCACACACGTGTAGCCTAAATGAAATTTCATGCATCAGCTCAATTCTTGAGATTACAAAGGAAAGTGAAACATCACATACAAGTAGAAGAATAAACATACAGGTAACTAACAAATATACTACTACTCCCAATACACACAAGGCAGAACAGAGACAGTCACCAACACTGATAAATTAAAAGAACACCCTCCCCTGTGTTAAATTAACTACCCTGTTTAAAGTAATACAAAAACACACTACAGATTAAAATGCCTAAGTTATTTGTCTAATACATCACTTGAGTGAGTTAAATAATACTTAGTACGGATATGAAAAATAAATATTGCACTTACTTGGAATATATGTAAGTATATGTTGCACAAATAAATAAAAACTGGCTTTTGTCCAGACCCCTAGCTCTAGTGCCTGTGTGTGTAGTGTGGTTCCTCTATTCAAATAGAACTTATCACAGTAACCCCCCCACTTTAATTTTAATTTAAATTTTGCCTCCGATCCCTCATACACCCTCCTAATTAACCTTATTGTATCAGGGAATGCAAATGCTTCCACTGCCCTACTCATAACATCCCCAAGCTTACTCTGTCAAATGCTTTCCACTGTGGCAGCCTTGAGCACTCTGACAGATGACATTCTACTTAACAGGGACAAAGGCCTTCTAAGAGGTGTAGTAGTTGTAGACCTCTCCAAGTCCCATGACTCGGTCAACCACACTCTACTCCCTAACTCCCGTTGTTCAACAAGCATAAACCCACAAGTAGCCATATGGTATAAAGAATTCCTGGACAACAGATCCTTAAAGTAACAAATTGGTTCTTCTTCCACACCTACAGCCACTATTATCCAGGTTGTATCCCCCAAACAACCTATCTTTTGAAATTTAACCCCTTCAAATAATACAATGCACATACAAAGTGGTTAATTACAGTTCCTCCCAACCCCTGTTACCATTAAGCAAAAACTGGAACAAAATGTCACCTCTCTAAAAACTGGATAGACTCAAACAACCTAACCCTCAAATGTAAAAAGAAAGGAAAAAAAAGGCTATAATCTTTGGCAAGCCAAAAAAGCTCCCCAAAATTAACTCAGCCTGGGCCATACGTCTCAACCAAAACAGCATCCTAGAAACAGTGTCACACTACAGATGCCTTGGCATCTTGTTAGAAACTGCCCTTAATTTCCAGCACCACAATCACATCAGTAAAGTCAAAGTTAACACATTTTTCTTCTGGGCCTAGAAAATACTCAATTTCTTCAACTCCACTGCAATAGCAGCAATTGTTAAAGAAGTTCTTGCTCAACTGGAGTATGTCCTTCCTCTCACCTCAACTGCCTCATGAAAAAAAATCTATCCACCTTATAAATTACTGGTAACATTTGTTGATTCATCATCCAATCTCCTAAAGAGACCACCACTACCCTTTCCAAAACTAAACAACTTCCCAGCCTTCAAAGAACTACCCTTGTAATAGACTCTTGTTTAGTCAAACTTATTGAACAAAGTTTCCCTTACTTTACATTAAGGATCCTAGAGAGACTCCTACTAACATATGACCTTAGATCTTCATTCAGCTCCACGCCTACTTAAAATGCCCTTCAATACCCTAAAAATCAAAGCACATGCATTTTCCCTGCTTCCTCCAAAAATAAAAGAAGCTATTCCAGATGGCATCAATCACATCATTCAGCAATTTCCAGAAAGAACTAAAACTTTTCCTTATTTATTAGGCACGCTACAAATGTTTCCACAACAGCCCTATCACGTAATTCTACACAACACTAGTATACTCGCTTCCTTAAAACCTTCTCTCTTGCAACTGTGACTTCTCTATCCCAAAATCGTTACACTGTCTCCCACACCTATCAACCTACTTCCCTTTCTTCCACCTTCATTATGATCCAGTGCTACATCTCCTTTCTCTCAACTGAATGCAAACGGTTGTTTAACAATATTTAATTTCTATCTTATTCTGTTACTCCTCTCTCAACAAAATGCAAACGGTTAGTCAATAATTTCAGTTGGCATCATAAATATTTGTTTCTCTCAACGCACTGACACTGCTTGTATAAACTCTTTTGTGATTTTTGATTATATACCCTGGGCTGAACCTGAAAAATGGTCCACTGACTTAAGTGCTTAACCCCTGGCAATAAATGAATGAATAAAATAAATAACTAAACTTCCATGTGTGCTAAATATGCGTTTTGGTTGTCAACACCAACCAGAAATGAAAACAATTGTTATCTGTGCTAGAATAGTTTTACAAAAAGTTGGAAAGGCTGACAAAATCCTGCACAGTATCATTTGCACAATACCATTTTTGTATAAAAAGTACAATCGTATAAGATATTACCATTAACAGTAGATGTCCTACTTTTCACTGTTGTAGTATACCATACAAAAAGGGATATCAATCCAAGGACAGACAGACATACATCTGGCAAGCACACCAAAACCTCAGGCCCTTCCAAGCACCATGTGTAAGATGTATGTCCTTCATCTGAAGTACAAGGTACAAGCGCCAAATCCTCAGAACTGAAATGCCCCAGAAGAACAAGAGCAAACCAAGAGGAAAAGAATAATATAATATTTACGTCCAGAAAGGGGAGAAAGGTCCTGTGCCCAGGGCAACAAAAAACAAGGAACAAAGGGAAGGAGGAAGGGACGGAACACTGCAACAGTGAAAAGTAGTACACAAATGTATTATGTCCTTCCTTATTACTGTTGCAGAAAGGGTGAGTACTAAAGCTACTGAAGAAGATGGAAGGAGGAGGAGGCAACAGAACAGCCCTCAAAAACCCACAAAGAACTGACTTTGCAAAACCTGCCCTAGCCCTAGAAACCACATCCAACTTCAAGTGCTTAGCAGAAATCTGCCCAGAAGACCAAGAAGCAGCTTTCAAAATGGACTGAGCAACAATACCCTTGAAGAAGACACTGCCTTTAGTAAAAATTAGCAACAACACTAAAGGGAAACTGATTTCCATGAAAGAACTAAAAGAAATAGCGTTAAAAATCCAAGAGGAGACAGTTTGCTCAGGAACAACTAAACCAATTTCTTGAGTTGAAAGGAAACAAAAAGCTGCTCAGATTTCCTAATATCCTTAGTTTTATCTAAATAATACCTAAGCTGTCTATGTAAATTTAAAGAATGCAGAACCCTCTCACAACCATTCTGAGGAGAAGGAAAAAGGGAAGGAAGCACGACGAACTTTAGACCAATGACTGGTCTAAAGAGAAGCTCTATCCCTGTGTAAAACTAAAAAGGAGGGAACACCACAACAGCCTGGAGATCAGAGACTCTCCTGGTGGAAGTCAGAACCACCAACAAGACAGTCTTTCAGGTACACAACTGCAAGATAGAAAGAGTTGCAGGTTCAAATGGTGGCTGGGTCAACTTCTTAAGAACAAAATTAAGGTCTCAAGGAGGGATTGTCTTTCTTGGAGGCCTAATATGAAGGGTACCTTTCAAAAACTGTTTGATCCCAAATCTAGACGAAAGTTGTGGATCCAAAGGCAGAAATTGCTGATAGGTGGGCTTTAATAGGTGAGTATGCCAGGCTAGAAATGACAGACTCACAGATAAGAACCAACTATAGGAATACCTACCAAAAGAGGGTCCTGTTCATGTTTGTGACACCAGACAGAACATCTCTTTCATTTAACAACATAAGATTTTCCTGCAGTGGGTTTTATGGCCTCCTGCAAAACCAGAGCCACATAGTCAAAAAACTGGTGTTGAAAAGGAATTAAAACCATATCACCCACAAAGTCAACTGTAGGGTGAGAAGATGAGGTTGGATGAGACAGTCCTTGTCCTGGTTGAGAAGATGCATCCAATAAGGTAAATTGTGGTGATTATTCTTGGTTGGGTGAAAGAGAAGGGAAACCAATGCTGTCTGGGCCAAAAGGAAGTCACCAGCAAGATTTTGGGCCTGTCTCACATGATCTTGTGCAGGACCGTTGGCAACAGAGGAGGTAGCAGATAATCATACAGGAACAACCCCTTCCAAGAAAAAGACATGGCATTCACTTTCCAAACTGTCCAATAAAGCCTCTCTGTGAAGCATCCCCTCATGAGGATCTGTCCTGCACCTGATCAGACTGTCTGTCAGCAGATTGTGCTCTAAAGAATGTAAACTACCTGAAAGGTGAAATGGAGGAAAGCAAAATTCCAGACTATACGGGCCAGTTTGCAGAGATGGTAAGACTTTGCACCCCCCAATTTGCTTAAGTACCACATGACAGTGGTGTCTGTAAAAATCCTGAGGGAACCCAGAGCCCAGGCAGAATGTAAAACCTGAAGAGCTAAAAGCAGAGCTCTCATCTCCTTGAAGTCAATATGGCCTTTGACTTGTTGGGGAGACCAGACCCCTGGATAATGATACTGTTTGAAGAAGGCCCTACCCAACCCAGGGCTGAAGCATCTGTAAACAGCTCCTGGGTTGGGGGGCAGAACCTGAAAAGGAAAACCTAAATTCAGAGAAATCTGGTGAATCCACCATAATAGAGGGATGGGAAAGTCCACAGGATGACAATGCTGCAGTCAAATTGTTTGGAGGTATCACTTAAATTTCTACATGTGGAGATCGGACAAAAGAGCCAAAGAAATGACAAAGGCCATAAAGCTCAGGAGCAGACAGAGAAACAGAGAGAGAGAGAGAGAGACAGACACAGAGAAAGAGAGAGAGAACCTTGGGAGGAGGAAGAAAAGCCATCATTGAAAATGTTTGCATCCTGAGCTTGAAACCCACACTGCAAAGAAAAAGCATGGTAAATCTGACGTACTGCACAAGAAGCTGCTGAAAGGAGGCCTGAATAAACAGAATGTCCAGAGAGAGAAATATCTGAACACCATGGAGTCTGTAAAAGGCTACAACTGTGGAGAGATACTTTGTAAAAACCCTTGAAGCTGTAGGAAAAACAAAATGCAAAGCAGAGAAATGATAATGACAGGAGGGAAAAAAACAAAAAACAAAAACAGAATTGTAAATACTTCCTGAAGAGAGGGTGAATAGGAATGTGGAGCAAGGCACCTTTCAGATCCAGAAATACCAGTAAGTCCTGAGGTAGCAGCGGAGAAAAACGGTGACTGAAGAGTCAACATTTTGAAAGAAGGGATTTTTGGAATTGTGTTGAGAAAGGAGAGATCTAGAATGGGTATCCAATACACCCCCATGCTTAGACAATAGAGCCAAAACATACCTGGCCAGATGAGTCTGGTAATTTGTGGCCCTAAAGGCTAAGGTGGCAGAGGTATACACATTCTTACCATACTTGTCCAGAACCCTACTGTCCTTATCAAAAGGCAAAAGCTTGGAGGAAGGGATCAGTTTAGATGGCTTATCAGTGTGGACAGAAAAATCACCGCAGGATCAGAAGAAAGATTCTTGTGCAAAAAATGTTCGAGTGTCAAGGACTTTTAAAACTTGTCATTTTTTTAGGAGCAGGGGCACGAGAATCTGGAGCCTGTGAAGCAGAAGTAAAAGGATCCAGCAGGCCTTCCAAAACAGTGAGTACTGCAGAAGACAGAGGGGAGCCCATTTGTAGCAGGTCACAATATCTTTTCTGAACAGATGTTTGGGAACTTTCCCACTGGAAATGCTCAATCATTTTTAAAATGCTGTACCCAAAGAATACCTCTCAACAGGAGAGTCAGGAGAGAGAGTATTATCCATCACCTAATCCTAAGGCAAGAGGGAAACTGATCGGGGAAGAGTAAACAAGGGACTCCTCTCCAGAATCCCAATTTGAAATATTAACCATCATCAACACCCCCCCCCCTTTCTCCCATCAGGTCGGCGTGTCTCATCAACTGTTACCATCACGATCTGTTCAATGCCACTCTCCTACCTTCAACAGTCATGCCTGTCACAGGTCTTCTCTCACACAATCCATCCTTCTCTCTGCTGAATGTCCTTGTTTCCTCTTGCCTTCTTATTGACCGTCTCAAATCTTCTTCAGCAAATTGCCTTCTGCTTTGCTGCACATGTGCCTGAAACACTGTAATCTGTTCTCTTCCACCTTCTCTGCAATTGAAGCTACTTGGTCTTCTGCTTTGATGTCTTCATTTCTCCATCCATCTCATAGTGTATATCCTAACAGGCACTTCATCTCCATCACCTCTAGCTTATTCAACTGCTCTGCCTTCACTGCACAGGTTTCTGTACTACACAGTAGTACTGGTTGAACTACTGTTTTGTACATCTTCCTTTTCAGCTTATTTGGGATTCTTCTGCCAAACAATACCGCTGACACTGTGGCAGTTAGCTGATGCCCCTCTGATCATTATAACTTTGACCGCCTCATTCAAACTTTCCTTCTCTTCAACCACCCCTCCAATGTATTTGAAGCAGTTAACTCGTTCCACTCTTTTCCCTGCTATCTCAGTTCTCGCTTTTTTCTGATTTCTCCATTTGCTGCCATTACAACTGTCTTGTCTGTACTGTTTCATAGTGTCTGCCTTCAGTTGGCATTCCATTCCTCTATCCTTTGCCAAAGTTCTTGTTCAGAGTCTGTCTGTAATGCTACATCATCTGCATGCGTCATAGCTCTCAACGTCTTAGAACAAGAAATCTGGACAAAGCCATAAATAAAAGTGTGACAAAGGCCCAAAAGTAGGGACAACTTTTAAATATTGTTCTTACAAACTTAGAAAGTTGATAAAATAACAGGTTTTGCATTAACATGAATTTTCTGAAGGGTATGAAGTCTGAAACTCAAATGTCTGTCTATTTTCTAACTTCAGTCTTTAAAGATTTGCCACTAATTTGCCAGAAAACCACAATTTTATGGAAAAACAGACCAAAATATGCTGCAAAAATCTGGGCATTCTGTGAAAATCTGTAGAGTTGAGAGGTATGGTGTGTGTGTGTGTATTTTATAAACATATATATATATATATATATATATATATATATATATATATATATATATATATATATGTATATATATATATATATATATATATATATGGTCTACATTACATGATCAAAGTTTCAAAACTTGGAATCTGATATGGTCCACACCATATAATCAAAGTTTTGAAACATCGAAAATGTAATAAAACACAACAAACTACAAAAACAATGAAGATCCAAAAAGATGCCAGAAATCCAAGTAACACGACTCCACAGCCACCAGGAACAAAAAACCAAAAGCTGATGTAGAATGCGAAAATCCTTTATTCAAGTAGGTCCAAGAAGAAATAAACACAAGCGCTTTCTCTCAGGGTAATCCTGAGCTTTTTCAAGTGAGTACAAAAGCATTTGCTGAAGCTAAGCCTTTTTATATAACCATGGGTAACACATTAATTGAAAACAAGTGTTGTCAATCAGTTGTTAGGTTCCTTAAAGGGGCTTTGCATTAATTAAAACATGCTCCCTCACACTTCTAACAGAATTTTATCTCCCAGGTTCATCAAAACTCATGGATTTCCAACGTTTCCAACAGCAGTATTTTAAACTATTTTAATTTTGATTCTATTATATTTGAAACAGCGTTTTTAATGTTTTGTAATTATATATGCATAATCCAGCTGTTAAATATATATATATTTTTTAACGATATAAGTTTTTATCTCATGTTTTAATTAATGCAAAGCCCCTTTAAGGAACCTAACAACTGATTGACAACACTTGTTTTCAATTAATGTGTTACCCATGGTTATATAAAAAGGCTTGGCTTCAGCAAATGCTTTTGTACTCACTTGAAAAAGCTCAGGATTACCCTGAGAGAAAGCGCTTGTGTTTATTTCTTCTTGGACCTACTTGAATAAAGGATTTTCGCATTCTACATCAGCTTTTGTTTTTTTGTTCCTGGTGGCTGTAAACTACAAAAACAAACCATTTAAATTCTCTAAGCAGGGGGGCAAGCCCCCCTGCACCCCCACACCCCCCCCCGCTACTTAAATATACAAACTCCGAGATAGCACTACAGTGCAGAAAAGTGAAATCTTCCCTTTCGGTGCTGTAAGGAGATCTCCGTTAAAAGATTCGAAACTTCAAGACTTCGATCATATACACACACACACACACACACACACACACACACACACACACACACACACACACACACACACACACACACACACCCCTGTTAAAATGCCAGGTTTTTGTGATATAAAAAAAATGAGACCACAATAAATCATTTGAAAACTTTTTCCACCTTTATTGTGACCTATAACCTATACAATTCAACTGAAAAACAAACAAATCTGTTAGGGGAAAAAATACAAAAAATAAAAAAACGTACAATAAGCTGCTTGCATAAGTGTGCATACCCTTCAACTAATACTTTGTTGAAGCACCTTTTGATTTAATTACAGCATTCAGTCTTCTTGGGTACACACACACCCCGGCCATCAATTAAAGAGACTCTGATTTAACCCCAAATAAAATTCAGCTGTCCTAGTAGGATTTTTATGACATTTACTCAGTTGCCTGCTACAGCAAAAGCCATGGTTGACAGAGAGCTTATAAAGCATTAAAGGGATCTCATTGTTGAAAGGTATCAGCCAGGAGAAGGGTACAAAAAAATTTCCACAGCATTGGATATACCATGGAACACAGTGAAGACAGTCATTAAAACGTGGAGAAAATATGGGACAACAGTGACATTGCAAAGAACTGGATGTCCCTCCAAAACTGATGAAAAGACAAGATGTAAACGGGTCAGGGAGGCTGTCAAGAGACCTACAGCAAACTCTGAAGGAACTGCAGGAATTTCTGGCAAGTACTGGTTGTGTACTACATGTGACAATAATCTCCCTTATTCTCCATATGTCTGGACTATAGGGTAGAGTTGCAAGACGGAAGCCTGTTCTTACACAGAAAAACATCCAGGCAAGGCTAAAATTTGCAAAAGAATACATCAAGTCTCCTAAAAGCATGTGGGAAAATGTGTTATGGTCTGATGAGACCAAGTCTGTTTTGGCCACAATTCCAAAAGGTACGTTTGGTGCAAAAACAACACTTCACATCACCAAAAGAACACCATCCCCATGGTGAAGCATGGTGGTGGCAGCATTATGCTTTGGGACTGCTTTTCTTCAGCTTGAACTGGAGCTTTAGTCAAAGTGGAGGGAATTATGAACAGTTCCAAACACCAGTCACTTTTGGCCCAAAACCTTTAGACGTCTGCTAGAAAGCTGAAGATGAAGAGGAATGTCACCTTTCAACATGACAATGACCCCAGCATACATCCAAATCAACAAAAGAATGGCTTCACCGGAAGAAAATTAAAGTTTTGGAATGGCCCAGCTACAGCCCAGACCTAAATCCAATAGAAAATCTGTGGGGTGACCTGAAGAGGACTGTGCACAAGAGATGCCCTCACAATCTGACAGATTTGAAGCGCTTTTGCAAGGAAGAGTGGGCAAATATTGCCAAGTCAAGATGTGCCACGTTGATGGACTCCTACCCAAGAAGACTGAATGTTGCAATTAAATCAAAAGGTGCTTCAACAAAGTATTAGTTTAAGGGTGTGTACACTTATGCAACCAGCTTATTGTACGTTTTTTATTTTTTATATTTTTTCCCCTAACAGATTTGTTTTGTACAGGTTATAGATCACATTAAAGGTGGGAAAAGTTTTGAAATGATTTATTGTGGTCTCATTTTTTTTATATCACAATAACCTGGCATTTTAAAAAGGGGTGTGTACACCTTTTATATCCACTGTATATATGCGTGTGTGTGTGTGTGTGTGTGTGTGTGTGTGTGTGTGTGTATATATATATATATATATATATATATATATATATATATATATATATATATATAGATAGATATGGATATATATATAGATATATGTAAATATAGATAGATAACAGATATATACAGTTGTTGTCGTGTCTTTTCGGCTTTTCCCAGTTAGGGGTCGCCACAGTGGAACTCCGGTCCGCTAATGATTGGCAGTAGATTTTTACGTGCCGAGTTGCCAGCCCTGACGCACAACCTTCAAAGAAGGTACGCCCATTCATGCACGTCTCCACACAGAAGACGCTCTAGCTGAGAATCGAACAGGACAACGTCTTACTGTGAGGCGACAACAGTACATATAACAAAAACACTGTTTTGATGTACTAGTTAATCTCATGAATGTTTTCTAAGTCACGGTGTTATGTTGTGCGTACCAGTGTAATGCCATGTTCTGATAATTTGCTTGATAGAGCTGCGTATTTACACTGAATTACTGTGGTTCTCTATCAGTGTACTTCCAGCTAAAACTACTTTGAGCTTACATTCAAATACTTTCTTACCATCACGCTACTCTTGTATTTCTCCTGCATTTTCTTGGCTCTGACTTACTGTGGTCCTTCCTCCATTTCTTTTTTTTGTAAAATAAGTACTAACTTTACTGCCTCAACATAATTTTATAGCTTAGTAGAGTTTTTTTATTTTTTTCTATCATTTCCGAATCCGATCCTGCAGTTACTACATATGACCTCAATACTGAAGGAGCTCTGCCACAAGGCCCTACACCTAAAAGTTTAATGAGAATTTTGACAGCTTTTAATGTAAGCATATTTATCATGAAGAACCTTGCTGTGTATTATCTGTAATAAGTTAAACATGTCTGCTCTATGGTTGAAAGTCTCTATGAAATAGTCCATACACTCTAAGGACCTCTAACTAAGTTGGCCACTGTCCCTTTTTGCTTGACCAGTAAACTATACTGCATATGCCAGTCATTTAGTCTCAGACAACTTGTTTGACTTGCACCTCTTTGTTAATTGCTTTGTTCTGGCTATAAACTGATTGTTCTCAGTTGTGAATTCACCTAAGGGTGGGAAGTCCGCTCGGCTTCTCTTCCAAATATAGGCTGATTAAATGCACTTCACCTCAAGCCAAAACAAAATTAACTGCAAGAATCCTCTCCAAAAAACAAGGATGCTTAATTCCCCAATATACTAAAATCCTTCTAAGAGGAGATATAAAACCTAATCCTGTCCTCATCTATCAAAATGAACATAAATAAACAGACAATCCCAAACCCAGGTGATCTAAGTTTTGCTACAAATGTTAGAAGTATAAGAAATAAAACTGCTGAACTACATGCCTGGATTACCCAACATAAACATGATGTTCTTGTTGTAATGGAAACTTGGCTTAAACCCAGCATAAATGACTCTGAAGTTATACCTCCTGGCTATATCATCCATAATGACCATATAAAGAGGAAAGGTAGTAGTATTGCTTTAATATTTCCCAGTACCTATCCCATTTCCCTTTACATCAAATCAACACCAAAATTCAATTCAGCAGAGCTTCTTATTGCTTTCCTCAAAATAAAAAAAAAATTATAAACAAATACACATTACTATCTTTTATATCCCTCCTGGTGACAATACAGCTATACTGGAAGATATCCTACATTAGATATCCATGATATTTCCACAAGAAAAAATATTACTAAGTGATGTGAAAATCAACTGGTTAGACAAACTCTAACTCACCTACATCTAGCATGAACTCATATGGTTTCACTCAACTTAGCAATAGCGCCACGCATTATAGCAAGATAAGAAATTCTCTATTAGACTCCAGCACAGGTACAAAGTCAGACTCTCTCAGTGATCATCACCCAGTCTACATGACTACATATCTCACACATCCAGTTAAACAGCATATTTATAAAATAATATGCAACCTTTCCAAGTTTAACCTAAATATGTTTACTACACTATTATCTAATAACCTGGAACTTCCTAAAAATCCTCCCCATAGGCAATGCTATAACTGAATTCAATACAACTGTTCTAATATCCTAAACAGGCTTGTACCTTCTAAAAGGAAGAGCCTGAAAACAACGAATGCAATCCAAAAAGAGTAGAACGATAATGCAAGATCAACAAAAAGCAAGGAAAGAATGAGAAAAATATAAAATACCTCAATATCTTGAAAACTTAAGAATGTTTTGCTATTCGTACAAAAAAGCAAATAAATTGGACAAAAAATTATACTAGAATAACTTTCACAGTAATACCAAACACAATCCTAAAAAAAAACTTTGGGCATCCATTAAAGAAATCTTACATCCCAGCCAAAAATTCAACACAAACCCCTTTCCCAGTAACTCACCACTCAAAAAGTACAGCTGTGTACACTTACCATAAATGTAGATGTTCGAGTGTATTCACTGTTGCAGTCATCACATTTGGGTTATCTGCTTGCAGTAGCCCTTAGTCGGCTTGATTAACAAAGTCTTAGGTCCTGCATTGGTTGCTGTCTCATCTTCCATGACGTCAGGTAGTCAGGGGTATAAAGCATGCAGCCGACGCCATTACATCAGTTTGTCTTGCCCCAGATGTCAGGTGCCCCCATAATGGGAAGCAATTATATATACATAAGGTTACACGTCCAACAAAAAAGCAAATACACCAAAAAGCTTTAAACATAGTAAGCATGAATAGAGGTATAGTCAATAGAAGTCAGGGGGCTGGAGGGAGGGTAACTAGGACTGCAACAGTGAATACACTCGAACATCTACATTTATGGTAAGTGTACACAACTGTACTATATTTTTCGTGTTTCACTGTTGCAGTCATCACATTTGGGTATATTCCCAAAGTTAAGCATGGGAGGAGGTAATTAGATAGCATTAGGACCAGCTATAAGGACCTACAAGACTGCAGTGGCAAAGTCAGCTATGGATTTAGAGAAAACTGGCAAATGGTAATGCTTGCTGAAGGTATGTACAGAACTCCAGGTAGCAGCTTCTAGGATGTCCCTGGTAGGGACACCTCTGAGAAAGGCTGTAGAGGTAGATGCAGCCCTGGTAGAATGTGGTCTAATCCCCTGTGGGGTAGGTTTTCCATGGTGCTTATAGCAGAAATGAATGCAATGGCCTATCCATTTAGAAATGGTTTGCTTTGAAATGGCATTCCCCTCTGCCCCTGCAGCAAATGCAACCAGCAGTTGTTCAGATTTCCTCAGAGGTTTAGTCCTGTCCAAATAAAATCTAAGTTGTCTGTGCACATCTAAGGAGTGCAGTATTTGCTACCCTTTGTTCTGTGGATTAGAAAAGAAGGTTGGCAAATGAATGGACTGATTAAGGGCCACACTGGATACCACCTTGGGCATAAAGGAGGGATTGGTCCTGAGGGACACCCTGTCCACATAAAAAATAATGAAAGGCTCCACTGCCATGAGGAACTGTAATTCAAGCATCCTTATTGCTGAAGTGATGGCTAAAAGGAAGGCTGTTTTCCAAGACAGGAATTTCAACTCTGCATTTGCAGCTGGCTCAAAAGGAGGTAGAGTGAGTTTTTCCAATACAAAGAAAAGGTCCCAGGCTGGAGTAGGGGCTCTCTTGGGTAGTCTTAAGTTTTTGGCCCCTCTGAGGAACTGTTTCAGCAGTGGATGAGAGAAGAGGGGTGGGTCTGTGTTGTAATTAGCTGAAATGGCTGAGGCATGAATTTTGATGGAGGAAAAGGAAAGGTCCTTGTGCAGCATCTCAGTTAAGTATTGAAGAATCTGAGGTAAATTGGGCATTGCTGTGCCCATCCCCTGAGCTTGGTTCCAGGAACAGAATCTTTTCCATTTTTTAGCATAGGATTTTCTAGTACTAGGCCTCCTTGCCTCCAAAATGACATCCAACACTTGCTTACTGAGGGATGGTAATGGAGAGATTGGGTAATTATAGCCAGGCTGCCAGGTTCAGGGTTTGAAGCTGTGGGTGCAGAATCTGGCCCTCCTGCTGGAACAGCAGAGTAGGGGTCTGAGGCATGTGCCAGCAGTGACACACTGCGCAGAAGGGGGTACCAGTGTTGGCGAGGCCAGTCTGGTGCAATCAGTATCATCCTTGGTTTGTCCTGTTTGATCTTTAGTAGTACCTTGGAGAGGAGAGGCAGAGGGGGAAAGGCATAAACTGATAGGTTTTTCCAGGTGAAGGACAGGGCATCCACTTTCCAAGCTTGTTTGTGGGGAGTCCTTGTGCAGAATTTTTCCAACTGGTAGTTCTGAGGGGAGGCAAACAGGTCTATATCTGAGTTCCCCCATTTATTTCTCAACATGTTGAATATTTTTGGTTACAGTTTCTACTCGTGTGGGTCCATGAAGTTTCTGCTTAGGTCATCTGCCAGTATGTTTAGCTTTCCTGTCAGAAATTGAAACTGTAGGTGCACTTGGTAGCTCAAGGCTGTGTTCCACAAGGCTAGTCTGCAGAGATGGTATGAGTGGGTTCCCCCCGCTTGTTTATGTATCACATAACAGTGGTGTTGTCCGTCTTTACCATTAACTGTACTGGAAGGATGTGGTCCTTGAATGCTGTCAGAACATTCAGTACAGCTAACATTTCTTTTTGATTGATGTGCAGGTGCATTTGACTCGGGTTCCATTTGCCCTGAATGCACTTCCCTGCCAAGTGAGCCCCCCATGCATAGTCTGATGCATCTGTTGTTAGGGTTTGGGTGGCAGTCCTTTGTTTTGGTGACAGGCGTCTGCCCACCAAAGGAACTCTATCTATAGACAAGGAATGACAGGAATCATTGCTTCTAGATCCTGAGAATGCTGACACCATAGGCTTTTTAGATACCATTGTAGTTTCCTCATATGCAGTCTTGCATATGGAATTAGTAGAATGCAGGAGGCCATGAACCCCAGGGCTTGCAGTATTTTCCTTGCAGATAGCTGGGTCTTTGTGGCCAGTAATTTGAAGTAGGCTGTCAAATGAACTTGTTTTTCTGGAGTGAGAAAAGCCATCTGGGTAGTTGTGTCCAAGCTTGCTCCCAGGAATACAATTTGTTGGCAGGGTATAAGATGTGATTTCTTTTCGTTTAAGATGTACACCAGAGAAGTTAGCAATTTCTGTACAAACGTCAGATGATTCAATAGTATGTCCTGGCTTTCTGTCTGAATTAGACAATCGTCCAGGTATGGATATATTTGGATATTTCTTTGCCTGCAAAATGCAATGACTGGAGCTAGGCACTTTGTGAATACCCTGGGTGCAGTAGATAAGCCAAAGGGCAGTGCAGAGAACCGATAGTGCATGTAGCGTAGGTATCTTCTGCAGGATTCCCTTATTGGGATGTGCAGGTAGGCTTCCTTTAAGTCCAATGTTGCCAACCAGGCATCCTTGCCTAGCACAAAAAGCAGCTGGTAGAGTGTTAGCATCTTGAATTTTGGAATCACCGAAAAAGTGTTTAGGATAGAGAGGTCCAGTACAGGATGCCAGTTGTCTTTTCTGGGCACAAGAAAAAGTCTTGAGTAGAAACCTTGTCCATTTTCCTCTTCTGGAACAGGTTGAACAGCCCTGATGCTTAAGAGAGCGAGAATTTGCTTTTGAGCCTTCTGCCCACTGATTTGGGGGTAGGTCTGGCCAACTGTTTGGGATTGGTAAGGAGTGAAAATGGAATCTGTATCCTTGGGGAACTATATTTAAAACCCATTTATCCTGCGTAATGAGTTCCCAATTTTTTGCCTGCTGGACAATCCTTCCCCCTAAGGGAACAGTCAGTTGTGCAGGGCTGTGAAGATTTAAAGTTAAGTCATTGAGACAGTTTACCACAGCGGGGAGTCTTACCACTCCCTGCTTTGGAAGTGGGAACCCTCACTGCTTAGCCCTGTGAGTACCTTGGGACTGAAGCCTGGGTGTTCTGCTGGCTCTGGGTTTGGACTGAGAAGGCCCGGAAGAAGCAGAAAAGGACCAATTTTTAGAGGGCCAATGCCTACTAAATCTGGGAGGCTGTATTTGCAGGAAATCTTTAACAGTTTGCATAGATTCAGCTTTCTCCTCCATCTTTTTAAGTACTTCTTCTGCTTTGTTGCCAAACAGGCGGTCTTGGTTAAAGGGAGCATTCAGCAATTTAGCTTTAACATGATCTGGCAAGAATTGCTCCTTAAGCCAAGCATGCCTTCTAAGTACAGACCCAGTGACAGCAGCCCTGTAAGATGCCTCTGATGAATCAAAACCACATTGCAAAGTATGTTTTCCAACTTGTTCATTAAATGCATTAAATCCTGTAAATCTTTATTTTCAGCACAGTCAGGAATCAACATCATTTTCTGTTTAAGCAATCCAATAATATCCTACTGATACTTTAACATATGAAACTGGCAGTTTAAGGCCCTAATGGCCAAGGTTGCAGAAGTGTATACCTTCTAACCCCATCTATCCAGTGCCCTGGAATCTCTGGCAAGAAACACAGGCAAAAATAAACTATTAAAAGAAAGAAAAAAAAAACGAAAAAAAAAACGAAAAAAAAACACACGCCGTAGTACAGCACTGGTAGTAAGAGATTAAGCGCTTTTCGTTTATTACAATGAATAAACTTCTTCAGATCAACTGGTAGTAAGAGATTAAGCGCTTTTTGTTTATAAAAATGAATAAACTTCTTCAGATCAATTAATTGATCTGAAGATGTTTATTTGTTGTAATAAATGAAAAGCGCTTAATCTCTTACTACCAGTGTTGTACTACGCCCTTGAATCTCTATCAGAGGGGGTAGGATTTTTGGCAGTAGTAGCCTTAATGCCCTTGGGTCCCTGTGAAATGGTCCCAGGATCCGCAGTAGGATTTTTAAAAAGGAACTTGAGAGTCAGGAACCCTGTAATATCTAAAAGGTTTTCTGGGAGCAGGAGGTAGAGAGTCAGGGGCCAAGCTAGATTCCGAAAAGGCATCATGAACTATGTCCAGTACAGGGGGGGATAGCTAAAGGCCTGTGTTGGGGCAGGAGTAAGAAATCCCTAAGCCTCTCTTTAGAGTCAGAGTAATCCTGACTTTCCAAGCAAAAATGCTCCCTAAGAGTATGCAAGCTTTCCCCAAAAGAGAAATCCTCTGGAGGGGAAGCAGAGGGAATAGAGTCCTCTGTATCAGAATCCTCATAGGTAGATAAGGGTAAATCCTGGTCATCAGAAGAAACAGAAATTTCAGAATCCTGATCAGAAGAATCATAAGCAAACTCAGTCCTAATCATAAGTAAACTCGGTCCTAGGTCTCTTAGAAGGGGAAGGTTGGCTTCCCCTGATTAAAGTAATATGGTCTTCAGCCATTCTTATCATTTGCTTTTTAGGCATAGAGGCCTGACTGTGCAGTCTGGGCATCGATTTTCTAGGCATGGATCGAGTTTTAGGCCTTAAAGAAGAAGATGGCGTCAGTTTAATATACAAGTCAGTAGGCCTGAATACACCCTCAGAAGCCGGTGCCTGCACAGCGGCTCCGGACCCATCCAAGGTAGAGACATCCACAGGTTCCACAGTTGAAGCATCTCGTGGCATACTGGACTTCAAATGGGTCTCAGTAGAGGGTATCAGGGTCTGCAAAAGCGCCTCACTGAGTACCTGCGAACTGGCGACTAGCTTAGGAGAAGCGTCGTTGGCAGTTTTGGACCTATGCGGTCTGTCTCTGTCTTTATCTTTGCGTTTTTTCGGAATGTCGGTAGTTGGGTGGCTTACCGAAGCCATATCTGGATAATTGAACCGAGTACCAAAATATTTAGAAGTGTAAATAAGCCGACGACGAATAGTTCGTTGTTTAAATAAGGCACAAAACTGACAGCGAGATACGTCGTGGTCAGGGCCTAGGCAAGGAATGCAGTACGGATGAAAATCTTTACGTGGTATTTGCTTTCCATAAGAAATACAATTACTGACTTTTACTGACATCGGTTTAGAGCAAGAAAAAGTTTCCCCAACGGGGTACTTAGCTTAGTTGAAGACTTCAGTTCTGAAACTCCAAAACGAAAATTTCAGGAGTCGACCGGCACTTACGAACTGCTTCTGCTTCGGGTACCGCACAGCAAGAAAGACTGATGTAATGGCATCGGCTGCATGCTTTATACCCCTGACTACCTGACGTCATGGAAGATGTGACAACAACCGACACAGGACCAAAGACTTTCTTAATCAGGCCGACGGAGGGCTACTGCAAGCAGATAACCCAAATGCGAGGACTGCAACAGTGAAACACGAAGAACATCTGCTATACAGTTCAGCTCTTATTTTACAGATAATATAGTATCTCTAACCAAGGATTCCTCAACATCTAATCCCAACCCTGCTCAATAGCCACATATCACCACATCCACTTTCACCTTCAAACCTGTGCCCACATCCTATATAAAACTACTCAAACAAACTTAAACCATGGCCTTCTTCAGCTGATGACCTTCTAAGCGAGTACCTAAAAACAGCAGCCAATAGCATTGCCTATCCTGTCTCAAGCCTTATAAACAGGTCAGTCCAGGAATTCCACATTCCCCCTCTCTCTCTCTCTCGGAAAAGTCACACATTATCCCTCTGTACATACGAGGAAATTCAACAGACATTAATAACCTTAGACCTATAGTAATCTTATCTACTCTCATCAAAATTCTTGAAAAATCTATTGCTTGCTTGAATGCTTTTAAATCTGTCACTTTTATTGTCTGAGTCTGTATTTGTGTGTCAACCTTACTGTATAAACTGTACTTTGTTCCTACTTCACCATTTCAGAAAATGAATGCTTTTAAATCTAATGTTCGCCTACTTCTTTATTTTAGAAAATTAATGGTTTACATTTAATGTCCTCCTACTACTTTATTTTATAAATTGTACTGTACACTCATTCTTACTTTAGTAATTGTATAATTAATTTCAATGTTTCTTTTATAAATTGTACTGTACATTCTTCTTATTTTAGTAAATGTATAATTAATTTCAATGTTTCTCCTTAGATTTCTGTACTTTCCAAACAAAAAAAGTTTTTTTTGAAATTTTCTATGTAAAATTCACTGTAATTTAATTTGTCTTGGAGCTTTTCTCCCCAGGACTCCATTGAAAACAGGCTCCTTGGCCCAATGGTTATCCTAGTAAATGTATAATTAAATGTTAATGTTTCTCCTTAGATTTATGTACTTTCCAAACAAAAAAGTTTTTTTTTTGAAAATTTCTATGTAAAATTCACTGTAATTTAATTTGTCTTGGAGCTTTTCTCCCCAGGTCTCCACTGAAAACGGGTCCCTTGGCCCAATGGACTGTCCTGGTAAAACAACTGCAAATAAATAAATTTATTCAAAACCAATTGCTACACTCTCTCCTGCAGGAAGACCTCCTATCCCCTACACAACATGGGCTACATCCTTCCCATAGTACTAGCACTGCCCTTCTAACCTATACAGAAACTGTCACTAAAGTTAGAGATAAAGGCAAACTAGTTTCTTCCTTATTTCTAGACTTGTCTAAAGCCTTAAACAGTTTGTCACAGCAAACTTCTACTTCAAATTTCCTCACTAGCTCTCTCTCAGTTCACCCTTCTGTGGTTCAAAAGCTATCTGTCCAATACATATCAGTCAGTGAAATGCCACTCCACGCTCTCTCCTTACCTCCCATTCACCACCGGTATACCACAAGGCTCTTTCTTTGATCCACTCCTCTAACATTTTCAACAACCCATCCTATACTTCCTCAAAACAGGCCATATTAATAAAATATGCATATGATTCCACATCTGACAACATGGTACCTCTCAAATGTCCCTGATTTTAACTCAAATTTTAGCTCTGTCCCTCTTAATCCCTCTTAAAACTAGTGACGTTTGGAGGAAATTTGGTGACTTACACTTAACGAATGACAATAATTAAGACTTACAGACTTCTTTTTATTTCAGAAAATGTATATTAATTCATATGCTCTGACTCTGTCAATGTCTCAAGTTAATTATTACTCAGGAAGCTTTAACAGCCACTGAAATATGAGATCGTAATTCACAACTCATGCTCAACCCAAAAAAGACCAAACTACTATCCCTCAAATCCCTCTCTCATGTAGAAACAAAATTTAAAGTCTTCTCTCTTGAAGATATAATTACAGAAGTCACTTCTTATAGCAAACTATTAGGAGTGACAGTGGATGATAATTTTACATTCAACCTATATATGCAAAATTGCATAAGAAAAACTCATGAAAAACTAGGGATGGTTTACACAGCGAAAAACCTTCTCACTGATTCAACTAAAATGACACTTACCACTACTTATCTCCTCCCTACTCTTCTTTATGGTGCTTCCAATTCTTACTAACCTCCAGGCTTTACAAAATTTAAAACCTGAACAACGATATAACAAAGTTACTAAATTTGCAGCATCTAACCCTTTCAGAACCCAGCACTGTACAACACTGAAAAGCTTTAAATGGTTATAAAGTACAGTTGTGTACACTTACCATAAATGTAGATGTTCGACTGTATTCACTATTGCAGTCATCACACTTAGGTTATCTGCCTGCAGGTAGCCCTCAGTCAGCCCGAATACCAGAGTCTTAGGATTTCTGTGTCGGATGCTGTCGCTTCTTCCATGACATCAGGTCATCAGGGATATAAAACAGACAGTCAACGCAATTACATCAATTTTTCTTGCCCCAAATGACAGGCGCTCCCAAATAGGAAGCTAGTACATGGTGGGGAATACCACCAGTAAAAAGTAAATACCAATGCCATTAGGAATGGCCATAGAGAGGAGAGGTAGAAAGATAGAGAAAGCCAGGGGGCTGGCGGGAAGGAAACCAGGACTGCAACAGTGAATACAATCGAACATCTACATTTGTGGTAAATGTACACAACTGTACTATGTTCTTCATGTTTCACTGTTGCAGTCATCACACTTGGATTGATTCCCAAAGGTGGAGGCAGTCAAGAGGTGTTAGGGCTGGCTAGAAGGCCTTGCAAGACTGCAGTAGCAAATCCAGCTCTGGATTTAGAAAAGACTGGTAAGTGTTAATGCTTGGTGAAGGTGTGTACAGAACTCCAGGTTGCAGCTTCCAGAAGGTCCTTGATAGGGACTCCCCTGAGAAATGCTGTAGAGGTGGAAGTAGTCCTAGTGGAATGTGGTCTGATCCCCTGTGGGGTAGGTTTTCCATGGTGCTTGTACCAGAAATGGATGCAGTGTGCTATCCATTTGGAAACAGCTTGCTTTGAAATGGCCTTACCCTCTGCCCCTGTAGCAAAGCTGACTAGCAGCTGGTCAGATTTTCTGAAAGGCTTAGTCCTGTCAAGGTAGAACCTGAGCTGTCTTTGCATGTCCAAGGAGTGCAGGATCCTTTCCCCTTTATTCTGAGGGTTAGGGAAGAAGGTTGGCAAATGGATGGATTGGTTTAGAGCCACACTGGACACCACCATAAGCATAAAAGATGGGTTAGTCCTGAGGGAAACCCTGTCAGCATGGAAAATAATGAAGGATTCCACAGACATTAGTTCCTGTAACTCAGACACTTTTCTTGCTGAACTTATGGCTAAAAGCAAGGCTGTTTTCCAAGAGAGGAATTTTAACTCTGCTGAAGCTGCAGGTTCAAAAGGGGGAAGCGTGAGCTGGTCCCAGGTCGGGGTGGGAGCTCTCCTAGGGGGCCTTAAGTTGTTAGCCCCTCTCAGGAACTGTTTGATGAGAGGGTGAAAAATAGAGGTGGCTCAGTATTATAATGAGCTGAGATGGCAAAGGCATGGATCTTAATGGAGGAGAAGGACAGGCCTCTGTGGAGTAGCCCTACTAGGTAATCCAGGATTAGAGGTAAAAAGGGCACTGCTGTGTCCTTCCCTTGAGAGTGATTCCAAGAACAATATCTTTTCCACTTTTCAGCATAGGATTTCCTAGTACTAGGCCTTCTGACTTCAAGAATGACATCCAGCACCTGTTTGCTGAGGGTTGCTGGTGGAGTACTCAAAAGATAAGCCAGGCTGCAAGGTTTAGGGATTTCAACTGTGGATGCACAATCTGTCCCTCCTAAGCAGGGTAGGAGTCTGGTGAAGGTGTCAGGGTGGCACTGTTGTCAGACTGTGCAAGAATGGGTACCAGTGCTGGCGTGGCCAGTCTGGGACAATAAGAATTGCCCTTGGCCTGTCCTGTTTTATCTTGAGTAGTACTTTTGAGAGGAGGGGCAGAGGGGGAAAGGCATAATTTGAGAGGTTTTCCCATTGAAAGGATAGGGCATCCACCTTCCAGGCCCTGCTGTGAGGGTTCTTGGTGCAGAATTTGCTCAACTGGTGGTTCTCGGGGGAGGCAAACAGGTCCACCTCCGGTGTACCCCACCTCTGGATCAGAAGGTTGAAGGTGTTGGGCTCCAATTTCCACTCGTGTGGGTCTAGGAGACTTCTGCTTAAGTCGTCTGCCAGTGAATTATGTTTGCCTGGCAGGAATTGAGCTTATAGGTGCACTTGTTTGCTCAAGGCTGTGTTCCACAGGGCCATGGCTAACCTGCAAAGTGTGTAAAAAGAAGTTATGTCTTACCACAACATTCCATCTGAGTTGTTGATCTTCTTCCATTCATCACTGATGGGTACGGTTCCGAACCCTCGGAACAGAGTTGGCCAAATACCAAGCTAGCGTACACCAAACTCTCGAGCCACGCTACTACCCACAATGCCCTTCATCCCATACCTCAGATCGAGTCTGCAGAACATATAGTAGAAACATATATTAGAAACAGAAATAAAGGCAGAGGCCATCTCTGCGCAAACACCCTAACACACCAAAACAACCCGAAGATCTGCTAGGAGCCTTTGGCGGGGGAAGGTGGGAGGGTGTGATGAATGGAAGAAGATCAACAACTCAAATGGAACGTTATGGTAAGACATAACTTCTTTATCTGAAGTTGTTAATCTTCTTCCATTCTTCACTGATGGGACCGAGTCCCTAGCTACTACAGAATCTGGGTGGCCCTCATTGAAGAATATTCCGGAGAACCATAGAGCCAAAGGCAGTTCTTCCCCTGGAGATCAGATCCAATTTATAATGCTTGATAAAGGTATGGGATTTAGCCCAGGTGGCGGCTGCACAAATATCATTCATGGAAGCCCTGGCATGAAAGGCGACAGAAGCAGCCACAGCTCTAGTGGAATGAGGTTTAATGCGGCCAGGAGCTGATTCCTCCTCCAGAGAATAAACAAAGGAGATGCAATCCCTAAGCCATTTAGACAAGGTAACCTTAAGACACTGCCAATCCCATTCTAGTGCCCACAAAGGCAACAAAAAGCTTATCTGACTTACAAAATGACTTTGTCCTGTCCAAATAAAAACGTAACAGTCTGTGGACATCCAAGGAATGGAGACAGTATTCCCCTTTGTTGGTATAATTAGGGAAAAACACGGGCAACACAATGGACTGATTAATAGAGAATTCCGAAACCACCTTGGGTAAGAAAGTGGGATTGGTGCGAAGTGATACTCTGTCCTTATGGAAAATCAAATAAGGACTCAATGCATAATGCTTGCAGCTCTGATACACGTATGGCTGAAGTAACCGGCACCAGAAACAAGGTCTTCCAGGACAGAAATTTCATGGCTCGAAGGGAGGTAGAGCCAAAGTTTGAAGCGCCCTAGACAGATTCCATGATTGCCTAATGGGAGGTCTAGAATGAAAAATCCCCTTCAAGAAGGTCTTACACAGACGAGAAGATATAATAGGAATTCCATCTGAACCATCATGGAAATTGGAGATGGCAGCTAGATGTACCCGAATCGTGGATGCAGAAGCCCCATTAAGGAAAAGCTCGGTCAGGTATTGAAGAACCATAGTTACTGGAACAGAAACAGGATCCAGAGACAGCTCTTGTGCCCACAAGGAAAAGTGTTTCCACTTGTCTTTATAAAGTTTTCTGGTAGAAGGTTTATGGGAGGCCAAAATAATATTTCGTACCGGAGAAGAGAGTGATTCAAGCCTGGCTACTAACGGAAGTGGAGCAACCAAGCTGTCAGTTTGAGCGTGGTCAGATTTGGAGACGGCAACCCTTGGGGGTGAGAAATGAGATCCTGATGGAAGTCCAGGATCCAAGGAGGTCGGAGCAGGTGTAGCTGAATGAAGGGGAACCAAACCTGTCGAGGTCAGAATGGAACAATGATAATCATTCTGCTTCTCAACAGAGTAGCTTTCCTTAAGACCAAGGGTATCAAAGAGATGGGAGGGTAAGTGTACAGGAGACCCGTGGGCCAATCGTGAGTCAGAGCATCTCTCGGGAACTCCCCCTGCGGAGGAAAGAGGGCAAAGTAGATGCTGCACTTCGTATTGGAGGGGGAGGCAAACAGATCGTAGCAAGGCCGGCCTCAGCGGCTGAAAATTTCCTCTGCCACTCTCGGGTTGAGAGACCACTCATGAGGAAGCAGGATGCATCTGCTCAGCCTGTCCGCAATCACGTTGGAACTCCCTGGGATGTGTATAGCAATCAGGAAATGGTTGGAAGCTATCGGCCACTGCCAAATTCTCATAGCTTTGCGGCAAAGGGGCTAAGATCTGGTCCCTCCCTGCTTGCTGATGTACCAGACCACAGACATGTTGTCGGACTGGGTAGCAATTGGTCCAAGAGGAAGAAGAGGATGGAGAGCTTGTAACACCAGTAACACAGCTCTGAGCTCTAGAACGTTGATGTGCAAGTCGACTTCTAGAGGAGACCACGTGCCTTGAACAGATTTTCCCTGAAAGTGGCCCCCCCACCCTATCAGGGAAGCGTCCGTAGTCACCATGGCGCTGGGCTGAAGAGGCTGAAAGGGGCAACACCAAAGACTTTCGTCCATTCTCATTCACCAGCGGAGATCCTGTTTGCAGAGATCGGTAATGAGAATTAGTGCGTTCAAGGGATGATGACTGTGTATCCATTGAGCTTGAAAAAGCCCCTGTAACAGGCGCATATGAAGCCTGGCCAATGGAACAATGGGAATGGCTGCCGCCATGGAACCCAGAGCCTGCAGAATTTCCCTTGCAGACACTTTCCTGTGGTCGAGTATCACCTGCACTTGTGTTCTCAGTCTTAAGAGCCTGTGATGATGAAGAGATATTAGGCTGAGCTGAGTGTTGAACATACCCCTATGAATTCCAGTTGTTGTGAGGGCTGAATGATTTTTCCCAATTGATAGTAATACCCAGAGACTCCGCCAGAGACAGAGTAGTGAAGAGCCCTGGTTAGTAGACGCTAGGTGGGGGGCGGAGAGGAGCCAATCGTCCAGATAAAAAAACACCTGGAATCCGTGAAGTCTCAAGTGAGCTGTCATCACTGCTAGAAATTTTGTGAACACTCTGGGGGCCATCGAGAGACCGAAAGGCAGGGCTCTGAATTGAAAATGATTGGCTCCCAGCCAGAATTGCAGAAGTCTCCTGGAACGATTGTCCATTTTGATGTGGTAATACGCATCCTGGAGTTCTAACGAGCACATCCACACACCCTCCTGAAGGCATGGAAGGATGGATTGAATAGTGATCATGCAGAACTTGGTCTGTATGACAGACTCATTCAAACGACTGAGATCCAGGATGGGCCTTCAGTCCCCCATCTTTTTTGGCACCAAGAAGAGTCTCGAGTAGAACCCTAATCCGCATTGATCTGGGGGGACCTTTTGGATGACTTGCTGTAGAAGAATCTTCTTGATTTCGGAAGCTGTCTCCTCCCTTTGACTGGGTGGTAAGTCGGGAAGGGAGAACTGAGATCTTGGAAAGGATTCGAACGGAATGCGATAGCCTCTGGTGATAATTCTCTACACCCATACATCGTCGGTAATGGAGGACCAGGCTGTTTGGTGCAGAGAGAAACTGCTTCCAGAGGAAAGCAATCGGGCAACGCTTCAGGAGCGCTGATAGGGCCTACCGGAGAAAGAATCTCTGGAGCCCTGATTCCGGTAACCCCCTCTGCCCCTAAAGGGGCATCTTATAGGTTCATAGGTTCATACTAGGCTATCTGCCCTGGGGCAATTATAAGCCTAGCCCGATTCTGTATGGTTTACGCCACCCCTTGATTTGAGTATACTGTGCCCTTTTTAAGGTTTAGTTTACTGTGCCTCTGTCTAATAGTGACACGGGAGTAGTCCCTGAGACAAACCTACGATCCCCCATCCACCTATCGAGATTCTTCTTGAAGAGATTCAGTGAGGTGCTCTGCCTCACATGAACTGGAATTCTATTCTAGAGCGAAGGGAGCCTCTGGGTTATGAACCTGTCCCTCCAGCAAGTTCTATTTATTTCTGTGCTGAGGTTCAAGTCCCTCGAGCGTGTGGCTCTAAGGGATTTAGATTTACTGAGGTGGAGCATGTCCATTAATTCAGGATTTGACATAGCTTTGTATGTCAGGCATAGATAGTCTCGAAGTAGGCGGTATGCAACTGAGTAGAGCTGGAGTTTTTTTAACCGAGCAGCATATGGCATCTGTTTGAGACCCTTGATCCTCTTGGTGAGATACTTTTGGGGTCTTTCTAATTGCTGCAGGTGTCGGGTAAGGTACATCCCAAAAGGGGCATTGTATTCTATGATGGGCCTGATGAAGGATGAATAAAGGGGCACAATTACCTCTCTTGATCTAGATGTGAAACCCTTTGTGATGAGGTGGGCTATGTAGAAGGTCTTTCTAACCACTTTGGCAATGTGGTTTTCAAAGGAGAGATTGCTATCAACTTGGGTCCCCAGGTCCCTAATAACTTTCTCTGTACTTAATGGGTTTCCGCCTATGTGGTAATTTGTGGGCACATTGTTTTTGCCAAAGGGTATGACTATACATTTTTTGGCATTTAGCTTTAAACCATGGCGCTGGCACCAGTTATCTGTCTCTGTGAGACCTTTTTGAAGGATGTTTGTGTCAGCTGAAGAGTCGATTATGGCGCCCAGTTTGCAGTCGTCTGCGAACTTGGTGAGACATAGTCCTCCCACGTTTGCCTGTACCTCGGAAAAGTATATACCGAACAAGAGTGGTCCCAGGACAGAACCCTGCGGGACGCCACTTGTGACCGGTTTCGAGTCTGACATGGCTCCAGCAACTCTCACTCTGTGGGTTCTGTCTTTGAGCCAGTTTGCGACCCATCTTGTGACATAGGGGTTTATATTTAAGCTGGATAGCTTATCTATGATGCCCGAGTGGGGTATTGTGTCAAATGCCTTTGCAGGGTCCAGATAGGCTGTGTGGACTACCTTCCCTTCATCTATGGCTTTGGTGACTGTTTCGAAGAAGTCAACCAGGTTCAAAAGGCAGGATCTGTCCTTGACAAAGCCGAACTGGGTAGGATCTAGTGTCTGTAGGTCCCCATTGTCTTTGTTTATGAGCTCCATGATGATCCTCTCCATAGCCTTGCAGACTAAGCTAGTCAGGCTTATGGGGCGATAGTTTCCAGGGTCCGTAGAGGCTCCACCTTTGTGGAGTGGGACCACTGTTGCTGTACGCCATTCTGTGGGCACATATCCTGTAGTGAGGCTGAGATTGTATAGCTGTTTTATTTGAGGGATTAGTTCCTGTTGGAGTTCATGTAGGACGCAACCTGGGACACCATCTGGTCCCATGAAAGCAGTGTTTTTTGCTTTGGAGAGGGCAGCCTTCACCTGAGCATCAGAGATGTTTGGGAGGCAGCCCTCTGCCGGGATAGATACTTGCTCTTTTGGGGGGAGGGGGTGGAGAAGTTTGCACTGAACCTGTCTGCCAGGATATTGGCGATGTCTGTGGGTTCAGTGTATTTTTTGTCATTTAGAATCAACTCAGAACAAGTCTGGGAGTTGCATCCCAGGTTCCTAACATAACTGAAAAAAGCCTTATGATTGTCTCTGGTGTCCTGTGCAATTTTTCTCTCGAAGCTGGCCTTGGAGGATTTTATGAGGGATCGTAATTTTTTGCTAGTACTGATCAGAGATGCCTTCCCTATTAGGGATTTTGCTCTATCATGTAGTAGCTTCCTCCTTCTGTTGTACAGTTTATTTATGGCAGGGGTCCACTAAACTGGACGCCTGCCTTTAGATGATTGGGTCTTGGTTTTGTTTGGGATAGCATGATCCATGCATTCCTGGAGATGTCCGTAGAATGCGTTTATATAGGATTCTGCAGTTTGGGCCGTAGTTTCCACTGGCCCTGGGGCCTTGAAGGATTCCACTTCGGTTTTGAGAAGTGAGAAGTTCGCTTTTGAGAAGTTTTTCACTGTGGTTTTCTGGGCTGGGGGTGGGGTCGGGATGTGGACATCCAGTGAAATTAATTTATGGTCTGATCTTACCAATGAGGGATATACTTCTGGTGTGGAGCATAGAGTCCCCATGTTGGTAATGATCAGGTCTAGTATGTTGTCCCTCTTGTGGGAGTGGTGACTAGTTGTTCCATAGCATTTGAGTTTATAATTTCCAGGAACCTTTGGGCTAAGGTGCTGGGGCTTGAGTAGTGCTCCCAGTCAATGTTTGGGTAGTTGAAGTCACCCAATATAATGGTGTTTGGAGAGATCTTCATGTTCTCCAATGTTTTCAGGAAAGCCGAGTGGGATTCCTGACTTTGAGAGGGTGGTCTGTAGGATGCTATAAACTGAAAAGCAGTCTTGCCCACTGTTAGTTGCACATGGACGGTCTCCGATACTTCGTGCAATGTCACTAACCTGGAGGTGTGGATATCCTTGATAAATATGGAAACTCCCCCTCCTTTTGTGGTTCGGTCCGGTTTTGGGGCCGAAAAGCATGATATGAGGTATAGCCTGGTAGTGCTGGGGTGCTCTCTGGAGCCTTGAACCAGGTTTCTGTCACTGCACAGATATCAATGTTCTCCATACTGAGGAGAGCTTTGAGTGCGTGCATCTTGAGGTTAAGACTTCTGGCGTTAAGCAGCATTACCCTTAGTTTCTTGTTCCTTGTGCTCTCTATGGAGGTGGGTTTGACTTTTGAGCCTTGCCTAAAAAAGGCACTATGGGGGTGGCAAGAGCCTTTGCCAATATCTGAAAGCCCAGTGGTGACAGGTGCAAGCCATCCCTAGCGAAGCAACGTGGCTTGTCAAGCATGTCATCCCAGGCTGACAGACAATGGATCCCCTTTGAATGACACCATCGGACCCCCCCCCCCCCATCTCTGGAGGAGTCCTCGCCACATGTGTCATGAAAGAAACCTTGCAACTTCTTGTGCCACAACTTTCCACTCCTCTGGTTCCCGGAGAAGGAACGCTGAGGTTTGGAGAAGCGCAGGCCCACGGCAGACAAAGTCCTTCCGTCCTGCTCGCACCTGGCTAAAGTATCCTTGACCTTAGAACCAAATAGCATGGAGGGCTCAACAGAGGCATTCAAAAAGGAAGACTTGAAGGAATCCGGTAGGCTAGAAATGCACATCCAGGCATGACGTCGGACAACCATGCCAGCACCTGCTGCTCTAGCTGCTCCTTCGGTTGCGTGAGACAGCAACTTCATGGAGGAATTAGAAATCGCTTTAAGGGTGCAAGTTGGGAAGCCACTTTGTCACATTCTCCATCCGACACTTGACAGCGAGGCTACCAGAGAGTTTGGAAAAAAGGTCTCTCTGGAGTCTCGTAAAGTGTGCCAGGAAATTCAACGAACGCACGGCAAAGGTCGCTGCAGCAAAGACTCGCTTCCATAACCTGTCCACTGCCTGGAACTCCCTTGTTGGGTGGATGAACAGCAGGACTCTCTTCCGCCAGGTCCTTCTTTGTGGCAGCTGACACCACCACCACAGCGTCTACTGGCAAGCCTTTCGACCAATGGCGTTGATCCTCTGGAGGAGAAAGTACTTTGTCTGATCTCCTGGGGATAGCTTCTACTGAATTCGGACTCTTCCATGCTCGCTGCATGATGAATTTGTCCAACTCATCTGCAGGAAGGGTCACCCAGGAAGTAGTGGGCCAAGAACGGAAAGCTTGTAGGAATACGGATTCCTCCGGCGAAGGGGTGAAAGATTTCCAGTAACCTTGCTGACTCAAAATCTCCAACATATCCCCAAAGGAAACATCGTCAGGGGGTGATCTAAGGGAATCTTCCCCATCATCATAATCTGTATCCTCAGTAAGAGACTTCTTCAGGTGAGTCCATGTGTTTTCTTTTGCACACCCTCTTCCGAGGGGCTCTTCGGTGGGAATGTTCGAAGAGGCCTCGGAAAGGGGGGTGCTTTGCATTAGTGGTCCCCTGCTAAGGGCTGGCGATGGCTGAGTTAGTGGTGGGGAACCAAAGGCGGAGCTGATGGAGGGGGACTGCTAGCCGCCAGTGCCTTTTCCATAATCCGGAAGGTGGGTCCACCCAAAGAGGGATGGGAGCCCGGAACCGAAGAGGACTGAATCGGAACCGGGATCACACCCAGTTCCGAATGGCCCGCCTCCAAGACTGGAGTTTGAAAGGGGTTTGGTGCGGATATAACTCTCGGATATGACATGGGAACTGAAAAGACTGTCGGTGCCGGGGCTGGAACCGAATATTCCACCCCCGAAGCAAGGGGTTGGCAGATGAATACTTTGGTTAAGAGCCACACTGGACACCACCTTAGGCATAAATGTTGGGTTTGTCCTCAGAGAGATCCTGTCTGGATAAAAAATGATAAAGGGTTCCATGAAGCTCTGAAACACGTCTTGCAGAAGTTATTGCTAGGAGCAGAGCTGTTTTCCAAGATAAAAACTTTATATCAGCAGTAGCAGCTGGCTCAAAAGGAGGCAGGGTGAGTTTTCCCAAGACATAGTTGAAGTCCCATGCAGGCATTGGTGATCTTCTTAGAGGTCTTAAATTTTTGGCTCCTCTGGGGTACTGTTTTAGTAAGGGATGAGAAAAGACTGGTGGCTCTGTATTGCAATGAGCCAAAATGGCAGAGGCATGAATTTTAATAGAAGAAAAAGATATACCTTTGTCCAGCATCTCAGTTAAGTATTGTAAAATCTGAGGAATATTTGGCACATCTGTATCAGTTCCTTGTGCCTGGTTCCAAGCACAGAATCTCTTCCAATTTCCAGTATAAGATTTTCTAGTACTAGGCCTTCTGGCCTCCAAAATGGCATCCATCACAGCTTTACTGAGTGGTGTGTTTAGTATGACTACATTATCCGCCACGCTGCCAGGTTTAAAGTCCTGAGTTGGCTGTGCAGGATCTGATTGTTTTGCTGGGACAGTAGATGAGGTGTCTGAGCTAAGGTCCAAGCTGGGCATTGAGACAAGCTCCTTAGTATTGGATACCAGTACTGGCGGGGCCAGTCTGGGGTAATCAGTATCATCTTTGGCTTCTCCTGTCTGACCTTTAGGAGTACCTTGGGAGAGAGAGGCAGAGGGGGAAATGGATATACTGATAGGTTTTTCCAGCTGAAAGATAGGGCATCCACTTTCCATGCTTGTCTGTGATAATTACTTGTGCAGAATCTTTTTAGTTGGTAGTTTTGAAGGGAGGCAAATAGATCTATGTCCGGGCATCCCCATTTCCTTGTTATCATGCTGAAGACTTGTGGATCCAGGTGCCACTCATGGGGATCCATGAGGTTTCTGCTTAGTTCGTCTGCCAGAGTATTTTTCCTTCCTGGCAGGAATTGTGCCTGCAGATGTACTTGGTAAGTCAATGCTGTGTCCCACAAAGTCATGGCGAGTCTGCAAAGGGAGTAAGAATGTGTGCACCCTTGCTTGTTTATATACCGTGGTGTTGTCTGTCTTTATCAGTAGTTGTCCTGGATGAAGTAGGTCCTTGAAGGCTGTAAGGGCATTTTGAACTGCTAGCATCTCTTTTTGATTGATAGGTAGATGCATTTGGTTTGAGGTCCATGTGCCCTGAATGCATCTTCCTGCCATGTGGGCCCCCCAGGCATAATCTGATGCATCCGTTGTTAGTGTTTGCCTGGCTGGGGGTAATGTGAATGGCTGTCCCTTGTTTTGGTGAGAAGCCTTTGCCCACCATCAAAACTCCTGTTGCAGGCAGGGAATGAGAGTAATCATAGTTTCCAGGCTGGGGCAATGTTGAGTCCAAACACGTTTTAGGTACCACTGAAGTTTCCTCATATGCAGTCTTGCATATGGAATTAACAGAATGCAGGATGCCATGAAGCCCAAAGCCTGCAGAATTTTTCTTGCAGATAACTGGGTTTTTGTTGCCAACATTTCGAAGTAAGAAGTCAGTTGCCTTTGTTTGTCTGGCATGAGATAAGCCATCTGGGCAGTTGTATTTAAGCTTACACCCAGGAATATTATCTCTCGAGAGGGTACTAGTTTTGATTTATTTTCGTTTACTGTGTACCCTAGGCAAATTAGTAATCTTTTTACAAACGCCAGATGTTTTAGTAAAATGTCCTTGTTCTCTGCTTGAATGAGGCAGTCATCCAAGTAGGGATATATTTGAATTCCTCTTTGTCTGCAGAAAGCAATTACTGGTGCCAGGCATTTTGTGAAGACTCTGGGCACAGTAGATAAGCCAAAGGGCAGTGCAGATAATTGGTAGTGCATTGATCCAGCTATGAATCTGAGGTATCTTCTGCAAAATTGTCTGATTGGGACATGTAGGTATGCCTCTTTTAGGTCCAAAGTTACAAGCCAAGCCTTCTTGCCCAGCATGGGCAGAAGCTGCTGCAGAGTCAACATTTTGAATTTTGGAACGTCCAGAAAAGTGTTTAGAATAGACAGATCCAGTACTGGTCTCCAGGCTTTGTCCTTTCTGGGTACCAGGAAAAGTCGTGAGTAAAATCCTTGCCCCTGCTCCTGTAGTGGTACTCGCTGAATGGCCACCATGTCCATGAGGGATGAAACTTGTTTTTGTGCCTCTGCCCACTGATTGTGTGGCAGGTCTGGCATGCCTCTTGCCTTTGGCTGGGTGTGAAAGTGGAACCTGTAGCCCTGAGACACTATATTCAAGACCCGCTTGTCCTGGGTAATCATGTGCCAGTTTTGGGAAAAAGTGCCAGTTTTCCCCCTAAGGGAGCTTGTAAAAGGTAAGTGCTTGGTACTGGTAGAGGAAAATCATTGGGACGGTTTCCTGTAAGGTTGAGATTTGTCTTCTCCGCTTTTGGAGGTAGAAGCACACTGTTGCTTAGGCCTGTATGAGCCTTTTGGCTGGGATCTGCCTCTAGGGCGTTTGCACCTGCCTCTTTGTGGCCTGTCTGACACTGGAAAGGACCAATTTTTTGAAGGCCAGTTCCTGCTAAATCTAGATGGCTGTACCTGTAAAAAATCCTTAACTGTCTGCATAGATTTCGCTTTATCCTCCATTTTCTTCAACACCTCTTCTGCCTTAACACCAAACAAAGTGTCATGCTGTAATGGAGCATCTAATAATTTTGCTTTAACATGATCAGGCAGATTCTGTTCTTTTAACCAAGCATGCCTCCTAATCACAGAACTCGTTACAGCGGTCCTACAAGAGGCCTCCAAAGAATCAAAACCATATTGCAAACTATGTTTTCCCACTTGTTCAGCTGCATGCAATAAATCCTGCATTTCCTTGTTTTCAGGACATTCAGAGTTAGTCAACATTTTCTGTTTTAGTAGTGACATTAGGTGTTCCTGATATTTAAGCATATGAAATTGACAATTCAAGGCCCTTACAGCCAAAGTAGCAGAAGTGTAAACTTTTTACCCCCATCTGTCCAGTGCCCTTGAATCCCTATCAGAGGGGACAGGGTTTTTAGCAGTGGAAGCTTCGACTCCCTTAGGACCCTGAGATATGGTTTCTGGGTCAGCAGCATGGTTTTATACAGAAATTTATGGGAGTCTGGGACCCTGTAGTATCTGTCTGGATTAACCGGTGCAGGGGGTATAGAGTCTGGAGACAGGCCGGACTCTGAAAAAACATCATCTACAATGTCCAGAACAGGGGGAATAGCAAGGGGCCTGTGCTGAGGAAGTAAAAGAAAATCTCTGAGCCTTTTCTTAGATTCTGAGTAATCCTGGCTCTCCCAATGAAAGTGCTCCCTCATGGTATGCAGGGTTTCCCCAAAGGAGAAATCTTCTGGAGGAGAAGCTGAAGGAATAGATTCTTCAGCATCAGAATCCTCATAGGGAGGAAGAGAGTATTCCTGATCAGAGGAGGAATCAGAGGAAATGGAAACCTGATCTGAAGATTCATATTCTGTCTCTTGCCTAGGCCTTTTATCAGGAGGGGGATGGGAACCCCTGATCAAAATAATAAGGTCTTCGGCCATTTTGAGCATTTGTTTTTTAGGCATGGAAGCCTGTCCTGGAGAATGCTCTACTTGTTTCTTTGTCTTTAGAGCTGCTTTAGTCTTTGGCTTGGAAGCTGAAGATGGCTTTACATATAACTGAGTTGATCTGAAAACACCCTCAGAAGCCGATTCCTGCACAGCGGCTCCGGACCCATCTGAGGGAATAGTTTCTGAGGATCCAATACCTTGAGTTTCCAGAGGCCCAGTCGGCTCCACGTGGGAGTCGGAAGCGGCCTGTGGCTCTGACATAGCGGGCGTCAGGGGCTGCGAAAGCGCCTCACTGAGAACCGGCGAACTGACGACAAGCTTAGCGGAAGCCTTGTCGGTTCTGGACCTCAGATGCCTGTCCTTGTCTTTATCCTTGTGTTTTTTAGAAATTCCGGTCGTCGGTTGCTCCGATGGCATAGTATAATTGAATCTTCAGCCGAAGTAATGAAAGGCAAAATCGTACTGATGGGTTATAGTGCGTTGGTTAAATCTAGCACAAAACCGACAACAAGCAATGTCGTGGTCAGGGCCTAGGCACAAGGAATACAGTAAGAGTGAAAATCCTTATGAGGTATTTGCTTCCCACAAGAAATACAATTGTTAACTTTTTCTGACATCGGTCTGGAGCATGAAAAAAGTTTCCCCAACGGGGTACTTAGCTTTAATGAAGACTTCGGATCTGAAATTCGATTTCGAAAATCTCAGGAGTTGGCCGACCGGCACTTGCGAACTGCTTTTGCTTTGGGCACCGCGCGGCAAGAAAGACTAAAGAAAATGGTGTTGGCTGCATCTTTTATACCCCTGGTGCACTGATGTCAGGGAAGAGGCGACAGCAACCGACACCGGACCAGGACTTTGGAATTCAGGCCGACTGCGGGTAGCCTGCCAGCAGGATAACCCAAGAGTAATGACTGCAAAAGTGAAACACGATGAACATCATGCATATATATAACTCTTGGGTGAGGCTCCAGGAATATAGTGACCAATCTCAGACATCTACACAG
Source organism: Protopterus annectens (assembly GCF_019279795.1). Classification (NCBI taxonomy): domain Eukaryota; kingdom Metazoa; phylum Chordata; order Ceratodontiformes; family Protopteridae; genus Protopterus; species Protopterus annectens. The sequence continues at coordinate 210,321,242 of NC_056728.1, read as the reverse complement.
GGACAGAGCTCTGTAATTAATTTTAAGACCTTTTGAATGGAGACATTCCTTTCTTGGAGAAGAGAAGCCTTGCAGGCAACCTGTGAATTTTACGGTCTGTGAGTGTTCCAAATGCAACCTTGCAGGGTTCACAGTTATGACTAGAAACTGAAATGACTGTAATAAAGTCTCCCAAGGCTTCTAGCAGATTGCCCAATTCAACAGATTACCTAATGTCAGTGCAACTAGGAGGCAGACATCCAACTGGGGGGGACAGCCTATGTTCTTTACAGCCTCTGGTGTGTTGTGAAAATGGAGATGTACTTACTAAGGACAGTGGAGGCTGTGGTGAGCTAAACAGCTCAAAACTGTTAATGACTGGCTCCTATCTGAATGCAAAAAAAAAAAAAAACTTAACTCCTTGGTCACCATGATATGCAAGTAAGCTCTCTAGAAACCTATAAAGCACATTCAATGCCCTCTTGCCAGTAAAGAGTGGACTGACAGCACAGACATCACCAACAAAAACGGCTTTTGGTTTAATTTTTTTTAGACTTTTTAAGACCAAAATTGGACCAAGGTAATTTGTCAAATGATATCCAAACCCTCTGTGATATGGAAGGACCTCTTGGATGGCTGGGCAAGCCACGGACAAGCAAATTCATTACTTTTTCCTCAAACCCTCTAATGAGGTGGGATACTGGGTAAGAGTAGAGAATGTAGTGGGGGAATGGAATTTTGTAGTCCCTGAACATAATGGTCCTTATCTGTCCATACAATGGCTATTTGTGTTGAAAGATGGAGGAAGAAGTGCCCCCCCATTTCTCCGGGGAAGGCCAGAAGGAAAGCTACCAGGAGTTATGCTAAAACTGCTTCCACCGGAGAGGGGCAGTTACGAAACCCTTGGTTTTAGTCTATTCCATAATGAACCAGAGCTATGCTGAATATCAGTTCAGCTGCTGTTGGGTGAACCATATCTGCACCTAGGGCTGTTTTGAGTCCTGGCAATGTGGCACTGTGGAGTCTGGAAACGGACACCAACAGCTTTCTCTTTTGCTTTCTTGAAGCTTCTTTGTAAAACTGCAGACTGAAAAAACTGGTTCCACTAAAAATGGCTTTCAGGAAAGATACTTTGAAATTCTCAAGAAAATCTGTTCACCATAACCAGGTGGGGTAATGGACTGTGACACTGGCACTTACCACACTTACTCTTCTGTCCACTGCATTGTGTGCAAGATGCAGGTAGACACTGGAAACTGAAACGTAACCGCCACCTGAGAACTCTGCTTCTTCTTAAGATATTTTGCTTGTCATGGCAGCAAATCCAACATCTTGTCTGGGATGTTAAGTATGCGAGAGAAGAAATTTAGCACCTTTTTGGAATATGTGGACTATACAAAAATCTCCTTTCACAGCCCTGGGCTCATTGGTGGTGATGGTGGTGGTGGGGATATTGGGAGTGACTTGGACCAAATCTCTGTCCACCCCGGAAACTGGATGGGGAAGAGATGAAATCTGTGATCAGTCTTCACCTGGGCTTGAAGAAATACCTTCACCATTTTAAAATAGCTACTGTCAATAGTCATGTTGCTCTGAGAGGAAAGAGATTTAACAGAGGTCACAAAACTGATGGAAGGAGGTCTAGAAAGAAGTCTTACCAACTCAAATTCAGAAGTTGAAGACATACCAGTCCGTCTAGCACCTTTCATTCTGTTCGAATCTTCAATACCCAAGAGATGTACTAACTTGTCTAGGACCTTTCAGTCTAACCAATGTGGACCAGTGAGGGTCGATTCCTTACCTTCTTTACAAAAAGGCAGAATTGAGTGTGGGAGGACATATCAGTCCTTTTAACTTATTTTTCTCTAAGAATTGATCTGAGGGAAGAGAAGGATGACTCCTCTGCCACTTCCTGCTCCATTAAAAAATGCCTTTCAAAAACAACTTATTTCTTCTACAAAATCAGCTTAAATTCCACCAACTGACCACTGCCCATAAGATCCTTTACCAACCTCATACTATCCAATACCCCTATACTATCTACCCTCATTACCCCCTACAATTTATTTATTTATTTATTTTACATTTGTTGACCGGGATGGTCCGACTGGATACATGTCCATTTTCAGCGGAGGCCCGGGGAGAAAAGCCCCACAGAGAAAAATACAATACAATAAAATATAGGTAAATTAAGCTTACAAATTACAAAGATATGAAAGATCCTAGTTACAAAATAATAAACATTCATAGTTAGGCTGCTATTAGCCTTAGTACAGAAAAATTGCAACTCTGAGTATACCAATGCATCTCAAGACATTAAAGTAACTATGTACAGAGTCAGAACATTACCTTACAAGAGTTCAGAGGGATGATAAAGAAGCTACTTGCTATTATAGAACAAGATAGGATTAATGTTCAGATAGTATAGGAATTTGAAGTAACCCAATTTTTCAATTAATGTAGGATGTGCTGTATTGACAGGAGCCTAGTCTGGGGTTTACACATGGACATAGCCAATGTGTCTTAAGGAATTGGGTAAGATGTTTTTTAAATTGAGATAGTGAATTAGTAAGTCTTAGGTTATTAGGTAGGGAGTTCCAAGTCTTGCCTATAGAATTGGCATACAGAGCATCCCCTCCCTTGTTGTTGGATTTGATGGTTTGGACCATTAGTCTTTTTGAGGAGCGAAGAGTATTTAGGTTGGAGTAGGGGGTCAGTAGATTATTTAGTGAGGGGGTTCTGTCTGGTTCCTTAATGATTTTGTATGCTTCAGAGAGTTGGTTAAGTTTGAGAATATTAGGTAGTTCTAACCAGTCAAGTTTCTTTAGGTTACTACAGTGATGAGTTCTATAGGGGGCACCTGTTACAAATCTGGCAATGTGATTATAAGTCACGGAGAGTTTATTAATGTCACCTACAACAATCTAAAGACCTTATGATCATCACATAAACGTCTTGTAAATATTTCTAAATAAAACAACGGGGCTGGGGACTCTCTCTTCTCTAATACTGTTGGAAAATCCTGGAACCTACTTCCCAATGAACTTTCCTCACTTCCCTCTATATCACTTTTCAAAAGGAAACGAAAACTCTTCCTCAGAACACACTGGTTGTGCCCCTGTACTAAACCTGACTAAGCAACTAGCTCTTCTAATCTTTCTTCTCCCTACACTCTTCTTCTCATTAATCAAGTTCTATTTTCCTTAAATTACAACATAACCTTGTCCTACTATATATTGTTACTTGCATCTTCTGGAAACTTATTATTGTGAGAACTTTTTTTTACTAACATAATTATATAATAACCCGTCTTCTTTTTTATATTCTGTATTAACCTGCATCTTGGTATTGTACACCTGCATTGTATTTTGCACTATGTTATGAATGTCTGCCCTCTTTGATTATCTCTATACTGTACCTGCAACGTGCATTGTATATATTAATTTTTGTATATAAGTTTTTGTTTTCTCAGAGCTTCTCCCCACGGGCCTCTACTGAAAATGGATATGTATCCAGTTAGACTAGCCCGGTCAACAAATGTAAAATAAAATAAATAAATAAAAATCCACTGGCAATAACAAAAGACCTGAATTTGTAGAAATCATTTACCAATGGAATCAGGAAACTGGGGACTTTGGGATTGGTATAATGGTTAAGGTGTCGTACAGACACAACATACAGGATTTGATTCTCACCTTTGAAAGACATTGGCTAGGCTCAAAGTGCCCACAGGGACAGCTAACCTAGTATTTGCCTATGAAGATGATATGTCAAGAGAAATAAGTTCAAAGCTATTGCAGACCTTGGGACAAATTCCAAGTACCAATGTCTTGTGTGGCAAAGAAAACATGAAGTGAAGAGAGAAGTGAGCATTAAAGGAGGTGGGAAGGAGATAACGAGTCTGGGAAATTTTTTGGTACCAAGCAGAGTAAAACTAGGTCCTAGAGTTTTAAGAGTATGGTCCGGATCATCTTATGGTTAATTTTATCCCATAAGCTGTAGTACTTAAAGTCAACAATAATAGCATATCAATACTTTTAAGTAAATATCTACATAAACTGTTGTGCACATATCCTAATTCTACTTACTTAACATGTAAATAACATTAAAATATTTAAATCTAGAAACAGATACAAATGTAAAGCGATACATTAGATAACTGAATAATGTCCCTCATACCTTTGTCAGAGGCTTCTTGTCTACAGAGATCACACCATATTTCTAAACTGTTAATATGAATATTAGCTCAAGTGTTTAGGATAAAGTGGTGGCTAATAACATAATTAACATTTCATTGTATTTAGCAACTTCTTACCAGCTGGAGATAATGCTGTATTTAAAATTTACTGAATGCAAGTGCTTGTTAATTCTTTTCTACTTTTATAAAAATAAGAAAAGGGAAAGGTGAGGGGATCCCCTCACATACTGTAGGACTCTTCCTTAACTATTGGATCATATGGTTAGTACTCCACCATATTCATTGTCATACTGTTAAACATTCACCATATGTTGCAGTATACAAACTGTTTCAGATGATATCCTAACAAAATGTTTGAATAAACTATTATTATGCATGCATCCTAGTTACATAGTTTGTTAGTACAAAAATGACTCATATCTGCTAACCAACAGAGTTACAGCAACACATCTTCAGAACTGACTTTACACCATTCACACTTACCATTTCCATCTGTAAAGAATGGAAACAGCTGATTATCCAGTAAACACAGCTGTACTACTACCCTGTCCTTAAAGTCTCAAGTGGAAGGGACCACATCAAAATTTTCTTCCTTATCATATATTTCTCCAGCAATGCCCATTTCTCAGTCCTTAAGTGTCTTTTTGTTCAGCCTGCAGTTGGGCTAATTTCAATGGCAGTTATTTTATTTTCCTTGTTGCCTTTTACAGATTATCGAAAGTCGCACTCCACCATTCTAAGAAATACCTTCAAATTGGCAGAGAATGAGAACTTTTGTTTCAGTTTTCTGTGCTCACATTCACTTACTGCTTTCCACAAGTTGGAAAAGAAATTTCAACTTCACTTTCAAATACTTATGCTCAACAAAAGTAGCTCAGATACTGACAAATGTCAACAGATGCCCAACTTCGATGGTATTTCTTTATTATCACAAAAAACAAAAACATTGCCAGTATACCTCTGGGTATGCCCTATTCAGCTTAGAAGTCTGTCAGTGGCAAATGTTTCACAACTGATATCTCCAATTAATCTTTTGCAAACCCAGTTCAGTCTTCTATCTTGGTTTGTATATACTCCATCAAATCTAACTGCTTTTCACCTTTAAACTACCACCTAGTCTCAAATTTTGCTTTCATTGCCTTGGCCTCCATTCTAAATAGCTGGTGCTCAATCTCCCCTTAAATGTGTCAAGTGTTTAGTCTACAACTCATACATTTACTATTTTACAGGTTCAATGCCTACAAGATGGTGCTGCGGTAGCGTTGTTGCCTCACAGTAAGACACTGTCCGGTTCGATTCTCAGCTAGAGCGTCTTCTGCGTGGAGACATGTGTGAATGGGTGTACCTTCGTTGAAGGTTGTGCGTCAGGGCTGGCAATCCGGCACATAAAAAATCTACTGCCAATCATTAGCGGACCAGAGTTCTGCTGTGGCGACCCCTAACCGGGAAAAGCCGAAAGACACAACAAATGCCTACAAGATGGTCATGGAAAAAACATACTTCCTTCAATGCAAGTGCTCCCAAACTATTAATGTGTAAATGCAAACAACACAGTCCTTGTGGTTCAATCTGAACCTTAGCACTTTTTTGGGATCTCTACTAGTGGGTTGGAAAGCATCTTAGTACCCCAATCCAGCTCCCAACTAACTGCTTCAAAATATTCAGATTCTAACACACACACTATATTTGTTCCAAAACCAGTCAACAGACAACACCTTTACTCATCAGTACACAAAACAAACAAACAAAAAAAAAAACTACTACTCTGTAATTTATCACTTTTAACTGTTAGGTTTTGGGGCAGCGAACTTCACGAACATTGTGTCTGTGTTCTCTTTAGCTTGAACTGTTAAAAGTTTTCTTTGTGAAATACAAACAATTCTTACTGGTGGATATGGGGATGATCCTCCCTAAGACAGTAAACGTACTGCTTTAGAAAAAAAATATGAGCAAACTACAGGGGAAAAAATGGGAATTGTGGGAACAATACCTACAGAGAAGGAATGAGATTTAAGAGGGCAAGCTTTAAATGATCTATGTAATTTTTAACTGAAAACGATTGAGTAGATTATAACTGATGTATATATGTTTGCAACTGGGAGTGTGCCAGTATGGTTTGTGATGTAAAATGCTTGCAACTAGGATTGTGTCAGTGTGGTTTGTTTTCACATATAAATGTATGACTGTTTATGCTGTAAGTAGAAATGTTAAGACCTTGTGCTCAAGGGCATAAGGTCCGCAGAAATGACGTCAGGGGTGAGTAAGGGGCAGACAACTACGTAACCGGGCAAAAGAATCAAATAAAAACGACAAAAAACACTACTACACTAACCCCCCTAAAACACACCTATATAATCCCAAAAAATTCTGGCATACTATAAACAGTATCCTACATCCAGGAAAGCCATCCACCCCTCACCCAAACCCTTCATTCTCTCCTCTCAAAACTGCTACTAACTTCAACACATACTTTATCGAATCCATTAGCAAACTTATGAACCACTCCAAGCCCAGCATCACCCCACCTACCTCCCCCCCAAATCACCCTAACCCCACACCCACCTTCAACCTACAAACAGTTTCTACCACTTACATAAAATCACTGCTCCTTAAGCTCAAACCTTGCTCTCCCTCCACTCTTTCTTCAACTTGCTGATGAGCTTCATTGCCCTACCCGTATTTATCCTCATACACAGATCCATCACTGAAGCAACAGTCCCAGTCATCTGGAAGAAATTTTACACTATACCCATTCACAAAGGAGGTAACTCCACTGAACTAATTATAGGCCTACTGCAATACTATCTCCCCTATCCAAGATCCTTGAAAAATGTGTACATAAACAGATTCTCCAGCACCTCACCAAAGCCAACTTACTCACCCCCACACAACACGGTTTCCGACCTGGCCATAGCACCTCCACAGCACTTATCTCATTCATTAATAGCATTGCTCAAGCTAGCTAGGGAACAAAATAAACTAGTATCTTGTCTCTTTCTTGACCTATCAAAAGCATTTGATACTGTCCACCATCCACTACTCTTAGAGAAACTCTCCCACCTAAACCTTTCCCCTGCCACTATCACCTGGTTTTCTAGCTACCTTTGTAACCGCTCCCAATCCGTCAAATGGGATTCAGCCATCTCCCCAGAACTTCCAGTACTTATGGGAGTTCCCCAAGGCTCAATCCTAGGTCCACTACTTTTCAACATTTTTACCAATCAACTAGCCAGCTCTACATCACACTCTTCCCTAATGCAATACGCTGATGACTCCACTGTCAGCACCACTGCAGACACACTACCCATACTCCAGTCTAAGACTCAATAATCCTTCCTATCTGTCGAGACCTGGCTCAACCAAAATCACCTAATCCTAAACCCAAAAAAGACCAAACTTCTCTTTCTACCAAAGACCATGACACAGTTGAAGCAAAATGTCTCAATCTCCTCCCATAACAACACACCTATTATGGTGGACAATCACACTAAACTACTTGGGGTCATCATTGACTACCAACTAAAATTCGACCTGCATATACTAAATAACATCAAGAAAACCCACCAGAAAATAGGCCTCCTGTACAGAAACAAAACCTTTCTCTCCTCTCATGCAAAAATTACTCTATCACATGACTGCTTTCTTCCAACCCTGCTCTATGGCTCTCAAGATTCTCACCAACCTGCAAACCTCTCTTATGGCCAAACTCGATTCCACCTTTAACAGAGTAGCAAAATTTGCTGCTGAACTTCCTTGCTCCTCTCACCACTGTCTTGCTTTACAAAAACTTAAATGGTTAGAGCTCCCTCACAACCTTACTCTCTCCCAGCTCCAGATAATCCATTCCATTCTCTACCAGCCCACTTTTTGCCCTGCCTTATCACCCATCATCTCAACATACACCCCAACCAGGACACCCAGGAGCTCTGACCAACACCTACTGATCACAACTAAACCCAGACTCAACATTGGCAAGAACCTGTATTGCTATTACCCAGCCAAACATTGGAATAAACTCCCACTCGACATACAAAACACTTCTTCCAAACCACTATTCAAAAAGTCCGTGAAAAATTACCTTAACTCAAACTTTGCCTTTGTTACCAGCCCCCCTACTAACCCACCTCTCTAGACCAATCTCCCACTTTTCTCTCCAACCCTACTACACCTTCCTTACTCCCCCTCAATTCTTTCTCTCTAACCCAACTCTACCTTCATAACTCCCCCTCCCTTCTCCTACTCGGTAGAATATTCACCATACTTAGTCTGCACTCTTATCCCTCTTTTCTTTACTGCCACCCTAACACTCCCCACTATTTTCCTTCTACTTTCATTTCCAATCTCTCCTAGTCTACCTACCCGAACAAACATATTTAGCCATCAGTGCAGGTTAACTGTAATCTGTTTTGAAATTGCATACTCACTGTACAGTTTTCCAAAGGATGTTAACTGTTACCAGTATTGTTACTGTATACTTGCTGTCCATTGTTAAATACTCTTTTTCATGTACTAGAAACAAATTTTCTCTTTTTTGTAAACTGTACGTATTTTTGTAATCATGGAGCTTTTCTCCCCGGGTCTCCACTGAAAAAGGGTCTTAGCCCAGATGGACTAACCTGGTCAACATATGCTAAATAAATAAATGGTTTAATAAAAATGTTTCTTGTTTAAAAAAGGGGGCAGGGACTGAATAATTTATGTAATGTTGCTTAGGTTATATGATATACAGCAATATATGTGAAACATGTATGTTAATTTTAACTTGTTAATATAGTTTGATTACTTTTGTACAAACGTAAATGTGCCTATGTCACAAGTGATAATTTAATAAAGATGTTTAAAAAAAAAAAAAAAAAAAAACAGCAAAGATACTGAAGGCAGAACTTCTTCAGTGGGATCTGTCTACCACAGGCAATCTTGTTGGTGAATTGTACTCCAGAATTTCACCAATCTAGAAAACAAAATAATAAGGAATACACACTTCCAAACCATTTGCATTCATGGTAGCAACAAGAAGACAGCAAAGCTTCCCTTTCTATTCAGCATAATTCTGATATCCAGTCTGGGGACAAGATCAGCAACATGCAGGGGACATCTAATGCTCTAGAAATCAGGCTAAATGGATGATCATCTGTCTGCAGTGAATTTCCATCCTTCATTAACGTCCAAGGTATCCTTACAATAAGCATCACAAATTATTATTAGCAGATAACTGCTTGCATCACCTAAGTCGGCCTTTTTTTCTCACAGTACTGTGATAGCAGAGGCAGTAAGTTCTACACATTTTTCTTTATCACACTGTAAAGGTTCACCTAGGCAAATTCCCAAGAACTTTAACGCCATCATCCCTTTTCTTTCCAGTACTTCGAGGAGGAGGCTACTCAGATAAACCACCTAGGAAGCCCCATCCTACAGCAGTATCCTCCCCACAGCTCTAGTAATGGAATCTACACCAGTTTATTTCCACATCACCCTGTGTTTATTCTGACCAGATTTCAAAGCACATATGAAAATACATGAAGTACATATTCACCCATGTTACAGAAAACTCCAAAAGGTGAGGCTGAATGGAGATAGTACCCATACAGGGGAGGCAAAGCAAACCAGACCAACCTGGGCCAGTTCTCTTCACACAGCAAAAACACAGTTATCTCTAACATCAAGGTTCTTCCTCGATGGGTCCTGCCCTTTCTAGACTAACACACTGCAGTATCTCTGAAAAATCCTTCTTCTCAGGAGTACACAGTAAAGCACCTTTGTTAAAGAAGGTGGGTGCTCATGACAGTCACGGCTGAATCTTGCAGTACCAATGTTCCAGTGAAGGATTAATTTTGTGGTTAAAACTGTAATACTTGGTGAAGGTGTGCACCAAAAACAAAGTGGTCACAGACCAAATGTCAACAAAGGAAAAACTTTTAAACAAGCAAAAAAGGCCGGCGCCCCTCTGATTAACTGGACGCTGATCTCAGCATTCTCCAATGCAGAAACAAATACTGTAGCTAGAAGCCAAAGGATACTGGTCTACTCCCCCTGAACTCATGCACCTATTTCCGGTAATGTCTGATCTGAAAGTGGACATCCACTGAGTGAAACTCTCCTTTCCCCATGACTTCTACCCCATTAAAGAAAAACAAAAAATGCATAGTTTGTCTCCGAGACAACTCAAAATATCTCAGTCAGGATCACCCAAAGGGGCACCAAACATAATGACCTGAATTCCAAGATCATATATGCACATAGGTAACAGACAATAGGAAGACCAAATTCTCAGAAAACAGACTTTGAATGCCTTCATGCTATCAGGCTAAAATGGCACATAGACAGTCTATCAATCATGAAGTTCAGGTCCTACAAAGGGAGAGTTCTTCATTTAACTCAGTTGAGAATGGTCTCCACTTCCAATTGTCTTCCTTGATAGTACAGTGGTAAATGCCCCTCCTGTCAAGTGGCAGACCACGGTTTGATTCCCTAACAGGCAGTAGATGAACATTAGCGGGGTGTCGGGGGTTAGCATAATGGTCAAGGTGTTAGCCGTAAAGACACAAGGTACAGGGTTTGATTCTTACCCTTAAAAAGGAAATGATCGGCTTAAAATGGCTGACAAAGGCAGATAGCCTAATACTTTTCTATGAACCCATGAAGCACATGCCAGCTAACCCGAGTTTTTCCTACCAGCCAAAATGATGTCTGAGACCCAAACTAATAAATTTGGCCAAATCAGGAAATCTAAAGCAGAAGCCAGACTATGACATTGAGCTGACAACTTCATCAACTATGGTGGAATGCTCCTCCACTAGGATCCTAGAGGATTTGTTTCAATTTCAAGTGATCTCAATTGAATGAGATAACTCTTTCTTTAGCCACTAAGGAGTAATTAGAATAAGCTTAGCTCTTTCCACCCTGAACTTTGTCATGAGAAATGGAATCATGTGAAATGCACAGAGGACCCCACAAGCCAAAGGATGGAAAACCACTACTATTTCCTTGATGAGAAGGAGTCCACATTCTCCTGGTTGGCAAACAAGGCAATCTTCAAAGTGCCATAATTCCACCTTGTGAGGACCAATAACAGCCTCTGAATCTACAGCTCCAGAACATAACTCGAGGGATGATTCAGAGTCTTTGCCAGCTCACTCACCCAAGAATGTGAACGGCAGGGGTCCCAATCAGTTCAACAAACGGCATTTTCAGTGCATTTACATCGATCATGCCATTTGTCAAACTGTTCATAGTGAGATCGTGGTACAGTGAGGATTGGGAAATATGCCATTTCCCCACTGTAGTGCGATCTCAGAGTTGGTGTGTATATATATATATATATATATATATATATATATATATATATATATATATATATAAAATTAGTGTGTGTGTGTGTGGGGGGCACAGCCCCCCACAAGCGAAATTTGATGAATGGCATTTCTGATGAAATGTCTTCCTTTGAAGTGTCACATTGATGAAGTGATATAGACCTAAGCAGTAGACAGAGCAATTTCCCTCATGTCCCACCGCTGGATGAGCAATTCTTCTAAAGCAAAGGGAGCATGACCTTGTGACCTCTTGCTTCATTAGATACTACATGATAACCCACATTTGTGAATGAATGAGGAAAAGTCCTGGAACCACCTCTGTCCCCAATCGGTGCTTGCTGAAAGTTCAATGAGTATACCTGCTATCCTTTGCTAGTGAAAGGTTTAAGTGCAAACAGAATGAATAGATATCAATTTCAAGAATGCAGTATTTCTGGGCATTCCTCCTCCTCCTCCTCCAAAGTATAGTGATCTCAAGAGTTAACATAAATATGCAGCAGGGGTTGGGGTGTAGGGGGGTTTGGCCCCTAAAACAAACAAGCAAACACACTTTAAATGTTTACCCTAGCTGAAAAGCACTTTAGATTTTGGGTTTATCCTAGCTGAAAAACAATTTAGTTTTTGAATTAAAAGGATTCTCAACACCTAGTCTTATGCCTCTGACTGTGAGCTGTCTTCCAAGACTTTCTGGGCCAGGGAGACTGCTTTAAGCTTCAGATGGATGAAGGTCTCTTTCACAGAGAACTACAAATTGTATGTCAAGGGTACCATCAAACTCCATGATGGACTTGGTTATAGAAAGTTTGATGGGAAATGCCAACTTATTTCCATACAATGCAAATTGCACCCAGAAGCCTGTGATGGCTAAGCAACCACTGATGTCTCACACATCACTGCAATATCTGTATCTTCAGATGATCAAACAGTAAAAAAAAAAATCATAGCAGCCATTAACTCCAGAAGGGCAGGATGTTGGCTCAGTAGTAAGATCTTGGCATCACACCTCCACGGACTGCGTTTCAATCCTACTGGTTGGTCACTGTAGGAGAAGTTTTGCACACTGTCCCACTGACTACATGGGTTTTCCTATAATGGCTCTAGGTGATTTGGTCACATTCACTAACCCCAACCCTATGGAAAAATGGGAAAAGGGGGTCAATGATGAGGACTTCTGTTTCTTTCCTAATGCCAAAAACATGCTGGTTGACTGGCTACACAGAAAGTGCCTACATGAATATATATAATTTTGCACTTACTCTTGGCCTTGGGACCTAGGTCGTAGATCTGAAATGTCAATGACAAAAAATCATGTACTTACATAGCAAATAAAATAAAAGGTGAAGCTCTCTCTGGGCCTGAACCCTGCACTGTTCTCACCCTGTCAGTCAAACCCATGACCTTCTGAACACTTCCCAGAGGCAGAAAAGACTGGCAGAGTGTCCTGCTCTTTCCCTACGGAGACTACATTCTAAGAAGAAGTAAGAGAGGACACCTACCAATTTATAGCAACACTAAGGGCCTGCAGGTTGGGGAGGTCACTGCAGGGGCATTTCCAGGGAGTTCCTAAAAACGGCCCACCATCCCATCAGCAGTCAGTCTCCAACACAGGGAAAAATGCTTCATCCTATCTTTCACTGAGAACAAACTTGCTGACATTTCATGCAGAGAAACTAAAGGAAGCTTCAGCTCAACAGAACAAACAAGAAATACCTTTTGTTTGTTTCACTCCCCCCTCTTCCTTACACACATACTAACCCCATGACTCTACAAATGCACAGAAAAAGCCCCATTACGAAGAATCATTACTAATCCACAAAAATAAAATATACCTGAAATTATTTGGCAAAACTGTTAAGGGAGTTAAATATTAGGGAACACTAAACTGATGAGTTTAAACTCCTCTGTTTTACGCTTTACCAAGTGTACTGAAACAGAAAAACATGGAGACTTGCCTTCTCCAAAATTTCAGCCTCCATAAGTGACAAACTGTACTCTGCAGAAACCCAAAATTGCAACTTCTTGAAGCATCTTTATTAAATCATCACATTTTAACAGCAATGAAATAAACAGGAAGACTGCCATGTGAATGGTGCCCAATAATACTCACAGCGGTGCAACCACACACACTACCTTAGCACTGATACATGTAAGGCTCCACTCCTTTGTATTAGCCTATTATACTGGTGTTTGTCTTTGCATTTTTCATGAAAAAATAGCTGCTAAAAGTGTGGATTAAATACCACTGCAGAGAACTAAACATTTCCTGACTGACTATTCTAGGAAAACTACTGCTTCTGCTTATCTACTTCCAGCTCTCCTCTATGTGCATACCTCTCAACTCTTAGTACAAGATATCTGGACAAAGCCTAAAATAATGAGGGGACAAAGGCACAAAAATAGGGACACATTTTAAATATTGCTTGTATAAGCTTAGAAATGTATGCTATTACTTAGTGACTTCAATTATCAGTGATTTAACAACCCCCCTCAAATGTTATGAGGAACAAATCAAAAATGCAAGCCAAAAATCTAGACAGTTGAGAGGTATGTCTACTCAAACAATGTTATAACAAAATAGCTAAGCTGACCACCAACCATGTTTATAGAGTCCATCATTGCCTATCCCTCAAGGAGCTAAACTGGCTTGAACTAAGCCACTACCTCATAAATGTAACATTAACTGCAACCCATATATAACTTGCCTTACTCAAAATTATCAATCTTTATTCTCCACATTAACCCCTCCAGTCAAAAGATAAATAAATCACACAATACCTCAACAGATGCCTTATAATTAAATACCTAAAATCTGGAACACTATCCCTTACTGTATAAGGCACACTGAAAATCAACACTCCTTCAAAACCAAACTAAAACTACATATAAATAACTCTTGGCTATGCTCCTGCTCACCCTCAGTACGATCCCAAATTATCTCCACGCATACATACACTCCTCATATTCTCTCTTTTGAGGAATCCCCAGTGAACCTTAAGTTCTCATAAGGCACTCTTTCTCCCACATGTCCTGCTACTCACTTTTCTAGGTGCCCTACCATAATATCCCTCTACCCTTTTTGCCTCTCCTTCCTACCCATACTCAGCTTCTATATATTTATACCTACAGGCTATTTTCTACACCTCTTCCAACTATTATCTACTTTTTATCACTTGGCCCCCTTCCCAGCTGGTCTCCTTGCCAGTACTCCCTTCCTTACAGACAATGCTCAACTCCCTCCTTTCTTTCCCTTACTGCCCCCCATTCTCAGCTTACTATCTGCTGTGCTCTGGCTGTCTCTTTTCCATTATGTTCAGCCTGAGGAATATTATGGCTAACTATGACTACAATAAAAATAACACTAACCATAAACAAGTTTTACCAACATCTTCTCAACTTCAAGATAAAAAAAACAGAACAAATATATATCTGTTTAAGCTAAGCTTACATTTTGCTTGTATTAGCCATTCTAATTGTATTTCACGCATCTGTTAACTTTACATTGTACTTGCATGGTAACCTTATTGGTATAGGACAGTTCTTTTGTTACAAATATTATTGAAGCTTTTCTCCCCAGGCCTTTTCTGAAAAGAGATTACCACACACAATCATAATTATACAGCAAATAAATACACATAGATTTTAAATAGTAACAAGAGTATACATACATTAATAGAAAAGAAAACAAATCATAGTACATTTTCCACTGTTACTGTCGCACAACATACACATTTTCTTTTTAACAATTTTCATTCACCCAAACATTGCATACATTGTTCAATTCTTGCCTTCCTGCAAGCCTCACTTTTACTGAAAGTTATTCTTCATGTATTTTTCTTTCAAATTTCATTTATTGCTACGGAATTTGTTCATTCCCTCTTCTAAAGCTCCCATCTCCATTATAATATTCAATACTTAAATTATATTACAGTTGTTTTAGAATATTATTTCCATTTTCTGCCAATAGCTTTTTTATTAAGCTTCTCAGATCTCATATCTTAGGTTCATATGTGGGCACTAGGCTATCTGCCCGAAGGCATTTATAAGCCAAGGCAGAATGTGTTGGCTTTCGCTGCCCCCTTAGATTAGTTCCCTGTGCCTCTGTCCAGCACAGCCACTGAAGTGATCCCAGAGGTAAACTTTCTGTTTCCCATCCACTTGTCAAGGTTTCTTTTGAAGAGTGTTAGCGAGGAGCTCTGCCTAATGTAGATTGGGATCTTGTTCCAAAGCATGGGAAGTCTCTGGGACAGGAATCTATCTCTCCAGCACGTCCTATTTATTATAAACAGCTCTTGCAAGGCTCGAACCCTGGACCCTTCACACTATAGACAAAGTGATTTACCACTAAGCCATGCCCAGATACTCATCTCAGATGAAAATAATCATTTCAATAGTTACAGCCATTTGTTCCCCCCTACATTTGTGATGAAGTCTTCTGTAAGAAATTTGTAAAGTCTGACAGCTCATTAAGTTCCCAAAAAACATGTTCCCAGTTACTGCTCTGCTCTCCATCACACCTCCTGCATTTGGTATCTATCTGAGAAAAAAATCCTCTGACGTATCAGTGCAAACGCTTCAATGCAAAAATTTTAAATCAACTGGACTTTTCTGCATATTTAGGAACCTTACAGATGTCTTCCCATTGTTCCTTTTGAAACTGCCTTTCCATTCTCTTTTCTCAATCTTTTTCCAAATTCATCTGATTGACTCTTATAGTTATCAGCAATACTTTATACATCCAACTAATTATTCCTTTCTTTTTTAACATAAGCTTCTGTTTCAGACTCCGCTAAAATCTCTACCAGAACTGATCTTTCACTTAGCACCACCCCATTTCTTTTTCTTTGCTCATACTTTCATCAATCCCTGGTAGGGAAGGCAGTCTCCAACCTGCAGTATATATTTAGCATCATCTCAATGTATTACTTTTCCCTGCCTAGTTATTTTCTCCTGATATCTTCATTTCTCTGCTAATTGTGTTCCAGTTAAATTCAACCCCTTCTTGCGCATTTTCTGCACTCCCAAATGAAATCATTCCTACTGGTAATATGTCCCTTTTCTGTTTTCAGAATAGTTTTGGCAAACACTGCCCGACCTGCAGAAAGCATATAACTTACAGTGTTCTGTGACAGTGTGAACAGAAGACCAGGTGGCTGCTTCTAAAATGGACTTGGTGTCAATACCTTTGTAGAAAGCATATAAAGAAGCTACTGCTCGAGTGGAGTGAGCTTTTCAACAGTAGGGTAGAGAGTTTCCATGCTGAAAGTAGCAGAAGGAAATGGTCTTTGATATCCAGGAAGCAACAGACTGCATGGAAACTGGCTGTCCTAACCTGGACTCCATGAAGGAGACAGTTGATCTGTTTTTCTGATATCCTTAGTTTTATCCAGGTAAAACTCTCAGCTGTTTGTGAATGTCTAAAGAGTGCAGTATTCTTTCCCCTTTATTATGGGGGCTGAGGAAGATGGTAGGCAGATTGATTGCTTAGTTGACAGTAAGTTTATTAACCACTTTTGGCATTAAGGATGGACTGGCTGTGAAACTCACCCTGTCTTTGTGGAAGATGAGAAATGGTGAGGTAGATGTGATAGCATGGAGTTCTGAGACTCTTTGGGCTGAAGTCAAGGCCAAGAGTAGCATTGTTTTCCAAGTGCAGAATTTTAAAGTAGCTAAAGCAGCTGGCTCAAAAGGAGGTAATGTTAGCTCTTCTGTTTCCATTGGGGTTTGAGGTGTAAAACTCCCATTAGGAAAAGTTCAACTTCTGTTCTGAACATGAGAGGGGATTCCAAAGGTAGGTAAGCATTAATGGCTGACAGGTGAGTCATACTGCAAGAACTTGCCAGCCCTCAATGAAATAAGTCACACATATACTGGAGTACGGCGGAAATGTCCATGAGAAGGGGTTGGAGTTTGCGTTTAAAGCACCAGATGGAAAATCTCTTCCACTAGGCCATGCAAGACTTTCTGGTTTTTGGTGTCCTGGCTTCTTACAGAATCTGAACCACCTGTTTAGAAAAGTTGCGTCTAGTGGGGGATTAAAAACCTAACATCCAGAGGACCAGGTTGAGGGATTTGAGATTAGGATACATGGAGCTGTCATTCCTGTTTGGTGATAATTTCTGGTATTGGAGAGATTCTCCAGAACTTCCCCTTTGATAGGTGAAACAGGAGTGGGAAACAGTATTGCCTTGGCCAGAAAGGTGCCCTCTTTCTGGACCTTTAGGAGGAGCCTTGGGAGTAGAGGTAAAGATGGAAATGCATCAAGGAACTTCCCCATCCATGTGAAATAGAAGGCATCTCTCCTCCCAGGTGGTGGTGTCAGAGTCCTGCAGAAGAGTGGAAGTAGGTGGTTTTCAGAGGAAGCAAAGAGGTTTACCTGAGGGGTTCCTCATCTGAGAATTATAGTTCTGAACAGCTCCATGTTCAATGACCATTCATGAGGGTCCTCCAAGTCTCTGCTTAGAGAGTCTGTCAACACATTCTGTGGGGGGGGGGGGGGGAGAGTGTATGTGGCTGAGGATGACAGGTTCATCGAAGAGGTTAGGTGCTAAACCTTCTGTTCTAGTAGACCTTCTGTCCTAGCCTGCACAAAGAGTAGGATCTTGTGCCTCCCTGCTTATTTATATACCACACTACCATGTGTTGTGTGTGTACCAAAAGCGTGACTGGTTTTCAAAGGTGTGAGAAAATTTGTAGTGCTTGAAGAAGTGCCCCATTTCTATTAAGATTCTTGTCCCAGAGACTTCCCATACTCTAGAACAAACTACCTATCTATATCAAACAAAGCTCCTCATTAGCACTCTTCAAGAAAAATCTTGATGATTGGATGGGAGATAGGAAATTCACCACGGGGATCACTTCTGTGGCTCTGCTCGACAGGGGCACAGGAAAATAATTTGCTTGGGTGGCAAAAGCCAGGGTACCTTTTTGGCTAGGCTTATATAGGCCCTAGGCCATATAGTACCTACCTATGAACCTATGTGTTCTTTTAATAATTGGGCTGGCCCACTCCCCTTGGACTGTGTGGTCTCCTGTCCAAGCCCCCCACAAACTCACTGATGCATCTGTAAACAGGACTTGGTTGTGTTGGGCTGGAGTGAATGGGAGACCTGAGTGGAGTGTAACTTGGTTGCTCCACCAAAGGAATTCCTCCTTGATGCAAGGAAGAAGGGGAATGTCGGTATCGAGAGGATGACAATGTTGTGACCACACTGATTTCAGTGTATTTTCTTTGTGTAATCTGGCAAGGCCAACATAGGAATGGTGGAATCCATGAGCCCCAAGACCCTGGCCTAAAGCTTGTCTGGCTGAGCCATGCTCCTGGCTGCAAAGGAACAGAAACTCATTAGTTAGTGAGATGACCTCTTGAGGAATGGAGATGTGCATGGCAGATGTATCCATATAGCATCCTAGGAAATTCAGCTGTTGGGAAGGGCTGAGCTGTGATTTTTTTGTAGTTGATGGTGAACCCCAAGAGATTCAAAAGTTGTAGTGTATAATGGAAGGTGCTTTAGAAGAGTGCCACTGGATACAGCCTGGAGGATAAGGTTGTGCAGGTAAGGGAAAATCTGAATGCCCTAGGTGTGGTAGAAAGATACTACTGGAGCCAGATACCTTGTGAACATCTCAGGAGTTGTAGGCAGACAAAAGTGCAAAGCAGTAAACTGAAAATGTGATGACCCAGTAAAGAACCTGAGACTTTTTCTGCAAGAAGGGCAAATGGGAATATGAAGGTAAGCATTATTTAGGTCTAGGAATACCTGGAAGGCTTGAGAGAAAACGAAAGGAAGAAGAGTTTGTAGGGACAACATTTTGAAAGAGGGAGCTCTCAAAATATGTTTAGCATGGAGAGATCTAGGATGGGCCTCCAATGGCCCTCTTTTCTGGGAACCCAAAAGAGCCTGGAATAAAATCCTCTTCCTGAATAGGAAGGGGCTGCTACTTCTATGATTTCCTGGGACAGTAACTTTTGCATGATGGTCTCTATGAGATGTAGCTGGTTGGGGGAGGGGGGGGGTAGTAATTCCTCCTGGAGTTGTAATATTCTCCCAAAACATGAAGTAACCCTCCTTGATAACGGTTATTATCCCACTTGTCTGAGGTTATTGTTTCCCAGACAGGAAAGAAAAGAGAAAGTCTTTTTAAGAGTGGGGTAGAAGGACGAGGGGTTCATGTGGGGGGTATACAGTCAGTGGGGCATCCCTCTGATTTTTTTTCCGGAAATCTTTTCTTGGAAGCTTTCCTTTGTCTATGAGGAGTTCTAGGATCTCTCTTGTTGAAGAAGGTGGATTTAGCTGGATAATTTCTGTGGTACCGGGGAACAGTCGACAGTAGGATTTGACAGCAATCTTTCATAGTTTTGCCCTGTTCCTGCAAAGTCTTGAACAGACTGGCAGCCTGTGGGCCAAAAAGGAGATTGATACCCAAGGAGGAGTCGAAAAAGTACAGTTTTGTACCTACCATAAATGTAGATGTTCGAAGATCCACATTGCTGCAGTCCTTACATATGGGTAGTCCGCTGTCCTCGGTCGGCCCGAATACCAAAGTATAAGGCTGACGTCGGTCAAGGCGCTTAAAACTGACATCAGGACGTCAAGGTACAAAAGCGCATGACCGACGTCATATCCTCAGTCTTTTCTTGCCCCAGATGTCAGAAGGCCCTAAAAAGAAAGGCCAAAACCAAAGACAGCAAAACCAACCAACCACCCCTGCACTAATCCTATTTACAATATTTACAATATTCACAACCCAAACCACACAACCGCCTCTAACTACAGAGGGAAGGAGGAGTAAATTGGACTGCAGCAATGTGGATCTTGAACATCTACATTTATGGTAGGTACAAAACTGTACTATGTTCTTCATCTCACATTGCTGCAGTCCTTACATATGGGTAGAATCCCAAAGCAGAGGTAAGGGAGGATGGCAAAACTATAAAGCATTAGGAGCTGCCAAAATGCCCTGTAAAATTGCAGTGGCAAAACCAGCCCTAGACTTAGAGTAAAGTGGAAGGTGGTAATGCTTAGAGAAAGTATGCACTGAACTCCAAGTAGCTGCCTCCAAAATATCTTTAGTTGCCACCCCCCTTAAAAAAGCTGTAGAAGTGGCAGTAGCCCTAGTGGAATGAGGCCTAATCCCAGCTGGAATCTCCTTACCATGATGGGAATAACAGAAAGCAATACAAAACCCAATCCACTTAGAAATAGTTTGTTTTGAAACAGGCTTGCCCTGAGAACCCAAAGCAAATGAAACAAATAAAGTACAGTTTTGTACCTACCATAAATGTAGATGTCCGAATTGGATAGCATCTGCAGTCATAACAACTGGGTTGTCCTGTCGTCAGGCAGCCCTTCAGTCGGCCGGATTCCAAAGTCCGGGTCCGGCTTCGGCTGATGTCGCACTTTACCCGACGTCATCTCTGTTGGTCTTCGGGTATAAAAGCATCAGCCGACGCCATTTTCTTCAGTGTTTCTTGCCCCAGATGCCAGAAGCCCTATAGAAGGCTAAAAATTTTGGATAGATGCCAATGTTTCCAAAAGATAGAGGTAAACACAAAAATAAGCATGTATGTACATAAATACAAACAAATACACAATGAAAGAAATCCCCCCACTAGCTAGCTATTAGAAGGGTAACCACCCTAGGAGTACCACAGAGGGGAAGGAGGGAGGGTAATCCTGACTGCAGATGCTATCCAATTCGGACATCTACATTTATGGTAGGTACAAAACTGTACTATGTCCTTCATGGATGCATCTGCAGTCATAACAACTGGGTAGAATACCATAGCCAACTAGGGCAGGAGGATAAAAGTAGATTATGGTGTGTTTAGGATCCCTTGCAGAACAGCAGTGGCAAACCCTGCTCGGGATCTGGAATATAGAGGTAAATTATAATGCTTGGCAAATGTATGCACGGAGGTCCAAGTAGCCGCCTCAATAATGTCTTTGGTAGCCACTCCTCGTAAGAAGGCTGTGGTAGTGGCTGTTGCCCTTGTAGAATGAGGTCTTATGTTCTGTGGAATTGGTTTTCCATGGAAGGAGTAACAGAATCGTATGCAATTTCCTATCCATTTGGAGATTGTCTGTTTGGAAATAGCTTTTCCTTCCCTTCCTGTTGCATAGGCTACGAAAGTTGGTCAGTCTTTCTGCTATTTTTGTTCTGTCCAAGTAGTAGCGTAGCTGTCTATGTACATCCAAGGTATGCAGTATTCTTTCCCTCTGTTTTGTGGGTTGGGAAAGAAGGTAGGTAGGTGGATTGCTTGGTTTAAAGACACTCTGGATACCACCTTAGGCATAAATGTAGGATTAGTCCTCATGGACACTCTATCTTGGTGGAAGATTAGAAAGGGTTGCACTGCCATTAAGGCCTGTAGTTCTGAAACCCTCCTTGCTGAAGTAATTGCCAGTAGGAAAGCAGTTTTCCATGACAGGTGTTGTAGGTCTGCTGTTGCTGCTGGTTCAAAAGGTGATAGTGTCAATTTTTCTAGCACAAAGTTCAGGTCCCAAGCTGGCAATGGTGGTTTCCTTGGAGGTTTTACATTCTTGATTCCTCTGAGGAACTGCCTGAGCAAAGGGTGTGTGAAAACAGGTGGATCAAAGCTGTATTCTGCTGAAATAGCTGATGCATGAATCTTGATGGAGGAGTAGGACAGGCCTGAAAGAAGTAGTTCGGCCAGATACTCCAGAATGTTAGGCATATCTATGTTTGATACATCTTTTCCTCTTTCAGAACTCCAAATGACAAACCTTTTCCATTTCCCAGCATAATTCCTTCTAGTTGAAGGCCTGCGTGCTTCAAGAATAATGTCTTTAACTCTTTGTGAAAGTTCTATATTAGCAGCTGCTATGTGATGTTCCATGCAGTCAGTTGCAGCGTTTTTAGGTTTGCATGCATGGTGCTGAAGTTGTTCTGAGTTAGCATCAAAGGCATCAGGGGTATTGGCCACATATTGTTCCGAGACATGCTCCTCAGCAGTGGGTACCAATGCTGTCTTGGCCAGTTTGGAGCTATCAGGATTATCCTTGGACGTTCCTCCTTGATTTTTAGTAGTACTTTGTGTATCAAGGGAAGAGGTGGGAATGCATATGCTGTTAGGCCTTTCCAGCTGAAGGAGAGCGAGTCCACTTTCCATGCTAGTGGGTGGAATGTCCTTGTGCAGAATTTTTGAGCTGGTGATTGAGAGGTGATGCGAATAGATCTATCTGAGGCATTCCCCATTTCTTGAGATGGTCTTGAAGATATCCGGTGCAGCTGCCATTCGTGGGCATCCGATGTGGTCCTGCTTAACATATCTGCTAGAGAGTTTTCTTTTCCTGGCACAAATATTGCCTGTAACTGGATGTTGTAGCTGAGTGCCAGGGTCCACAGCTCCAAAGTCATTCTGCATAGGGGTAAGAATGAGTGCCTCCCTGTTTGTTGATGTACCACATGACTGTGGTGTTGTCTGTCCTTATCATCAAGTGGTCCTCCTTGAGAAATGGTCTGAACTTTTGGATTGCCAGTTTTACTGCCAGCATTTCTTTTAGGTTGATGTGCAGGTGAAGTTGGTCCTGTGTCCACAATCCTTATGCAGCGTTTGTCCAGCATATTAGCCCCCATCCTAGGTCTGAAGCATCTGTTGTGATGGTCTGGCTTGCTTGACCCTTGCGAAAGGGCAGGCCTGGGTTTGACTGGCATGCCTGAGCCCACCATAGGAACTCCTGTTTTAAGCATGGTATTAGTGGGATTTCCGTTTCTAGGCTGTGTGTGTGTTGGGACCATAAATTCTTTAGGTACCACTGTAGTTTTCTCATATGTAGTCTGGCAAATGGAACCAAGATTATGCATGATGCCATGAAACCCAAGGCCTGCAGTACCTTTCTTGCTGTTAACTTGTTCAGTTTTGTTAGTGCCAAGAAGTAAAGAGGGAGTTCTTTTGTTTTTCTGTAGTTAGGAATGCCATTTGTCTTACTGTGTCCAATTCCGCTCCCAGGAAAGTCCTTGTCTGGGATGGTATCAGTCTTGACTTTTGTAAATTGACTGTGTATCCCAGTGCTTGAAGCAAGTAAATGACCCTTTGTAAATCTGTTGTCAGCTTGCTTTTGTTGTCTCCTTGTATCAGGCAGTCGTCCAGGTATGGATAAATTTGAATTCCTGTAGTCTGCAATGGCGATTACTGATGCCAGGCATTTTGTGAATACTCTGGGCAGTAGATAAGCCAAAGGGCAATGCTGAGAATTGATAGTGCTCTGATCCTGCAAGAAATCTGAGGTATCTTCTGCAGATTGGTCGAATGGGGACGTGCAGGTATGCCTCCTTGAGATCTAGAGTTACCAGCCAACACTCCTTGCCCAGCATGGGAAGAAGTTGCTGTAGGGTCAGCATTTTGAATTTTGGGACAATGATGTAAGTATTCAGGGTGGACAGGTCTAGAATTGGTCTCCAACTTTTTCCTTTCTTGGAACTAGGAATAGTCTGGAGTAGAACCCTTTCCTTGCTCTGCTGTTGGCACTTTCTCCACAGCTCTCATGTTTGCTAACTCCATTATCTGTTGTAGAGCCTCTGTCTTTTGATTTGGAGGTAGATTTGGCATTCCTCTTTTGTCTGGTAAAGTGTGGAAGTGGAACCGGTAACCTTGATCTATGGTTCGTAAAATCCACTTGTCCTTTGTTATGTGGTGCCAGTTTTTGAAAATAAGGTTAGCTTTCCGCCTAGAGGAGCTGCTATTTGTTCCCTGGTAGGCGGGTTTAGGATTAAGTCACTGTGGCTGTGTTGATGTAGTGGCAGGTGTTGAGTCTGTGCCTCTGTTGTTACCTTGCCACTGTCGTCCTCTGTAGGCACCTCCTCTGGATTGGTTTCTGCCTCTGGAACGTCTATTACTGCCCCTTTGAGGTCTTGTGGAGTCAGGAAAGGACCAATTTTTGGCAGGCCAGTTCCTGCTAAACCTTGGGGGTTGAACCTGCAAGAAATCTTTAACTGTCTGGACTGATTTTGCCTTTTCTTCCATTTTCTTCATAACCTGCTGGGCAGGTGTACCAAACAAACTTGTTTTATCCATAGGAGCATCTAGCAATTTAGATTTAACATGATCCGGTAAAGCTTGCTCCTTTAGCCATGCATGCCTTCTAATTACAGTGCCAGTCATGGCTGATCTAAATGAAGCCTCCAGTGCATCATAGCCACATTTTAAAGAGTGGTTACTAACTTGCTGTATGTTATTTACCATTTCTAATACATATTTCTTATCAAGAGATTCATCAGTGGTTAGCTTTTTAGTTAACTGATCAAGCATAAACTCTTGGTACTGTATCATGTGAAACTGACAGTTTAAAGCTCTAGCTGAGAGAGTGGCTGAAGTGTAAACCTTTTTACCCCATCTGTCTAATGACCTTGCTCCCCTTTCAGAAGGAACAGGGTTTTTAGCTATGGTCGCGGCTACTGCCTTGGGACCCTGGGAAATAGTTTCGGGGTCTGCAAGGGGGGCCTTGTAAAGGTGGTGATGAGTATCTGGCACCCTGTAAAATCTGTCTGGTTTGGCAGGGGCTGGGGGTAAAGAATCTGGAGCGGAGCAGACATCATTGAAAGCATCATCCACCACAGAGAGAACAGGAGGTATAGCTAAGGGCCTGTGCTGTGGAAGGTGCAAAAGGTCCTAAGTCTTTTCTGGAGTCTGAAAAATCCTGTTGCTGCCATTGGAACTGTTCTCGCATGGCATGCAAGGTTTCCCCAAAGGAGAATTCTTCTGGTGGGGAAGCAGCTGGAATGGATTCTTCAGCATCAGAATCTTCAAAATTGGAGAAAGGAGCCTCTGGCTGGTCAGTTATGTCTGATTCATCAGCAGAATCATCAGAGGACACTGGCTCATGGGGCTCTGCCCTAGGTCTCTTCTCTGGGGCTGAGAGGCCCTGTCTGGGTGAGATTGAGATCCTCTAATTAATGAAATTAAATCTTCTGCCAAAGTAAGCATTTGAGAACTGGAAGAGGGCCTGGTTGAGGGGGGTTTAACAGGCACTGTTTTAGTAGTCTTGGCTGCTTTAGCCCTGGCAAAGGCCTTAATGGACATGGCTGCTGGAGGCCTAGCAGCACCACGTGCTGGGGTAGAGACATCCAAGGGAATGGTGTCTGATAAGTCAGTGGTAAGCACCGTAGTGGATAAAATTTCTGAGGCCGATTCAAGAGTGTTAGCAGGGACCTCAGTTGTAGAGGAAGATTCAGCTGTATTTTGATCAGTTTTCTCGGTTTCGGCCGAAACCGAGACACTCGCGGTTTGCTTAACCATGGTTTCGGCCGAAACCGGACCGCGAGTGTCGGTCTTTTCTTTCGCTTTTGGCAGAATGCGTAGTCGGAGGATCCGGCGGCATAATGTAGGCAAACTCAGAACCGAAAAACTGTTCTGCAAACTCCGACCGACGCCTAAGCGTGTCGGTTGAAAGAAGCACAGGACGAACAGGCTGCTACGTCGTGGGCTGGGCCTAAGCAAGGCAGGCAGTAAGAGTGGAAATCTTTATGAGGTATTTGTTTCCCACAAGTTAAACAATTATTAACTTTTTCTGACATCGGCTGAGGCAAGAAAGAGTCCCCAACGGGGTACTTAGCTTTAGAAGTCTTCGAAGTAGTATTCGGTAGAAGTAATCTCTGGATCCGGCCGACCGGCACTTGCGAACAGCTTCTGCTTCGGGCGCCACGCGGCAAGAAAGACTGAAGAAAATGGCGTCGGCTGATGCTTTTATACCCGAAGACCAACAGAGATGACGTCGGGTAAAGTGCGACATCAGCCGAAGCCGGACCCGGACTTTGGAATCCGGCCGACTGAAGGGCTGCCTGACGACAGGACAACCCAGTTGTTATGACTGCAGATGCATCCATGAAGGACATCTGCTGAGACTGCCTGAACCCTTTAGTTTTGCTCAAATAATATCGCAACTGCCTGTGTATATCCAAAGTGTGCAAAATCTTTTCCCCTTTATTTTGGGGGTTTGCATAAAAAGTAGGCAAATGAATAGTTTGGTTTAAAGCCACACTAGAAACCACTTTAGGCATAAAGGAAGGATTAGTACGCAAAGATACCCTATCCTTATGGAAAATTAAGAAAGGCTCAACCGCCATAAGGGCCTGTAATTCAGAAACCCTTCTCGCAGAGGTAATGGCCAACAAAAAAGCAGTCTTCCATGATAAATATTTCAACTCGGCAGTAGCTGCAGGCTCAAAAGGTTGTAGAGTGAGTTTCTCCAACACAAAATTGAGATCCCAAGCAGGAGTAGGAGCTCTATGTGGGGCTCTTATATTCTTTGCCCCTCTAAGGAATTGCTTAAACAAAGGATGAGAAAACAATGGTGGGTCACAGTCATAGTGAGCAGAAATTGCTGCAGCATGAACCTTAATAGAGGAGAAGGACAAACCTTTGTCCAGTAACTCAGTAAGATATTGAAGAGCCACACTTAAATTAGGCTTAGAAACATCAAATTCCTTTGCTGTACTCCAAAATAAAAATCTCCTCCATTTATCTGCGTACACTTTCCTTGTACTAGGCCTTCTGGCCTCCAAAATAACATTCAAAACTTGCTGTAGAAGCTGAGACCCTCCAGGGTTTAAAACAGAATATGCCAGGCTGTTAGATGTAGAGAGTGAAGTTTGACATTGAGTAAATGACTGTTCTCCTGAGACAGCAGGTGTGGAATCGAAGGCAAAGGCCATGGAGGCTCCCGTGCCAGACTTCTCAGTAATGGGTACCAGTGCTGTCGAGGCCAATCTGGAGCTATTAAAATCATCTTTGGCTTGTCCTGTCTGACCTTCAGGAGTACCTTTGGGAGGAGAGGCAGAGGTGGAAAGGCATACACATGAAGATTGCTCCAATTGAATGAGAGAGCATCCACTTTCCAAGCTGTGGGATGAAACCTTTTGTGCAAAACTTTGGCAGCTGGTAGTTTAGTGGAGAAGCAAACAGATCTATGTCTGGAGTTCCCCATAACACTGTCAATTTCTGAAATACATGAGGATCCAATTTCCACTCGTGGGGATCCATAATTTGTCTGCTCAACACATCTGCTAAGGAGTTCTGTGCTCGGCAGAAACCTTGCCTGAAGATTTAGCTGTAAACTGAGAGCAGTCTCCCACAAAATCATTGCTTGTCTGCATAGAGGATAAGAATCGTTCCCCTTGCTTGTTGATGTACCACATGACAGTTGTGTTGTCTGTTAGAACCAACACCTGCCCTGGAAGAAGTAAATCCTTGAAAGCTATTAATGCAAATTGGACTGCTAACATCTCCTTCAAGTTGATATGTAGATGTTGAAGTCTGGCAGGCCACGTGTCTTGTACCCACTTTCCATTTAGATGAGCTCCCCAAGCTTTGTCTGAGGCATCTGTCGTTAGAATCTGACTCGCCTCTGGCGGGTCACAGAGAGTCCCTTGTTTAGGTGACATTCCTAAGCCCACCACAAAAATTCCTTTTGAATGCAAGGTATTATCTGAATGACAGTGTCCATATCTTGGCAGTGCTGTGTCCATACATTTTGAGATACCATTGCAGCTTCCTCATATGCAGTTTGGCATTGGGAAGCACCAGAATACAAGATGCCATGAACCCCAAGGCTTGAAGGACTGTCCTTGCAGTCAGCCTGGACTGATGAGACAATTGATGGAAGTAAAGAGAAAGATTCTTTTGTTTGTCCGGGGTCAAAAGGCCATCTGGGATGCTGTATTCAGTCTCACACCCAGAAAGCACATGTCCTGAGAGGGTACTAGACTGGACTTTATTTCGCTCACAGAATACCCCAGGCATCTTAGCACTGCTATCACATACTGTAAATGATGAAGAAGTTCGTCCTTTCCTTGGGCCAGAATCAGGCAATCGTCCAAATAAGGATAGATTTGTATTCCTCTTAGCCTGAAGAAAGCTATCACTGGAGCCAGAACCTTCGTGAACACTCTGGGCAGTAGATAAGCCAAAGGGCAATGCAGAGAACTGATAATGAGAAGTCCCAGCCCGAAACGCAGATACTTTCTGCAACTGAGCCTGATAGGAACATGAAGGTAAGCCTCCTTGAGATCCAGAGTCACCATCCAGTGATCTTTGCCCAGCAGAGGTAAAAGCTGTTGTAACGTCAACATTTTGAACTTGGGAATGTCCAGATATGTGTTGAGGATAGATAAATCCAAGATTGGTCTCCACGTGTTCCCTTTCTTTGGTACTAGGAACAGGCGAGAATAAAATCCTAGGCCCACTTCTGGCAGAGGGACCGGTTGTATGGCCCTTATTTGAAGTAGCAGAGAAATTTGTTTGTGAGCCTCTAGTCTTTGCTGAGGAGGAACGTCCGGCATGCCTTTGAAAGGAGGCAAGGTATGGAAATAAAACTTGTAACCTCGGTGTATGATATCCAATACCCATTTGTCTTGGGTAATCAAATTCCAATTTTCCTTGAAGAGTGCCAACCTTCCTCCCAAAGGAGCTGCCAGGCAAGAAGGGTCTGGCAGCTGAAAAGGTAGGTCATTGGGCCTGTTTACGAAAGGACTGGCCCCTGCCCTCACCCGAAGATTGTGCAGGTGAACTCCCTGTTCTAGGTCTGAAAGAACTCTGAGCTCTGCCCCTACCACATCTAGATCTACCCCTAGACTGAGAATCATAAGAAGGATACGTCCACCCCTTAGCAGGCCAATTCCTACTAAACTTTGGAGGCTGTACTTGCAAAAAATCTTTAACAGCCTGCATGGACTTAGCCTTGTCTTCCATTTTCTTCAAGACTGACTCCACAGGTGAACCAAACAACACATCAGACTGTAAAGGAGCATCCAAAATCCTTGTCTTAACATGGTCAGATAAATTCTGATCCCTCAGCCATGCGTGCCTGCGAAGAACTGAACCAGTGGCAGCCACCCTAGACGAGGCCTGTACAGCATCAAAACCACATTGTAAAGAATGCTTACCCACCTGCTCTGAAACATGCACCAAATCTTGTAACTCTTTACACTCAATGCCTTCCGCCAGAGCATCCACCTTAGACTTCAATTGAGAAAGAAGATAGTTTTGATATTTCAACATATGAAACTGGCAATTCAAAGCCCTCATAGCTAGGGTAGAAGATGTATAGACTTTCTTTCCCCATCTATCCAAAGCTCTGGCCTCTTTATCTGGAGGAACCGGATTTTTACAACAGAGGCCTTGACACCCTTAGGTCCCTGACTAACAGTTTCTTGGTCGCCCTAGGACTCTTATAAAGATATTTATGAGCCTCAGGCACCCTGTAATACCTATCCGGTTTAACAGGAGCAGGAGGCAGAGAATCAGGATTAAGTGAAGCCTCTGCAAACACATCTTCCACAACATCCAGAACAGGAGGTATAGCCAAGGGCCTATGCTGGGGCAAAAGCAAAATTCCCTAAGCCTTTTCCTGGAATCAGAGAAGTCCTGACCTTCCCACTTAAAATGTTCCCTCATGGAATGAAGAGTCTCTGAAAAGAAAAATCCTCTGGAGGAGAAGCAGAAGGAGTCGAATCATCTGCATCAGAATCAGAATAAGGAGTACTCCTGCAAGTCTTCAGTCGAAGACTCAGAAACATCCGAAGCCTGCTCAAAACTCCCCAACTCTGGCTCCACCCTAGGCCTCTTATCAGGAGGGGGCAAAGAACCTCTAATCAGAGTAATCAAATCTTCTGCCATTTTAAGCATGTGCTTCTTGGGCACAGACCCTGCTGCACTAGGAGTGACACCAACAGAAGCTAAACCTGGCCTGCCTCTGGGAGAAGCCTTGGAAACAGAAGGAGAGGGCCTAACCACCCTAGGAAGGGAGGGGAGTACAGTAACTTGGGAAGCCCCTACAGCCTGACCTGCCTCCTGAGAGGCCACATCCTGCAATATCAAAGTCTCCCCCTGGGACTCCAGAGAAGCCTCCGTCGGAACCACCGGTTCCACTGACGCCTCTAAAGAACCGGCGTCCGGAACGGACGACTCTTCTGCCTGGGTTTAACTGCTTTGTCTTTGCGCTTCTTGAAGCGGCCGGAGAATCCGGCGGCATATTATAATTGCACCGCTTCAAGACCAGCCTAGCACAATCTAACCTTCGCAATAGTGCGCTTATTGAACCTAGCACAAAAGCGACACCCAACAACGTCGTGCTCAGGCCCCAAACAAGGAATACACAAAGAATGATAATCCCTATGCGGTATCTGTTTCCCACAAGAAATACAGTTATTCACTTTTTCTGACATCCGTAAAACACTGAGGCAAGAAAAACCAAAATATTCCCAACGGGTACTTAGCCAACTTTGATTCGGTCTGAAACTCCGAACTCGAAAAATTTCAGAACGCCGAACGGCACTTGCAACGCTGCTTCTGCATCGGACCATGCGGCAAAAAAGACTGAGGATATGACGTCGGTCATGCGCTTTTGTACCCTGACGTCCTGATGTCAGTTTTAAGCGCCTTGACCGACGTCAGCCTTATACTTTGGTATTCGGGCCGACCGAGGACAGCGGACTACCCATATGTAAGGACTGCAGCAATGTGAGATGAAGAACATCTTTTGATTTTCAATCTTCAGGGACAGGGTGGCTCCTTCACCAGGCATACCGCCTAATTAATGAACCAGTGGCACCAGCCCTGGAAGAGGCATCCATAGCATCATAGCTACATTTTATACTGTGCTTGGCAATTTGAGAAGCCTGGGTCACTAAAAACTGCATGAACTGTTTTGAGTCTGCAGTCTGTGGCTCTGTGACGGTCTTGCCTAAGGACTGGAACACAAAGAGCAAGTATTTGGTCATTCAGTTTGATAATTTATAGCCCTAAGGGCAGGGTGTAAGAAAAGTATGCACTTTCTTGTGTCTCCTTGTCCATCTGCTCAACTGTCTTTGTCATTAGGGAGAACACTCATGCCAGGGAGCAACTTGGAAGGTTTATCTGGAGAGCAAGAGAAACTGTGGCTGGATCTGCCACAGGATTTTTGTAGAGGTACTTGAGTTCATCAGGAACTTTATAGAACCTATCTGGTCTTTTTGGAGCAGGGGGCTGAGAGTTTGGAGATAAGGAATGACCCTGAAAGGCGTCCAGGTAAGCCTCAAGCACAGGAGGGACTGGGGGTGGGGGGAGCCCATCTCCAATAAACTGTAGTATCTTTTTTACAGCTCAGACACCTGTTTGGACTGCCATTCAAAATGTTTCATAATGCTACGTAAGGTTTCTCCAAAGGAGGCCTCTTGCGGTGGGGGGATCTGGAGAAAGTCAATCTCCTTCATCTCTCAAGATCTGTTCTGGAAAAAGTAACTGGGAAAAGTAGTCTAGGGAAAGATCTGAATCCCCATCTGGTTCCTCATCAGAGGAAGAGTAATCTAATGTCTGCTTATGTGGTGCCATTTAAGAAGTCACAAAGGAAGGGGGCTTCAAAGATATGAATGCCTTGAAAAGACCCTGACAAAAAGCAAATTGTTCTTTTCCCCTGTATGCAGAAGGCGACGACAAGTGTCTACGTTTTTGTGTTTTCTTTTCAGGGTGACGTTCACCTGAATAAGCTTAGGAGGTTCTGAAACTTAGTGGATTTCTATAATGGATCCAGAAATCTCTTCCTACAAGGATCTAAGAGATTCCTTCAGGACATTCGGATGCAAAGATTTTCGGTTCATCTGGGGACTCAGTCATCTTCAAGGCCTCAGGAGCCATACTGGTCTCTGGCAGGTTCATGGTAGAGGACTTGTGAGAAGACGATTGGCATATCGCAGGTTTGACCACCTAAGCAGGTATGTCTGATTCCAAGATGACAGCTGGAGGATCCTCTTTTGGTCTCAGTTTTTTTCTTAGAAGGAAGTCCTATGTCTGTGTCTTCCAACATAGTAGAATGGGTCAAGCGTTTTCGACTTTGGGTATCAAGAAAAGTATTAAGTGTGGACTGGCAGATGGAACCAGATTTATAGTTGTGTTCGGGTCCTAGACAGAAAAGACACTTAGTGTATAGATCTTTGTACGGCATTATTCTACTGCGATAACACTTACCCTTCCTATCTGACATCTAACAATTATTAGCAAAACAGACACGAAATTAGAAGGTTCCACAACAGGGCACATATCTGGTCTGACAAGCTACAGTACCTAGGGTACAAATGATTACAGTCCATCAGGTGCAATGACTTCCTTTAAACATCAAGTTTTTTTCTAATGCCTATCTCTAGCAACCACCCACTGTTTCAGAAAAAACATTTAGTTAAAGGCCAATTTGCAAGACTTGCTAGGATGACTTTTGAAAGGCATGTGTTTGATGTTGAGAAGAAAAAAACAGAACTGATGTTTTTGGGCACAGAATATCCCAGTGAGTTGGTAAAGCAAATTAGTGATGAAATTATGGCAGGATGGGGTACAAAATATACTCCTTTTTTGAGTGCTGGCTTGGAAAAGAAGCCACACCAAACACATCCCCATGCAAAATCCAGCTACTACACTTAGTAATGAAGGTGTAGCATTTACTACAGACAGAGACAGGTTAAGTAATGCAACATTCTTTAATCAAGCTCTTATTTTAGAATACAACTTGGGCTACGGTTATCAAAAGTATTGTCAGCAAAAAACTGGAATGTTCTTGGAGGTGATGAAAAAATTAGATGTATCCTGGGTGATGAACCATTTTTTATATACAAGAAGGCAAGAAATATTAAAAACATTGTAGTAAAACATACAAAAAACTGAGACAGTTCAAACACACATGACTACAAAGAAAGGTACAAAAGTGTGGGGTTTGTAACGAATGTAGATTCATATGGGAGATTGAATCTAACTCTTAACAATCCATTAAATTCTACTGTCTTTCCTGACACAGGAAACTGTATACAAAAGAAATTAGCAATTTATTCACAGTGCACCCCATTTTATGTGGGTACAACTGAACGCATTTTTAAGAAACGTATATATGAACACACTTGTGACATTATTAAGGATAATGTAAGTAACCCTTTGTTCAAACACACTTATGACATTATTAAGGGTAATGTAAATAACCCTTTGTTCAAACATTCAGTAAAATGCGTGTCCCTTAAAACAGTTTTCATGTATTCTTTTAAAAACAGTTTTGTCTAACTCAAGGCGTGGTTCATGGGAGGACAGAACTGAGTGCAAAGAATTACTATGGCAACTTTAACTAGCTGCCATGAATCCTCTTGGACTGAATGACTGTGTCCTTGATTCCAGTACTTAAGCAAAGATCTGCTAAGCTTTCTACTGGATACAATTTAAAAAAGTAATTCTTACCTTATAACATTACCATACACAGCAGTCACTGATAAACCCCCACTTGCCCACCACGCATTTAAAATACCTCTGACGGTATACTATATAGAACACTTTTACAATATAACAAAATTTGCATCATGTTTTTTCTTTTTTATAGATATTACAAACATCACAAGCTTTTTAACTTACCATTACTCTTTCAGTCCCTTCACTGTCTTTCTAAAGATTAATTACAAAGTGGGTTTTATGCTTTAGTGTCCACCTACAAGTTTAATACAGTCAAACTACCAGTCTTTTAGAGTTATTTTGACTTGAATAACAACAATTACAGTGTCTCCATCTCGTTGGACTGATATTTTACATTTCTTCCATTTATTAATTTCATCTTACTCTTCGTCCTGATCATATCAACTTTCCAATACTGGCCCATGTTTCAAATCCAAGGTACTCCTCATTTTGCTAGACAGCTCTTGGGCTTTTTCTGTTGCTCGAGCATTTTGTCCTAGCAAACTGGAAAAAGTTTCACTGGCAAACTCTCACTATGGGCTTTTTTATTGTTAGAAGAATGAGAAGTAAAGTATTCCTTCAACTGACTCATTCTTTGCTGGCAAAACGTTTATATTTCATTCTTAGGCCATTCAGCATCAAAAACTGTCTTTGAGCCTACAGGAAAAATATTCTGAAGACAGCTGGCTATAGCAATTTGGATCTTTCTTCTGCCTGTCGTCATCCTATTTGCTGGGATAAACTTGCTTCTTTTCTGTCTGGTGTACAGCATACAATCACTTCTACAAACATTCTGGAGTCCCCAATTTTTAATTGGTTTCTCTTCTGGCACTGTTTTGTCAGGAGAAGCTAGTATGATTATGTCTTTACTAATATAGGGCTTGGCTGCTTTCTCATGGCAAAATTTGGAGCATACAAACACAATCTGCTCTCTGGGTTCAGTTGCTTACTTGAACTTTCACAAAATGACTGCAATTTATTTCTTTAGTTTCTCTGCTATACCAGAATATCTCAGGTTTTCTCCGTGTTATCTGTTTTTTAGTGGTACTGTTGTTTGAAACACTTGCTCCTGAGAAAGCTAATAGTCAGTATTTCCTTCAATTCAGCCTCTGATTTCTACAGTTTTATCAGCTCAAATGAATACCCACATAAAGCTTCTTCTATTTTCCAGCCTTTTCTTTTTGATTTTATATATTCTTTCAGTGTCTCATTTATTTTAAAAACCTCTGTGTCCATTTGATTTATTTGCTCCTTTAAAGTAATGGAAGTAATCTCCTGTATTAAAGCTGAAACTTGAGCTGCTTTTTTGCTGAACAGCTGCAAAAGGTCTTCTCATCCACAGCTTTTTTCTTCTCCTTTTCTGCATTTCTCTTACTTTCTCCAAATTCCTTCCTTGTTGACATCCAGGAAGTGTAATTACTAGTCAGTAACTGAAATCTACCTAAATTGATAACTTGCACTGTTTTTTTTAATGACAACTTAAGTTTTCACACAAGTAGAGCTCTAATCAACCTGTTCATCAGTGTACATCCATCCTGGAAGTCCAACCCCAAACCAAATGGCAGTTTGGTAGTGATTTCATTACAAAATAGAGAAAACTAGAAAACAGTCCTGTGTGGACCTCACAAAGTGATGTGCTTAAAATGGGACAACCTTTAGGACCCTTTTAGCATACGCCTGTCCTAACAACTCCAAAAATGAAATGGTACACCAGTTGATCACTTTCTGGGAAAGACTGTTGTTCTCCAGGATGTAGCCAATGGGGGCCATGTATAAAACACTCTAGTCCACTGTAATTGTTCTGAGCCAAAACGACTGCTTACAGCCATGACTCAACTCAAAATAATTCCCAGACAGGAATCAGAACTGCTGCTTGTCACATTACACAGTAATTTTCTTGAAAAATTTCAGTGGAAATGGGGTAGGAGTGGGAGGCAAAAAGTACAGTTGTGTAAAATATTACCATAATGGTAGATATCCTTCTTTTCACTGTTGCAGTATTCATTACATTAGGGATCCCCTGCCAAGGGCAGCCCAACGTCTGGCCAGTATATCAAAGCCATTAGGTTGCTTTAAGGTATGCAGTATGTCACACGTGTGCTCCTTGCATAGTGCAGGGCATAAAGGTGACATCCTGACATACCATCCTCAGAACTGAGGGCCCCAGTAGGAACAAATAAAAGGAATTTAGTACATCCAAAAGAGAAATGGACCAGGGGGTGCAGGGAGGGAATGAATACTGCAACAGTGAACAAAGGTACATCTACCATTAGGGTATTTTTTACACAACTGTACTATGTCCTTCCATTTTACTGTTGCAGTATTCATTACATTAAGAAGAGTGCCAAAGCTCAGGAAGAAACTTGGGAGGAGGAAGGACCAGCGGAGCCCTCTAAGAAGCAATGAAGGATGGCCCTAGCCAAAACAGCTCTACCTTTGGAGATTCCATCCAACTTTTAGTGCTTGGTAAATGTATGCACAGAAGTCAAGGTAGCTGCCTCAAGAATAGAGTTAGTATCTAAATCCTTGAAAAAAGCACCAGAAAAAGCCACAGTCCTAAAAGAAAGAGTCTTCACAGAACAGGGAAGGCTCTTACCATGAAAGGAATAATAAAAATAAATAGCTTTTGAAATCCAAGAAGAGACAGTTTGCTTGGATACAGCTAATTTCAAGGACCTGGAATGGAAGGAAACAAAGAGATGATCAGATTTCCTAACAGTATTAGTCTTATCCAAATAAAATCTGAGTTGTCTATGCACATCCAACATGTGCAGAACCTTCTCACTGGCAGATTGTGGAGAAGGGAAAAAGTGGGCAAATTAATAGACTGGTTAAGTGTCAACTCATTAACCACCTTGGACATAAGAGAATGATTAGTATGCAAGGACACCCTTTCCTTATGAAACACCAAAAAGGAAGACAAGCCATAAGGGCTTGAAGCTCAGATACTTGTCTGGCAAAAATAAGAGCTAACAAAAAAACAGTCTAAGACTCCAGAGAGGAGGAACAGGCTTCCTGGGAGGTCTAATATGAAGATTGCCTTTTAGGAATTGTTTAGCCTCAAATCTAGAAGCTAAAGGAAAAGATGAAGGCAGACAAGCAGAGAAAGCTGGCAAATGGGCCTTAACAGAAGAATAAGCCAACCCAGCACTGAGCAATTCACACAGATGAAAGAGAAAAGTACAGTTTTGTACCTACCATAAATGTAGATGTCCGATAGATATGCAACTGCAGTCCTGACATATGGGTTGTCCTGCCTCAGGCAGCCCTTCGGTCGGCCGGATTCCAAAATCTGGGTCCGGTGTCGGCCGATGTCGCCTACTCCCCGACGTCAAAGTGGCTGTGGTATAAAGGCATCCGCCGACGCCATCTTCTTCAGTGTTTCTTGCCCCAGATGCCAGGTGCCCTCCAAAGAAGGCTAAATTTGGTGAATGGATAAAAAATTCCAGACATGCACAACAGTAATAAACAGATACACCATAACAGATCCCCAGCTAATAGAGGAAAGGGGGAATGGACCCAAAAGGAAAAATGCAGAGGGGTAGGAGGGAGGGAAAACCTGACTGCAGTTGCATATCTATCGGACATCTACATTTATGGTAGGTACAAAACTGTACTATGTCCTTCAAGAATGCAACTGCAGTCCTGACATATGGGTTGAATACCATAGCCAAGCTGGGGGTGGGTAGGATCTAAGAAAGGGATGGTGTAGCTAAAATGCCCTGCAGGACTGCCGAAGCAAAGCCTGCTCGGGATCTGGAGTATAAAGGCAGGTTGTAGTGTTTGGTAAATGTATGCACGGAGCTCCATGTAGCAGCCTCTAGAATGTCCTTTGTAGCCACTCCTCTTAGAAAGGCTGTAGATGTGGCTATAGCTCTGGTGGAGTGTGGCCTAATATTGGCTGGCACACCTTTTCCATGGAAAGAGTAACAGAATCTGATGCAGTGTCCAATCCATTTTGAAATTGTTTGTTTGGAGATTGCCTTTCCTTGCACTCCAGCAGCATAAGCTACAAAAAGTTGGTCAGACTTTCTGGTGGTCTTTGTTCTGTCCAAGTAGTAGCGTAATTGTCTGTGTATGTCCAAAGTGTGCAGCAGCTTTTCCCCCTTATTTTGAGGGTTGGGAAAGAAGGTAGGCAGGTGAATTGCTTGATTTAGAGACCCCCTGGATATCACTTTTGGCATGAATGAAGGATTGGTTCTTAGAGAAACTCTGTCCTGATGAAAAATGAGAAAGGGAGGTAATGCCATCAGAGCCTGTATCTCCGAGACTCTTCTTGCTGAGGTAACTGCCAACAGGAAAACCGTTTTCCAGGAGAGAAATTGCATTTCTGAAGATGCTGCTGGTTCAAAAGGAGGAAGAGTTAATTTTTCCAAGATGAAATTGAGGTCCCATGCAGGTACTGGTGGTTTTCTGGGAGGTTTGATATTCTTTAGCCCTCTTAGAAACTGTCTTAGCAAGGGATGTGAAAACACAGGTGGATCACAGTTGTATTTTGCTGAGATTGCTGAAGCGTGAATTTTTATGGAAGAATATGAGGCGCCACTATGAAACATTTCTGCCAAGTATTCTAATATCTGTGGTATGCTCATTACTGATGCATCTTGACCCCTGTTGGCATTCCAGATGATGAATCTCTTCCACTTGGCTGAATAGGTTTTTCTGGTGGAAGGTCTGCGTGCTTCCAGCAAGATTTCTTGTACTTTTTCGGAAAGAGAGGTATGGGTGAAAGTCATGGAACCCACCAAGCTGTCAGCTGCAATGTTTGCAGGTTTTGATGAACAGTCCTGTAATTGTGCTGCGTTAGAAGCAGAGGCCATTGAGGCAAGGGCCACGGTTTGGAGTGAGTTATGCTCAGTAGCAATGGATACCAGTGCTGCCTTGGCCAGTCTGGAGCTATCAAAATTCCTTTTGGTTGTTCTGCTTTGATCTTCAGTAACACCTTGGTCAGTAATGGTAGAGGAGGGAATGCATAAATTGTTAGGGAATTCCAGCTGAAGGAGAGGGCATCCGTTCTCCAGGCTAGAGGATGGTGCGTCCTTGAACAGAACTTCTCCAGGTGATGATTGAGGTGAGAAGCAAAGAGATCTATGTCTGGTCTTCCCCATGCACTTGTTATTTGTGAGATGATGTGTGGATGCAGCATCCATTCATGCGGATCCAAGAAATTTCTGCTCAGCCTGTCCGCCAGAACATTGTCCTTGCCTGGAACAAACTGGGATTGCAAGTGGATGTTCAGTTTCATGGACTTTTCCCAAAGAGTCATTGTTAGTCTGCAGAGGGGGTAAGAATGAGTGCCTCCCTGCTTGTTTATATACCACATGACAGTGGTGTTGTCTGTCCTTATTAGCAGATGACCTTGTTGAAGGGATTTCCCGAAGGCCTCGATTGCATGTATCACTGCCAACATCTCTTTTTGATTTATGCGCAGATGCATTTCCCTGGGAGTCCATTGCCCTTGAATGCATCTGCCCTCCATGTGCGCCCCCCATCCATGATCTGAGACGTCTGTTATAATGGTTTGACTTGCTAGAGGTTTGTTGAAAGACATGCCCTTGTTTAAATGACTTGCTTGAGCCCACCACAAAAATTCCCTTTGCAGGCATGGAATGAGTGGTATTACGTCTTCTAGATTTTGGCTGTGTTGAGACCATACGCTTTTTAGGTACCATTGTAGCTTTCTCATGTGTAGTCTTGCCAGAGGTACCAGAAGGATGCAAGATGCCATGAACCCCAGGGCCTGCAGGATTTTCCTTGCGGTCAGCTGGGTGAGCTTTGCTAGGCTTTTGAAGTAATCTGGTAAATGTTCTTGTTTCTTCTCTGTGAGGAAAGCCATTTGTGATTGTGTGTCCAATTTGGCTCCTAGAAAAATAATCTGTTGGGATGGCAGTAGTCTTGATTTTTGAATGTTGACTGTGTATCCCAAAGCCTGTAGTAATTGAATGACATAATCCAAGTGTCTTATCAAGGTTTGTTTGCTGTCTGCTTGTATAAGACAGTCGTCCAGGTAAGGGTATATTTGAATCCCCCTGGAGCCTGCAATGTGCAACTACTGATGCCAGGCATTTCGTGAATACTCTGGGTGCAGTAGATAAGCCAAACGGTAATGCTGAGAATTGATAATACTCTGATCCTGCAAGAAATCTGAGGTATCTTCTGCAACTGTGTCTGATTGGGACATGCAGGTATGCCTCCTTGAGGTCTAGAGTAACCAGCCAAGACCCCTTGCCCAGCATGGGAAGGAGTTGCTGTAAAGTCAGCATTTTGAATTTTGGCACAATGAGAAAAGTGTTTAGAGAGGACAAATCCAGTATAGGTCTCCATTGCTTTTCTTTTCTTGGAACAAGGAACAGTCTTGAATAGAATCCCTGGCCTTGTTCCTGAGGAGGAACCTTTTCTATTGCTTTTATTTGTAACAGCTTTGAAACTTGTATGAGTGCCTCTGCCCTTTGATTTTGTGGCAGGTTTGGCATGCCTTGTCTCGTTGGTAAGGTATGGAAGTGGAACCTGTAACCTTGGTCTACTATGTCCAGAATCCATTTGTCCTTGGTTAAAATGTGCCAGTTCTTTGAGAATAAGGATAATTTTCCGCCTAGAGGTGCTTCTCTTTGAGCCTTGGTCGGCGGAGTAAAAGTCAAGTCATTGTGATTGTGCCAGTGGTGCAGCTGAACTCCCTGCACCACTTCTCTGATTTGGAGGTTGCCATTGGCGGCCCCTGTAAGAGCCTCGGTACTGCCCTCTACCTCGAGCACGCCTGTTTTTTCCCCTTTGAAACTTGTCAGTGTCTGGAAAGGACCAATTCTTTGAAGGCCAATTCCTGCTGAATCTAGGTGGCTGAACCTGGAGGAAATCCTTGACTGTCTGTACTGATTTAGCCTTTTCCTCAATAGACTTCAACACATCCTGTGCATTAGCACCAAAAAGCTTCTGTTTTTCCAGAGGTGCATCTAGGAGCTTTACTTTAACATGGTCTGGCAGTGGCTGTTCTTTCAGCCAAGCATGTCTCGATAACGCCCCTGTCATAGCTGACCTACATGAAGCTTCCAATGCATCATAACCACACTGAAGAAAATGATTGCTAACCTGCTGAGTGTTATGAACCAAATCCTGCAATGCCTTTCTATCTATAGGCTCAGGACAGGCTAGCTTTTTCTGCAAATCATCCATTAAGTAATCCTGGTATTGAAACATATGAAAAAGACAGTTAAGTGACCTCATGGCAAGGGTGGAAGAGGTATAAACTTTTTTGCCCCATCTCTCCAGGGACCTTGATTCCCTGTCTGCGGGCAAAGGGTTTTTGGCCGAGGAAGTAGCCACTCCTTTGGGCCCCTGAGAAATAGTTTCTAGATCCACAGAGTGGGCCTTAAAGAGATGCTTGTGAGTTTCAGGAACCCTGTAATATCTGTCTGGCTTGACAGGAGCAGGAGGGAGAGAATCAGGGGAAGCACTGGAGTCTCAGTATACATCATCCAAGACATCCAACACTGGAGGAATAGCTAATGGTCTGTGCTGGGGTAACTTGAGGAAGGTACGTAGCCTTTTCCTGGAGTCAGAAAATTCCTGGCCCTGCCACGGAGAAAAAAAAAAAGACACACAGTATTTTCAGAAGCAGCTTTCTGCACCAAGTACAGTTCCCCTTAAAAGCACACAGGAAATGCACACGCCAGTCCTGGGCTTTCTCTCCAGGCCCCAAATAAGACTCCCCACTGACACAGCTATAGAGTTGAGTCCTTAGTCGGGTGTTCCAAACCAAGTTCTCCACCAACCTCTCTGTGAAATCAGTGCTCTCAGTGTTCCTGTCCAAAGCAACTGACACACACACACTCTCCTTGAGATTTGATTTGATTTTCACACACACACACACACACACACACACACACACACACACACACACACACACACACACACACGGGAAAGGCTGGAACAGCTTACCTGCTTTGCCATCTCCACTCAGACTATAAGGTAGATACACTGGCACCAGAACACCCAAAGCCAGTTACTCTAAGGCTCTTACCAGGGTACCCAATTACTCTCCATAAAATTAATACTTATACAAATGGTAATGTCTGACCAAGAAGCAAGACATCCAGGAATGTGTAGCCACAGTGTCACTAAATAAATGCAATTACTCTTAAAGGTTAAATAGTTTCTAAAAGACCAGCCACAATGAAATGTATAGATATATTTAATAATAAAAATGAAATAGAAAACATGAAAATACTGAATATCTATTTGCAATAAACACCACAGTTCAATTTCACAGGAAATATAAAAAACAACACAGATGAAAAGACTCAGACAGACACAGAAAAACAATATTAGGCTAATTCCACTACATTTTCTAACTGACTGAAGAATTACTGTTCCCTAGTTACTTACTAAGGCAGGGCAAGATGAAGGTGGGTAAGTGTGTCTTGTCAGGTCCAAGAAAAGAGAGGGCACTTATGACATCTCTCACTGGTATTCAGATACAATTTCACTGCTGAGTACAGAATGACATCACATCTAATCATCTGACTTCTTGGTTCCTACACTACCCCCTCACTAGCATCTGAGCCAGGATTTGGCACTGATGTGTCAAAATACATACATAAAACTGTAGCTAAGGTATACGGCAGCATTTGAAAACTGTAAAATAATTCCAATGCTTCCACCCTTCCTGCAGAGTCTAACAAGCCATTATCTGGCACCCCAGGGTAGCAATTAGTTCACCATTAAGGATAAAAGAGTAGGATCTAAGCCCCAGCTTTTCACAGATGTTACGTCTCTGGCACTATTCAGACCTGTGAGAGAATATCTTTAAGGCCTAAGCCAAGTCATTTAATTTCAGGCTATTTTTCTTAAGGTTAGCTGGGTTGAGCTTAACTCCTTCCCTTCCAGCATCCTATGTTAATATACATACATTTAATCAGTTACAACAATACAGTCTGACATGCATGTATATTTCTTTTCTGTCCAGCAGGACCCACTGTTGATATATTTTTAACAAAAGGGACTTTATAAATACATTTTTAACAGAAACATCTGTACAAATCAGTTTGAT
This sequence comes from Protopterus annectens, assembly GCF_019279795.1. Lineage (NCBI taxonomy): Eukaryota > Metazoa > Chordata > Ceratodontiformes > Protopteridae > Protopterus > Protopterus annectens. The sequence goes on along the minus strand of NC_056728.1, from coordinate 210,278,520 downwards.
ATTCAAATGACATATAATACATTTACAAAGCTTTATTACACATGCACTACCCTACTCCCCCTAGCACAGCTAGTACTACCTCATATCATCACAGAGGGGAAGGGGAAGGAAAGTATAAAGAAACTTCCCCTTCGAAGAAAAAGATACAGCATCTACCTTTCAAACCAGAGGACCTGGACTCTGGCACAAAATAGAGGAAGTTCCCTGTTTAGAGGCGCAACAAATAAATAGATCTATTTGAGGAGTACTCCACTGGGGACAATGACCAGAATTGCATCATTGTAAAGCATCCATTTGTGAGATTGAGTTAAAGACCTGTTTAGAGTGTTAGCTTCAATGTTTTGACCTGAGGGAATGTAAACTGCCTGAACAGTCATTTGATACTGGACAGCAAGATCCCATGCCAGGAATGCCAACTGGCAAAGAAGATAAGATCTTGTCCTCCCCTGTTTGTTTACATAACATATCACTGTGGTATTGTCTGTAAATACATTGAGAGGTCCTACGGAGAAGAGACAGAAGAGCTCTCATCTCTTTGACACCGATATTCTCTTTCTGTTGGAGAGGCAACCATACCCCCTGCAACTTTAGGAAGCCAAAAGCTGCTCCCCATCCCATGTCTGAAGCATCTGTGAAAAGCTCCTGAGAGGGAAGAGAGGGATGAAGAGGGACCCCTGGATTTAGAGATAACTACTGAATCCACCAGTGAAGTTCCTTTTTGAGACAAGGTAGAAGAGGAATTACAAATTCTAGGGGATGTGCATGTTGAAGCCAAACTGACTTCAGAAACCACTGAAACTTTCTTATGTGGAGTTTGGCCAGTGGGAGCATAGGGATGGTGGATGCCATGAATCCCAGAGCTCTCAGAAACTCCCTGGCTGTAATGCAGGTCAGAGGAAGAAGAGTTTGAAAGAAGGAAATGAGTGACAAGGCCTTAGGAGGAGGCAGGGATGCCAGCATAGGCACTGTCTGAATCCTGAACCCCAGAAAAACATGGTCCTGGGAAGTTGTCAGAAAAGACTTTTTGAGGTTTACTGTGAACTCCAGGCTTTGCAAAAGGGAAATGGCAAAATAAAGATTTTGCAACAGGATCCCTGGAGAGGATGCCTGAAACAGGAGGTCGTCCAAGTAAGGAAAGACTTGGATCCCCTGAGTCCTGCAAAAAGCAAACACAGGAGCGAGGCGTTTGGTGAATACCCTTAGGGCAGAAGAAAGTCCACAGGGCAAATCAGAGAACTGAAAATGCGAGGAAGCAACATAGAAATGTAAAAACTTTCTGAGAAGGGGATGGATCAGAATATGGAAATAAGTATTCTTGTTATCCAGAGACATCACATAAGCCTGAGGAAGCAAACGAGGGAACAAAGTCTGGAGGGACAACATTTGAAAGGAGGGGACTTTCAGAAACATGTTTAGATGAGAAAGGTCTAGAACTGGTCTCCAATACCCTCTTTCTTGGGTACTAGAAACATCCTGGAGTAAGACTCCCTCGCCCTTTGGGACACAGGCACCTCTTGAATAGTACCTGGAATACTCTCCTGAGTCAAAAAATCTCAAAACACCTCTGGAAAGGAGAAGAATTGTTCCTGAGGGGGCTAAGGAACACCCATTAAAGGTGGAAGGGATTTCTAAACTATAAAATACCCCAGGTGAATAATGGACAGGTCCCAGGAATCCTGAGTAATCTGTAGGCAAATAGAAAGAGACAGAGAGAGAGAGAGGCGAATAGAAAGAGGAAAGTGGCTGGGAAGAATAGGATTGTCAGACATTTGGTTTATCTTGAAAGGAGACTACTTCTGAAGCTCTGAAGTCAGAGTAGTCTTAGCAGGAGGAAAGTACAGTCGTGTACACTTACCATAAATGTAGATGCCCGAGTGTATTCACTGTTGCAGTCATCACATTTGGGTTATCTGCCTGCAGGTAGCCCTCAGCCGGCCTGAATACCAGAGTCTTTGGATTTCTGCGTCGGATGCTGACTCTTCTTCCATGACGTCAGGTCGTCAGGGGTATATAAAACATGCAGCCAACGCCATTACATAAGTTTTTCTTGCCCCAGATGTCAGGTGCCCCCAAAGTAGGAAGCAATTATATGGTGTGGAACACCCCCCAGCAAAAAGCAAATACAAAGGATAAGATAAGCCAAATCAAAAAGGATAGGTGAAAGCAAAGAAAATCAGGGGGATGGAGGGAGGGTAACCAGGACTGCAACAGTGAACACACTCGAACATCTACATTTATGGTAAGTGTACACAACTGTACTATGTTCTTCGTGTTTCACTGTTGCAGTCTTCACATTTGGGTTGATTCCCAAAGATAAGGAAGGGTGTAGGAAGATTAAGAAGCATTAGGCCTGGCAGTCAGGCCCAGTAATACTGCTATGGCAAATCCTGCTCTGGATTTAGAAAAGACAGGCAAGTGATAATGCTTGGTGAAAGTGTGTAGAGAGCTCCAGGTTGCAGCTTCCAGGATGTCCCTGGTAGGGACACCTCTGAGAAATGCAGTAGAGGTAGATGTAGCCCTAGTGGAATGTGTTCTTATCCCCCTGTGGGGTAGGTATTCCATTGTGTTTGTAGCAGAAATTGATGCAGTGTGCTATCCATTTAGATATGTTTGTTTTGAAATGGCCTTCCCCTCTACCCCTGCAGCAAAGCTGACTAGCAGCTGGTCAGATTTTCTAAGAGGCTTAGTCCTGTCCAAATATAATCTAAGCTGTCTGTGCACATCTAGAGAATGCAGTATCCTTTCCCCTTAATTTTGAGGATTAGAGAAAAAAGCAGACAAATGAATGGACTGGTTTAAAGCCAGACTAGACACCACCTTGGGCATAAAAGATGGGTTAGTCCTGAGGGAAACCCTGTCTGCATGGAAGATAATGAATGGGTTCCACTGCCATAAGGGCCTGCAGTTCAGACACTCTTCTTGCTGAAGTGATGGCTAGAAGTAAAGCTGTTTTCCATGAGAGGAATTTCAACTCTGCTGTAGCAGCCTGTTCAAAGGGGGGAAGTGTAAGTTTTTCCAATACAAAGTTAAGGTCCCAGGCTGGAGTGGGAGCTCGCCTGGGGGGGGGGGGGTCTTAAATTTTTGGCTCCTCTAAGGAACTGTTTTACCAGAGGATGACAGAAGAGGGGTGGCTCAGTATTATAATGAGCTGAGATGGCAGAGGCATGAATCTTAATTGAAGAGAAGGATATGCCCCTTGTTCATAGGTAGGTACTAGGCTATCGGCCCAAGGGCCTACATAAGCCAAGCCAGCAAGGTTCCATAGCTTACGCCACCCAAGAAAGTTATTTTCCTGTGCCACTGTCCATCAGCGACACAGAAGTGATCCCCGGGGTGTATTTCCTATTTCCCATCCACTCATCAAGATTTTTCTTGAAGAGTGCTAACGAAGAACTTTGCTTGACATAGATGGGTAGCTTGTTCCAGAGTATAGGAAGTCTCTGGGACAGTAATCTATCCCTCCAGCGTGTCCTGTTTATTGTGGTGACAAGGTTTAGGTCCCTAGAGCGTGTAGCTCAAAGGGATTGGGATTTCCTTAGGTGTAGCATGTCCAACATCTCTGGGTTTGACATAGCTTTATATGTTAGGGAGAGATCACCTCGGAGCATTTCTGTTAAGCAATCTAGTATATGAGGTAAGCTGGGCACATTTGTGCCCATCCCTTGAGACTGGCTCCAGGAACAGTCTTTTCCACTTTTCTGAATAGGATTTTCTAGTACTAGGCCTCCTTGCCTCAAGAATGACATCCAGTACCTGCTTACTGAGGGTTGCGAGAGGTGAGTTCAAGGGATTAGCCAGGCTGCAACATTCAGGGTCTGAAGCTGAGGGTGCAGAATTTGGCCCCTCTGCTGGGACAGCGGGGAAGGGGTCTGAGGCAGGTGCCATGGTTGTAGCACTGTCAGACTGAGCAAGAGAGGATACCAGTGCTGGCGTGGCCAGTCTGGTGCAATTAGGATTGTCCTTGGCTTGTCATGTTTGATCTTTAGTAGAACTTTCGTGAGGAGAGACAGAGGGGGAAAGGCATAGACTGAGAGGCTTTCCCAGGAAAAGGACAGGGCATCCACCTTCCAAACTTGGCTGTGGGGAGTTCTGGTGCAGTATTTGTTCAAATGACAGTCCTGAGGGGAGGCATACAGGTCCACCTCTGGTGTCCCCCATCTGTTCCCCAAAAGCTTGAATATTTTGGGTACCAGTTTCCATTCGCATGGATCCATGAGATTTCTGCTTAAGTCGCCTCCCAGTGAATTTAGTTTGCCTGGCAGAAATTGAGCTTGCAGGTGCACTTGGTAGTTCAAGGCTGTGTTCCACTGAGCCATGGCTAGTCTGCAGAGTGGGTTTGAATGTGCCCCCCCCCCCTGCTTGTTTATGTACCACATAACTGTGGTGTTGTCTGTCTTTACCAATAGTTGCCCTGGAAGAATGAGGCCTTTGAAGGCTGTCAGAGCATTCTGTACAGCTAACATTTATTTTTGATTGCTATGCAGGTGCATCTGCTTTGGCTTCCATTTGCCCTAAATGCACTGCCCTGCCATGTGAGCCCCCCATGCATAGTCTGATGCATCTGTTGTTAGGGTTTGGGTGGCAGAGGGTAGAGTGAAAGAGAGTCCCTTGTTGTGGTTGCAGGCTGCTGCCTACCAAAGGAACTCTGCCCTTAGACACGGAATGATAGGAATTATTGTTTCCAGGTCCTGAGAATGTTGACATCATAGACCTTTTAGATATCAATAAAGTTTCCTCATATGCAGTCTTGCATATGGAAATAACAGAATGGAAGAGGCCATGAACCACAGAGCATGCAGAATTTTCCTTGCAGATAGCTGGATTTTTGTGGGCAGTAGGTTGAAAGTACAGTTGTGTACACTTACCATAAATGTAGATGTTCGAGTGCATTCACTGTTGCAGTCATTACATTTGGGTAATCTGCTGGCAGGTTGCCCTCAGTCGGCCTGATTAACAAAGTTGTGGGTCCTGCGTCAGTTGCTGTCCCTTCTTCCATGACATCAGGTCGTCAGGAGTATAAAACATGTAGCCGACGCCATTACATTAGTTTTTCTTGCCCCAGATGTCAGGTGCCCCCCAGATGGGGAGCAAATCAAATTCAAAACACAAAAAAATATACCTCCAACCAAAAGCAAATACACTAAAAGGGCTTTTAAGCATAGTGAAAGAAAGTAGAGGTATAGCCAGAGAAAAATAGGGGGCTGGAGGGAGGGTAACCAGGACTGCAACAGTGAATACACTCGAACATCTACATTTATGGTAAGTGTACACAACTGTACTATGTTCTTCATGTTTCACTATTGCAGTCATTACATTTGGGTAGATTCCCAAAGCTATGGTTGGGTGGAGGGAATTATACAGCATTAGGACCAGCTATAAGGCCCTGCAGGACAGCAGTGGCAAAGCCAGCTCTGGATTTAGAGAAAAGTGGTAAATGGTAATGCTTGGTGAAAGTATGAATTGAGCTCCATGTAGCAACTTCTAGAATGTCCCTGGTAGGAACACCTCTGAGAAAGGCTGTTGAAGTAGACGCAGCCCTGGTGGAATGGGATCTGATTCCCTGGAGGATAGTTTTTCCATGGTGCTTATAGCAGAAATGAATACAATGGCTTATCCATTTGGAAATGGTTTGCTTTGAAATAGCCTTTCCCTCTGCCCCTGCAGCAAATGCCACCAGCAGTTCAGATTTTCTTTGAGATTTAGTCCTGTTCAAGTGAAATCTAAGTTGTCTGTGTACATCCAATGAATGCAGAATCCGCTCCCCCTTGCTCTGTGGATTGGGAAAGAAAGTTGGCAAATGAATGGTCTGATTAAGAGCCACACTGGATACCACCTTAGGCATGAATGATGGATTGGTCCTGAGAGATACCCTGTCCGCATGAAAAATGATGAAAGGCTCCACTGCCATAAGAGCCTGTAATTCGGAAATCCTTCTAGCTGAAGTGACTGCTACAAGGAAAGTTGTTTTCCAGGAGAGAAATTTTAAGTCTGCAGTAGCAGCTGGCTCGAAAGGAGGGAGAGTGAGTTTCTCCAATACAAAATTGAGGTCCCAGGCAGGGGTTCGAGCTCTCCTGGGTGGTCTTAAGTTTTTGGCCCCTCTGAGATACTGCTTTAGCACAGGATGAGAGAAGAGGGGAGTTTCTGTGTTGTAATGAGCTGAAATGGCTGAGGCATGGATTTTTATGGAAGAAAAGGACAGGCCCTTGTGAAGCATCTCAGTTAAGTATTGCAAAATCTGAGGAATGCTGGGCGTTGCTGTGCTTATCCCTTGAGACTGATTCCAGGCACAGAATCTTTTCCATTTGTCAGCATAAGATTTTCTAGTACTAGGTCTTCTCGTCTCCAAAATGATATCCATCACAGGTTTGCTGAGGGATGCTAAGGGTCAATTTAGGTGACTAGCCACGCTGCAAGATTCAAAGTTTGGAGTTGAGTGTGCAGAGTTTGGTTGTTCTGCTGAGACAGTAAGTAAGGTGTCTGAGGCAAGTGCCACAGTGGAAGGTGTGACACACTGCGCAGGAGTGGGTACCAGTGTTGGCGAGGCCAGTCTGGAGCAATCAAAATCATTTTTGGTTTGTCCTGTTTGACTTTTAGTAGAACTTTGGAGAGCAGAGGCAGAGGGGGAAAGGCATAAACGGATAGGTTTTTCCAGCTGAAGGACAGAGCATCCACTTTCCAGGCTTTTTTTGTGATGAGTTCTTGTGCAAAATGAGATTTCTGCTTAGTTCGTCTTGCCAGAGTATTCAGCTTTCCTGGCAGGAACTGAGCTTGTAGTTGTACTCGATAGGTCAAGGCCGTGTTCCACAATGCCATGGCTAGTCTGCAAAGGGAATATGTTTATGTACCACATAACCGTGGTGTTGTCCGTCTTTATCAGTAATTGTCCTGGATGAAGGCTGTCGGTGCATTCTGTACAGCTAGCATTTTTTTGATTGATATGAAGGTGCACTTGATTTCGGCTCCATTTGCCCTGAATGCACTTCCCTGCCAAATGAGCCCCCCAAGCATAGTCTGATGCGTCTGTAGTTAGGGTTTGGGTGGCAGGGGGTGGTGTGAATGACAGTCCCTTGTTTTGGTGGCAGGCCTCTGCCCACCATAGAAACTCTAGTTGCAGGCAAGGTATGACAGAAATCATTGTTTCCAGGCTGTGACAATGTTGACTCCATAAAATTTTTAAGTACCACTGAAGTTTCCTTATATGCAGTCTTGCATATGGAATTAGAAGAATGCAGGAGGCCATGAACCCCAAGGCTTGCAGAATTTGTCTTGCAGATAGCAAGGTTTTTGTGGCCATCTGTTTGAAGTAAGTCACCAAATGAATTTGCTTTTCTGGCATAAGGAAAACCATCTGGGCAGTTGTATTCAAGCTTGCACCCAGGAATGTAATTTTTTGAGAGGGTACCAGTTGTGATTTCTTTTCGTTTACAGTGTACCCTAGACAAGTTAGAACCCTTTTTACAAATGTCAGATGTTTTAGAAGAATGTCCATTTTCTTCTTGAATTAGACAATAGTCCAGGTATGGATATATTTGAATATTTCTTTGCCTGCAAAATGCAATTACTGGAGCCATGCACTTTGTAAAAACCCTGGGCGCAGTAGATAAGCCACAGGGCAGTGCAGAGAACTGGTAATGCAAGTAGCCTGCTTTGAAGCGGAGGTATCTTCTGCAAGATTCCTTGATTGAGATATGCAGGCAAGACTCTTTAAAATCTAGAGTTGCCAACCAGGCATCTTTGCCTAGCATAGGAAGCAACTGGTGAAGAGTAAGCATCTTGAATTTTGGAATTTCCAGAAAGGTGTTTAGAGTAGATAAGTCCAGAATTGGACACCATGATTTGTCTTTTCTGGGTACCAGGAAAAGTCTTGAATAGAAACCTTGGCCCTTTTCCTCTTCTGGTACTAGCTGAATAGCCCCCATGCTCATGAGGGAAAGTACTTGTTTCTGGGCCTCTGCCCACTGATTTGGGGGCAGATATGGCCATCCGTTTGGAATTGGCAACGTGTGGAAATGAAATCTGTATCCCTGGGATACTATATTTAAAACCCATTTGTCCTGGGTTATAAGTTGCCAGTTTCTTGCATGAAGAGCCAGTTTTCCCCCCAAAGGGGTGGCTAAAAGTTAAGTGTTTGGTGCCTTTGGAATGCCTGGGTTTGACTTGAGTGGCTCACAAAGGAACTGGAAAGGACCAGTTCTTAGTAGGCCAGTGCCTGCTAAATCTTGGAGGTTGTACTTGTAAGAAATCTTTCACAGTTTGCATAGATTTGGCTTTATCTTCCATCTTTTTTAGAACTTCTTCAGCCTTATTACCAAAGAGACGGTCCTGTTATAAAGGAGCATCCAACAATCTTGCTTTAACATGATCAGGAAGAGTTTGCTCTTTGAGCCAAGCATGCCTTTTTAGCACAGACCCAGTTATAGCAGCCCTGCAAGAGGCCTCCAAAGAATCAAAACCACATTGCAAAGTATGTTTTCCAACTTGTTCAGCTGAATGCAATAGATCCTGTAAATCCTTATTTTCCACACAGTCAGAAATTAACATCATTTTCTGTTTAAGCAGTCCCATGATATGCTGTTGATATTTAAGCACATGAAATTGACAGTTTAAAGCTCTGATTGCCAAGGCTGCAGAAATGTAAACCTTCCTAACCAATGTATCCAGCTCCTTGGAATCTCTATCAGAAGGGGTAGGACTTTTAGCAGTAGAAGCCTTAATGCCCTTGGGACCCTGAGAAATGGTTTCAGGATCCACTACAGGACTTTTGAAAAGGAATTTGTGGGAGTCAGGAACCCTGTAGTATCTTTTTGGCTTACAAGGAGTCAGAGGCAGAGAATCAGGAGCCATACTAGATTCTGAAAAAACATCATCAACAATGTCTAGAACAGGAGGTATAGCCACAGGCCTATGTTGAGGAAGAAGAAGAAAATCCCTAAGTCTCTTTTAGATTCAGAAAAATCCTGACTTTCCCAGTGGAAATGTTTCCTTAAGGTATGCAAAGTTTCCCCAAAAGAAAAATCCTCAGGGGGCGAAGCAGAAGGAATGGAATTTTCTGCATCAGAGTCCTCATAAGTAGGCACAGACAATTCCTGTTCATTAGAAGCATCAGAGGAAATGGAATCCTGTTCAGAAGATTCATAGTCAATATCTTGCCTAGGCCTCTTAGGGGGGGGGGGGTTAACTACCCCTCATCAGAGTAATTAAATCTTCAGCCATTTTGATCATTTGTTTCTTAGGCATAGGGGCCTGCACATGTGGCCTAGGCATCAGTTTTTTAGACATAGGTCGAGATTTTGGCCTTAGTTTTGAAGATGGCGTCAGTCTAATATACAAATCTGTAGGCCTGAAAACACCCTCAGAAGCCGGTGCCAGCACAGCGGCTCCGGACCCATCCAAGGTAGAGACATCCGCGGGTTCCATAACTGTAGCATTTTGCGGCATACTGGACTCCGAATGGGTCTCAGTAGAGGCCTGCGAATCAGAATTAGAGGGTATCGGGGGCTGGAAAGCCCCTCACTGAGTACCGGCGAACTGGCTACTGGCTTACAAGAGGTGTTGTCGGAAGATTTGGACCTCAACGGCCTGTCTCTCTTTCTTTGCATTTTTTTAGGTATTCCGGTAGTTGGATTGCTAACCGACGACATTTCTGGATAATTAAAGCGTGAGCCAAAATATTTAGAAGCAAAAGTGTACCGACGTTTAATAGTGCGTTGATTAAATAAAGCACAGAACCGACAGCAAGATACATTGTGGTCAGGGCCTAGGCAAGGAATACAGTACAAATGGAAATCCTTATGAGGTATTTGCTTCCCACAAGTAATGCAATTTTTAACTTTTACTGACATCGGAAAAAGAGCAAGAAAAAGTTTCTCTAACGGGGTACTTAGCTTTTTAGTTGAAGACTTAAGATCTGAAACTTGAAAATGAAAATTTCAGGAGTCTGCCGACCGGCACTTGCGAACTGCTTCTGCTTCGGGCACCGCACGCCAAGAAAGACTAATGTAATGGTGTCGGCTACATGTTTTATACCCCTGATGATCTGACGCCATGGAAGAAGGGACAGCAACCGACGCAGGACCCAAGACTTTGTTAATCAGTCCGACTGAGGGCAACCTGCCAGCAGATTACCCAAATGTAATGACTGCAACAGTGAAACACGAATAACATGTAAGTTGTCAAATAAATGTCTTTCTTTGGAGTGAGGAATGCCATCTGGGAAGTTGTGTTCAAGCTTGCTCCCAGGAATACAATCTGTTGGCAAGGTACAAAGTGTGATTTCTTTTTGTTGATGGTGTACCCCAGTGAAGTTAGATGTCTCTTTACAAATGCCAGGTGCCGTAGTAGCAAGTCCTGACTTTCCACTTGAATCAGGCAATCGTCCAAGTATACGTAAATCTGAATACTTCTCCGCCTGCAAAAAGCAATGGCTGGAGCTAGGCACTTTGTGAAAACCCTGGGCGCAGTAGATAAGCCAAAGGGAAGTGCATAGAACTGATGGTGCATAGAGCCTGCACTAAAGCGAAGGTATTTCCTGCAAGATTCCCTTATGGGGATGTGCAGGTAAGCTTCTTTTAAGTCTAGGGTTGCCAGCCAGGTATCCTTGCCTAGCATACGAAGCAGCTGTTGGAGAGTTAGCATTCTGAATTTTGGAACCACCAGAAAGGTGCTCAGAATAGATAAATCCAAAATAGGACACCAGGAGTTTTCTTTTCTGGGAACCAGGAACAGTCTTGAATAAAAGCCTTGTCCCCTTTGTTCTGCTGGGACAGGTTGAACAGCCTTGATGCTGTGGAGAGAAAGTACTTGCTTTTGGGCCTCGGCCCACTGGTTTGGGGGGGGGGGGTCTGACCATCCACTTAGGGTTGGGAGTGAGTGGAAGAGGAATCTGTATCCTATGGAAACAATGTTTAAAACCCATTTGTCTTGGGTAATGTATTCCCATTTTTTTGCATGCAGGGCGAGTTTTCCTACTAAAGGTGCAAGTACTTGTGCAAGGTTTGGGGGAGTTAAGGATAAGTCATTGTGCAAGTTTACCATAGGGTGTGGCTTACTACTCCCTGTTTAGAACGAGGGAGCACCCCACTGCTTGGATCTGTGCATAACCTGAGACTGAAGTCTTGGGGGGTCTTACTGCCCCTGGGTTTGGACTGAGAAGTCCTGGAAGGGACTGGAAAGGACCAGTTCTTTGAAGGCCAATGCCTACTGAATCTAGGTGGCTGTACTTGTAAGAAATCTTTAACAGTTTGCATAGATTTAACTTTCTCCTCCATCCTTTTGAGAACTTCTTCTGCTTTATTACCAAAAAGGTGCTCTTGGCTTAAAGGTGCATCCAGTAATTTTGCTTTGACATGGTCTGGCAAGTTTTGTTTCTTAAGACAAGCATGCCTTCTAAGAACAGACCCAGTGACAGCAGCTCTACAAGATGCCTCTAAAGCATCAAAACCACTCTGCAAAGTATGTTTACCAACTTCGTCAGCAGAATGCATTAACTCTTGTAAATCTTTGTGTTCTGCACAGTCAGAAATCAACATCATTTTCTGATTAATTAGCCCCATAATATGCTGCTGATATTTTAACATATGAAACTGGCAATTTAAATCCCTAATGGCCAGAGCAGCAGAGGTGTATACCTTCTTACCCCATCTGTCTAAAGCCCTAGAATCCCTGTCAGAAGGGGTAGGATTCTTGGCAGTAGTAGCCTTAACATCTTTTGGTCCTTGGGAAATGGTCTGTGGATCTGCAGTAGGATTCTTGAAAAGGAATTTGTGAGAGTCAGGTACTCTATAGTACCTGTCAGGTTTCCTGGGAGCTGGAGGCAAAGTATCCGGGGTAATGCTGGATTCTAAGAAAACATCATCTACAATCTCCAGAACAGGAGGAATAGCTAGAGGCCTGTGCTGAGGAAGGTTTAAAAATTCCCTGAGTCTCTTTTTGGACTGAGAGTAGTCCTGGCTTTCCCAGCAGAAATGCTCCCTAAGGGTATGCAGGGTTTCACCAAAAGAAAAATCTTCTGGAGGGGAAGCAGAGGGAATGGAATCCTCTGCATTAGAATCCTCATAGGCAGATAAGGGTATCTCCTGGTAGTCAGAAGGAACAGAGATATCAGATTCCTGATCAGAAGACTCAGAAGGAAAATCAGTTCTAGGTCTCTTTGAGGGGGAAGGCTGGTTTCCCTTAATTAAGATAATAAGGTCTTCAGCCATTCTAATCATTTGCTTTTGAGGCCTGTGGGCTTGAGAATGTGCTTTGATCATCGGTTTCCTAGGCATAGTGCGAACTTTAGGCCTGAGAAATATAGATTTTTTGGCTTGAAACGAAGTCGTCAGTTTAATATGAAAATCGGTAGGCCTGAATACACCCTCAGAAGCAGGTGCCTGCACAGCAGCTCTGGACCCATCCAAGGTAGAGATATCCACAGGTTCCATAGTCGAAGCATCTTGTGGCATACCGGACTCCGAATGGGTCTCAGTAGAGGCCTGTGAATCTGTAGAAGTGGGTATCAGGGGTTGTGAAAGCGCCTCACTGAGTACCAGCGGACTGGCGACTAGTTTAACAGTAGCGTCGTCGGCAGTTTTGGACCTATTCGGTCCATCTCTGTCTTTATCCTTAAGTTTTTACGGAAGATCGGTAGTCGTTTGGTTTACCGATGCCATTTCGGAGTACGGAGATCGACAGCGAAAGTATTTAGCTACAAAAATTGCCCAACGATGGATAGTTCGGGTTTTGAACAAGGCACACAACTAACAATGAGGGGGACACTGTGGACTGGGCCTAAACAGGTGACACATTAAGAATGAAAATTTCTATGAGGCATTTGCTTTCCACAAGCAAGACAATTACTAATTTTTTCTGACATTGGTTAGAGCAAGAAAAAAGGATCCTCAACGGGGTACTTATCTTTTAGAAGACTTCAGGTCTGAAACTCGAAAATGAAAATTTCAGGAGTCGGCCGACCGGCACTTGCGAACTGCTTCTGTTTCAGGCACCGCACAGCAAGAAAAACTGGGGTAATGGCGTCAGCTGCATGTTTTATACCCCTGACGACCTGACATCATGGAAGAAGCGACAGCATCCGATGTAGAAATCCAAAGACTCTGGTATTCAGGCTAGCTGAGGGCTACCTGCAGGCAGATAACCCAAATGTGACGACTGCAACAGTGAAACACGAAGAACATCCTGCTTGCCACCCTTTTTGCCCTTAGGAGGGTGATATTGCCTGTGAACAAAGGCTGGCTTATTGGGGTAGTTTCTCAAATACAGGCAAAGGAGAAACAAACATGTTTAAGTTCCTGTAAAGCTTTGCCCTTATCTTGAAGGGACTTAAACACATCAGCAGCAGCTTCACCAAACGAGTGTTTATTTTCAAGAGGGGCATACATCAATTTAGCCTCAATATCATCAGGCAAAGGTAGAAGTCAAAGCCAAGCATATCTCCTCATCACTGGCCGAAAAGCAGTAGCCCTGGAGGAAGCATCTGCTGTATCATAACTACAACTGATGGAATGATGAGCCACCTGGGAGGAAATCCCCAACAGGAAAACAGCAGAAGTTTTACCCCCAGTGTCTGGAAGATCAGAAATAACCTGACAGGTTTGGGATAGGAGAGCCAACAAATACCTGGACATATGGGTCTGATAATTAATAGCCATTAAAGCCAAGGTAGGAGAGGTATAAAGCTTCTTGTCTAGCCTTTCCATGATCCTGCTATTTATATCAAAGAGCAGTAACTTGGAAGAAAGAAGCAATTGTGAGGGCTTGTCAGAAGCTACAGACACCACCGAGGGGTCAGCAGAAGGACACTTGTACACCAATTTACATTCCTCAGGCACCCTATAGAATTTATCAGGTTTCTTTGGAGAAGGGGACTGAGTCTGGAACCTTAAAAGCATTGGAAAATGTATTCATCAAGTCAGGCAAAACAACAGGAACAGCAGATGGTTAAGGAGACTCCATCTGCAGCAACCGATAGTATCTTTTATGTACCTCAAAGATCTGAGCACAATCCCATTTAAAGAATTCCATCATCCTGGAGATCATGTCCCCAGAAGAAATCTCTTCAAAGTGAATATCAGGACTGGTAAATTTCTCTTTCTCTGATCCATAACCCAAAGGTGAAGGAATCTGAGAAGAGTAAGCAAGGGATTCCTCATCAGAATCCAGTTCCTCCTCAGAGGAATCCTGTTTCCTGGGTCTTTTTAGGGGAGTTGAGGACCAAGAGGGGGCTGGAACGGAAACTTCCTGAGGAGGTTTCAGTGCAATCAAAGGACTAAATGAACCTTGTGTGAAGGACTGCTATTCACTCTGTAGATCCTTAGGAGCAAGACAAATATGTTTAGTCTTTTGCTTTTTCTTCAATGGGAAGTCCTCTTTATAAAATCTGGAAGGCTGTGACCCAGGATGACATTCAATGATGGTAGTAGGGTCTAATATTTGAGGAATACCTCTACGACCCTTGGAAATAATCAGCTGTGGTTCCCCCGAGCATCAGAAATGGATGTCTGCAATACCTCCTCGGACATGCTTAAAGTTGGACTCCCACTGGTCTCCAACCCAGTCGTGGCAAAGGAATCCAACGACAAAGCCAGGTGAACCTCTGAGCATTCAATCACCTCAGGAGAGATGTCTGGCAAAGGATAAACAGCAGAAGATTCCAGCCTAGGCTTCTTGGCCTTATTCACTGACTGCTGCCCCTCAGAGCAGGAAGTACCCTCCATTGTGTCTTTCGCAAGAAGCTTAATATGCTGACCTTCACCGTAAAGCACCAAAGAAGACAGTTTGCTATGAAGGGTTTTAGGTACAAAAGCTTGACAAATGGAACAGGCCATATGGTCGTGAGGGTCATCTAAACAAAAAAGACACCATTTGTGATGGTCTTAATGGGGAATGCGTCTCCCACACTGGCATTTACCCTTCTTGGATGACAAGAAACCCCACAAGCAACAATAAAAAAGGATAAGCAAAAAAGTAGCCCAACAGGGCACTTATCTGCAGTGGCTTGGTGAACCAGCAACAGAACGGGTGTTCAGACTGAAAATAAAGCGATGACGTTTGGACTGGCAGCAAAGATGTTCTGAAGATGATACGACCAGATGTCACCTTTATGCCCTACGCTATGCAAGGAGCATACGTGTGACATTCAGTGTACCTTAAAGCAAACTAAAGGCTTTGGCATACTAGCTGGACATCCAGCCGCCCTTGGCAGTGGATTCCTAATGTAATGAATACTACAACACTGAAACGGAAGGACATCTATAGGACACCCATCACCTTTGTACAGGAAAATATGAAGCTTCTTCATCCTTTGGGATTGGCTGAGCTTGGAGGAGAAAAAGAAAGCAAAGGAGGAGGAACATAAAGTTGTGTGGTCTTGATTCTTACTTAGGTCACTGATCAAGTCTTGAGCAGCACGACTGAAGAAAGTACAGTTTTGTACCTACCATAAATGTAGATGTTCGAGTGTTCACCCTGCTGCAGTCATCACACTTAGGTTATCCTGCCGTCAGGCGGTCCCGCAGTTGGCCCGAATTCCAAAGTCTTGGTCCGACGTCGGTTGCTGTGGCTTCTTCCCTGACGTCAGTGCGCCAGGGGTATACAAGAGGCATCCGGTGCCATTTTCTTCAGTTTTTCTTGCCCCAGATGTCAGGTGCCCCCAAAAGGTAGGCAAAAAAAAAAAAAAAAAAAAAATTATATATATATATATATATATATATATATATATATATATATATATAATTTTATATATATACAAATGGATATATAAAAATAAATCAAAACCCTTAGGTACAAGCAAATACACCACAGAGGTAGTATAGGATAAAGTGGCAGAGATAAGTTCAGCTAGTTCAGAGGGGATGGAGGGAGGGTAACCTGGACTGCAGCAGGGTGAACACTCGAACATCTACATTTTTGGTAGGTACAAAACTGTACTATGTTCATCGTGTTACCCTGCTGCAGTCATCACACGTGGGTTGAATCCCAAAGCTAAGGAGGGGAGGTGGAGTCAAACAGGGTTAGAAGAAGTTAGTAGGCCCTGCAAAACTGCAGTGGCAAAACCAGCTCTAGTCTTAAGTGATAGTGTTTGGTGAAGGTGTGCACTGAACTCCAAGTAGCAGCTTCCAGAATATCCTTGGTTGGCACTCTCCTGAGAAAGGCTGCTGATGTAGCCGTAGCCCTGGTAGAGTGGGATCTAATGTTAGCAGGTAGCAGGTACTGGTTTCCCATGATGTGTGTAGCAGAAAAGTACAGTTTTGTACCTACCATAAATGTAGATGTTCGAGGATCTACATTGCTGCAGTCATGACCTGTGGGTAGTCCGCTGTCCTCGGTCGGCCCGAATACCAAAGGGCTAGGCTGGCGTCGGTCATTGTCGCTTAGAGCTGACGTCAGTACGCAGTAGTACTTAAGCGCATGACCGACGCCATATCCTCAGTCTTTCTTGCCCCAGATGTCAGAAGGCCTAAAAGTAAAGGCCAAAGCCAAAAATAGGAAAAGCCCAACAACCCCCAATGTGTAAGTAAAGAATATCTCCAAACAAAACCCAGCAACCCCAACCTATAGAGGGGAAGGAGGGAGGATTGGACTGCAGCAATGTAGATCCTCGAACATCTACATTTATGGTAGATACAAAACTGTACTATGTTCTTCGTCTCACATTGCTGCAGTCATGACCTGTGGGTAGAATCCCAAAGCAAAGGAAAAGGGAGGCTGGCAAATTACAAGAATTAGGGGCTGCTAACATGCCCTGTAAAACTGCAGTGGCAAACCCAGCCCTGGACTTGGAATAGAGAGGAGATGGTAATGCTTAGTGAAAGTGTGTACAGAACTCCAAGTAGCTGCTTCCAAAATATCCTTAGTAGCTACACCCCTCAAAAAAGCAGTAGAAGTGGCAGTAGCCCTAGTAGAATGAGGCCTGATCCCAGCAGGGACATCCTTCCCATGATGAGAATAACAAAAGGCAATACAATGACCAATCCACTTTGAAATAGTCTGCTTAGAAACAGCTTTCCCCTGTGAACTCAAAGCAAAAGAAACAAATAACTGTTGAGTCTGTCTGAACTCCTTAGTTCTGTTCAAGTAGCAACGTAACTGCCTATGGATATCCAAAGAATGCAAGACTTTTTCCCCTTTATTTTGGGGTTCAGCATAAAAAGTAGGCAAATGAATAGACTGATTCAAGGCCACACTAGAAATCACTTTAGGCATAAAAGTAAGGTTAGTCCGCAAAGAAACTCTATCCTTACGGAATATCAAAAAAGGTTCAACTGCCATGAGAGCCTGCAATTCAGATACCCTCCTGGCAGAAGTAATGGCCAACAAAAAAGCAGTCTTCCAAGACAAAAACTTCAGTTCAGACGTAGCTGCAGGTTCAAAAGGAGGTAAAGTAAGTTTCTCCAAAACAAAATTGAGATCCCAGGAAGGAGTAGGAGCTCTATGTGGGGGTCTTATATTCTTTGCCCCTCTAAGAAATTGTTTGAACAAAGGATGGGAAAATAAAGGAGGGTCACAATCATAGTGAGCAGAAATGGCTGCAGCATGAACCTTCACAGAAGAGAATGACAAACCCTTGTCCAGTAATTCAGTAAGGTACTGTAGTGCAAAACTCAAATTAGGCACTGAAACATCAAAACCCTTTGCAGTGCTCCAAAGAAAAATCTCTTCCACTTATCAGCATAAACTTTTCTAGTGCTAGGCCTAGCTTCCAAAATGACATCTAAAACCTGTTGAGGAAGCTGAGACCCCACCGCTCCATCACAGAATACGCCAGGCTGTCAGATGGAGGGACTGCACCTGAACATTGAGGAAATGATTGTTTGACTGGGACAACAAATGAGGAATCTGTGGCAGAGGCCAAGGAGGCTCCTGGATTAAACTCCTCAGCAGAGGATACCAATGTTGACGTGGCCAGTCTGGTGCTATTAGAATCATGCAAGGCTTGTCCGTCTGACTTTCAAGAGTACCTTGGGGAGAAGAGGCAGAGGAGGAAAAGCATAACGTGAAGGTTGTTCCAACTGAAAGACAGAGCATCCACTTTCCAAGCATCTGGGTGGAACATCTTTGTGAAAAATTTTGGAAGTTGAAAATTCAGTGGGGAAGCGAATAGATCTATGTCTGGAGTTCCCCAAGCCACAGTCAATTGTTTGAAAATCTGAGGATCCAGTTTCCACTCGTGGGGATCCACCATTTGTCTGCTCAAAATATCTGCTAGGGAGTTCTGTGCTCCTGGCAGAAACCTTGCTTGAAGATTGATTCGCAAACCCAGAGCAGTCTCCCATAAAATCATTGCTTGTCTGCAAAGAGGGTAGGAATGTGTTCCCCCCTGCTTGTTGATGTACCACATGACTGTTGTGTTGTCTGTTTGTATCAACACCTGTCCTGGCTGAAGGAGTTCCTTGAATGCCATCAAAGCAAATTGAACTGCTAACATCTCCTTCATGTTGATATGCAAATGTAGTAGTTTGGGAGGCCACATGTCTTGTATCCATTTTCCATTGAAGTGTGCTCCCCAAGCCAAGTCCGAGGCATCCGTCGTTAGGATCTGACTCGCCTCTGGTCTGGACACAGAGTGTCCCTTGTTTAGGTGACATTCCTGAGCCCACCAAAGTAATTCTTTCTGGATGCAAGTTATAATCCGAATGACAGTGTCCAAACTGTGGCAGTGTTGAGCCCACACACTTTTGAGATACCATTGTAGCTTCCTCATATGCAGTTTGGCATTGGGAAGTACTAGAATGCAAGATGCCATGAACCCCAAGGCTTGGAGGACTGTCCTTGCAGTCAGCCCGGACATTACTGATAACTGCTGGAAGTAGAGAGGAAGAGTTCTTTGTTTGTCCGGGGTCAGAAATGCCATCTGAGAAGCTGTATTCAGTCTCACACCCAGAAAGCACATGTCCTGAGAGGGCACTAGACTGGACTTTATTTCGTTCACAGTATACCCTAGGCACCTTAAAACTGTCATTACATAGTGGAGATGCTGTAGTAATTTGTCTTTGTTTTGAGCAAGAATCAGGCAATCGTCCAAATAAGGATAAATTTGTATTCCTCTCTGAAGAAAGCAATCACAGGAGCCAGAACTTTTGTGAACACCCTGGGCGCAGTAGATAAGCCAAAGGGCAATGCAGAGAATTGATAATGTGAAGTACCAGCCCGAAATCTCAGGAATCTCCTGCAGCTGGGCTTGATAGGGATGTGAAGATAGGCCTCTGAGATCCAGGGTTACCATCCAATGATCTTTGCCTATCATAGGCAGAAGTTGTTGTAATGTTAACATCTCGAACTTTGGAATTTCTAGGTAGGTGTTGAGAATGGACAAATCCAGAATTGGCCTCCAAGTGTTTCCTTTCTTTGGCACCAGGAATAGACGGGAATAAAATCCTAGGCCTACTTCTGAAGGAGGGACCACCTGGATTGCCTCCATCTGCAAAAGTAAAGAAATCTGCTTCTGAGCCTCCAGCCTTTACTGAGGAGGCACATCCGGCATGCCTTTGAAAGGAGGAAAAGTGTGAAAATAAAACTTGTAACCTCGATTTATTATATCCAACACCCATTTGTCTTGGGTGATCAAATTCCAGTTTTCTTTGAAAAGTCCCAACTTTCCTCCCAGAGGAGCTGCCAGTAAGGGAGGGTCTGGCAGTGGAAGATACAGGTCATTGGGTCTGCTTACGAAAGGGCTGACCTCTTCCCTTACCAAAAGACTGTGCAGGAGAACTCCAAGTCCTAGGTCTGAAGGAACCCTGAGCGTGAGCCCTGCCTCTACCACGTCTAGACCTGCCCTTAGACTGATAATCCGAAGAAGGATAAGACCATCCCCTAGCAGGCCAATTCCTACTAAACTTAGGGGGCTGAACCTGCAAAAAATCCTTGACCGTCTGCATAGACTTAGCCTTATCTTCCATCTTTTTCAAAACTGATTCCACAGGAGGACCAAAAAGAACTTCAGATTGAAGAGGAGCATCCAAAATTCGAGCCTTTACATGTTCTGACAAATTTTGATCTTTAAGCCAGGCATGTCTCTAATAACTGAACCTGTAGCAGCCACCCTAGAAGAAGCCTGAAGAGCATCAAAACCACACTGCAAAGAATGCTTGCCAACTTGATCTGATGCATGAACCAACTCCTGGAGCTCCTTACACTCTATACCCTCAGATAAAGCATCCACCTTAGATTTCAATTGGCCTAATAAAAAGTTCTGATACTTCAGCATATGAAATTGGCAATTCAAAGCCCTCATAGCTAACGTAGAGGAGGTGTACACTTTTTTCCCCCACCTGTCCAATGCCCTAGAATCTTTATCCAAAGGGACTGGATTTTTAGCCACAGAAGCCCTAACACCCTTAGGGCCTTGAATAACGGTTTCCGGATCAGCCCTAGGACTCTTATACAAGTACTTATGTGCTTCTGGAACTCTGTAATACCTGCCAGGCTTAACAGGGGCCGGAGGCAGAGAATCAGGATTAAGGGAAGATTCAGAAAACACATCCTGAACAACATCTAAGACCGGAGGAATAGCCAAGGGCAGAAACAAAAATTCCCTAAGCCTTTTCCGAGAATCTGAAAAATCTTGACCTTCCCACTTGAAATGCTCCCTCATGGTATGTAAAGTTTCAGAAAAGGAAAAATCTTCTGGAGGAGAAGCAGAAGGAAAGGAGTCCTCTGCATCAGGATCAGAATAGGAAGGAAAATCCTGAATTTCTTCAGCTGAGGAATCAGAGTAGTCAGAGGAATGATCCATGCCCTCTAAATCTGCCTCCACCCTAGGCCTTTTCTCTGGGGGGGGGGGGGGCATAGAACCCCTGATCAAAGTAATCAAGTCCTCCGCCATTTTCAACATATGTTTTTTAGGAACAGGGGCTGAAGAGCTAGAAGAATGACCAGGTCCAACAAGACCAGGTTTTGCCTTAGCATGGCCTTTAGCCACTGAAGTAGAAGGCCTAATAACCTTTTGTAAGGATGGAACTACTGAAACCTGAGAAGCACCCTCGGCCTGTCCTAACTCCTGAGAGGCCAACTCCTGTAAAAGTAAAGGTTCCCCCTGGGATTCAGCCGAACCCTCGGCAGGATCCATAGATTCAACCGGAGGCTCCGAAGAACCGGCGTCCGCAACGGACGACTCATCCGGTTTAGATCTCACAGACTTATCCTTACGCTTCTTAGAGGTAGCGGGCGTCGGAGGATCCGACGGCATGTTATAGTTACACCGCTTACCGAAAACAAGCCTGGCACAGTCTAACCTTCGGCAATGGTGCGCTTATTAAATCTAGCACAAAAGCGACACCCGACTACGTCGTGCTCAGGCCCTAAGCAAGGAATACAGAGAGAATGATAATCCCTATGAGGTATCTGTTTCCCACAAGAAATGCAATTATTAACTTTTTCTGACATCCGGATAACTGAGGCAAGAAAAAACAATTTCCCCAATGGGGTACTTAGCCCAACTTGGTCTTCGGTCTGAAACTCGGTAAATGAAAATTTCAGAACGCCGAACGGCACTCGCAAACACTGCTTCTGCTTCGGACCACGCGGCAAGAAAGACCGAGGATATGGCGTCGGTCATGCGCTTAAGTACTACTGCGTACTGACGTCAGCTCTAAGCGACAATGACCGACGCCAGCCTAGCCCTTTGGTATTCGGGCCGACCGAGGACAGCGGACTACCCACAGGTCATGACTGCAGCAATGTGAGACGAAGAACATCGTATGCAATGTCCTATCCATTTAGAAATGGTCTGTTTTGAGACAGCTTTTTCTTGTGATCCTGTAGCATAGGCTACAAAGAGCCGGTCAGTTTTTTTCTGAAAGCCCTAGTTTTATCCACGTAGTAACGTAATTACCTGTGAATGTCCAAAGAGTGCAGGAGTCTTTCTCCTTTGTTCTGGGGATTTGGGAAGAAGGTGGGCAAGAGAATGGTTTGGTTTAGGGCCACACCAGATACCACCTTTGGCATAAAGGAAGGATTAGTTCATAGAGAAACTCTGTCTTGATGAAAAATGAGGAAAGGTTCCACTGCCATTAGTGCCTGTAGCTCTGAGACTCTTCTAGCTGAGGTTATTGCTAGTAGTAGGGCAGTTTTCCATGAAAGAAATTTTAAATCAGTTGAAAAAGCTGGTTCAAAGGGCGGCAGTGTAAGCTTTTCCAGGACAAAGTTGAGATCCCAAGTAGGTGTTGGAGTTCTCCTTGGCGGTCTTAAGTTCTTAGCCCCTCTGAGGTACTGTCTTAGGAGTGGATGTGAAAATAAAGGAGGATCCGTGCTGTAATGAGCTGAAATTGCTGAGGCGTGGATCTTAATAGATGAAAAGGAAAGTCCTTTGTGTAACATCTCAGTTAAATGTTGTAGAATCTGAGGAATGTTCAGCTCCGGGGGATTTAGGCCTTTAGCCTGGTTCCAGGTGCAAAATCTTTTCCATTTGTCTGAATAGGTTTTCCTGGTGCTGGGCCTCCTGGCCTCCAGAATGACATCCATAACAGCTTTGGATAAAGGTGTTGGCTGGTTGTTTAGGTAATTTGCCATGCAGCCAGGTTTAAAGTCTTGAGCTGGCTATGTAGAATCAGATTGTCTCGCTGGGTGAGGAGGTGAGGAATTTGTGGCAAAATCCATGGTGGGCCCTGGGCCATGTTCCTTAAAATTGGACACCATTGTTGGCATGGCCAGTCTGGTCCAATGAGAATCATTTGTGGCCTCTCTAATCTGACTTTCAGCAGTACCTTTGCTAGAAGAGGCAGTGGAGGGAAGGCATATACTGTTAATGTTTTCCAACTGAATGAGAGGGCGTCCACTTTCCAAGCTAGTGGATGGAAGGCCCTTGTGCAAAATTTTTGAAGTTGGTGGTTGTGGGGGCTTGCAAACAGATCTATGTCTGGGTGTCCCCATTTTTGAGCTATCATTGCAAATACTTGTGGATCTAGTTTCCATTCGTGTGGATCCATGATGTTTCTCCTTAGGTCGTCTGCCAATGTGTTTTTCTTTCCTGGCAGGAATTGTGCTTGTAATTGAACCTGGTAAGACAGTGCAGTGTTCCACAAGGTCACTGCTTGTCTGCATAGAGGGTAGGAATGTGTGCCCCCCTGCTTGTTTATGTACCACATAACTGTGGTGTTGTCTGTCCTTATTAGTAGTTGTCCTGGGTGTAGAAGGTCCTTGAAAGCTGTTAGGGCATTCTGCACTGCTAGCATTTCTTCTTGATTGATATGCAGGCGTCTCTGATCTGTAGTCCATTTGCCCTGAATGCACTGTCCTGCCATGTGTGCTCCCCAGGCATAGTCCGATGCATCTGTTGTCATAGTTTACCTGGCTGTGGGTAAGGTGAAAGGCTGACCCTTGCTGAGGTGACATGCCTGTGCCCACCAAAGAAACTCCTGTTGAAGGCAGGGAATGAGTGGAATCATTGTTTCCAAGCTGTGGCTGTGCTGAGTCCATACACTTTTCAGGTACCATTGTAATTTCCTCATATGCAGTTTTGCAAATGGTATTAGTAGTATGCAAGATGCCATGAATCCTAAGGCCTGCAGAATTTTTCTTGCAGGGAGTTGGGTCTTTGTTGCCATTATTTTGAAATATTGAAACAGCTGTCGTTGTTTGTCTGGCGTGAGATAAGCCATCTGGGCCGTTGTATTCAAGCTGGCATCCAGGAATATTATGTTTTGTGAGGGCACTAGTTTTGATTTCTTTTCATTTACTGTGTACCCTAGGCAACTTAGAAGGTGTTTGACAAATGCCAGATGCTGTAAAAGAATGTCCTTGCTTTCTGCTTGAATAAGACAGTCGTCCAGGTATGGGTATATTTGAATTCCTCTTTGTCTGCAGTATGCAATTACTGGTGCCAGGCATTTTGTGAAGACCCTGGGCGCAGTAGATAAGCCAAAGGGCAGTGCAGAGAATTGATAATGCGTTGAACCTGCAATGAAGCAGAGGTATCTTCTGCAATTTTGTCTGATAGGGACATGCAGGTATGCCTCCTTGAGGTCCAAAGTGACTAGCCAAGCATTCTTGCCCAGCATGGGAAGAAGCTGCTATAGTGTTAGCATCTTGAATTTTGGTACTTACAGATAGGTGTTCAGAATTGAAAGATCCAGAATGGGTCTCCATGCTTTGTCCTTTCTTGGAACTAGGAAGAGTCTTGAGTAAAATCCTTGTCCTTGCTCCTGTGTAGGTACCTGTTGAATGGCTCTCATGTTCATGAGAGCTGTAATTTGTTTTTGTGCCTCTGCCCATTGATTTGGTGGCAGGTTTGGCATTCCTTTGATCCTTGGTAAGGTATGAAAGTGGAATCTGTATCCTTGAGAGACAATGTTTAGAACCCATTTGTCTTTTGTGATGATGTGCCAGTTGTCTGCAAAAAATGCTAGTTTTCCTCCCAAGGGTGTTGCCAGGAGAGATTTGCTTGGTAGTTTGAGGATAGAGTCATTGTGTCTGCCTTCTGCTAGCTTGGGGCCTATCTTCTCCTCCTTTCTAGGTAGCAGAACCCCATTGGCGAGGTTTGTAAGGGCCCTGTGACTGACCTCTGCCCCTTGGGCGTCTGTATTTGCCCCTCTGTGATCTGTCTGAAGCTGGAAAGGACCAATTTTTTGTTGGCCAATTCCTGCTGAAGCGAGGGGGTTGTACCTGCAAGAAATCCTTGACCGTTTGCATAGATTTAGCCTTATCCTCCATTTTCTTTAAAACCTCTTCTGCTTTGACACCAAATAATACATCCTGTTGTAAAGGTGCATCTAATAATTTTGCTTTAACATGGTCAGGGAGGGTTTGCTCTTTTAACCAAGCATGTCTACGAATGACAGAGCCAGTAACAGCTGCTCTACAGGAAGCTTCCAGTGAATCAAATCCGCATTGTAAAGTATGCTTGCCCACCTGTTCAGCTGCATGCAACAAATCCTGCATTTCCTTGAATTCAGGCTGTTCTGAATGCGTGCTCATTTTTTGTTTTAACTGAGACATCAGGAATTGTTGATATTTCAACATGTGAAACTGGCAATTTAATGCTCTCATAGCCGGAGTTGCAGAGGTGTATATTTTCTTTCCCCATCTATCTAGGGCTCTGGAATCTCTTTCAGAGGGCACAGGATTTTTAGCCATAGAAGCTTTTGCTCCCTTAGGACCCTGGGATATGGTTTCTGGGTCAGCTACAGGGCTTTTATAAAGGAATTTGTGTGAGTCAGGTACTCTGTAGTATCTGTCTGGTTTGGTTAGAGCAAGAGGTAGAGAGTCTGGATTTAAACTAGACTCCAAGTAGACATCATCCACAATATCTAAAACAGGAGGGATAGCAAGAGGTCTGTGCTGGGGTAATAAAAGGAACTCTTGGAGCCTTTTCTTAGAATCTGAGTAATCCTGGCCTTCCCAGTGGAAATGTTCCCTCATGGTATGTAATGTTTCCCCAAAGGAGTAGTCTTCAGGGGGAGATGCTGAGGGAAGAGAGTCTTCAGCATCAGAATCCTCATAAGGTGGAAAAGTGTAATGCTATTCCTCAGAAGAATCTGAGGAGAGAGAAACCTGGTCAGAGGATGCATAATCCTCCTCTTGTCTTGGTCTTTTATCAGGAGGGGGATGGGGACCCCTGATAAGGGTAATTAAATCTTCAGCCATCTTAAGCATCTATAGGCATGGGGCCTTGACCTGTAGACTGATGAACAGTTTTCTTATGTTTTAAAGGAGTTTTAAGCTTAGCATAAGATTTAATGGTGAGTGTAGTTGGTCTGAAGACACCTTCTGCAACCGAAGGTGTTTCCTCTGCACCGGTGTCTAATTCTGCTCTGGTTTAGGTAGATGGCAGCGTCGGCCTAGTAGACTCCACTTGGGAGTCGGCAGCTGTCTGGGGTTCCAGCTCTGCGGTCGTCAGGGGCTGCGTAGGCACCTCACTGAAAACCGGAGAACCGGTGACAGGCCCAGCTGAGGCCTCGGGGTCTGGCTTATTCCTAGGCTGCCTGTCCTTATCCTTGAGTTTTTTATGAATTGCAGTCGTCGGCTGCTCCGACGGCATGATATAATTAAATTTCCTACCAAAGTAATGCCGTGCGAAGTCAAAACGGCGTTTGATAGTGCGTTTATTAAACCTAGGGCAAAACAGACAACCTGTGATGTCGTGGTCTGGGCCTAGGCAAGGAATACAATAGGAATGGAAGTCCTTAGGAGGTATTTGCTTCCCACAAGAAATGCAACTGTTAACTTTTTCTGACATTGGACTGAGGCAAGAAAATGCTCCCCAATGAGGTACTTAGTTTTATTGAAGACTTCGGACTGAAATTCAAATCGAAAATCTTAGGTGTCGGCCGACCGGCACTTGCGAACTGCTTCTGCTTCGGGCACCGCGCAGCAAGAAAGACTGAAAAAAATGGCGCAGGATGCCTCTTATATACCCCTGGAGCACTGTCAGGGAAGAAGCGACAGCAACCGACGCCGGACCAAGACTTGGGAATTCGGGCCGACTGCGGGACCGCCTGATGGCAGGATAACCCAAGTGTGATGACTGCAGCAGGGTAACACGATGAACATCACCACTTCCTTCAAGTGGACATCCAAAAAAATTGTTCTTGAGCTCATTCTTATGGGAGAACAGTATCAGTCACACTAGCCTGCTCCCCCTCAATCTGGTCAAATGGCGGCACAAAGTTACAAGTACGTCAACCTGGAAGGTGCTGCAAGAATCATCACACAGTTCACCCAGAACCTAGTCCTGGAGCAGTCATGAGAACCAGAAGAACTGGAACTTAAGAGAGGTAAAACAAAAACTGAATGCCATGAGTCTCAATTGGCAGAAAAATGTACCCTCTTACTACACTTGGCTTTTGTCAGATGGAAAAAAAGTTTTTTGATCTCTGTAACTTGCATCTAATCACACAGGGGTCAGCAAAAAAAAAACAAAAAAAAAAAAAAAACATGCTTAATAAATGGTTCAGTCCATGCAAGTGGTGCTAACAGAGGACACATGCTATCTTGGAGCTGAAGAGGCTGCCTGAACAGGTTGTCTAATGTGTGATGACCCATTTATCACCAGCTACACCAATATATTTCTGAGAGGATGAAATAGGAGTCTGAAGTTAGTCCAAGCTGTTTCTCATAAGCTTGGGAATCTCTCAAGAAGTGGTGTCATCTGGGGAAGAGGAACACATTTATCCTTATCTATTTTAAAATGGCCTCTGGACCCTCAGAATCTTTATATCATAAGCCTCCCCCCCACTATAAGAAAACATGAAATCAAATACAGTCATGAAAAAAAAAAGAGAGACCAAAAGAAAGTGGTGTACAGAGGAGGATGTCTTGTGCTCTGACTACACCATGCTTCAGAATGAACTCAATAAACATCTACTACTATAAAACAGACTCTGGTTACCAAGAGATAAAAAAAAGAAGTTATGTCCTTACCATAATATTCCATGTGGAGTGTTCATCTCGCCTTTGTTCTTACACATGGGTGTCGGAGCCGATCCTCGGCTCTGAGTCGGCCGCTTAGCAAAGCTTTGCATCCAGAAGAAGCTCGAGACCAACCTACCTCCCACAATTCCCTCTGCCTTTACCTCAGATCTAGTTTGCAAGAAACAATACCAGATCCAGCAATAACAAAGAAATCCCCTATAAAGAACACCTACGTATACACAAGGAACGTAACTAGCTCAAGCCAGTAGAACAACAGAGAGACCACTAGCAGGAGACAAACAGGCCAGACTTCTAAACCGAACGTTCTTCCGGACCTGAGGGTGGGAGGGTGGGAATGTAAGAACAAAGGCAAGATGAACACTCCACATGGAACGTTATGGTAAGGACATAACTTCTTTATGTGAGAGTGTTCAATCTCGCCGTTTGTTCTTACACATGGGTAGTGTCCCTAGCTCCGTCACCCCGAGTGACTCACGGAAGAACGTTCCTGAGCACAGTGGAACCAAAAGATGCTCTGTCCCTGGAAGTCTTGTCCACTTTATAATGAGTGATGAACACATGTGGTTTAGACCAAGTGGCTGCCGCACAAATAGTGTCCAAAGGCAGACGAGCCGCATGAGCCAAAGATGTAGAAATTGACCTAGTAGAATGTCCCTTTGGTTTGGTGGGCAAACTCTGATTAGAAGCAGAATAAACCAAGGTAATACAATCAGTCAGCCATTTGGAAAGAGTACGCTTCGTCACTGCCATGCCCTTTTTGTTGCCTGCAAAGGCTATAAAAAGTTGGTCTGCTTTTCTATGATCTTTAGTTCTATCTAGGTAGAATCTGAGTCGTCTATGAACATCCAACTTGTGCAACATAGATTCCAGCTTATTGGAGTGGTTTTTGAAAAATGTGGGAAGCTCAATGGACTGATTAATGTTGTTAACTGAACAAACCTTAGGGAGGAACGAAGGGTTGGTGCGTAATGATACCCTGTCCGGGTGAAAAATTAAATATGGCTGCTTAATGGAAAGAGCCTGAAGTTCTGATACTCGTCTGGCTGAAGTGATAGCTACTAGGAAAAGAGTTTTCCAGGACAAGAACTTTAATGAACAGGAAGAAGCTGGTTCAAAAGGTGGTAACATTAGTTGGGATAAGAGCAAGTTTAGATTCCAAGGAGCTGTAGGAAACCTAACTGCTGGTCTAAGATGAAAAGACCCTTTCAAGAAGGCTTTACAAAGCCTATGAGCCATAATGAGCGCTCCGTTCTCTCCTACATGGAAGTTCGAAATCGCAGCTAATTGAACTTTTAGAGTAGCAGTAGAGGCTCCTTGATGAAACAGTATGGACAGGAACTCCAAAATCTTGTTTAGAGGGGCTACTAAGGGATCTAAATTTTGTTTAGTCGCCCAGTAAACGAAACTTTTAGTAGTGGATGCCTTATGAGAGGCTACCAGAATGTCCTGCACCGCCAGAGAGAGAGAAGATCAGACCTGGCTAAGTAGGGAAGCTGAGCAGCCAAGCTGCTAACTTGAAGGACAGGAGTGACGGGTGAGGAGCTCCTGACGAATGAGTCAGTAGATCTGGCACCGGGTCCAGAATCCAGGGCTCCCGCACTTGGTGAGCTTGAAGAAAGGGGAACCAAATCTGTCGAGGCCAGAATGGGGCAAAGAGAATTATAGTCCTTTCCTGGTCCTTGGCTTTCTGAAGAAATCTCGGTATCAGAGGTATAGGGGGGAAAGCGTACAGGAGACCCGGGGGCCAATCGTGAATCAGAGCGTCCCTGGGGACATCCCCTGGAGGGGGAAGAAGGGCAAAGTAGCTTCTGCATTTGGTGTTCATTGGAGACGCAAACAGATCGCAGCAAGGCTGGCCCCAATTGCGGAAGATCCTTTCCGCCACTATCTGGTTGAGGGACCACTCGTGAGGTAACAGGATGGCTCTGCTCAACCTGTCCGCTATGACGTTGGATAACCCCAGGATGTGCGTTGCTATCAGAAAGCGACCCGTGGATTCTGCCCATTGCCAAATTCTCATGGCCTCTCTGCACAACTGGTAAGATTTGGTTTCTCCTTGTTTGTTTATGTACCAGACTACGGACATGTTGTCCGTCTGAACTGCAATGGTCCCTAGAGGTAGAAGGGGGGAGAAGTGTAGCAACGCTAGAAACACTGCCCTCATCTCTAGAACATTGATGTGCAGGTTGTACTCTAAACTGGTCCATTCGCCTTGGACTGTCTGTCCCTGAAAAATGCCCCCCCACCATATCAGGGAAGCGTCCGTGGTCACTGTGGCTGTAGGTGTGGGTAACACAAACGGTCGGCCGCTGATGAAATTGTGATTCTGTAACCACCAAGACAGGTGTGCTTTGCAGGTGTTCGTAATGTGAATCTCGTGTGTTAGTGGTAACTGTTGGAATGACCACTGTGCGAACAGCAGCCATTGGAGAACTCTCATGTGTAGCCTCCCCATGGGAACTGCAATGAGGGAAGCTGACATGAGTCCCAAGACTTTCAAGACTAGTTTGGCTGGGGACTTTTTGGACAATAGTAGGAGAGATACATGTTCTTGCAGGGAAGCTATTCTTGCGGTGGGAAGTTTTAGGAGCAAAGAACGGGTATCTAGCTCTGCCCCTATAAATTAAATATGCTGCGAGGGCTGTAACGCATATTTTTCTAAATTTATCGAAATCCCTAGCTGAACACAAAGGTTGAGAGTGTAGTCCCTGGCTTGTATCAGTTGACGCTCGGTGGTGGCAGAAAGGAGCCAGTCGTCCAGATACGGAAACACCCGGAATCCTAGACGTCTCAAGTGAGATGCTACCACTGCCATGCATTTGGTGAAAACCCTGGGGGCTGAGGTTAGACCAAAGGGCAGGGCCCGAAACTGAAAGTGGCTGGCTCCCAGCCGGAAGCGCAGGTGATCTCTGGACGCTCTGGCCATTTTGATGTGGTAGTAGGCGTCCCTGAGATCTATTGAGCACATTCAGTCGTCGTTCTGTAAGAACGGAAGGATCGATTGAAGCATGACCATCCGGAACTCTTTCTTGACATACGTATTGAGATTGCTTAGGTCCAAAATTGGCCTCCAGTCCCCTGTCTTCTTTGGAACTAAAAAGAACCTTGAGTAAGTTCTGGATCCTGCTTGGTCTGCCGGGACTGGCTGGATGACTCTTTTCTAGCATCTTTGAGATTTCTATAGCTGCAGGTACTCGCAGATGGGGTGGAACATCTGGGAATCTTTTTTGTGGTAACGGGGGGAATAGAAAAGGAATTTTGTAACCTCTGGTAATAATGCTTTTTACCCATTTGTCTGATGTAAGTTTTTGCCAGGCCTGAGGGTATAAAGCCAAGCGTCCCCCGACTGCCTCCAGAGCAGGACAGTCGGGCCTCCTCTCAGGAGTGCTGGAAAGGCTTCCCAGGGATGGTATCCCTGTCGCCTTGGTTCTGCGGACCCCCTCTGCCGCCAGGGCGGCATCTTCCACCTCTGCCCCCCCCTCTGCCTCTGGAGGGGGCATCACCCTGTGTGCCTGGGAAAGAACTCTGGAGATTACGAAACCACATCTTTCCACCTCATTGCCCTTTGGGGTACGGTCTGGATGGGGTGGAAAAACGGACTCAGACAGCAGACAGAGTCTTTCCCTCTTGCTCACACTGGGTCAGGGTCTCCTTTACTTTGAGGCCAAAAAGAGTGGCGCCATCAAAGGGGGTGTTAGTAAAGGAAGACTTAAAGGCTTCCGCAAAGGAGCACAGGCGCATCCAGGATTGTCTACGAAGAGCAATCGCTGAAGCTGCAGCCCTACTCGATCCTTCGGCCGCATACGAGATGAGCCTCATGGACGAGTTCACAATAGATGTAAGGGTATTGAGCTGTGCTGTAACCTTATCTGAGACAGCAGCATCTGTACTACCCTGGAGGGTATCTCCCAACTCCTTGACTAGATCCCTCTGTAATCTTGTGAAGTGTGTCAAGTAGTTCAGCGATCGCATGGAAAAAGTCGCTGAACTGAAAATGCGCTTCCCATATCTGTCCATGGTCCTAGAGTCTCTTCCACGTAGTAAGTCTGTGAAAAGGAAACCAATGTTTTCTTTATAGTAAGATACACACTCCTTGTACAAAAAATCTTCATGTAACTGCAACAAGCTTTCCAAAACCAATGAAGCGCACAGGAGTACGAAAACTTAACACAAGATTTATTAGACAATAAAAAAGCGTTTTCGCTGTAGTCAAAGCTGCAGCTTCTTCAGAGAATAATTTGAAAAGACCGCCAATTCCTAACATTTAAAGTCACGTCAATGCGTGATTTAATTAGCTAAAACAGTTTTAAAAAGTTTTAAAAGGACACACCACGTTTAATAAAGCAATACTACAAATCAAATTTGCTGAAAAAACCCTCAAAATGACAAAAGTACATTGTACAAATCGGGAATTAATATTAAAAACCAAAAAATAAGCACATAGTATGTGAAGAAATTCCACTAGTAAACTATAAGTAGGAAAACACATAAAATACAATGTTCCCTATACTGTGTCGGACTCAAGACACTAGTGTAATAAATTGAGTACAGTATACTGCAGCAATGCCATAATCCCTGTACTGTGACAAACTCCAGACACTAATATATCAAAATAAATACAGTGTACTGCAGACACTGAAGATGAAAACAATGTCAGAAGGTCGAATTGTCATCCTAAAATATATAATATTAGCATAAGAAAAAATTTGTCATCCTTTTAAGCAAAAGAAAGCGATTATTAAGGGGCAAATAATTCGTGCATCAAGAATGTGTAGTAGAGAGGAATTGTTCTTAAAGGAATGTGAGACATTGAAAAATATGTTTACTAATAGAGATTACCCTACTGACTTGTTCAATGAGATCTTGGAAGAAGTAATCAGTAAAAGGCTTAATGGCCAATATACACCTCTTCTACCACATAAATATGACTTACAATTTGGCAATGTTGGTGGAACAAATACTTGCACAGGTAATGAGTGTTTAGATAACACCCTTCCTACCACACTACTAATATACTAGGACATGGTCCTGAAAGTAGTTTTATCACCACATTTAGTATAGACTCTAAGAATATTCAGTTTATACTATACGAAAACTGGTATTTCATTTCTAACAACGAACAACTACTGAAAAATTGGGGTGTAGACCTAGGATTACGTATAGGAGGGGCAACAACTTGAAATCCCTTTTGGAAAGATTTAAGGTATCCAGCTGGATATCAAAAACCACAGGATCATTTCAGTGTGGGGCTTGTAACTACTGTTATTTGGTACGAGTAGCCAATTCTTTTACAATACGTGGAAGGAAGTTTAACATAAGCCACAAATTGAACTGTGAATCTAGATCTATAGTTTACCTGGCAACATGTAATTGCTGCCAAGCCTTCTACATAGGTAAATCTGATAGAAGATTACGCGATAGAGTACATGAGCATTCTTATGCTATTAGGAAAATGAATAAAGAGAATGCATTGGCCAAACATATTTCTAAAAATGAGGGACATAGCTTTCAGTTTATGGCTATAGACCAGGTTCTTAATTCAGAAAGAGGAGGACCAGTTTCACTATTTTTAGAAAATAGAGAACTGGAATGGCAGTTATTATTGGACTCGTTCTCCTTTCCAGGCCTGAACGAGCACTGCAATATTGCATGTGTATTAAAAATGAGGAGTTACAGGCGTTGATTTGCTTGTGAGTATAATACTCACTGCTGTAATAAATAAAGTCAGATTCTTGTTAGGTTAATTTTTAAATATTTTTATATTATCATACTATGATACATTAATATTGTAAACTATTTTGAAATTGACAAGCAGTCCTTGTTTTTCAAAACTGGATGTGCTTTTATATTGATTTTAGTTTCTTATGCAAATATTATATATTTTAGGACGACAATTCGACCTTCTGACACTGTTTTCATCTTCAGTGTCTGCAGTACACTGTATTTATTTTGATATATTAGTGTCTGGAGTTTGTCACAGTACAGGGATTATGGCATTGCTGCAGTATACTGTACTAAATTTATTACACTAGTGTCTTGAGTCCGACACAGTATAGGGAACATTGTATTTTATGTGTTTTCCTAGTTATAGTTTACTAGTGGAATTTCTTCACATACTATTTGCTTATTTTTTGGTTTTTAATATTAATTCCCGATTTGTACAATGTACTTTTGTCATTTTGAGGGTTTTTTCAGCAAATTTGATTTGTAGTGTTGCTTTATTAAACGTGGTGTGTCCTTTTAAAACTTTTTAAAACTGTTTTAGCTAATTAAATCACGCATTGACGTGACTTTAAATGTTAGGAATTGGCGGTCTTTTCAAATTATTCTCTGAAGAAGCTGCAGCTTTGACTACAGCGAAAACGCTTTTTTATTGTCTAATAAATCTTGCGTTAAGTTTTCGTACTCCTGTGCGCTTCACTGGTTTTGGAAAGCTTGTTGCAGTTACATGAAGATTTTTTGTACAAGGAGTGTGTACCTTACTATAAAGAAAACATTGGCTTCCTTTTCACAGACTTACTACGTGGAAGAGCTTGCCTTTTTGTGTTCTTCACCTGTTTTCTTGTGTTAGTGGTCCTAGAGTCTCTGTTAGGAGGATGAACAGACGAGGAAATTCGGACATCTCCTTTTTCGTGGCAGCTGCCACCACCATGGCGTCCACTGGAACTCCCTTAGTGAGATATGACTTATCCTGAAGGGCAGTTATATATTTGTTAGGCTTCCTGGGAACTGGTTCCACTGTGTCAGATGTTTCCCACGCCCTTCGAGCAATCAATTCCATTAACTCGTCGAAGGGCGGAGTGACCCAGGAGGAAGAAGGGCGAGCACCAAATGCCTTCAGCAGAACTGACTCATCCTCAGAAGGGGGTAGGGCCTGCCAATCACCTCTCTGTTTCAGGATCTCCAAGATGTCAGAAAAAGAGACATCCTCTGTAGGTGATTTTGGGGACCCCTCTGACTCATCCAATTCAGTATCCGATGTTAAGGATTCTTGTGGAGAATCTAAGTGCCTCCTCTTGCACAATCTTTTCCTCGACGCCATCGGGGGCATCCGATGAAGCCTCCGAGGAAGAAGGGGCTCCCTCTGGGAGTGGCTGAGACACTGGTGCTCGACGCTTTTGTGTAGTCGTGGGTGCAGAAGAAGACAACGGACCTTTATGGGAGGGAGAAGTTGCTTCTGCTGAAGTGGTTGTCTGAGAAGACAATACCTTCCCCATAAGGTCGAAGGCCCCTGGACCCCGAGCCGAGGTATCCCCCGGTTCCGAAGAACGCAGAGGTATCTCCGACGCGGAAACCAAGAGCATCGACCCCGAGGACGGAGCCGAAGTGATCCGTGCCAAGGGGGAGAGTCGGCACCGAAACATCAGTTTGACTCTCGGTCCCGGAACCAAGGATAGCTCGTCAGCCGGTAATGGTTCCGACGGAGTCGAGGTCAACGGTGCCGACCGAGAAAGGGACAGTTCCGGCACCAAGGACTCCACTATCATCAGATCAACGTCTCCTGGCTCCGAAGGCTCAGTAGGCCTCGGAGGAGGATCAGATGGAGATAAAGGAAGGCCTTCGAGTCTCGACACCAATTGAGAGGAGACTGCAATGAGTTTGGATAGGGCCATGTTCTCCAATAACTTCTGCACCACACGATCTACGTCGGTGTCGGAGAGGGGCCTGGAAGACCGAGTCGAAGGAATCGAGGACGGTGCCGACCTCAACAGAGCAGGAGGTGGAAGCTCTGCCACCGGTTCCAAGACTCGAGGCTCGGTGACAGACAGAAGTTCGACACTCGGCCCCGAAGTCTGTGGAACCGGTGAACGAACCTTAAACGAAGAACTCGGAGCAG
This sequence comes from Protopterus annectens, assembly GCF_019279795.1. NCBI lineage: Eukaryota > Metazoa > Chordata > Ceratodontiformes > Protopteridae > Protopterus > Protopterus annectens. The sequence goes on along the minus strand of NC_056728.1, from coordinate 210,243,320 downwards.
ATGACCTGGGGTCCGATGTCTTTGACTCCTTCGAGGATCTAGAAGCCTGGTCTGACTTGTCAAGAGCCTCCTGGAAGGCAGGCTTCAAAAGACCTCTGTCCATAAGCTTCCTGCGCCTATCTGTCATGACCCTTCCACTAAAGGAATGACACATAGAACAGTCTTCCTGTAAGTGGAGAGGGCCAAGACAGTAGACACAGGAGCTATGGTTGTCGGTGACAGACATCTTCTGCCCACACTGACACCTTTTAAATCCTGACCTAGCTTTCTCAGACATTCTGTAAGAAAAAGTAAGTACACTATACAAACACTGTCAAATTAGGTTATTAAGTAACTAGCAATAAAATTGCAGGTATCAAATCCAAGTTTAGCAGTAGTGGGGTAGGCCCTAAGGTAAACCTAAACTATATATATATATAAATACTATATATAATAGAAAAAGGATGACCAGACCACACACACACTAAATATCAGAGTCAAGAATCCTAAAACTTTTGAAGAAAAAGTTCAAGAAAAAGGTTATCTTATCTTTCCCAGTTGGTCTGAGCTGTAGAAACGATGCGATCGGTTGCAGCGGCAAACTAGATCTGGGGTAAAGGCAGAGGGAATTGTGGGAGGTAGGTTGGTCTCGAGCTTCTTCTGGATGCAAAGCTTTGCTAAGCGGCCGACTCGGAGCCGAGGATCGGCTCCGACACCCATATGTAATAACAAACTGCGAGATTGAACACTCTCACATTAAAAGTTATGTACTCACCATAATTACACATCTGTGTTGTCTGTTTTCATCCTTCCTCACCTGATAGGTTTCAGATCCCCATCTAAAGAATTGGATCCATAACTTAAGCCCCTCCCCTTACTCATAATCCTCCCCTATAAAAGCCTTTAGTTTGCCCTTCCTGAACTCTAAAGTGTGTGCAATGATGGCTATAATAGAGAAAGTTTCACATAATATGTTAATGACAAGATTATACAAGATAAGAGGAATAAGGAAAGATTCAGTCGAGCAAGATATTTAGTCCTCAGGCCAAACTAGGAGCCTTGAAAAATGCAAAATTATGAAATAGGAATGGGGTGGTTGATGTAGGATGAAAACAGACAACACTGATGCATAGTTATGGTTAGTACATAACTTTTTATATCAGATGTTCTCTTTTTCACCCATTCCTCAACTGAGGAGGCAGAGTCCCCAGCTAAAATAAACCCAGGGTGGTCGTCAAGGAAGGATATTCTGGAGCAGAGCAGCGACACAGGCTGCTCTATTCCTAGACAGTATGTCAACCCTGTAGTGAGTATTAAGGTATGTGAATTACATCAAGTAACAGCTCCACAAATGTCATCTACAGAAACCCTAGACCAAAAAGCAGAAGATGTGGCCACTGATTTGGCAGAATGAGCCTTAGGAGGTCTGAGAAGTGTCAATCCACTTTAGCTGTATGCAACTGAAATACAATCAGTAAGCCACCCGGCTACCATTACCTTTGATACAGATTTCCCAAGTTTGGATTTGGAAAAGGAAATAAATAGTTGATCTGAGTTTCTGAAGTCGTTTGTTTTGTGGATATAGACTTGAAGCTGCATACACACATCAAGAAGATGAAGGAAGTATTCTCTTTTATTGGAAAAATTTGGAAAGAAAACTAGAAGGTTGAATGATTGTTTCATAACTGTTTCTGAAGCCACTTTAGGCACAAAGAAAGGATTCATGCGGACAGAAACCCTGTCCTTGTGAAAAATTAGATATGGTGGTTTAGAAAAGAGGACCTGGAGTTCTGACACTCGTCTGGCTGTGGTGACTGTAAAAATGAAAATGGTTTTCCATGATAAAAATTTAAAATCTACCTTGCCCACCGGTTTGAACGAGACAGAGTCAAGGCTTGCAAGAGAATATTCAGATCTCATGGTGAAGTAACATCTTTAATGAGAAGAATGAAGCAACACGGTATCTTAAAGAAAAGCTTAACTTGTTTTTGGCTACATCCAGATTGTGTAATGTCTTATATGAAAAATCTGAGACAGCTGCAAGTTGAATCTTCACAACTGAACTGGCACCATTGTTAAAAATGAAAGTAAATCCGGAAAAGCTGAAATGGGTGTTGAAAAGGGATCTGTTTGTCTTTGTGCCACCCAAAGGGAGAATCTTTTTCAATGAATTTTATACACCTTTCTAGTAGGATCTTTCTAAGAAGATATAAGGATGCATGTAACTAGAGATGAAAACCTGGACTGCCTAGTCATTACTGGAAGTGGAGAAACCATGCGGTCAATCTGAGGGTCTGAATGTATGGATGATTCATTTCTGATGGGTGAGAGAGAAGATCTTGGGTTGGATCTAACACCAACGTTGGGGGGGGGTGAACAAGATGAGGCAACAGGAAGTGGGACCACACTTGTCGAGCAATGAGGATAACTCCGCACTGCTGGCATGATGCTATCCAAAGGAATTATGGGATCATTAAACAGGAGGAAAGGCATATACATGTCTCGGGGGGGGGGGTCTGCAGTGGACAACAGAGTCTCGTGGTGACATCCTTCTAGGGAGATCAAGGCAAAGTACCTGCTGCACTTGGAGTTAAGTGGGGAGGCAAAGAGATTGCAGAACGGTTGACCCCATTGACAGAAAATAATTTCTGCCACCAATAGATTGAGAAACCACTAGTGAGGTAGTAATATGGACCTGCCAATTTGTCTGCCAGAACACTGGACTTCAACGGAATGTGCATTGATAGAAGAGAGCAACGAGAAGAGTCTACCCACTGTCAAACTCTCATTGCTTCTCGACACAGAGGGTAGGACTTGGTTATCCCATTTGTTGATGCACCAGACAATTGTCATATTGTTTGTATGGATGGTAATCACACCAAAGGGAGAACATGTTGAAAAGCCTGTAATGCTAATATGACTATGCTCATTTTCTGGCTATTGATGTGAACATTGGCCTTCTGACTGGACCAAGTGCCTCGGATTGCCCCATCCAAGAAATGCCCCCCCCCAGATGGGAGGCATCTGTGATCACTGTGGCTACAGGTGGTGGGAGGATAAAAGGGCGACCCCAAGAAACTTCTCTTACGGTGATCAACCAATTTGCTCTTTGCAAATTCTTGTAATACGTATTGGAGCAAAGACAGGATGATGTCTGATAAACCACTGAACTGCCAGGGTCCACTGAAATACAATCATGCAATAGCTGGCTATTGGTATTAGAGTTATGGAGGCTGCCATGGATTCTAGAAGTTGCAAAATCCACCTCGCTGGTGAGGAAGGATGAGACAGATGCTTGTTCTCATAATGTGTTTATCCTTGATTGAAAAAGACTTGTTATTTGCGTGACTGTGTTACAACTAGTACCAAATAACTCCAGGACTTGAGTGGGGGAGAGCTGAGACTTGGCGAACTTCACTGTGATGCCCAGACGGAGACAGTTGGAACATGAAGTCCCTGGCTTGAATCAGAAGATGCTTGGTGGGAGCAGAAAGGAGCCAATCATTAAGATATGGAAACACCTGGAATCCTAGTGATCTCAAGAGAGCTGTGACTACTGCCATGCACTTGATACACCCCAGGGCTGTGGTGAGACTAAAGGGCAGAGCTCTGAAATGATAATGATCAGCTCCCAGCTGGAGGCAAAGGAATCGCCTGGATCACCTGTCAATTCTTATGACAGAGTATGCATCCTGGAGATCTATGGAGAACATCCAATCATCCTTGCACAGAAGTAGCAGAATGGACTGAATCATGACCATTTGATATATTGGTTTAAACTACTGAGATCCAGAACAGGTCAAGTCCCCAGTTTTCTTTGGCACCAAAAGAAACCTTGAATAAGTTTAGAATCCTTTAAAGTAAAATAACACCAAAGAAGCGGTAAACTAAGAACCAAAAATAAAAAATGAAATCACATACAACGGGTCCCTGCAGTCCAACTTTATTAAAAAATAAATAAATAAAAAATGACTAAGCACTTTCGCCGTACATCATGTTGGCTTCATCAGAGACATAAAAAGGCATATCCACTGAATTCCTTAAAAAGCATGGCAATTACACAATGATCAATTAGTTCACATGTCCCTGATGCAATAAGGTCACCTCATAAAAAACTTAAATTTCCCCCCAAGAGCAAACAGGAATGAAAAATGAGCGTATAACTATAAAATTATTCCAATTATTAAAATCATTTTTGTAATATATTACTATTTGGGCATTCAAAAATAAAAGTAAAAATTAAAAGTAAACAACAATAATAAATCAAGAGTTATACCACTGTTGCTTTCTGTTTAAGAATAGTGGCCATCGATATAAAATCATTCAACCCAGGTTTATGGGTGACATTTAGTCTCAGTTGCCATTTTGCCTAACTTCCAATTCTAACTTGGCATTCTCACCTCACTACAACAGGCCATCCAACACATCAAAGAGAAAGTATTAAGGGACAGATGGTCAGGTTATCACGCATCATTAGTGATGATGAGCTTTTTCAGAAAGAAATGTATACTTTAATAGGAATGTTTAGGAATAGGGGGTACCCAATGATGTTACTCCTAAATGTTAAGAAGGAAATTATAAAAAAAAGAGAGGAACTACATTTTACCCTATTCTGAAAGTGCCTACCACCATTAATATTGACACCAAGACTGCAGGGAACAACGATGTATTAGTTTTACAACACAACCAAGAAATGCCTTGTTTGGTGGCTACCAGGACCAAAACTGCAGGTAGTGTACAGCATGGGCCTAAACATAAAGAACATTCTAGAGGGAGAACTAAAGCCTAACAAACCACACAAATCATTGATGTACAAATGTGGGACTTGTAGGACTTGCAAAAATATAAATAATGTCCCCTTTTAGTCAGCAGTTATGACCATACAATTAGTTGCCTGGGCCACTGCAATTGCAACACTAGAATGGTGGTATACTTAGCAACATGTAAATCATGCCCGGGATTTTAAGTAGGAAAAAACATACAGAAATTATGTAACCGCATTGCTGAACATCGTAGAGACATTAAGAATAAAAATACACATAATGCTCTTTATATGCACACACTAGAATGCATCAATTACAAAAGATTTACATTTTTATCAATGATAGGGTTCAAGCTAATGAGAGATGTGGGAATGCCAAGTTAGAATTAGAAATTAGAGAGACAAAATGGCAACTGAGACTAAATGCCACCCATAAACCTGGGTTTAATGATTTTATATCAATGGCCCCTATTCTTAAACAGAGGGCTACAGTGGTATAACTATGATGATTATTGTTGTTTACTTTTAATTTTTATTTTGATTTCTGAATGCCCAAATAGTAATATATTACAAAAATGATTTTAAGAATTGGAATAATTTTATAGTTATACTCTCATGTTTGTTCTTAGGAGAAAGTTTCTTAATTTTTTTATGAGCTGACATCAACCATATTGCATCAGGGACATGTGAACTACAAAAAAGAGCAAATGTAAACTGAACTTATCTATATTATGAAAAAAAAAGTCAGAGCTATGGAGACCACGTCCATTCGCAGAAGCGGCAAATGAGATCTGGGGGTAACGCTGTTACAGAGGAGAATTATGGGTAAGGGGAAGAACTTAAGCTACAGATCCAAGTCTTTAGAAGTGGCCAAAGTTGAATCCGAGACCCATCAGTTGAAGAATGGATGAAAAAGACATCAGATTTAAAGTAATGTACCTAACATAAAGACAGATCTGTGTTGTCTGCTTCCATCCTTGCTCGACAGACTTGTCTTTGGATCCAAGTTGGATTAGACTTCAGCCATACTCAAAGCTTTGGATCCAGTGCTCAGGCTCCACCCCTTACCCATAATCCACTGCAAGGAGAAAAGTACCTCAGATCGAGTTTGCCCCCATACCAGAATAAAGGAGACTGTCCTCAGATTTGTAAAAATGAAGAAACCGCATAATACAAAGAAACCAGCTGTAAGACCTAGGACTTGAAGAGTACATGATCAACCCAAGGTAACTCAGTATGGTCACTCCAGGAGTCAGGGAAAAATTAACTCAAGAAAGGTTAAGAAGGGAGGGAAGATGAGGAAGAACATAAGCAGACAACACAGATCTAATGTTATGGTAAATACATGACTTTTATACCTGATGTCTTTTCTATCTGTTCCTCTGTGACATTGCTCCTCTGGGCCAGTAATCAAGGAGCTTCAATCCTCACCACTGATACTGGTGGGGAATGCTCAGTTAGAAAATGATGGATACATGCAGTACTTTCAGATGCAGCTCTCTACACCAACCACAATTTCCCTTAAGAGCATACAGGAAGCACATTCCAGATCTGGGGCTGGGTTTTCCTCTCCAGGCCCCAAAATAAGACTCAACCTTCCTCTCTGCAGAAAACAGTGCTCTGTGTCCCTGTTCCAAGTAAAGTACAGTTTTGTACCTACTATAAATGTAGATGTTCAAGTATATACACTGCTGCAGTCATTACACTTGGGTTATCCTGCCATCAGGCGGTCCCTCAGTCGGCCTGAGTTCCAAAGTCTTGGTCCGGCGTCGGTTGCTGTCGCTTCTTCCCTGACGTCAATGCGACAGGGGTATATAAGATGCAGCCGATGCCATTTTCTTCAGTTTTTCTTGCCCCAGATGTCAGGTGCCCCCAAAAAGGTAGGCTATGCAAATTGCTAATAAAACATACATATGAAGAGCAATCAAAAACTTTCAGTTACCAGCAAATACTCCCCATAGCTAGTAAAGGGTATAAGACTTGGGTACGTACCAGCAAGGAAGAGGGGAAGGAGGGAGGGTAACCTGGACTGCAGCAGTGTATACACTCGAACATGCTCAGTTTTCCTGAAAGCTTTGGTTTTGTCCAAGTAAAAGCGTAAATGCCTGTGTATGTCCAAGGAATGCAGAAGTCTCTCCCCTTTATTCAGTGGGTTTGGATAAAAAGTTGGCAAGTGAATAGTTTTGGTTTAGAGCCACACTTGATACCACCTTTGGCATAAAAGTAGGGTTTGTTCTTAAAGACACCCTGTCTTGGTGGAAAATGATGAAAGGTTCCACTGCCATTAGTGCCTGTAATTCTGAAACTCTTCGTGCTGAGGTTATTGCCAGGAGCAGAGCCGTTTTCCAAGAGAGATATTTTAAATCTGCTGAGTTAGCTGGCTCAAAAGGAGGTAAAGTAAATTTTTCCAACACGAAGTTGAGGTCCCAAGTTGGAGTTGGTGCTCTACAGGGCGGTCTTAAGTTTTTAGCCCCTCTGAGGTACTGTTTTAGCAAAGGATTAGAAAAAATAGGTGGGTCCGTGTTGTAATGAGCAGAGATGGCAGAGGTGTGGATCTTGATGGATGAGAAGGACAGGCCTTTGTCCAGCATCTCAGTTAAATATTGTAGTATCTGAGGAATATTTGGGACAAGAGGGTCAGGGCTGTGAGCCTGGTTCCAGGCACACAATCTCTTCCATTTATCCGAATAGGCTTTCCTGGTGCTAGGCCTTCTGGCCTCCAGAATGGCATCCATAACAGCTTTGGAGAGAGGCATTGCTTGCTTGACTAAGGAATCTGCCTTGCAGCCAGGTTTAAAGTCTTTAGCTGGCTGTGAAATATCTGATTGTTGTGCTGAGTCAGATGATGTGGGATTTGAGTTAAAATCCAGGGTGGCCCTTGTGCTAAGTTCTTTAAGATTGGGTACCAGTGCTGGCGTGGCCAGTCTGGGGCAATCAGGATCATGTCTGGCTTTTCTTGCCTGGCTTTTATGAGTACCTTTGCAAGCAGAGGTAGTGGTGGGAAAGCATACACTTGTAGGTTTTTCCAGCTGAATGAGAGGGCATCTGCTTTCCATGCTTGTGGGTGGTAAGTCCTTGTGCAGAATTTCTGTAGCTGGCAGTTCATTGGGGATGCAAACAGATCTATGTCCGGGCTCCACCATTTTTGTGTTATCATTCTGAATATTTGTGGATGTATTTTCCACTCATGCGGATCCATGATGTTTCTGCTTAAGTCGTCTGCCAGTGTGTTTTTATCTCCTGGCAGGAATTGTACTTGCAGATTAACTTGACAGGTTACAGCTGTGTTCCACAAGGTCATGGCTTGTCTGCAGAGGGGATAAGAATGAGTGCCCCCTTGCTTGTTTATGTACCACATAACTGTGGTGTTGTCTGTCTTTAGTAGTAGTTGTCCTTGATGCAGTAGGTCCTTGAAAGCTATAAGGGCATTCTGAACAGCTAGCATCTCTTTTTTTTTTGATATGTAGATACCTTTGGCTTGTGGACCATGTGCCCTGAATACATTTTCCTTCCATGTGTGCTCCCCAGGCATAATCTGATGCATCTGTTGTTACTGACTGCCTGGCTGTGGGTAGAGTGAATGGCTGCCCCTTGCTTGACGTGACAGGCATGTGCCCACCATCAAAACTCCTGTTGCAGGCAAAGAATGAGGGTAATTAATGCTTCCAGGCTTTGACAATGTTGAGTCCAGATACTTTTTAGGTACCATTGAAGTTTCCTCATATGCAGTCTGGCATATGGAATTAGCAGAATGCAGGATGCTATGAAGCCCAAAGCCTGCAGAATTTTTCTTGCAGATAACTGGGTCTTTGTTGCCAACATTTTGAAGTAAGAAGTTAGTTGCCTTTGTATGTCTGGCATGAGATAAGCCATCTGGGCAACTGTATTTAGGCTTACACCCAGGAATATTATCTCTTGAGAGGGTACTAGCTTTCATTTGTTTTCGTTTACTGTGTACCCTAGGCAAATTAATAATCTTTTTACGAACGCCAGATGCTTTAGTAGAGTGTCCTTGTTCTCTGCTTGTATAAGGCAGTTGTCCAAGTAAGGATATATTTGAATTCCTCTTTGTCTGCAAAATGCAATTACTGGTGCCAGGCATTTTGTGAAGACCTTGGGCGCAGTAGATAAGCCAAAGGGCAGAGCAGACAATTGGTAGTGCATTGAGCCAGCTAGGAATCTGAGGTATCTTCTGCAAGATTGTCTGACTGGAATATGCAGGTATGCCTCTTTTAGGTCCAAAGTTACAAGCCAAGCCTTCTTTGCCCAGCATGGGCAGAAGCTGCTACAGAGTTAACATTTTGAATTTTGGAACGTCCAGAAATGCATTTAGAAAAGACAGGTCCAGTACTGGTCTCCAGGCTTTGTCCTTTCTGGGTACCAAGAAAAGTCTCGAGTAAAATCCTTGTCCCTGCTCTTGTTGTGGTACTTGCTGAATGGCCCTCATGTTCATAAGGGACAAAACTTGTTTTTGTGCCTCTGCCCATTGATTGTGTGGCAGGTGTGGCATACCTCCTGCCTTTGGCAGGGTGTGAAAGTGGAACCTGTAGCCCTGGGACACTATATTCAATTTCCATTTGTCCTGGGTGATCATTTGCCAGTTTTGAAAGAAAAGTGCTAGTTTTCCCCCTAAGGGGGCTGCAAGAAGATAAGTGCTTGGTGCTGGCAGAGGCAAGTCATTCGGACGGTTTCCTGTATGGCTGTGTTTTGTCCTCTCCACTTTTGGAGGAAGAAGCGCCCCACTGTTCAGGCCTGTATGAGCCCTCGGGCTGGGATCTGCCTTTGGGACGTCTGTATCTGCCTCTTTGTGCCCTGTCCGACACTGGAAAGGACCAATTCTTTGTAGGCCAGTTCCTGCTAAATCTTGGTGGCTGAACCTGTAAAAATTTCTTTACTGTTTGCATAGATTGTGCTTTGTCCTCCATTTTCTTCAAAACCTCCTCTGCTTTAACACCAAATAAAGTATCATGCTGTACTGGAGCATCTAATAATTTTGCTTTAACATGATCAGGCAGGTTTTGTTCCTTTAACCAAGCATGCCTCCTAATGACAGAACCCGTAACTGCGGCCCTGCAGGAGGCCTCCAGAGAATCAAAACCACATTGCAAAGTATGCTTTCCCACTTGTTCAGTTGCATGCAATAAATCCTGCATTTCCTTATTTTCTGCACAATCAGAATTGGCCAACATTTTCTGTTTTAACAGTGACATTAAGTATTGCTGATATTTAATCATATGAAATTGACAATTTAAAGCCCTCACAGCCAAAGTAGCAGAAGTGTAAACCTTTATCCCCCATCTGTCTAGTGCCCTTGAATCCCTGTCAGAAGGGATAGGGTTTTTTGCAGTAGCGGCCTTAACCCCTTTGGGACCCTGAGAAATAGTTTCTGGGTCAGCAGCAGGGTTTTTATAAATAAATTTATGCGAATCTGGAACCCTGTAGTATCTGTCTGTAGGCCAGACTCTGAAAATACATCTTCTACAATGTCTAGCACAGGGGGGAATAGCAAGAGGTCTGTGCTGAGGAAGTAAAAGAAAATCTCTAAGACTTTTCTTTGATTCTGAGTAATCTTGGCTCTCCCAGTGGAAGTGCTCCCTCATGGTATGCAGGGTTTTCCCAAAAGAATAATCCTCAGGAGGAGAGGCTAAAGGAATGGATTCTTCAGCATCAGAATCCTCATAGGGTGGAAGTTTGTCCTGGAGAATGCTGTACTTGTTTCTTTCTCTTTAAAGCTGCTTTAGACTTTGCTTTAGAAGCTGAAGTAGGCTTTACATATAGCTGTGTAGGTCTGAAAACACCCTCAGAAGCCAATGCCTGCTCAGCAGCTCCAGACCCATCTGAGGGAATGATTTCTGAGTGTCCAATACCTTGAGTATCCAGAGGCCTAGCTGGCTTCACATGGGAGTGGTCAGCGGCCTGTGGCTCTGAGGTAGGGGGCATCAGGGGCTGCGAAAGCGTCTCAGGCGAACCGGCGACTGGCTTAGCGGAAGCCTTCTCGGATGCCTGCCCTTCTCTTTTTCCTTGCGTTTTTTAGAAACTCCGGTTGTCGGCTGTTCCGACGGCATTATATAATTGAATTTTCGGCCAAAGTAATGAAAAGCAAAATCAAACCGACGCTTAATAGTGCATTGGTTGAATCTAGCACAAAACCGACAGCTAGCAACGTTATGATCAAGGCCTAGGCAAGGAATACAGTAAGAATGAAAATCCTTATGAGGTATTTGCTTCCCACAAGAAATACAATTGTTAACTTTTTCTGACATCGGTCTGGAGCAAGAAAAAAAGGTTCCCCAACGGGGTACTTAGCTTTAATGAAGACTTCGTATCTGAAATTCGTCTGTGAAAATCTCAGGAGTCAGCCGACCAGCACTTGCGAACTGCTTTTGCTTCGGGCACCACGCAGCAAGAAAGACTGAAGAAAGTGGCGTTGGTTGCATCTTTTATAACCCTGGCGCACTGACTTCAGGGAGGAGGCGACAGCAACCGATGCCGGACTTAGACTTTGGAATTCTGGCCGACTGCAGGTAGCCTGCCAGCAGGATACCCCAAAAGTAATGACTGCAACAGTGAAACACGATAAACATCAAAAGTCGCTGAGCTAAACATGCGCTTCCCATATCTATCCATGACCCTGGAGTCTCTGTTAGGGGGATGGCTAGACAAGGATGTTTCAGACATTGCCTTTTTGGTGAAAGAAAACTTTGTTAAGGGGAGAAGAAATTAACTTATTAGGCCTCCTAGGGACGGGCTCCATAGTATCCGGAGACTCCCATGCCCTTCGTGAGACCAGCTGCATCAGCTTATCGAAGGGTGGAGGCACCCAAGAGGTGGAGGGCAGAGACCCAAAAGCCTTCAGGAGAAAGTACAGTTGTGTACACTTACCATAAATGTAGATGTTCGAGTGTATTCACTGTTGCAGTCATTACATTTGGGTTATCTGCTTGCAGTAGTCCTCAGTCAGCCTGATTAACAAAGTCTTGAGTCCTGCGTCAGTTGCTGTCTCTTCTTCCATGACGTCAGGCCTTCAGGGGTATAAAACACGCAGCCGATGCCATTACATCTGTTTTTTCTTGCCCCAGATGTCAGGTGGCCCCCCAATGGGAAGCAATTAAATATATAAAAAATACAAGGTTTTATCTCCAACAAAAAAGCAAATACACCAAAAAGTTTTTAAGCATAGTAAAGAAAAGTAGAGGTAAAGCCAAAAGAAGGAGGGAGGGTAACCAGGACTGCAACAATGAATATACTCGAACATCTACATTTATGGTAAGTGTACACAACTACTATGTTCTTCATGTTTCACTGTTGCAGTCATTACATTTGGGAAGAGTCCCAAAGCTAAGGTTGGGAGGAGGAATTTAAATAGCATTAGGACCAGCTATAAGGCCCTGCAAGACTGCAGTGACAAAGCCCGCTCTGGATTTAGAGAAAATTGGTAAATGATAATGCTTGGTGAAAGTATGTACAGAACTCCAGGTAGCAGCTTATAGGATGTCCCTGGTAGAGATGCCTCTGAGAAAGGCTGGAGAGGTAGATGTAGTCCTGGTAGAGTGGGGTCTGATGCCCTGTGGGATAGGTTTTCCATGGTGCTTACAGGCAGAAATGAATGCAATGGCCATTCCATTTAGAAATGGTTTGCTCTGAAATAGCCTTCCCCTCTGTCCCTGCAGCAAATGCCACCAGTAGTTGTTCAGATTTCCTTTGAGGTTTGGTCCTGTCCAAGTAGAATCTAAGCTGTCTGTGCACATCTAAGGAGTGCAGTATCCATTCCCTTTGTTCTGTGGATTAGGAAAGAAGGTTGGCAAATGAATGGACTGATTAAGAGCCACACTGGATATCACCTTGGGCATGAAGGAGGGATTGTTTCTGAGGGACACCCTGTCCACATGAAAGATGATGAAAGGCTCCACTGCCATAAGTGCCTGTAATTCAGATACCCTTCCAGCTGAAGTGATTGCTAAAAGAATGCTGTTTTCCAAGAAAGAAATTTTAACTCCGCAGTAGCAGCTGGCTCGAAAGGAGGAATTAGTCCTGTCCAAGTAAAATCTAAGTTGTCTGTGTACATCTAATGAATGCAGAATCCGCTCCCCTTTGTTCCGTGGATTGGGAAAGAAAGTTGGCAAATGAATGGACTGATTAACAGCCACACTGGATACCACTTTGGGCATGAAAGATGGGTTGGTCCTGAGTGACACCCTGTCTGCATGAAAGATGATGAAAGGCTCCACTGCCATAAGGGCCTGTAATTCAGAAATCATTCTAGCCGAAGTGATTGCTAAAAGGAAGGCTGTTTTCCAGGGAAGGGATTTTAAGTTTGCAGTAGCAGCTGGCTCGAAAGGAGGTAGAGTGAGTTTTTCCAAAACAAAGTTAAGGTCCCAGGCTGGAGTTGGAGCTCTCCTGGGTGGCCTTAAATTTTTGGCCCCTCTGAGGAACTGCTTGAGCAGTGGGTGAGGGAGGGGGTTTGTGTGTTATAATGAGCTGAAATGGCTGAGGAGTGAATTTTGATGGAGGAAAAGGACAAGCCCTTGTGAAGCATCTCAGTTAAATATTGTAAAATCTGAGGTAAATTGGGCGCTGCTGTGTTCCACCCTTGAGATTGGTTCCAGGCACAGAATCATTTCCATTTTGCAGCACAAGATTTTCTAGTACTAGGCCTCCTTGCCTCTAAAAATGATATCAATCACTGGTTTACTGAGGGATTGTAAAGGAGAGATTAGGTAATTAGCCAGGCTGCTACGTTCAGTGTTTGAAGCTGAGGGTGCAGAACCTGGTTCTCCTGCTGAGACAGCAGGGAAGAAGTCTGAGGCAGGTGCCAAGGGGCCAACCGTGACACACTGCGCAAGAGGGAGTACCAGTGTTGGCGTGGCTAGTCTGGTGCAATCAAAATCATCCTTGGCTTGTCCTGTTTGACCTTTAGTAGTACTTTGGAGAGTAGAGGCAGAGGAGGTGGAAAGGCATAAACTGATCAGTCTTCAGCTGAAGGACAGAGCATCCACTTTCCAAGCTTGTTTGTGGGGAATCCTTGTGCAAAATTTGTCCAATTGATAGTTCTGGGGGGAGGCGAATAGGTCTATATCTGGGCTCCCCCATTTGCTTGTCAACATGTTGAAAATACTTGGTTCCAGTTTCCAATCATGTGGGTCCATGAGGTTTCTGCTTAGTCCGTCTGCCAGTGTATTTAGTTTTCCTGGCAGGAATTGAGCTTGTAGATTCACTTGGTAGCTCAAGGCTGTGTTCCACAATGCCATGGTTAGTCTGCAGATGGGGTAAGAAAGTGTACTCCCCTGCTTGTTTATGTACCACATAACAGTGGTGTTGTCCATATTTACCATTAGTTGCCCTGAAAGAATGTGGTCCTTGAAGGCTGTCAGAGCGTTCTGTACAGCTAATATCTCTTTCTGATTGATATGCAGGTGCATTTGACTTGGGTTCCATTTGCCCTGAATGCACTTCCCTGCCAGGTGAGCCCCCATGCATAGTCTGATACGTCTGTTAGGGTTTGGGCAGCAGGGGGTAGCATGAATGGTAATCCCTTGTTTTGGTATCAGGCCTCTGCCCACCAAAGGAACTCTAGGCGTAGGCAAGGTATGATAGGAATCATTGCTTTTAGATCCTGAGAATATTAACACCATAGGCTTTTTAGATACCATTGTAGTTTCCTCATATGCAGTCTTGCATATGGAATTAGAAGAATGCAGGAGGCCATGAACCCCAAGGCTTGCAGTATTTGCCTTGCAGGGTTTTTGTGGCCACTTGTTTGAAGTAGGTTGTCAAATTAATCTGTTGCTCTGGCGTGAGGAAAGCCATCTGGGAAGTTGTATTCAAGCTTGCTCCCAGGAATATAATTTGTTGACAGGGTACCAGATGAGATTTCTTTTCGTTTATGGTGTACCCCAGACAAGTCAGTGTCCTTTCTACAAAGCCCAGATGATTCAAAATAATGTCATAGCTTTCTGCCCGAGTTAGACAATTGTCCAGGTATGGGTATATTTGAATATTTCTTTTCTTGCAAAATGCAATGACTGGAGCTAGGCACTTTGTGAATACCCTGGGCACAGTAGATAATCCGAAGGGCAGTGCAGAGAACTGATAGTGTGTGTAGCCTGCTTGGAAGAGTAAGTATCTTCTGCAAGATTCCCTGATAGGGATGTGCAGGTATGCTTCTTTTAAATCTAGTGTTGCCAACCAAACATCTTTGCCTAGCATAGGAAGCAACTGGTGACGAGTTATCATCTTGAATTTTGGAATCACCAAAAAGGTGTTTAGAATAGAAAGGTCCAGGATAGGATGCAATGAATTGTCTTTTCTGGTACCAGGAAAAATCTTGAATAGAAACCTTGTCCCTTTTCCTCTTCTGGTACCAGCTGAATAGCCCCCATTTTTAAGAGAGAAAGTATTTACTTTTGGGCCTCTGCCCACTGTTTTGGGGGTAGATCTGGCCACCCCCATTGGTGTTGGTAACGTGTGGAAGTGAAAAAGTACAGTTGTGTACCTACCATAAATGTAGATGTTCGAGTGTATTCACTGTTGCAGTCATTACACTTGGGTTATCCTGCTGGCAGGCTACCCGCAGTTGGCCTGAATTCCAAAGTCCTGGTCCGGCGTCGGTTGCTGTCGCCTCCTCCTGACGTCAGTGCGCCAGGGGTATATAAGATGCAGCCGACGGCATTTTCTTCAGTTTTTCTTGCCCCAGACGTCAGATGCCCCCAAAAGGGTAGGCTAAAAACATTGTTTTTAAAAAGCACGCACTAAACTAAACATTACCTTCATCTACAAGCAAATACACCACATAGGTTGTATAGAACAGAGAAGTACAGATAAGTCCCAGCAAAGAAAGGGGGATGGTGGGTGGGTAACCTGGACTGCAACAGTGAATGCACTCGAACATCTACACTTATGGTAGGTACATAACTGTACTATGTTCATCGTGTTTCACTGTTGCAGTCATTACACTTGGGTTGAATTCCAAAGCTGAGTTTGGGTGGCTGGGTCTAAATAGAATTAGAAATGGCTATGAGGCCCTGCAGAACTGCAGTGGCAAAGTCTGCTCTGGATTTAGAGTAAAGAGGTAAGTGGTAGTGCTTTGCAAAAGTGTGCACTGAAGTCCAAGTAGCAGCCCCCAAAATATCCTTGGTTGGTACTCCTCTGAGGAAGGCTGCTGAGGTGGCTGTTGCCCTGGTCGAATGTGGCCTAATGCCCTTAGGCACTGATTTGCCATGTTGTGAATAGCAGAAACAAATGCAGTGTCCTATCCATTTTGAAATAGTCTGCTTAGAGATGGCCTTTCCTTGTGATCCTACAGCATATGCCACTAAAAGTTGCTCAGTCTTTCTGAAAGCTTTAGTTTTGTCCAAGTAGAAGCGCAGCTGTCTGTGTATGTCAAAAGAATGCAGAAGTCTCTCCCCTTTATTCTGGGGATTTGGATAAAATGTAGGCAAATGAATGGTTTGATTGAGAGCCACACTGGATACTACCTTAGGCATAAATGTTGGGTTTGTCCTCAGAGAAACCCTGTCCGGATGGAAAATGATAAAAGGTTCCACAGCCATTAATGCCTGTAACTCTGAGACTCTTCTTGCTGAAGTTATTGCTAGGAGCAGAGCTGTTTTCCATGATGAGAATTTTATCTTGGCTGTATTGGCTGGCTCAAAAGGAGGCAGTGTGAGCTTTTCCAAGACAAAGTTGAGGTCCCATGCAGGTATTGGTGCTCTTCTTGGGGGTCTTATGTTTTTGGCCCCTCTGAGGTACTGCCTTAGTAATGGATGTGAAAAAATTGGTGGGTCCGTATTGTAATGAGCTGAAATGGCAGAGGCATGGATCTTAATCAATGAAAAGGATAGGCCTTTGTCCAACATCTCAGTTAGGTATTGTAAAATCTGAGGAATATTTGGTACAAGGCATGTCAATTCCTTCTGCCTGGTTCCAAGCACAGAATCTCTTCCGTTTTTCTACATATGATTTTCTGGTGCTGGGCCTCCTGGCCTCCAGAATAACATCCATAACTGCTTTGGAGAGAGGTGTGTCCTGAATGGTTACATTATCCGCCATGCAGCCAGATTTAGGGCTCTGAGTTGGCTGTGCAGTATCTGATTGCTTTGTTGGGTCAGTAAATGAGGAATTTGAGGTAATGTCCAGGCTGGGCCTTGAGACAAGCTCTTTAGGATTGGGTACCAGTGCTGGCATGGCCAGTCGGGGCAATCAGGATCATTTTTGACTTCTCTTGACTGACCATGAGGAGTACCTTGGGGAGGAGAGGCAGTGGAAGAAAGGTGTATACTGTAAGGTTTTTCCAGCTGAATGATAGAGCATCCATTTTCCATGCTAGCTTGTGATAAGTCCTTGTACAAAATCTCTATAGGTGGCAGTTGTGAGGGAAAGCAAATAGATCTATGTCTGGGCATCCCCATTTCCTTGCTATTATGCTGAAGATTTGTGGATCTCGTTTCCACTCATGAGGATCCATGAGGTGTCTGCTTAGTTCGTCTGCCAGAGTATTTGTCTTTCCTGGCAAGAATTGTGCTTGCAGGTGTACTTGATAAGTCAATGCTGTGTTCCACAAAATCATGGCTTGTCTGCAGAGGGGGTAGGAATGCGTGCCTCCCTGCTTGTTTATGTACCACATGAATGTAGTACTGTCCGTCTTTATCAGCAGTTGTCCTGGATGAAGTAGATCCTTGAAAGCTGTCAGGGCATTCTGGACAGCCAGCATTTCTTTTAGATTGATATGAAGATGCATTTGGCTCGTGGGCCATGTGCCCTGAATACATTTTCCTGCCATGTGGGCTCCCCAGGCATAATCTGATGCATCTGTTGTCATTGTCTGCCTGGCAGTGGGTAAAGTGAAAGGCTGTCCCTTGTTATGGTGACAGGCCTGTGCCCACCATCGAAACTCCTGTTGCAGGCAGGGAATGAGGGTAATACATTTTTATAGGCTGTGGCAATGTTGAGTCCAAACACTTTTTAGATACCATTGAAGTTTCCTCATATGCAGTCTTGCATATGGAATTAACAGGATGCAGGATGCCATGAAGCCCAAAGCCTGCAGAATTTTTATTGCAGATAACTGGGTTTTTGTTGCCAACATTTTGAAATAAGAAGTCAGTTGCCTTTGTTTGTCTGGTGTGAGACAGGCCATCTGGGCAGTTGTATTTAAGCTTACACCCAGGAATATTATCTCTTGAGAGGGTACTAGTTTTTATTTCTTTTCGTTTACTGTGTACCCTAGGCAAATTAGCAATCTTTTTACAAATGCCAGATGCTTTAGTAGAATGTCCTTGTTCTCTGCTTGAATAAGGCAGTCGTCCAAGTAGGGATACATTTGAATTCCTCTTTGTCTGCAAAAAGCAATTAGTGGTGCTAGGTATTTTGTGAAGACCCTGGGCGCAGTAGATAAGCCAAAAGGCAGTGCAGAGAATTGGTAGTGCATTGAGCCAGCTATGAATCTGAGGTATCTTCTGCAAGATTGCCTGATTGGTACGTGCAGGTATGCCTCTTAAGTCCAAGGTTACAAGCCAAGCCTTCTTGCCCAGCATGGGCAGAAGCTGCTGCAGTGTCAACATTTTGAACTTTGGAACATCCAGAAAAGTGTTTATACTAGACAGGTCTAGTATTGGTCTCCAGGCTTTGTCCTTTCTGGGTACCAAGAAAAGACGTGAGTAAAATCCTTGTCCCTGCTCCTGTAGTGGTACTCGCTGAATGGCCCTCATGTCCATGAGGGAAGAAACTTGCTTTTGTGCCTCTGCCCATTGTTTGTGTGGCAGGTCTGGCATGCCTTTTGCCTTTGGCAGGGTGTGAAAGTGGAACCTGTAACTCTGAGACACTATATTCAAGACCCATTTGTCCTGGGTGATCATGTGCCAGTTTTTTGAAAAAAGTGCTAGTTTTCCCCCTAAGGGACCACCCAAAAGATAAGTGCTTGGTACTGGTAGAGGAAAGTCATTGGGACTGTTTCCTATAAGGTTGAGATTTGTCTTCTCCGCTTTTGCAGGTAGAAGCACCCCATTGTTTAGGCCTGCATGAGCCTTGGGGCTGGGATCTGCCCTTAGGGCGCCTGTATCTGCCTCTTTGCGGCCTATCTAACACTGAAAAGGACCGATTTTTTGAAGGCCATTTCTTGCTAAATCTGGGTGGCTGTACCTGTAAGAAATCCTTAACTGTCTGCATAGATTTCGCTTTATCCTCTATTTCAACACCTCTTCTGCCTTAACACCAAACAAAGTATCATGCTGTAATGGAGCATCTAACAATTTTGCTTTAACATGATCAGGCAGATTCTGTTCCTTTAACCAAGCATGCCTCCTAATCACAGAACCCGTTACAGCGGCCCTACAAGAGGCCTCCAAAGAATCAAAACCACATTGCAAAGTATGTTTTCCCACCTGTTCAGCTGCATGCAATAAATCCTGCATTTCCTTGTTTTCAGCACATTCAGTATTTGTCAACATTTTCTGTTTTAACAGTGACATTAAGTATTGCTGAGATTTAAGCATATGAAACTGACAATTTAAAGCCCTTACAGCCAAGGTAGCAGAAGTGTAAACTTTTTTCCCCTATCTGTCCAGTGCTCTAGATTCCCTATCAGAGGGAACAGTTTTTTTTTTGCAGTGGAAGCCTTGACCCCTTTGGGACCCTGAGATATAGTTTCTGGGTCAGCAGTAGGGTTGTTATATAGAAACTTATGAGAGTCTGGAACCCTGTAGTACCTGTATGGCTTAATGGGTGCAGGGAGTCTGGAGACAGGCCGGACTCTGAAAAAACATCATCTACAATGTCCAGAACAGGAGGAATAGCAAGGGGCCTGTGCTGAGGAAGTAAAAGAAAATCTCTGAGCCTTTTCTTGGATTCTCTATAATCCTGGCTCTCCCAATGAAAGTGCTCCCTCACAGTATGCAGGGTTTCCCCAAAAAGAGTAATCCTCAGGAGGAGAAGCTGAAGGAATAGATTCTTCAGCATCAGAATCCTCATAGGGAGGAAGAGAGTATTCCTGATCAGAAGAGGAATCTGAGGAAATGGAAACCTGATCTGAAGATTCATATTCTGTCTCTTGCCTAGGCCCTCTTATCAGGAGGGGGATGGGAACCCATGATCAAAGTAATAACGTCTTCGACCATTTTGAGCATCTGGATTTTAGGCATGGAAGTCTGTCCTGGAGAATGCTGTACTTGTTTCTTTGTCTTTAGAGCTGCTTTAGTCTTTGGCTTTGAAGCTGAAGAAGGCTTTACATATAACTGTGTCGGTCTGAAAACACCCTCAGAAGCCGATGCCTGCACAGCGGCTCCGGACCCATCTGAGGGAACAGTTTCCTAGGATCCAATACCTTGAGTTTCCAGAGGCCCAGTCGGCTCCACGTGGGAGTCAGGAGCGGCTTGTGGCTCTGAGGTAGTGGGTGTCAGGGGCTGCGAAAGCGCCTCACTGACAACAGGCAAACCGACGACTAGCTTAGAGGAAGCCTCATCGTCAGTTTTGGACCTCGGATGCCTGTCCTTGTCTTTATCCTTGCGTTTTTTATAGACTCCGGTCGTCGGCTGCTCTGCCAGCATTGTATAATTGAATCTGTGGCCAAAGTAATGAAAGGCAAAATCGTACCGACGCTTAATAGTGCGTTGGTTAAATCTAGCACAAAACCGACAACAAGCAACGTCGTGATCAGGACCTAGGCAAGGAATACAGTAAAAGCGAAAATCCTTATGAGGTATTTGCTTCCCACAAGAAATACAATTGTTAACTTTTTCTGACAACGGTCTGGAGCAAGAAAAAAGTTTCCCCAATGGGGTACTTAGCTTTAATGAAGACTTCGGATCTGAAATTCGAATTCAAAAATCTCAGGAGTCGGCTGACCAGCACTTGCGAACTGCTTTTGCTTCAGGCACTGTGCGGCAAGAAAGACTGAAGAAAATGGCATCGGCTGCATCTTATATACCCCTGGCACGCTGATGTCAGGGTGGAGGCGACAGCAACCGACGCCGGACCAGGACTTTGGAATTCAGGCCGACTGCGGGTAGCCTGCCAGCAGGATAACCCAAGTATAATGACTGCAAGTGAAACACAATGAACATCTGTATCCTTGGGACACTATATTTGTCCTGGGTAATGAGTTCCCAGTTTTTGGCCTGCAGACCAATCTTTCCGCCTAAAGGAGCATTCAGTTGAGAAGTGCTTGAAAGTTTTAAGAGCAAGTCATTAAGACAGTTTTCCATAGGGGGGAGTCTTACTACTCCCAGATTTGGATCCGGAAGCACCTCACTGCTTAGTCTTGTGCGTACCCTGGGACTGAAACCTGGGCTTTCTTCTGTGTCTAGGTTTGGATTGAGAAGACCTGGAAGGGGCCAGAAAGGACCAATTCTTAGAGGGCCAATGCCTACTAAATCTTGGAGGCTGGACTTATAAGAAATCTTTAACAGTTTGCATATATTTAGCTTTATCTTCCATCTTTTTAAGAACTTCCTCAGCTTTGTTGCCAAACAGGCGGTCCTGATTTAAGGGAGCATCCAACAGTTTAGCTTTAACATGATCAGGCAAAGATTGCTCCTTAAGCCAAGCATGCCTTCTGAGTACAGACCCAGTGACAGCAGCCTCGCAAGAGGCCTCTAATGAATCAAACCCACATTGCAAAGTATGTTTTCCAATCTGTTCAGCAGAATGCATTACATCCTGTAATTCTTTACTTTCAGCACAGTCATGAATCAACATCCTTTTCTGTTTAAGCAATCCAATAACATGTTGTTGATACTTCAACATATGAAACTGACAGTTTAAGGCCCTAATGGCCAAGGTTGCAGAAGTGTAAACCTTCGTACCCTCATCTATCCAGCGCCCTGGAGTCTCTATCAGAGGCGGTAGGATTTTTAGCAGTAGAAGCCTTAATGCCCTTGGGTCCCTGTGAAATAGTCTCTGGATCCACAATAGGATTTTTAAAAAGGAACTTGTGAGAATCAGGGACCTTGTAATATCTATCAGGTTTTCTGAGAGCAGGAGGCAGAGAATCAGGGGCCAAACTAGATTCCGAAAAGGCATCATCAACAATGTCTAGTACAGGGGGTATAGCTAAAGGCCTATGCTGAGGCAGAAGTAAGAAATCCCTAAGCCTCTTTTTCGAATCAGAAAAATCCTGGCTTTCCCAGTGAAAATGTTCCCTTAAAGTGTGCAAGGTTTCACCAAAAGAAAAATCCTCTGGAGGGGAAGCAGAGGGAATAGAGTCCTCTGCATCAGAATCCTCATAAGTAGATGAGGAAAGTAAATCCAGATCATTAGAAGAATCAGAAAAATCTGAATCCTGGTCAGAAGATTCATAAACAAATTCAGTCCTAGGTCTTTTAGAAGGGGGTGGTTGGCTTCCCCTGATTAGAGTTACAAGATCTTCAGCCATTCTTATCATTTGTTTTTTAGGCACAGAGGCCTATGCATGTGGTCTGGGTGTCGGTTTCTTAGGCATGGTTCGAGGTTTAGGCCTTAAAGAAGAAGGAGGCATCAGTTTAATATGCAAGTCCGTAGGCCTGAATACACCCTCATAAGCCGGTGCCTGCACAGCAGCTCCGGACCCATCCAAGGAGACATCCGCAGGTTCCACAGTTGAAGCATCTCGTGGCATACCAGACTCCGAATGGGTCTCAGTAGAGGCCTGTGAATCAGAAGTAGTGGGTATCAGGGGCTGCCAAAGCGCCTCACTGAGTACCGGTGAACTGGCGACTGGCTTAGGAGAAGTGTCGCCGGCAGCTTTGGACCTAGGTGGCCTGACTCTGTCTTTATCTTTGCGCTTTTTCAGAATTCCGGTAGTCAGATGGCTAACTGACAACATTCCTGGATAACTGAACCGAGACCCAAAAAAGTGAAAATATATCGACGATGGATAGTGCGTTGATTAAATAAGGCACAAAAACTGACAGCAAGGTACATCGTGGTCAGGGCCTAGGCAAGGAATACAGTACGAATGAAAATCTTTGTGAGGTATTTGCTTTCCACAAGAAATGCAATTATTAACTTTTACTGACATCGGTAAGGAGCAAGAAAAAGTTTCCCCAACGGGGTACTTAGCTTTAGTTGAAGACTTCGGTTCTGAAACTCGAAAACAAAAATTTCAGGAGTCGGACGACCAGGACTTGCGAACTGCTTCTGCTTCGGGCACCGCATGGCAAGAAAGACTGATGTAATGGCGTCGGCTGCATGTTTTATACCCCTGATGACCTGATGTCAAAGAAGAAGAGACAGTAACCGACGCAGGACCCAAGACTTTGTTAATCAGGCCAACTGAGTGCTATTGCAAGCAGATACCCAAATGTAATGACTGCAACAGTGAAACACGAAGAACACCTGACTCATCCTCAGTAGGGCTTTTGGACTGCCGGTCACCCCTCTGCCTAAGGATTTCAAGTATCTCAGCGAATGAGATATCTTCAGAGGGGGATTGTGGGGACCCTTCTGACTCATCCAAGTCAGTATCAGATGTTAAAAGACTCCGGGGGGGGGGGGGGTCTAGATGTTTCCTTTTACACAATCTCTTCCTGGGAACCTCATCAGTGGGAGCTTCTGGTGAGGTCTAGGAAGAGCAATGGCCACCCAATGAGGCTTCCTGAGGCTCTGGGTCTCTACGCTTGGTCAGAATGTGTGAGGCAGAAGCAGACACAGGCGCTTTAGGGGAGGAGGAAGCCAGAGTGGTCTCTGAACCAGAGGTAGGAGGCGAGTTCATCCAAGCTGAAGCCCCGAGAGGTAGAGTCGGAACCGACAAGTCGGTCCGACTATCCTCCCCGGACCCTAGCAGAGAGTGTCGGCTCCTAGAATCCTCCACTGGCACTGAAGATGTCAGAGTGAAAAGAGCCGAAGACACTGGGGCAGGTGGCTCCGAGGGTTCCACAATCAACAGGTCAGACTCCTCCGGCTTCGAAGGACCAGCATGGTTCGGAGGAGGAACTGTTTGAGCTGGTGCAAGGGTCTTCAGCTCTGAAGGCATTTGGGTCGAAGCCGATAACATTTTTGCCAAGGCCGGTGCCGATAACAGCTTCTGCACCACACGATCCACATCCAGATCAGAAAGACTGATAGAGGATAGAGATGAGCGCACCGAAGGTGGTACCGACTGTAATAACGGACTCTTAGGAGCTTCAGATACCGGTTCCAAGACTGGGGACCGGCTCCGAAAAGAATAGACTGTCGGTTCCGATGGCAGTGGAGCCGAAGTCTAAGATTTTTTTGATTTCTTAGAGTCTGAAGTCTTAGAAGACTTCAAGGACTTGCTGGATCCATCTTGGTCACTCAAAGCTTCTTGAATGGACGGTTTCAACAAACCTCTGTCAATTCGTTTTCTTTTCCTTTCCTGTAGGACCCTGCAGGTGAAGGAAAGGCATATAGAACAGCTATCCTGTAAATGCAGGGCTCCTAGACAGTACACACAATTTACATGGCTGTCTGTTACAGACGTCTTTTGGCCACACTTTGGGCACTTTTTGAAACCAGACTTAGGGTGCTTCTCTTGGTCAGCCATTGAAAACTCTGAGAGAAAAATTACTGTCCCCACAAAAACTTCTAACAGTAATTATCCACAAAAAGCCTTAAATAAAATCAGGCTAAGTCACACACACACACACACACACACACACACACACACACACACACACACACACACACACACACACTAATGCAAATGTAAATATTAAAGTGGCAGGAAAGGGTAAATTACTGTCACCACAAACTGTCTAAAACACACAATATGAGCAGACTATGCAAAGAAAAAAAGATAGCCACTATATGGTGGAATATCTATGTAATACAAAATTCCTGCTAACTACAAAAACTGCAACAGACTAATAAATTTAAGCCTTTTCTAAAACAAATTCAAGGCTAAACACACCACACAGCAAAACACTATACACTATCTAACTATTTAGCAAAAAATGTGACAAAGGTCACTGACTAAACATACTCTTATTAATTAGGATAAAGGTTTTTAAACTAGGCCTAAAACAAGAGGCCAACTAGGAAAATTTTTAATCACACTAAGGGAAGGGACTAAATGTAGTAACACACACCAAAAAGCTGTAAGAGCTTTATAAAACTATTTAAACTATCTAAATATAAGTAAAGTAAGTAAGTAGAAAACAGTTTTACTGGCCCAAGCTAATGCAGAACCTCCGATCTATTGCAGCGGCAAACTAGATCTGGGGTAACTCTAGGTGGATCATGGGATAGGGACTTGGCCTCGAGCTATTTGAAGACCTCGAGCTTTGCAATTGGCCAACTCGGAGCCAAGGGATTGGCTCCGAACACCATCAGTAAGAAATGAATGGTGAGACCGAACAAATTCACATTATCTATTTACAATAAACACCAGAGTTTCAATTCACAAGAAATATAAAAAATAACAAATATAAAATAATTCCACCAAGTAAATATAGCCACAGTACTAACAAATCAGATAAAATAAAAGCAAAATGTAAAGTAAACCAGCAGCATGGCACTGGCATATTTAACAAACAAACTAGAACAAAACCACTGACGACCAACTGAGGAAGGGTACCTGTTACATGAAAGCTTTGCTTTTTGGATTATTAAACTGCTTCACATTTTACATTGGTCGTCAGTGATTTTGTTCTAGTCTTTTTGAGCTTCTTGATTTTTTACCACTGCCCTTTGGTTGTTTATATTAAACAGACACATATCACAAATTTTGCTTTTTTATTTTACAAAATATATAGGAAAGCTTAAGAGGTGGTGACCTAAAGAACCACACAGAAATTACTGAAAATAAGTAGATAATACGTTTTAAAGCACACTGTCCACCTGGTCTCAGTGAAAGTATGAAAGTATTACACAGATAAATATAAAAGTTTTTAAAAAAATTAGTATGTGTTTTTTTACTTATGGTATACACAGATCTTTGTATTTAATATTCTTAGTACGTGTAAAGTATTTATGTGTTAGCCCTTTTTTGTGTGTTACTTCTTTAAAGGTGTAGTCACATGATCTTTTCCTTTTTGTATTAAAATCATGCGTTTTAAATCAGCTATATGCCTGCAATTCCATTAATTCCCAAGTTCCTTCAGAAAGCTGTAGTGGTGAAAGTCTAGTACTAGCAAGCTTTAATGAATTTCTTACTGCTTAAGTAGAGTGTCGATGTGTCTGTTCACTTTATATTTTGTTTTAAATATTAAAAAAGACAGCTGGAAAGACTCAGAGAGATACAGAAAAAAATATGTTTAGCTAATCTCACTATTTTCCTTACTGACTGAAAAATTACTCTTCTCTGGTTAAGTTACTTAAAAAGGCAAGGCAAGATGAAATGGGTGAGTGGTCGTGTTGTCAGGTCCAAGACAGAGTGCCGAGTATCCTCTATCAGATCTCTTATTACTATCTAAATATAATTTAATTTCTGGCTATTTAACGACATCATATCTGGTCACTTGATTCTGTGGTTCCCACGCTACCTGTCTGACTAGAAACTTGAGCCAGGATTTGGCACAGATGTGTGACAATATACACCTAGAGCTTTGGTAAGGCATCTGGAGACTGTAAAACAATTCCACTGCTTTCATCCTTCTGCAGAGACTAACCAGCCATTCTCTAGCACCCCAAGGTAGCAATCAGTTCACCATTAAGGACAATAACAGCAGGATCCCAGACAAGACACTGCATCTTTGACTGCAATCAAGACTGTGAGATAAAATCTTTATGGCCTAAACCAAGTCATTTAATTTTTGGCTATTTTTCTTAAGGTAAGCTGAGCTGAGCTTAACCCCTTCCCTTCCAGCACCCTCTGTTAACATATATACATTTTCTCAGTTACAACAGGACAGTCTAATATAAATATATATTTCTTTTCAATCCAATAGGACCCACTATTGATATATTTTAAACACAAGCAGCTTTACAAATCAGTTTGGTATACAAATGACAAAATTCTTCACAAAACTCCAGCTAGGTACGCAGTCATATGTTACACTTGTATTGCCCTACTCTCTCTGGCATAGCTAGCACTACCTCACATCATCACATCCTCAAAGGATGGGACACAGTCCCCAGCTATAAAACCCCTTTGGCGATCTCAGAAAGAATAATAGTGCAGCTGACCCAGGCTCTTGACCTTGATTGCAAGTACAATTTATAGTGAGAAATAAAGGTATGGACACTGGATCAACTATCAGTAGCACAAATATCATCAAGAGGTACTCCAGAGAAGAAAGCTGTTGATGTTGCCAAAGAAGTTTGAGCAAATATAAACCTGTTTCTTTGCATACCGGAGAGACATAATCAGATAACCAATGAGAGAGCGTCACCTTGGATATCCTTTTACCCAGCTTGGCTGACTAAAATGAGACAAAACTGATCAGTCCTTCCAGTCTTAGTACAATGTAAGTAGAAATGAGGCTGGTGATACACATCCAGTAAATGTAATGTATATTTACATTTATTAGAAGAAATTTAGAAAGAAAACAGGAAGGTTGTCTGACTGACTGATTCACAGGCCACCTTTGGAACCTTAGCTCTTAAGAGTTACTCTATCTTTGTAGAAAACCAGATAAGGGAGTTTAACAGATGGGGTATGCAACCCCAAAATCCTCTAGCAGTGGTTCAAAGAGGGCGGGGGGGGGGATCAGACCTGTAACAAAACGATAACGTCTAAAGAGGGTACAAGATCTTTGCGTGGGTGTCAACGAAGGAAGGTAACCTTAAGAAAAACTTTAGACAGTCTAATGGAGGTGATGGAAGAGTTATTCTCCCAGTATAAAAACTGGAGATGGCTGCTAGTTGCACTTTAAAAGTGGAGTAACCGGCTCCATCATGGAAAAAATCTGCCAGAAAGTCCAAAACCCTCTCAAGCTCATCCCTTACCCACAATGCACCTATCTCAATAACCTCAAATCGAGTTTGCTGATAGAGACAAAAATAGGCTTTTATGGAGATTATATATGGAACTGCAAAACTATACCAAAAAGGGAACAATCTGTCAATCCTACGTTCTTCCAGAAACTAAGGGAAGGGGGTTGGAAGGTGTGGAGTTGAGGAAAAATGAAAAGGGGCAACACAGATGGAACGTTATGGTGAGTACATAACTTCTTTATCTGATGTTGCCCCCAGCTACCTTACATCCTGGGTGGACTCCAGAAAAGATGTTCCTAAGCACCACTGAGCCAAATGATGTGCTACCCCTGGAGACCAGATCCAATTTGCAATAAGTAACAAAGGTATGAGGAGTGGCCCAAGTTGCTGCTGCACAGATATCATCCATGGAAGCTCTAGACTGGAATACAGCTGAGGTTGCTACGGCCCTGGTTGAATGGGCTTGCAAGGGTTTTGTCAAAGGAATGCATGACTTAGAATACAACAAATTAGATACAATCAATCAGTGAGCCATCTGGTCATGTTACTTTGTTCACAGGATTTCACAATTTGGTATGCCAAAAGGAAACCAATAATTCTCTTGTTCTGTGAAGATACAATATCAGTTTCCTATGACCATCTATCAAATGTAAACAATATTCACCTTTGTTAGAGAAGTTTGGGAAAAACACCGGCAGGTTAATACATTGACTGATACTGGTGTCTGAAACCACCTTAGGAAGAAATGAAGGGCTGGGTTCTGAGTGAAACTCTTATCTTTGTGAAAAATCAGGTATGGCAGTTTAGAGGCTAAGGCTTGCACCTCTGAGACCCTAGCAGCAGACGTTACTGCCACTAAAAAAAAAAAAAAAACAGTTTTCCAAAACAGGAACCTGAGATCGCAATCATTAGCTGGTTCAAAGGGTGACTGCTTGC
This sequence comes from Protopterus annectens, assembly GCF_019279795.1. Lineage (NCBI taxonomy): Eukaryota > Metazoa > Chordata > Ceratodontiformes > Protopteridae > Protopterus > Protopterus annectens. The sequence continues at coordinate 210,214,837 of NC_056728.1, read as the reverse complement.
AACACCAAATTCAGGTCCCAAGGAACAGTAGGGTCTTTGTAGGGTGGTTTTAAAAGAATACCCTTCAAAAAAGCAACTGAGCAGTCTTGAAAACCGAAAACCAGCACGAAAGTTGTATATCGCTACTAACTGGATTCTGATCGTGGAAGCTGAAGCTCCTTCATTGAGAGTGAGATTAAAAAGTGAAGAATATCATGAACTGGAGCCAAAAAAAAGGCTTGACGTTATTCTGGAATGCCCAATGCACAAATCTCTTCCATTTACTGGTGTAAAGCTTTTGGGTACCTGGTGTATGAGATGATAGAAGAATGCGTCAGACGGGAAGAGAGCATGGGATGTCTGGCTACTAATGGAATTGGAGAAACCAAGCTGTCAGTTTGAGATGGGACAGGAGATCTGGACTTGAATCCAGTATCCAAGGCTGTTGCATTACGTGAGGCCAAAGGAAGGGGAACCAAATCTGTCGAGTCTAGTAAGGCGCAATTAAGATAACAGTGCTATTCAACCTGATAGCTTTCGGAAGGAACTTGGGAATTAATGGAATTGCAGGAAAGGCATAAAGAAGACCAGAGGGCCAATTGTGAAGAGCAGCATCCCTTGCTAACTCCCCCTGTGGGGGGATCAGGGCAAAATAGCTGCTGCACTTGTTGTTTAGGGGAGGGAAAACAGGTCACAGCATGGCTGACCCCATTTCCGGAATATTTTTTCCAAGACCGTCTGAGGGACCACTCATTAGATGAAAGTATGTACGTGCTCAATTTGTCTGCTATCACATTGGACTTTCCAGGAATGTGTTGCTATAAGAAAGTGGCTGAATGCACTCGCCCACTGCCACACTCAGAGCTTCTCGACACAACAGGTTGGATCTGGTTTCTCCTTGTTTGCTGAGCACTTTTCTTATCTCTAGGATGTTGATGTGCAAACTGGCCTCTACTGGAGTCCGAGTGTGCTCCCCCATCCTAACTGGGAAGCGTCCATGGTCACTGTGGCCTTAGGCTGAGGGTGAATGAATGGGCGCCCTGTAAAATTTGATCCGACTGAATCCATCATGTACTGGTGATTACAACGGGTGTCAACACTGACTGGTAAAGGATGAACTATTGTGTTGCAAACAGCCATTGTAAAATTATCATGTGAAATCTAGTGAAAGGAACAAGCGTTATAGATGCTGCCATGGACCCCAGTGCCTGAAGAACTAATTGTGCTGGCACCTTGTTGCTGTTGAGTATCTTTATGACTTGAAACCAGATCATCTTCAGTCTTAGTGGGGGAAGGAAGCTATTGCAGTCTTAGTGTTTAAGGAAGCCCCTATGAAATCAAAGTTCGTGGGAGTTCTAGATGAGACTTTTTGTAATTTATGGTTATGCCCATGTTTGGAGAACTTTTTCTTTTGCCTCTAACAGTAGCGGTGAAGAGCCAGTTGTCCAAATATGGAAAAACCTGTAATCCTTGCAGTCTCAAGTGTGCTGCTACTACTGCCATGCACTTGGTGAACACCCTGGGGTCTGTGGAGAGGCCAAAGAGCAATACTCTGAATTGATAATGACCAGCTCCCAGATGGAAGCACAAGAACATTCAGGATTGCCTGTTCATCTTTATGTGAAACTATGCATCCTGAAGATCTATTGAGCACATCCAGTTGTCCTTCCCAAAAAGGGGAAAATGGACTGAACCATGACCATCCGGAACTGGGTTCACTGAACCGACTTGTTTAAATTGCTGAGATCCAAAATTGGTCTCCAGTCTCCTGTCTTTTTTGGCACTAAAAAGAACCTTGAGTAAAATCTGGATCCTGTCCTGATTGGTGAGACCTCTAGGATGACTCTTTCCTAGCAGCTTTTGTATTTGCAGTGCTGCTTATTCCCTTTGACTGGGTGGAACATCTGAGATTTTTTTTGCAAATGCATGGAGGAAGGGAAAATGGTGTAATATAGCCTCTGGAAATTATCCTCTGCACCCATGTATCTTCTGACATTAGCTAGGCTCTGTGGTGCAGGGAGCAATGACCCTCGACTGCCTCCAAAGGAAGACAATCTGGGCCTCCTTTCAGAAGCACTGAAAGGGTTTACCAAAGAAAGAATCTCTGTACCATTGGTTTTGTGGGCCACCTCTGCTGCGGGATGGCATCTTCTGTTAGACTATCCCCCTCTGCCCTTGGGGGAACTACCACCAAGTGTGTCCTGAGGATACCCTTGGGACTTACTGAACCATATTTTTCCACTACTGCACTGATTCCTAGAAAAGGGTCTTTGCGGAGTAGAAAAATGTACGCCCACAGCAAAGAGAGTTTTCCCATCCTTCCCACACCTGGTCATTGGTCTCTAACGTTAGGGCCAAACAAGGACACGCCATCAAAGGGGGCAATGACAAACAAAGACTTGAAGGGCTCTGCAAAATCACACAAGCACATCCAAGCGAGATTCCTAACGGCAATACCTGAACCCACTGCTCCAGTCATTCATAGGTTCATAGGTAGGTACTAGGCTATCGGCCCAAGGGCCTACGTAAGCCTAGTCACCAAGATTCCATGGCTTACGCCACCCAAGAAAGTTATTTTCCTGTGCCACTGTCGAGCAGAGACACAGAAATGATCCCCGGGGTGTATTTCCTATTCCCTCGGCGTTATGTGAAATGAGCCTCAAGGAAGAGTTAGAAATACAGGTTAGGGTGGCGAACTGAGAGATAATAAACTCTTTAACCTCTTCAAAAATGTCTCCTGAGAGGGTATCTGATAGTTCCTTAATCAAATCCCTCTGTAGTCTAGGAAAATGTTCCAGGTAGTTCAAGGACTGTAAGGCAAAAGTTGGTAAGACAAACTCGCTTTCTAAATCTATCCGTCATCCGAGATGACTTCTTGGCAGGACGGATAGAGGAACTTTTCTTTGCTAGTTCCTTTTTAGTGGCTGCTGCCAAGACCATAGCATCCACAGGCAAATCTTTTGTCCAGAATGGCTTATCTTCAGGGGCAGTGATAATTTTATCCAGTCTCTTGGGAATCGGCTCAATAGCTTAATAGCATCAGGGGCCTTCCATGCCCACCAAAAGACCAACTCAATGAGCTCATTGATGGCTGGAGTTACCCAGGAAGTAGATGGGCGGGTATCAAATGCCTGCAGGTAGATGGATTCAGACAAAGAATTAATGGGCTTCCAATCACCTCTCTGCTTAAGGATTTACAGGATGTCTCCAAAGGAGACATCATCAGGAGGTAGCTTTAGGGTCCTTTGCCTTCCTTGAAATCCGTATCCTCTGTGACAGATTTCACCTGGGAATCCAAGTGCTTCCTCTTGCACTTTTTCTTCCTAGAGAGCTCCTCAGTGGGGTGGTCTGGGGAGACAGCCTGCTGGGAAGCCTGAAGCTTAGCTACTCACTGTCCCAGTGGAGGAAGTGGCCGAGATTCTGGCAGAAGATGTGACAAGGTTGATTGATTGAAGTAGATAAGGCTGTCTCCACAGCCTTGAAAGCTGATCTACCAAGGGAAGGAAGGGACCCCGGATTCAAAAGAACAGAACTTGGTACAGTATTCCCTCCCTGCCCAGAGGAGAACGCCCCCACCAAGGCAGAAGCAGGAGCTGAGCTGATCCATGCCGAAGCTCTGAGGTGCAGAAAAGACTCTGAAAAAATATGAATCTACTCAAACCCCTTGAAACACACAGGACAGATATGGCTCTTAGAGATCTCTGATTCTAATTGAGCCAGAGAACTCAGAGCAACCGATAGGACTGAAGACAAGGATAACTTGGGACCTGATAAAGTCAGTACCGGACAGCTCAGAACCGATGTCCCTAAAACTTCCAACAAAGTTAGAGGAGGAAGATGATGAGGGGGAGTTGCAGACTGAAGTCCCTGACCCAAAGGGGTAGGAAATGAGGTGGTCCCTGTCACACCTTGCACCCAGAGGATTTTTCTCACCAGCCTCTCCACATTGTCTTCAGTAAGACTTCTGGAAGAACAGGTGGACATGACAGAGGGAGACTTAGGTCTTTCAAAAAATGGAGAAGTGAGCCTGTCTGGAAAGGGGTCTATGGAGGAAGAATATTTAATTCTCAGAACTGGAAGAAATTGTGTCAGTAGCAAAGAAAGACTTTTATCATGTCCCTTCAGAGTCGAAGACGAGGCTGGATCCAAAGTCTTGGGTGCAGAAGCTGGCAGTTCCAATGAATATGTGGAAAACGAATGTTTGGGCAATTTTGCTATCGGTTCTGAGGGAGCAGAACGAACGGATACTTTTGTCTTTGTCGGGCTCGGACCTGATGAGGGAAGTCAGAGCCAAAGAGCTTCTCCTCTTCACCTTTTCTGAAACTTTAGAGGAAGAAGAAGCAGAACTAGAAATACCAGATTTACTTACATTTTTCCTTTAGATGAGAAGGTTGTTCCAGATATGGCCTCGCCAAAAGAACAGGGAAGTAAATCCTTTCAAAATCACTATTTTTTTTCTCTCCACAAGTGCCAGATGACTAAAGGAGTGACAAATTGAACAGTCCTCCTGAAGATGGAAGGGGGCCCAAACAACACACACAAAGAGAATGCGTGTCAGAATAAGGAATCTTATGACCACACTTCCCACAGTGTTTGAAGCCTGCTGGGCCTTTTTCTTTATCTGCCATTTTCACTCAAGAAGCTAACACATGCAAGAAGCTAAAACACACACACATATACATATACATATACACACACACACACACACACACACACACACACACACACACACACACACACACACACACACAAAGCATGATCTCTCAGCCAAGAGCCTACTAGTAGACACAGGGGAGAGAGAAAGACAATAAATTGAAAGCTGTTTGTGCTGTTTTTTTGTAAAGATAGCTGGAAAAAAGGAAAATATCAACAATAATATTTAAGAACTACACCAAATGTACAAGAAAAGAAAAAAGGAGAAAAGGGATACTAATAATAGTATCCAAGAATATTTTCATACTTGAAAAGGAAATGGGTAAGGGACTGTTTTTAGAAGGAAAGTTAAGAAATTTAGAATTAAAGAAAACGATTTGAAAAAAAAAAACACTTAACCTGCTCGAAAGGATATGGCACTGTCCAACTCGCAAAGCGACAAATGAGATCTGAGATAATTAAGACAGGTGCATTGTGGGTAAGGGATGAGCTTGAGAGGTTTTTGGTTCCCAAGAGTTATTACAGCGGCCGAGTTGGTTCAGAAAATCTGAACTGTACCCACAGGTTGAAGACAGAATGAAAACTGACAACATCAGATCCATGCATTTAGTTTGAGACCTTGAATGTCTGAGTGAGAGAGAAGATCTGTGGCTAACCCCATCACCTAGGGAGGGTGAACCAGATGAGGGCAGAGGAAGGTACACCAGACTTGTCAAGGCCAGAAGGCAGCAATGAGGGTCACTGTGGTCCTTCTTGCCAATTCTGTAAGAGAAGGGTAGGAGGAAAGGGATACAGGTTACCGGGGGGGGGGGCAGGGGCAATTGTGGATTAAAACATCCCTCAATGACCCCCCCCCCGGGGGGATAAGGGCAAAGAATCTGCTGCGTTTGGTGATTGTTGGATGGGAAGCAAAGAGTTTGCCTCCCTGTTTGTTGATATACCAGACCAGTGACATACTGTCCATCTGAATCGAAATCAAACGTGTGGGGAGAGCGTCCTGGAAGGACAGCAATGCTAGAACCACCTCTCTCATCTCCAAAATGTTGATGTGACGGCTGACCTCTGTACAGGACCAAGTGTCATGAATCATCTTTCCAAGAAATACCTTCCCTCCACATTCTAAATAAGAAACATCAGTGTTCACTGTGGCTTGAGGAGACAGCAGTACAAAGGGACATCCTTGGGATACAATAGGGGACTACAGTCACCTGAAAATCATTGTGACCGAAACCTGAAAATTAATGGGCTGAAGTCTAACTGACCACTGAGCCAACAGAGTCTACTGAAGAATTTTCATGTGATACCCAGCAAGGGGAATCAGGGTGCTATCCTCTGCCATTGAAACCAGGAGGCAGGAAATCAATTTTGCTGGTAGCTTCTCCCATGAAAGAACAGTCAATGACGGTTTATGAATTAAAGAGATCCTGGTTTGTGGAAGCTTGGTGATTTGTAGTATTGTGCCCAGAAATGGTCCAATAAATCCAAGGTCTGCACAGGTTGAAGCTTGGACTTGGTTTTATTCAATGTAATGCTTAGTACTGTTGATCACAATCGATGCTAGGATTTCCTGGTTTGGAGAAGACAGTTCCTGCAAGGGGTGGTGGTGATCCAGTCACCAGATAAAGGAATACCAGGAACCTTGGCACTCGAGATGAGCTCCATCCACTGCCACACACTTGGTGAACACCTGGTGGAATGTGGTGAGATCAAAGGGCAAGATTTTGCACTAGAAATATTGACCCCCCCACCCTAAAGTGAAAAAATCTCCTGGAGCATCTGTCCACTTTTATGTGGCAATATGCATCCTAGCTAGGATCTGATCTAGTCAGAGATGACCAGATCAAAGGAATTGATGGAGCTGAAAAAGACCATATCCTTGGATCCAACATGGACATATTTCAGGGGGAGCTCAGCTCCAATAGCCCCAACTCCACTGGACAGACTGTGGAAGAAGAAATGATCTGATGAGGGGAAAACAGCACTCCCTTGGTTCTTGTCAGGGATGTAGTCAGAAGGACCCCAGCTGCATTTGGGTACTGAGGAGCTTCCTCATCATCCTATCCATGTCGACATCAAAGGAATCCTAGAAGACATAACTCAGAGGAGAGAGGAAGCCATGGAGGAAGGTCTGGAGATCTGATCGAGAGACCTTTCCTGATGAGTGGGGCTCTCAGTCTGAGTGATATCAGTTTAGGAGAAGAACATGGCTCCAGTAAGGGAGGTGTACTGGATTTAATGAGAACTGGCTAAGATGAGAAGGTCGAATGTGAGGGTTTAGATACTTTTGGAGCTGGAACGAAGGAAAGGGAGCAATCCAGTGATCTTTTTTTTGGTTCCTTGGATTTTTCCTTTGCTTTTGCCTTAGCTTTCTCATGATTTTTGTCACCCTTAGAACAATCATCCGGTTTCTTGGTCAGAGAAGAAGCAGAAGGAGTAGAAGATTGAGTAGAGGGAGCTTCTCCTGCCGAGTCTCTTAACAGCCAACTTATTCTATACAATGGCCCAAATACCCAAAGGCCTCACAGATGCTGCACTGTTCATCCAGAAGTGCAGCCCCCAAACAACAGATGCACTTGGTATGCTCAATCGAACTGGGTATCTTGTGGCTGCAAGCCACACATTTTTTAAAACCTGAAGGTTTCCAAAACATCTCAACAAAAGTGTAGCAACTGCAGTAACACAACATAGTAAAAAAAATGCTACCAACAATAACTACTAACTGTCGAAAAAGGGGTGCCAATGGATGACATCAGAAGGGAAGAGAGAAAAAGTTTTAACTGCCAGGATAGTGAATCTGACATATCTCTCTCTCGCTTTCTCTCTCTCTCTCTCACACACACACACACACACACACACACACACACACACACACACACACACACACTTTTTTTAAAGGGTCAGGGAAGGTCCAAGAACTAGATATAAAACTCTAAAATTCCATAACAAATAGAGAAAGTGAGAAAAATTAGAAGAAACTCCCCAAAAAACACACTTATCTATATAAAGCACAGAGACCACATCTGTAGTATTCAGGCAGCACAGGAGATCTGAGGCATTTTCATCCTTGTGGGGGATTACGTGTAAGGGAGGAGCCTGAGAGTGGCAGAAGTCAGATCCAAATTGGAGCCGAGGACCCAATGTTGAGGAATGGATAGAAATGACAATATTCAACCACTTGTTTTCTGCCTAGGCACTGAACCATTGACCTTGGTGCAAGAACATCTTAACAACTCCGCAATCACAGCCAGTTGGTGCAAGTGGGTCAGGAAATATGCCCTGAGAAAGAAATCCTCAATCTTGGATTCCTCTATCTTGATGTTTGGATGAATCTAGGGGTCACTGCTGAGTAATATGCAGGAAGGCTAAGCTGCAACCCCCCCCCCCCCAAAACTGTCTGTCTGACAATATTTCAGTCTATCCTTGGGGTTTGCAAGGAGAAACTTTCCACTGGTTTCAGGGCCAGAAGAGCTGGACAGCCACCATCTTCTGGATCATGCAAGAGGCAAGTAAGAAGTTCCCACCTTTAAAAATGACTAATGGCAATACGACTGAATCTCTGCCACTTACAGAATTATGTCATGTTCTGATCCTACCTCATACAATAAAGACAATGTTGTTAGGGATCTTGGACGGTAATTTTGACAGCCACATTAACTCTGTTCCTGTTGGTGAAATGCCACACTACTGCCTACGTGAGTTGCAAAGAAATACAAGCAAGAAATGAGGACAGATGCATCTATTTGGCATGGGATAACACACAGTATATGTTAACTAGCATTTGTGCAACCATTCTAACAAGGGAACTTCCTGAATTTTTGCTGAATCCTTAATGATGGTAAGGTTAAGCCCAAAGTAGCCTATTAAGGAGCAGTCTTGATGTTTAATTTGAATGGTAAACAAGATGGTGCATTACCATTACTTGGAAAGTAGGTCACCATCAACTACTTTACAGCAACAATACTTTTCTTCTGCACTCTGTAGCACACTTGTACTTCCTTATATTCACCATGTACTATTAATTTCCCATTGAGGACAATGACATCTAGTATTGTCTTCTCAAGTTACAGGTTCAGTGATCCTTATGATACGCTTTTCATCTTTCTCTGAATTGTGCAGCTACGAAGATATCTACACAAAAGACAAAAACCACCAAACTAATTTGACTAAGCACGTAACAGCATTTTAAGTAGTATGAAACTAACTCATCATTACAGGAAATGTTGTGAAACAGCAACTAAAACAAATTTAAAAAAGTTTGAAAAAATGCCACATACCCGATAAATAACATCCTCAAGGCAGACTCATTCAGAAGTGGAGTCTTGATAAGTTGCTCCTGTCTGGCCTCTGATGAACTAAATGAGGAAGTATGTGAAGCTAATCCTGGAATGGACAAATCAGCCCATGCCTTGCCAGACACCGTTATACTATCTGTCCTTACTGCTGTGTTACTGGATTTCCCCATGTGTTCCAAGTCAGTAATATCACTTAACCTGCTGCACTGTGCAACAGTGTCAGGATTATGGTCCTCTGAAATTCTCAGGTGACTCAGTCCTGCATATACATCCATTTTACCTCCTGGATTCTTACTATCTAGTCTGGTTCCAAACAACAGTCTACTTTCTGGAGTTGGTTCTATGTCCTCTGGTCTCTGCACACTTAACTTCTCAAATTCCATCATCAAGTTGGAAACAGGAGACAAGACACAAGCATTCCTTTCATGATGTTTCTCAGAGTTCATTTTTTTATTTACAGGGGAACAGAAGCCATTCACATGAGGGGAAACCCCTTTCTGACAGTCCAGACTAGCACTATCACCTGTCTCTATTATGTCCATATTTTGGTTGCTAGATAGGCCAGGACAATCAGAATCTTCCACAGTGTCAATCCGGGTCTTCAGTTGAGCTTTGAGTTGGTTAACTTTTTGTGCAGCATTTTGACGATTTTTTATTTCCTCTAAACTTAAGTCATCATGTTCTTCAAGAAATGCCCCAACAGAGACTGAATTGCAGCATGCTTTGGATCTGCCTAGATTTAAAAAATAATAAAATATTAGTTACATGTATGGCCTTGTTCATAAACACAACTTTTTGTTTCAATTTACAGTGATAGATAAAATTCCATAACTGTTGCTCCCTTACTGTAACCCAAATCCCACAAGCAATCCCTTCACTCAGAAAGTTGTCTACCTTGTTCCCGCCTGCCTGCCCTGCCCACTAAAATCTTTATCAAGTATTTGGGAAGCTGAAATGCACTTGTTAATACAGCCAAGTGAAAGCAGACCTCTGAGAAGGGTGGGTGCATTTCTGCAACACCTCACCACTGTTCCTGGTCACTTATCAACTCACTCAACATTGCTGGAGACACAAGACCTGCATGCCTACACAGCATTCTTGGTGAAAGACAAAAGCCATCAAAGTATCCTAAGGAACAGCTTAAGTGAAACAACTTTCTACACTAAAATTCTTAAAGAAAGTACAGTTCTATAAAAGCTTTCCATAACAGTAGATGTCCTTCTCTTTACTGTTGCAGTATTCTTTACAACAGAGATTCTCTGTCAAGTGCAACCCGACTTCTGACCATTATACCAAAGCATTCTGGTTTTAAAGGGTACACCGTATGTCACAAGTATGCTCCCCATGCACAGAGTACAGCATAAAGGTGACATCCAGACATACCATCCTCAGAACTGAAAAAGCCCCAGTAGGAACGACAGTCCAAGGATAAAAACAGTTAAACACAAGAAAAGGCTAAAGACAATTACAAACCATTGTTTAGTTATGTCAGAAAATAAACGCACCATTGCTCCAAGCTTATTCATAATTGTACTAACATCTCTGATAAAATGAATATTGCCATCATACAGGCAAATAAATTTGGTGCCAACTTCCCCACAGAGGCATCTACTCCACACCTACTTATCTCCAATGGAATCAAGCCACCAAACAACATGAAAGAGCATGTACCAAAGTTACTCTCCAAAATGAAGAGTACCTCATCCATGGCATCTGATAACATACCTGGCAGTCTAATTAATATCACCAAGCAAACATAAAGCAGACCTAACCACTTCAATCTGAGCCAAGCAAATGGCTTTGTCTCACAGGAGTGGTGCACAGCTGTTGTGATGTCACTCCACAAGAGTGGACCCACCACAGACACCAAAAATTACAGCCCCATCAGCCTAACCAGCCTTGTATGCAATACCACAGAATGTATCAAAACTGAACTAATTAAAAAGAAGTTATGTACTCACCATAACATTCCATCTGTGTTGTCCATTTTCATTCTTCCTCAACTCTTGAGATCGGATTCGATCCTCTGATCTGAATTGGCCACTTCTACCAGCTTGTGGATCACTGAAACTCTTGAGCTTCTTACTTTCCTGTAATGCCCTAGTCTCCTAACATACCTCATATCTTGCTTGCTGCCCCTTACAACCGTAGTGCACTGTAGAAGAATAAAGTAACACAATAAAATGACAGAATCTGGGATTCAAACAAAGGAATAACGGTTCCTTCAGCATCTTCGATCCTTTCATAAGACAATAAGAAGGAGGGGCTGGTGGGAGAGGTTACCTGATGTTGTCAATTTTAATTTGTTCCTCAACTACTGGGACACAGTCACCAGCTACCTAAACCCTGGGAGGACTCTAAAGAGGGATGGATATTCCTGATTACCACTGAGCCAAAGGCTGCTCTTCCCCTAGAGACCAGATCTAATTTTTAATGAGTAATAAAGGTATGAGGATTAGCCAACGCTGAGAATACACAAATGTCATCCAATGAAAATCTAGACATAAGGGAGAAAGAAGTCGCCATAGCTGGTTTGGGTAAAGGCATGCCCAATTTATTACAAACAAAAGTAATGCAATCAGTTAACCATTTGGTCAAAGTCACTTTAGAAACTGATTTGCTTATTTTTGAATTCTGAAAAAGAAAGAAACAATCATTCTGACTTTCTAAAATTTTTGGTTCTATGTAAATAAAACCGGAATTGCCTGTGAACATCCAACATGTAAAATATACCCTCCTTTATTTAACAAATATGGAAAGAAGACTGAAAGTTTGATTATTATTGGACTCTGACACAACCTTAGGAAGAAAGGAAGGATTGGTTTGTAAGGATACTCTATCCTTATGAAAGATCAAATAAGGATGTTTAGAAGATAAGGCCTGTAATTCTGATACTTGTCTCACAGAGGTAATGGCTACTAAAAATATAGTTTTCATGGTTAGAAATTTTAGCTCACATTTAGCTGAAGGTTCAAATGGAGACTGGGTTAAAGTTTGTTAAGACTATGTTCAAATCCTAAGGAACTGTGGGATCTTTAACTGGACGTCTAAGTAGAAAGGTTCCTTTTAGAAAGGCTCTGCAAAGTTTGGAGGATGTCAGAAATGAGTTATTTACTCCTGTATCAAAACTGGAAATGGCAACTAACTGTTATTTTATAGCAGAAGAGCTAACTCAGTCACTCAAAAGTAAGGCTAAAAATTCCAGGAGTTTATGAATAGGAGGTGAAAAGGAATCTAAATTGTTTTGTTGCACCCAAATTACAAATCTTTTCCATTTACCTTTGTAAAGTTTCCTAGTAGAAGCTTTGTGGGATGATTAAAAAAATGTGACGGACAGGTGAGAAGAACCTGGGCTGTCTAGCGATCAAAAAAACTGGAGAAACCATGTGGTCAACATCAGGCCTGGAATTTATGGATGAATCATGTCTGTCGGGTGAGGCAGTAGCCAGGAGTTGGATGCAGAGTCTGTGGAAGGCAAAAGAGATGAGGCCAAAGAAAGGGAAATCAAATCTTACAAGGCAAATAAGGGGCAATGAGGATTTACTGTACTCTTCAATCGAAATGCTTTCTAAAGACATTTGGGGATTAGGGGTAACAGAGGGTAGGCATAAAGGAGACCAGAGGACCAGTCGTGAAGTAGAGCATCTCTTGGTGACTTCCCCAGTAGAGGGATGAGGGCAAAAAACCTGCTGCACTTGTTGAGAGGAGATGTGAAGAGGTCACAGTACGGTTGGCACCATTGACAAATTAACTTCACCACAACCTTTATGTTGAGAGACCACTTGTGAGGCATCAGAACAGACATGCTCAACTTGTCTGCAATTACACTGGTTTTCCTCAGAATGTGTGTTGCTATCAGAAATCGACTGGATGAGATTTCCCACTGCCATATTCTCATAACTTCTTGAGAAAGGGAGTAAGATTTGGTTCCCCCTTGTTAGATGTACCAGACTACTGATATATTGTCCATTTGAATCGCAATTGTCCCTGCAAGGTGCGTCTTGAAAGGCCTGCAATGCTAGGAGGACAGCTCTCATTTCCAGGACGTGTGTGTGCGCGTGTGTGTGTTGGCTCCTTCGGGTGGACCACGTACATTGGACTGTTCTTCCCAAGAAATGTCCCCCTCTACCCAATCTGGAAAGCATTCGTGGTCACTGTGGATTTGTGCTGGGGGAGTACAGAGGGAAGATCTTCCAGCACTTGGGAGGAGTTTATCCACCACAGGAGATTATTTTTGCAAGCTTGAGTTATTTTGATGTGACGAGACAATGGTTGATGAAACCTGTATCACTGAGTTGCAAATGTCCAATGAAGAATTGTCATACAGTACCTTGCCAATAGCACCAGAATGATTGTGGCTGACATGGAACCCAAAGCTTAGAAGATCAGTTGCGCTGAGGGTGAAGAATTTTGAATGATTTTTTTTACTTGAAACTGAATAGACTGCACCCAGGCCCAAGGAAGACTGTGTTTGAATGACTGTGTTGAGGAAGAAATCTATGAATTCCAAAAACTGTGTTGGTTGTAGATGATATTTGTTGTGATTGATAGAAATTCCCAGGCAGGAGCACAACTGGAGTACATAATCTCAAGCTAGAATCAGATGATGCCTGGTTGGAGTGGTAATGAGCCAGATGTCTAGATATGGAAACACCTGGAATCCTTGCAGCCCCAAGTGAGCTGTCACTACTGGCATACACCTGGTGAACACCCTGGGGACTGTGGTGAGACCAAAGTGCAGAACTCTGAATTGGTCATGACTGTCTCCCAGCTAGAAGTATAGATATCTTTCGGATCACCTGTTCAGTTTCATGTGATAGTACTCATTCTGAACATCTATTAAGTACATGCAGTCATCCTTGTGCAGAAAGGGCAGAATGGACTGAACCGTGAACATTCAGAACTTTATATACTGAACCAGCTGATTCAGATTGCTGAGATGCAAAATTGGTGTCTAGTCCCTCGTTTTTTTTTGGCACTAAAAATAATCTTCAGCAAGTTTTGGACTCCTTCTGTTCTGGGGGACCTCTTGGATGACTCGTTTTTCTAGCAGCTTGTTTATTTCTAGTGCTGCTGCTTCCCTCTGACTGGATGGAACATCAGGGATTTTCTTTGAAGCCGAGGATGGATGAAAAAATGGTACAATATAACCTCTGGATATTATCCTCCACACCCATGAATCATTTGTAAACAACCCTTGACTGCTTTCAGAGATGGGCAGTCAGGCCTCCTTTCATGAGCTCTGATAGGACCTGTCAGAGAAAGCATTTGGAGATCCTTGGTTTTGCAGACATCCTCTACTGCAGGGATGGTGTCTTCCATTAGAGTTCTGCCCTCTGTCCTGGGGAAACTGTCTCCACGTGGATCTTGGAAGGGACCCAGGATTTCTTGAACCACATTTTTTGTCTGCCTCATTTAATTCACAGAGAAGCTTCATTGAGGGGTCGATCCTGCTCACACCTACAGTGTGTGTCTTTCACTTTGGGGAAACTTCCATCAAAGGCAGTATTGACGAAGGAAGCTTTGAAGAGTTGCGCAAAGTCACAAGAGCACATTCAGGTATGCCTTCTGATGGAAATGCCTGAACCCACCACAGCTTGTGAGGTAGTTTCTGCTTTATGGGAGATAAGCCTCACGGACAAATTGGAAGTGGACTGAAGGGTAGCCAACTGCTAGGCAACAGTGCTCTTTGCCTCAGAGAATATTGTCCCAGCAAGGGATTTGCCAAGTTCCTTAATCAAATCCCCCTGGCGTCTTGGAAAGCATGACAAATGGTTCAGTGACAGATGGTCGCTGAAGCATAAACATGCTTCCAAAATCTGTACAGTGCCCTAGACTCACTGTTGGGGGGTGGGGGGTGGGGTGGACAGATGAACTTTGTTCTGCTAGTTCCTTCTTTGTGGCCGCCGCTACAAACATGGCATCAACCAGTACTCCCTTACTCCAAAAGGATCTGTCCTTAGATGGTGCCAGGATCCTATCTGGTCTCTTAGGGATAGATACAATGGTAACAGGTTCCTTCCACAACCGTCAAGAGACCAAATCAATAAGCACATCAGCGGGCAAAGTCACCCAGGAGGTACACAGGCCAGCTTTAAAAGCCTCCAGGAATACCAACTCCTTTTGGGAAGGGTTGTCGGGAGGTCAACCACCCCTTTGCTTCAGGAGTTCCAGAATGTTTCCAAATGAGACATCATTGGGTGGTGATCTTGGAGACCCTCCCCCCTCATCAAAGTCGGTATCTTCTGTGACAGACTTCTGAGGAGAGTCCAGGTGTCTCCTTTTGCACTTTTTGTTCCTGGGAACTTTGGTGGGCTGCATCGGGGAAGTGTTGAAAGAAATTAGTACACCTTGATGGGTATCCTGGTGGCTAACTTGGGCTGGCTGTCCCAATGACACAGTTGGTTGAGGCTCTAGATGCAGAGATGGCTCCGAAAATTGTCTGGCTCCAAAGTGCTTAGCGCTGGCTCACTCAGAGAAGCCACCGGTGTGGAAGATACCAGTATCTTCGGATCCAATATGAAAATTAGATGTACTAAAAGTATGCCAAGAAGAAATACCAGTGATGGCAATTAAGGGTACACAAGTCATCATCATCTTCTTCTTTCGGCTGTTCCCGTTAGGGGTCACCACAGCGGATCATCTGTTTCCATTTCTTCCTGTCCTCTGCATCATGCTCTTTCACACCAACCGCCTGTATGTCCTCTCTTACCACATCCATAAACCTTATCTTAGGCCTTCCTCTTTTCCTCTTACCTGGCAGCTCCATCCTTAGCATCCTTTTCTCAATATACACAGCATCCCTCCTCAGCATATGTCCAAACCAACGCAATCTCGCCTCTCTTGCTTTGTCTCCAAACTGTCCAACCTGAGCTGACCCTCTAATATACTGATTCCTAATCCTGTCCATCCTAGTCACACTCAGTGCAAATCGTAACATCTTTAACTCTGCCACATCCAGCTCTGACTCCTGCCTTTTCATCAATGCTACTGTCTCCAACCCATATAACATAACTGGTCTCACTACCCTCTTGTAGACCTTCCCTTTCACTCTTACTGGTACCCGGCTGTCACAAATCACTCCTGACACTCTTCTCCACCCACTCCACCCTGCCTGTACTCTCTTCTTCACCTCTCTTCCACACTCACCATTAATCTGAACTGTTGATCCCAAGTACTTAAACTCATCCACCTTTACCAACTCTACTCCCTGCATCCTCACCATTCATCTACCCTCCCTCTCATTTACACACATATATTCTGTTTTAGCCCTGCTGACCTTCATTCCTCTCCTCTCTAAAGCATATCTCCACCTCTCCAGGGTCTCCTCAACCTGGTCCCTACTCTCACTACATATCACAATGTCATCTGCAAACATCATAGTCCACAGGGCCTCCTGTCTAATCTATCTGTCAACCTGTCCATCACCACTGCAAATAAGAAAGAGCTCAGAGCTGATCCTTGATGTAGTCCCACCTCCACCTTAAACGTATCTGTCACTCCCACCGCAGTCCTCACCAATGTCACACTACCCTTGTACATATCCTGTACCACTCTTACATACTTCTCTGCCACTCCCGACTTCCTCATACAATACCACAACTCCTCTCTAGGCACCCTGTCATATGCTTTCTCTAAGTCCACAAATACACAATACAACTCCTTCTGACCTTCTCTGTATTTCTCCAACAACACTCTCAGAGCAAATATTGCATCTGTAGTGCTCTTTCCTGGTATGAAACCATACTGCTGATCACTAATAATCACCTCCCTTCTTAACCTAGCTTCCACTACTCTTTCCCATAACTTCAAGCTGTGACTTGATCAATTGTATCCCTCTGTAGTTACTGCAGCTCTGCACATCACCCTTATTCTTAAAGATAGGTACCAAAACACCTTTTCTCCGCCACTGGGGATGCACAAGCCAGTGCATTTCTTTGTGCCAGGCCCAAACCCGGATAAATGGGGAGGGTTGAATCAGGAAGGGCATCCAGCGTAAAACCTCTGCCAAATTACTGATGCGGAGAACATTTCAATTAAAAGTACACAAGTAATTAAATAATTTATTAGAAAAAATGAAAGATGAGCTATAAATATATAAGAACTATCAAAGATATAGAATACAAAGTTATAAAGATTTAATACATTCTCACTCACAATACAAAAGTTGCTAAACTACAGAGTAAAACACTGACCATGTCCATATGACAAGGAGGCAAGCGAGATCTGAAGTATGTTAGGAGACTAAGGCATTATTAGAAAGGGAGGAGCTCAAGAGTTTCAGTGATCCACAAGATGGTAGAAGCAGTCGAGTCAGATTTGAGGATTGGATCCAAATCCAAACTATGCAACACGCCAGATAATACTCACCGCATATTCAACCTCACTTTCCCTTTTGAACACAGCAAGCATAGTAAACAATCAACATTTCTACCTTGACACAAGACACTCTACATCACTACCTCTCATCCCACTGCACTACTGACTCTTTCTTTCACACTTGTTTCCACCACCTCACTATCCACATAATCCCCATCTTTTCCTTTCTTGTCCACTAGTATTCTCTTGGACACTCCACATTAACTTGATCCTATACTAAAACCATATTTCTCACCTAAAAATGCTTCCCCTTACTACCAGACTCTTTCATACACTCACACTCTCACTACTACACTAATAATATTCTGCTCATATCTTACTTCCTATCATATTAAACTACACAATCAGACTTACCCTCCCCTACTTACAACATTACATCTCCAGAAACCAAAACCTTGCAACACTACTACCACTCCCAATCTTTACAACACTACCTACATATGTTATCTTCCTATTAATTTCCAACCACTGAATCCAAAAACTCATACTTCTATCAAACACACCAAACTCATACTTACCAACTCCCAAAACTTCTGCTATACATACTCAATTACAACTCTCAGGGGACATCCACCTCAACCCAGGACCCAATGTAGTACATCAGCACAATAACAAACATATTCCTTTACCACCTTTTACTAACTTATTAACCCATCACAGTAACTCCGACCTGCTAATTCTTAACATTAATGTCGGGAGCATAATAAATAAGGTCCACAATGTACATGCCAATGTCTCACTGTAATCACCTGACAGTGTGGTACTAACTGACACCTGGTTAAAACCAATCAACAATAACAATGAGATTCTTCCTCCTGGATACAATATCCTACGCAAAGGCAGAATAGCCAAAAAAGGAGGCGGGGTAGCAATTCTATTTAAAAACAACCCAAAATTAAAGGTTCTAGATCTGACTATTCCCAATTTCGATAGCACAGAAATATTATTCTCCAAACTTGAAATTAACTAAAAAAAACTCATTAACATAATTGGACACTACATCTCTCCAGGAAACAATATAACTAACATGGAAAACATAATGCATTGGACTTCCAACTCAATACCACATGAAACTATCATTATGGGTAATCTCAATATTGATTGGGTGACCTGCTTCTCTCAAAACCCCCACAAATTTTTATCAACCTATATGGATTTACTCAAATTATCCAATCCCCCACAAGAATAGATAAATCACAAATGAATCAACCCTTGACTGGATACTTATAAACAGACCTACCCACTACTCCTTTCAGTCTGGTTCCCTCCCTGACAGCCTGAGTGACCATCAAGCAACCTTTCTACTAATGCATAGGTTTAATCATAACAGTCTGTTTACCATCAGATAAGAAGCAAAAAAAAAAAAAAAGATTTTAACACCACCAATTTCTTATCAGCATTACAAAACTGTAACCGGACACCTCTAAAGCTACTTCCTCTAGAAGATGCGGTTCAATTTTTTTAACACTACTTTTTTTTAGATATCCTGAACACACACCAAATCAAAGGCTGTTCTTTGGCTAACTAAAGAAACTAGATCACAACTAATTACTAGAGACAAAGCCTGGAACCACTGGCATTCTATGAGGACCCAAGCATGAAAACAATCATACTTACAGCTCCAGAATAAAGAAAAAAATCAGTTAAACAAGACAAAATTAATTACTTCCAGAATATACACGTGAAGCACCAAAAAAGCCCTCAAAAGTTCTGGGCAGCCATTAACAATATTCTCCTTCCAGGAGAATCCACCACACCCTCCCCATCAACCAATAACATCACTGAAAACATAACTACCTAACTCAACAAATATTTCACTGACTCCATAACTGCCTGATCTAATCTTCAACCCCTTCTCTCCACTGAACCACCCAAGGCAAACTCCTCCTCCTTTATTGTCAAACCAGTCTCCGTAAACAACATTCCAGCAGAATTTCTGTAAATTGCTGCTGATGCAATAGCCTACCCTGTAACTATCCTTAACAATAGATCTATTTCCAAAAAATAAAGTCCCTGAGAGTTGGAAAATTTCCCACATAATACCCCTTTACAAGGGTGGTAATTCAGAATTGACTAATTATCGTCCAATAGCCATACTATCCCCTCTAACCAAAATCCTAAAAAGATGCATACATCAACAAATTATGGATCACTTACACACAAACTTATAACAAACATCCAAGCATGACTTTCATCCCTACCACAGCACTGCTAGTGCACTGATGTCATTCACCAATACAATAAACCACCATAGAAACAATGGGAAATTTGTATCTGCTATCTTTCTTGACCTTTTCAAGGCCTTTGACATGGTCACACATAGTAAATTTATCCAAGTTATTTATGAGTTTAATATCAGTCAACCCTCTGTCTCTTTGTTCCAAAGCTATTTATTAGATTGCCAGCAGACTGTCCAATGGCAGAACAGACTTTCCCCTCTTCGTCCAGTTAGAAAAGGAGTTCCCCAAGACTCCATTCTAGGATCCCTACTTTTTTCACTTTTTACTAACAATCTACATACTTCCTATCTTCATGCTTCTGTTATCCAATATGCAGATGACTCAACCTTAATCAGTTTTGCCTCCTCCCTACAGAAGCTCCATTCAATTACACCAGATTCCTTTCTCTAGGTTGAAGCATGGCTCACAAACTACAAGCTAATTTTAAACAAAGGAAACTTCTTCTCTTTAACCCAACAAGATCCACCCCATCAAGCCCCTCCTTCAATAGTATGTCCAAGAAGAAAACCATCATTTGTCCTGCAAATTCTAGGTGTTGAAATCGACTGTAATATGAAATTTGACATCCATATCTCCCAGACCATAAAGAAAGTGCATAAAAAATTAGGTGCTCTCTAGAGAAATAAACAATGCCGTACTAAACAGGCTAAATCCACCATTGCATGTACACATGTCATATCTACACTGCTCTATGCCTCCTCAATACTCTCAAACTTGAGAAAGACTGAAATAGCCAAACTCGACTCCCGCTACAATAAAATAGCTAGGTTTGCCACAGACTCTTGTTTCAGGTCACATCATTGCTCAGCTTTTAAACAACTTAATTGACTTGAACTTCCCCAACTCCTCCTCTATAACCAACTGATTTTTACCCATAAAATCTTTCCCCGTCCTGACAAAACGCTAGCCCTTCAAAATGTAATACTTCCACACTCAAACAATAGATTACTATTACAGGCAACAAAAGCCAAGAACGCAGCTGGTGATTCCCTCTTCTCCAGCTTCATATTGAAAAACTGAATGCTCTGCCCCCACAATATAGTATCCGATTTTTCCTGAAAGTTTTAACAAATGTTAAAAACCCATCTGGCAGATACATGTCTATGCTCTTGCACCAGCCCTGGTTAATTCAGCGTCAATTTCTGAAGCTGCCTAACCTGCTTGCATCAACTAAACTACCAAACTACTAGCTTCAGTATCCTGAGACACTGTTTTCTCAACTCCTGTTGATTCTGCAATACTATATATCAACAAGACTAAGAATTTCCAGTGTACAATCCTTCTCAAACCTAGACTTAGTAAGTAAAACTACTTATATCCCTTACAGATAAGTCTATGTATTGTGTTGATGCTCAAAATCTACATCATGGGGTCATCTTTGACCACAAATTATATAACTCAAACTGCATTATTCTGTATACACTGAAAACTGTACCTTTCATCAACTGGATTTACTGTCAGACTTCCTGTATCACTGTACTGTGCACTGTAATGTTACTTTCATTCTATTTTTCTAACTGTAATTTGAATCACATTTGTATCTGGTATTTGTATCTTGTATATGGAGCTTTTTTCCCTGGGCCTCCGCTGAAAAGGACCTATGTGCAGTCGGACTTTCCTGGTTACCAAATGTAAGATAAAATAAATAATAGTAAACATTTATTTAATTTGTCTTGCTGACTGGAAAAGGCTGAGTGGTCAATGGTCATTTTCAGTGGAAGCCCAGGTAAACAAATCTGCTGTTAAGCAAGTTGAAGGCACTCCAAACTAACCCACATATGGTTAGGTGCACATCAAACTGGCTTAGAGTCAGGACTCTCATAGTTAGAGGTGGGGGTGCATCCCCTGAAGGCATGACGGTGATCAGTGGGGTTCCACAGTGATCTGTGCTGTTCGGCATCTATTTGTTAGATTTCCACTTATCAAACAAGGATTTCTGGCTAAAAAAAGTTTGTGGATGATTTCAAGATGGGAGTCACCATCAAATCTTTCTCTGATATACACGCACTCCAGCAGGAGTTTATATTTGTCAATAACTGGTATAAAAAATGTGTGCAATGTGTGCGATAATGCAGCATTTAGAAAACACCACTAGTGGCAGCTTACAGCATGGATAACACATCACTTCATTATGAAGAAGTCATGAGAGACCTAGGTACTTGGGTGGACAGCTCTCTCACATGGGATCATCATGCTGCAATGGTGGTTAGTAAATACCTCTGCCTTGCACAGCTCATAGCTCAAGGTATTTCTTCCAGATTAAAAGAAGTTCTCATCTCCCTGTACTCCACATTCGTAATACCCATTGCTGACTACAACATCCCCTTTGTACTTTACTAAATATATAAAGCAATTGGAAAGATGTCAGAAGGTCAAGGGCCTAAAAGAGCTCAACTATGCAGAAAGACTGTCTGCCTTATCCCAATACTTAATTTCATACAGACTCCTTTGAGGTGACATTTGTCTTGCTTAAAGGGCCACAAAGGATCCAGTAGTCCAAGAACTCTTATACCTCAATAAATCAAACAGTCCAGCTATTATTGGCACTAGAGATGTAAATCTACAAGTAAACAAGACAAATGTGAGAGAAAGATTTGTAACGCAGCACCCACCCCTTGTCTGGAATTAACTTCCTCTCCAAGTAAAGCAGTTTAACACAGTCTGCCATTAAAAAGGAGATGGACAAGTGGATGGGTGTTCATAAATATGCCCCTGGTATGAAAGACCTGGCCCTCCTTGAAAAGAGAGGCAAGACCTTGTGGGTACTGGCAAAGCTGAAATGGCTTTGTAGCTCAGTTGACTCATAACCTCCATGATGCTATGATCCAACGCAATAAATCTGGGGATGATTGGCAGAAGATATGTTAGCTAGGATATTAATCTGAGAAGTATCACAAAAGCAAGCCATCAGACTGCAGTGTCTTGAAAATGTATACACTGAGGAACAGGTGGCCGCTTCTAGGGTAGATCTATTGCTGACCCCTCTGAGGGAATGCTGTGGTAGCTGCAGTGGTTTTAGGGGACTGGGCTTTGACATGTCCAGGAATAAGTTTACCATGACCAGAAAATAAAATCTGCAAGCTACTTGCAAAGAGTCTCTTTGTTGACTTGATTATCATCTTTGGTTTTACCCAAACAAACCAATAGCTGGCCTGTTTTTCTAAAGTCAGATTTTGTGCAAGTATAATCTCAACTGACTGTGCACTTCTAAAGAAGTACGGATTTTCCCCGCCATGTATTGAGGGTTAGGGAAACACACAATAAGATAAATGACTTGACTCGGAGACAATTCTAACAATGCTGGGCATAACAGAGAGGGACTAATGCAAAAGGACACCACATCCTGACAGAAAACTAGACACCGTACCCTACACATCAGTGCTTGTACTTCTAAGATGTATCTAGCAGAAATAAGTCACTAGTGTCTCCCAAGACAAAAACTGCCTGGGTGCAGAAGCACCTGGTTCAAACAGAGCTAGGGTCAGTTTCTCTAACATGCAATTAAGATTCTAGGGAGGAGCAACCTCTTTTCTAGGAGGTCAAAAATGTAAAATCCCTTAGAAACTGAATGAAGGTTAAGAGTATAGCTGGAGGTCCAAAGCAACACAGACTAAGACAGCAGCAGCATTACCTTTAAAGATACATAAGAAAGGACAGGTTTGTAAAGGCCTGACTAATAATACAGGATTACCACTACAATGCTTTCTTTGGGTACTCGTCTCTGGACAGGCACCACTATAGTGCTTATTTGGGTATTGGACAAGGGACAGACACCACTGCAGTGCCTTATTTGGGCATCAGTCTCTGGGCAGGCACCCCCAAAGTGCCTTATCTGGGCACTGGTTACCAGACAGGCACCAGAAGAAGAAGATTTCCCACTTTTCTAGGTATGATTGCCTTGTGTTTGGCTTCCTACCCTTCCTCACAGTGCTTAGTTGGGATTAATGTAAAATCATCAAAGTTGTCAACCTTAGACTGTCCAGATATCCAGATACTGTGCAAAAGCAACACCTCATTTTATGGAAGAAGGTTCACCTGCTAAAGTAAAACCTTTCACTGTTTCCCTGCCATGCTATGCTGTATAGCAGAGAGAACCAGTGCTGCCATGACCAAAAGGAAGCCACTACAATGAATGTTGGCCTCTCCGCCACAAATTTAGTAGTACAATGGGGATCAAGGGTACAGGTGCAAACTCTTACAAAACCAGACCTGTATGTGTATGAGGGAGAACCCATCTATTCCCAGGCTTCTAGAGATGTCATCCTGCAGCAGGACCTCTTCACTTCCCTCTTTACCGGTAAAGCAAAAATGTTTATTTTGCCATGCCGCAATCCTGATCAACTCCAGGAATAGCGTCTACCTCGACCCATTGAAATTACAGTTCAACGAAACGTAAACAGGTGAACTCATTTTCGTGAAAGTGGATTTTCACGAAAATGCACTTTTGCAAAAAGGCAACTAAGCTGCAAAGCGGGGATAAGGGAATATTCCCTTTTCCCCACTGTAGTGCGATCTCAGAGTGAGAATATAAAAGTAGCGAGGGTGTTGAGGGGTGCAGGGGGGCTTGCCCCCCTGCATAAACGTGATTTGTGTTGTGTTTCCCCCCCCCAGTTTATTTGCATTTCGCGAAAGTGCATTTTCGTGAAAATCCACTTTCGCGAAAAAGAGGTTGTTTGTTTACGTTTCGTTGAAATGTAATTTCGAAGGGTCAAAGGAAACCCCTAGGAAGACATCCCTGTTCAATATCCCTTTGTGAGAGTGTATACAAGATCTGCTCAATCTGTCCAACAGCATATTTTCTTGAGAAGGAATGTAGGTTGCTTTCAGAGTCATGCTTACCTCCCTTGGTCATCTCCCATTCCTACAGAGCAAGCCTGCACAGCAGGTTAGGGTATGTTCCTCCCAATATGTTGATGTGCCAAATTATAGCTGCATTGTCTGCCATGACCTTGAGGACACGTTTTCCCTAATTTGGCTGAAAGCTTTCGATGCCAGAATGACAGCCACCATTCTCTTTCACATCAGTAAGTTTTCCTCAAGTCTTGGTCCCAAAAACCTGAACTTGAAATGTCCCCACATGCCCCTTCCAACCCTCCGACTAGATTTGTGAAATCTGTTGCGAGGGTTACAGTGGGATGGGGGGAAGGGGGCTATAAATGGCAATCACAGACCAAGTTGAAGCTATCCTATCCATCATGACCTTGTTTCCTGATGCAATGGAGGTGGTGAATCTTGTTATGTATAGCTTACATATGCTGCCACCTTTTCCCCTAATGTGAGACACATCCAATTCTCCTATCACTGGGAATAAGGTTTTTGGATGGAACAGACCCCTTACTGGAATTCAGGAACACTACAGATGAATCTGCCAGAGTGTTCTTTTACAGGAATTTACAAAACAGGTACCACAACAGTAGATCTAAAACTTTAATAAAACTAAATAAAACAATAAAATGAATGAGGGTTTTCGCTGTTAGAAAACGTTTCTTCAGATTCACACCAGATAAAATCAATTCATCGTTTATTTTATTCATGTGTTAGCGTTTACAGGCTTTGTTTGCTCCTTGACCATTTTACTATTTCTACTTTTCACAGGAATTTATGGGAATCCTTAAACCTGTAGAAGTAGTCAAGAGTTCCTGGGAGACTCTGTGTGTGTGTGTGCGTGTGTGTGTGGGGGGGGATATCTGGTTCCAACAGATGCAGTGGTAAGCTCATCCTGAAGATATCCATAACAGCAGGAACAATAACTGCCCCATGCTTAGGCAGGTCGAAGGAAAGTACAGTTGCATAAGTCCTTCTTACCTGCAACTACAGAAGTTTGAATTCCTCACTGCCTCAGTACTATCCATAGGTTCACAGGTAGGTACTAGGCTGTCTGCCCGAGGGCATTTTTAAGCCTAGCCAGTGTGTGTCGGCTTTCGCCGCCGCCCCATTAATTAATTAACTGAGCCTCTGTCAAGCAGAGCCAATGAAGTGATTCCAGGGGTATATTTTCTGTTACCCATCCACTCGTCAAGGCTTCTCTTGAAGAGTGTTAGTGAGGGGCTCTGCCTAATGTAGTTAGGAATTTTGTTCCAAAGCATGGGGAGTCTCTGTGACAGGAATCTATCCCTCCAGCATGTTCTATTTATTGTTGTGGCGAGGTTTAGCTCACTAGAGCGCGTGGCTCACAGTGACTTGGATTTCTTTAGGTGGAGCATGTCCATCAATTCTGAGTTGGACATGGCTTTGTAAGTCAGGCAGAGATCACATATGAGTAAGCGATATGCCACTGAGTACAGCTGGATTTTTTTCAGTCGGGCTGCTTAGGACATATGTTTGAGGCCAATAATCCTCTTGGTGAGGTGCTTTTGTGGTCTTTCCAGCTGTTGGAAGTGTCTTGTGAGGTACATCCCAAATGGGGCATTGTAGTCTATGATGGGTCTGATGAGTGACGAGTAGAGGGGCACTCTAACCTCTTTATTTCTAGATACGAATCCCTTAGTAATTAGATGGGCCACACAGAAGGATTTGCTAACTACTTTGGTAATATGTTTGTCAAAGGAGAGATTACTATCTACCTGGGTCCCCAGATCTCTTGTTACCTCTTCTGTATTAAGGGGGCTGCCGCCTATGTGGTAATTTGTGGGTGTTTTGTTTTTCCCCAAACGGGATGACTATGCATTTCTTGGCATTTAGCCATGACTTTGACACCAGGTGTCTGTCTCAGTAAGGCCTTTTTGAAGGATGTCCGTGTCAGCCGAAGAGTCAATTATGGATCCAGCTTTCCAAAGCTCAGACTCCCTTCCTGTGACAGCTGATTAGCTGAGCATATCCTGAGAAGGAAGCCTCCAGCTCTAAGAGAAAGTAAGTGTTTAAGCTTTTTTTGTTTCCACAGAGGAGGACAGGAAAGTACCTTAAGCCAGAATCACCTATCAAGAGTAAATTCACAGATAATCACAATACCATAAAAAAAACAAGTCTAACAACAACTGAGTCAAATAAGTTGAAACCCACCACAACTATGCACAGTTGGGGGATGGCAAGTAGGTGCTGCCACTGAGACCGTGATGAATTCATACATCAGGTATATCATTCCCATTACCTCAGTGTAATTTTGGGTAGATTCCCAAAACCAACCCTACCTGGGAGGTGGAAAAATAATGATCCAGAAGCCTATGGACAACAGTCCTAGCAAAGCCTGCTCTGGACCTTGAAAATGAATCCAATTTGTGTTGCTTTGTAAAGGAATGAAAAGAAGACCAGGTTGCAGTCTCCAGAATGCTTATATAGTCTACTGCATTCCAATATGGCATCAAACAGTAGAAGGCCCTAGTTGAGTTAGCCTTATCCTTGCCCAAAAGAGATTTACCATGGTAGAAGTAACACAAAATAGCAGAAAACAACCATCAAGCAATAGTTTGCTTAAAGACAGGCTGACCTTTCTTCACCCCTGTACAGGAGACAAATAGTTGTTCAGTATTCCTAAAGGGCTTTGTTCTGTCAAGGTAGTACCTAAAATATCTCTGAACAAAAGTATGTAGAATATTTTCTCCCATTTATTTTTGGATTCAGATAGAACACTAGGAGACCAATGGCTTGATTCACGATAAATTCAAGAACAATGTTAGACATGAATGATGGATTAGTGCACAGCACAACCTTGACTTGTGAAAAATCAGATAGGGTTGGTCCACCATGAGAGCTTGCAGCTCAGAGACTTCCCTTGCATATGTCAAAGTGATGAGTAAAACAATCTTCCAAGTAATGAATTATAAATCAGCCTGAGAGACAGGTTCAAAAGAAGGTCAACTTTTTCAGCAACAAAGCTGAGATCCCAGGAAAGAGGAATTTCTTTTTGAGGGAGTCTAACGTGCAACAATCCTTTCATAAGCTGTTTGATCACAAAAACAGATAAAAAAGGGGTATCCCATGGACAAACAAGCTGAGATTGCTGCAAGACACTTTGATAAAAGCATATGACAAACCATCTCCAAGTAGCTCCCAGAAAAATTTCAAAACCAGAGGGGATGAAACCCTTTAAGGATCTCTGTTACTGACTAGGCACCACCTAGACAACCTCTTCCACTTGAAAATGTAAGATTTTCAAAATGTTTGCTCCTTGCCCATTTTACTATTTCGACTTGTCACAGGAATTTATGGGATGGTCCACTTACGGTATAAAATCACTGCCACCATCTGTTTTACATACAAGTGCTTTGGCGTGTTCTGAGAGACCCACAGGCCTTGCACTTGAACTCCCATGGATACTGTTCTCCATGCAAAATCTAACAATTCCATCAGGATAGAATGGACTAGGGCTGAAGAGAGAGAAAAGGAGTCCTGGATTCAGTGTCAGCTGATCCCTCCACCATTGCAGTTCCTGTTTCACAAATAACAGTATCTGTATCATGAAATCCAAGGGGTAAAAATGCTGGGTCCAACAATTATACAGGTACCATTGAATTTTTCCATGCATAGTCAGGCTAGTGGTATCATGAGGATCACTGATGCCATGAGGCCTAGAATTTTGAGGAACACTCTTGCTGAGGCCATGTCTAGAAGACAGAAATCCAAGAAAATGTCCTGATAAGTCAGAACTTGTCTTCTGGCAAGAAGGCCATACTTTTTACTGTGCTTACTGAATACCTTAGGAAAACATACAGTTGTGTAAAATCTTACCATAACGGTAGATATCCTTCTCTTCACTGCTGCAGTACTCACTACAGTAGGCATCCCCTGCCAAGGGCAGCCTGATGTCCGGCCAGTATACCAAAGCTTTTAGGTTCCTCTAAGGTATGCTGTACATCACACATATGCTCCTTGTGTAACGTAGGGCTTAAAGGTGATGTCCGGATGTACCATCCTCAGAACTACGAGCCCCAGTAGCAACTGTAGTCCAGGAAGTACAGAAGTAATAAGTACATCCAGAAGAGAAATGGAGCAGGGGGCAAAGGGAGGGAGTGAATTCTGCAGCAGTGAAAAGAACAACATCTACCATTATGGCAAGATTTTACACAACCGTACTATGTCCTCCTGTTTCACCAATTTCACTGTTGCAGTATTCATTACAATAGAGAGAGTGCCAAACCTCAGGAAGAGAGGAAGGACCAGCAGAGCTCTCTAGTAAGCCATGAAGGAAGGCCCTAGCAAAACCAGCACTAGCTCTGGAAATTCCATCCAACTTGTAGTGCTTGGTAAATTTATGCACAGAAGTCCATGTAGCTGCCTCAGCAATAGAGTTAGTATCCAAACCCTTGAAAAAAGCACCAGATGAAGCCACAGCTCTAGTAGAATGAGCCTTAACAGAAGAAGGAAGGCTCTTAGCATGAAAGGAATAATAAAAAGAAATGGCTTTAGAAACCCAAGAAGAAATGGTTTGCTTGAACACAGCCAATCCTAAGGACCTAGGATGAAAAGAAACAGAGGTGCTCAGATTGACAAAAACTCTTAATCTTAGCCAAACAAAATATGAGTTGTCTATGTACATCCAAACATGTACAGCACCTTCTCAGCAGCAGACTGCAGAGAAGGGAAAAAGTGGGCAAATGAATAGACTGATTAAGAAATAACTTATTCACCACCTTGGGCAAAAAAGGGACACCCTGTCCTTATGAAACACCAAAAAAGAGGAAAGTCATAAGGGCTTGAAGCTCAGACACCCATCTGGCAGAAGTAAGAGCTAACAAAAGTATTGTGCAAGAGCAATGCTGCAAGGAAGCTACGGTTACAGGCTGAAAAAGAGCCCGGGTCAATTTTTCTAATACAAAATTAAGATCCCAGGGCGGAGGAACAGGTTTTCTGGGAGGCCTAATATGAAGGATGCCTTACAGGAATTGTTTAGCTTCAAATCTCTAAGCTAAAGGAGTTGAAAAAAGCAGTGTGACATCCGGCCAATTCCTCGCCAGACTGCCACCAATTAAATATGAAGTCCCTTACTATCCTGGGTCAGTAACTAAGGAGCTTTAATCCTCACTACTGACTTCAATGTGAGACTGTCACTTAAACAGGAGTAATATTTCACAATCTTCCCTAAGAGCACAACAGGAACACGCTCAATAATCTGGGACTGGACTACATACTTTTGTCCACCCCTAATGTAACTCTTTATTACACACTTCAGAGCAATGTGTCCCAGTTTAAGACCTCTGATACACTTACACCCAAAGTAAATTTAAATCTCACACATCCAAACACTTCTGGGAAAGCCTGACACAGATTACCAGCTGCGTCCTTTCCCCAAAATAATACAGTAATGCTGCCACCAATCAATGTGTCTTCATGCCCTTGTAAAGGGGTATCCAATTATGAAAATTAAATATCAAAATAAATGACAGCTATGACCAGAGCAGCCAGGCCTTCGAGGGGACCTGGAGAGCATCAAACAGGTATAAACACACTTTAATCTCTAAAGAAAACACCGATTTCCAGCCACAATGTAAAATAAAGAAAAACATTTAATAAGGAAAATTATTACAAGAATGTAAATCAAAACCTTTCAATAAACACCAGAATTCAATCACCAAAAATGTGAAATTAATATGATAGAAGTCAATCATTTTAGAAAAACTCTATCTTAATAACAAAGCTTTCCTAATCTAACTAGAGAATACTGTCCCTGATCTACTCTAAAACATAACAGCAAGGCACATGCAGGCTTACAGTTTTTGACGAGTTCTCGTTCATGGGTGTCCACTGACTGCAACTCTTTACTAACAGCTGCTCTTCACAAACTGCTCAGCTCTTCACAAACTGCCCAGTTTTAAAGTTTCAGCTGTCTGAAAAAGTTTTTTTTCCCTGTCAATCAACTGTTCAAATAATCACCTAGCAACCAGGAACATTCTAATGACATCTACTGTTAAGCTGATTCTCCACAGTACTTTAGAATCTCCCTCTCAAACATGAGCAATTAAAAATGTATCAAAACACTGTCAGATTCTTTTAAGCATTCTGTTTAAACAGGGAAATACTTAACATTTAAAAAAAAAATATTTACATTTTCACAATTAGACATCCTGGCATACAATACAAGTTAATCTGAAAATATACACAAATCTCCTGCCAGACATGCTAACACAGACAGTGTTTTCAGTTTCTTCACAGGCAGAAATAGCTGCTAAGTGGGCCTTAACAGAAGAATAAGCCAACTCACCACTGAGAAGTTCACACACATAACAGAGAACCAAAGAAACATCCACAGAAAGTGGATCCAGGTTTTGAGAAAGACACCAAACAGAAAATCACTTCTATTTGCGTGAGTAAGATTTCCTAGTAGTGGGCTTCCTGGCCTACTGCAGGACGCTAAGCAATCCTCAAACAAAGGTGTCTGTGTGGAATTAAAACTCTATTACGCACAGTGTCAGTTGAAGAGTGGACATGTGGGGATGGACGAGAAATCCCTTGTCCTGTGAGTAGGTCCACCCTGTGAGGTAATTTGTGATGATTGCCCTTGGCTAAATGCAGAAGAAGAAGGAACCAATGCTGTCTCAGCCAAAAGGGAGTCACCAGCAAGATTTTAGGAGCATCCTGTTGAATTTTTAACAGGACTTTTGGAATGAGGGGAGGGGAAGGGAAGGCAAAAAGAAACATCCCCTTCCAAAAAGAAGCGAGGGCATCCACACCTTCCAAACCAGAGGATCTGGGATTCTGGCACAAAACAGAGCAAGCTGATTGTTCAGAAGGAGCTTTGGCCAGCTAACATCTACCTGAAATCAGCTGGATGTATAAGTGAATTTAAGTACACTTTTATCTGCTCTTTTGCATATAATATTGTATTTAATTTATTTATTTGTGTTTTTCACTGAATATTAACTCAAATGAAGTTGTGGCTCTCTCTCTACAGAGTACTTTTTAGAATTTCTGTGTAGCCATTGATAACAGTAGGGGTAGTTTTACCTCATCACTGACATTCTGTCTTCCCTTATATAAGTGGTACATTTTGAGTTATCTCTGCTTAATATCAGAGCTTTGGTTGGCTAACATCTACCTGAAATCAGCTGGACATATAAGTGAATTTAAGTACACTTTTATCTGCTCTTTTGCATATAGTACTGTATTTAATTTATTTATTTGTGTTTTTCACTGAATATTAACTCATCTGAAGTTGTGGTTGTCTCTCTACAGTTAGTTCCCCACCCACCCTCTCTGTTCTTGTTTTTGTGTTAATGTTGGTGGCTTTGAAATTGCCCGCCCCTCTTGTAGATTTGTATTTGGATACTACTCCTGGGCACATCTCATTTGCTCACTCAAATGAGTGCAGAGAGACCATATTCTGATTTCAGGCACTCCTATTATGTACAAAAAGAGCATTTGGGAAGGACAACTCCTGTAGCCTCTTAATCCTGCTCTGTTCCCTCCCTCAAACAAACAAAAAATATATATATTTATATATATATTTTTTATTCAGCTGGTCTTACTGTAACTGTCTTAGTTACTCTTCTGCGTGTTGTTATCTGTTCAGTTGCTCTTACTCTGCAATTATTACTGCTTGTTAGTAGCCTTCTAATTTACTGCCTTCTGCTCTTGTTTTTTAGTCATTTGTTAATTTAATTGCATTTATTTGAACTGTATTTGCCGTAGTGTTGCTACACACTCGGGTGTGCTGGCCTGCACTACAATTTGAATTGTATTTACTGCTGTTTTGCTGCTTTTCTGTATAAAAAAAAAAAAAAAAAAAATCTAAGCTTGTTTCCTGCATTTCCTGTAACTAGTCAAGTCCAGATATAGACTTGCTGTATCCAGGACTGTTGATAAGCTTCTTATACTCGGAGGCTCTAAATTAAAACCTGCAAAAGCATCAGAGACCTCCAAAGCAGACACCCAAACAACCTGCACTTCCTGTCACAAACCAGACAACACATTAAAACAAAATCAGTGTGCCGCACAATCACAGCCCTTAAGGCGAAATAACATACCTAACACACTAGTAATACGTGACACTATAGTCAGGCACACTGACGTCCCACTCACTAGTCTGGACAAGCAGAAGGTTACTGTTAGCTGCCTGTCGGAAGCAGAAATCTGCCACATAACACAAGCACTCAGGTCACTCCAGAACAAGTACAAATATGACTCTGTCATTGTTCATGTTGGTGTGAATGACCTGAGACGTACCTCCCTGGACTACATGAAAAGAGACATGGAAGAGCTCTCTGATCATGTAGCCCAGGCTGGTATGACCCTGACCCTGAGTAGCATCCTGCCCTCACCAAGAATGATACCTCAGTATAAAGAAAAAATGATCAATTTCAACAACTGGCTAAGCTTCTGGTGTCATTCAAAGGGGATCCAGTGTCTGTCAGCCTGGGACGACATGCTCGATAAGCAGCATTCCTTCACAAGAGATGGCTTGCACCTGTCACCCCTAGGCTTTCGAATACTGGCCAAGGCTCTTACTGCCCCCATAGTGCCTTTTTTAGGCAAGGCTCAAAAGTCAAACCCACCTCCGTAAACAGCACAAGTAACAAAAAACTGAGGGTTATGTTACTCAACGCCAGGAGTTTAAATCTCAAAATGCACGCGCTCAAAGCACTCCTCAGTATGGAGAACGTCGACATCTGTGCAGTAACTGAAACCTGGTTCAAGGCTCCAGAAAGCACCCCAGCACTACCGGGATACAACACATACCACACGTTTCGGCCACAGAACACAGACCAAAACACAAAAGGAGGGGGTGTATCATATTCATCAAGGATACCAACACCTCCAGGTTAGTGGCACAGCATGATACCTCAGAGATCATCCATGTGCACCTAACATCGGGCAAATCTGCAATGCAAATTGTGGCCTGCTACAGATCACCCTCCATGACCTAGGACCACCACTCCACCTTTCTGAAGACAGTGGAAAACATGAAGGTCCTACCGAACACCCTGATATTGGGCCATTTCAATTATCCTACAATTCAGTGGGAAAACTACTCGAGTACAAACCTCCAGGCCCAGT
The DNA here is from genome assembly GCF_019279795.1 of Protopterus annectens. NCBI lineage: Eukaryota > Metazoa > Chordata > Ceratodontiformes > Protopteridae > Protopterus > Protopterus annectens. The sequence continues at coordinate 210,181,368 of NC_056728.1, read as the reverse complement.
GCTTCCTGGAATTCATCAACTCAAACGCCCTGGATCAGCTGGTAAACTCCCCTACCAGAGGTGACAACATATTGGACCTGGTCATCACCAACATGGGCGACAGGTGTTCCACACCGGAGGTCAACCCGTTACTGGTTAGATCAGACCATAAACTAATCACTCTAGATATCCACACCCCACCACCACCCCCAACTAAGGAAACCACAGTAAAAAACTTTTCTAAAGCAAACTTCACCTTACTTAAGACAGAGGTGGTAAGTTTCACAGCCCCCACTCTAAATTATAATGCTGCCCAAGATGCAGAAACCTTTACAAATGCACTCTATGAGCACCTACAAGGATGCATGGATTGTGCCATCCCTAGCAAAACCAAGACTCACTCCTCAAAGAGAAGGAAACCAGTTTGGTGGAACCCTGTAATAAACAGGCTAGACAACAGAAGGAGGAAACTAGTCCAGAAAAAAAGCAAATCCCAAGGAGGAAAGACATCCCTGATCAGTATCAGTAAGAAATTAAGGTCCCTCATGAAATCATCCAAGGCTAACTTTGAAAGAAAAATAGCTAAGGATTCAAAAGATATCCACAAAGCCTTCTTTAGCTATGTTAAGAATCTAAGTGGCAACTCGCAGATATGCACTGAACTAGTGCAAAATAGCACAAAATATACTGAACCTACTGATATTGCCAACATCCTGCCAGACAGATTCAGTGCAAACTTTAACCCCCCTCTCACCTCCAAAAGGGCCCACAACAATACCAGAAAAGTGTAGTGTCTCAAATATCACAGATGCACATGTGAAAACCGCCCTTTCAAAAGCCAAAAACACAGTGTCAATGGGACCAGATGGTGTCCCAGGCTGCATCTTGCACCAACTACAGAACGAACTAACCCCCTACCTAAACACGCTGTTCGACCTCAGCCTCTCCACAGGCTACATGCCCACAGAATGGCGGACAGCAACGGTTACTCCTCTCCGCAAAGGAGGGGCCACAACTGACCCTGGTAACTATCGCCCCATAAGCCTGACTAGCCTGGTCTGCAGGGCTATGGAGCGCATCATCATGGAACTCATTAACAAAGACATTGGGAACCTCCAAACAATTGACCCGACCCAGTTTGGCTTTGTTACGGGCAGATCATGCCTACTAAACCTGATTGACTTCTTTGAGACAGTCACCAAGGCCATAGACGAGGGAAAGGAGGTTCACACAGCCTACCTTGATCTCGCCAAGGCTTTTCACCATTCGCCTCTCTGGTATTACAGAAAAACTCACCAGCTGGAACATAAACGCCTACGTCAAGAGATGGGTTGCCAACTGGCTTACAGACAGACCTCACACAGTAAGAATAGCGGGATCCAGGACCGACTCTAAACCAGTCACAAGTGGTGTCCCGCAAAGCTCGGTCCTGGGACCCCTACTGTTCGGCATATACTTCTCAGAAGTACAGGTAAACACAGGAGGACTATGGCTAACCAAGTTCGCCTATGACTGCAAACTGGGAGCCACAACTGACTCATCCTCCAAAAGGACCTTAATGAGACGGGCACCTGGTGTCAAAGTCATGGCCTCAAGCTAAATGACAAAAAATGCATAGTCATCCTGTTTGGGAAAAACAAAACACCCATTAATTACCACACAGGTGGCAGCCCCCTTAAAATAGAAGAGGTAATAAGAGATCTGGGGGCCCAGGTAGATAGTAACCTCTCCTTTGACAATTATATTGCCAAAGTAGTTAGGAAATCCTTCTATGTAGCCCATCTAATTACTAAAGGGTTCGCATCTAGAAATAGAGAGGTTATAGTGCCCCTCTGCTCGTCACTCATTAGACCCATCATAGAGTACAATGCCCCATTTGGGATGTACCTTGCAAGACACTTCCAACAGCTGGAAAGACCACAAAAGTACCTCACCAAAAGGATTACTATTCTCAAACATATGTCCTATGCAGCCCGACTGAAAAAAAAACTCTGGCTGTACTCAGTGGCATATTGCTTACTCAGAGGTGATCTCTGCCTGACTTACAAAGCCATGTCCAACTCAGAATTGATGGACATGCTCCACCTAAAGAAATCCAAGTCACTGCGAGCCACACGCTCTAGTGAGCTAAACCTCACCACAACAATCCAAATACTCGAACGATAAACAAAACCAAAATCCAAAACCACGGTAGACTGGTTACTGCTGAACGAAGCAATAAACTGAGTAGAAACGAAGAACTGTTTATTAGAGGTAAAACAATGAATAAAACACCTTGATATGAGCGCTTTCGTTTGGCTGTGCCAAACTTTTTCAAATACAATTCATTACTCAAACCACGTGGATTAAATACGTTACATTTCAATACGTCATTTTGACAAATAAATTACCGACATAATTCACCCTAACTAAAAAATCATAATAATACATTTCATAATGCAATAATAATAATAATAGGAAAAAAAAGAAAAGAAAAAACCCAATAAGACAGGAATGGATCGTGTACTGAAATAGTTATAATAATCTAAATAAACCCTGGGACTGAATGGTTTAACAAGGACTAAACATTCTTTTCTGAAAATAACACCTACATATACCCTAAGTTTTGACAATGCTAACTTCTCTAACACAATTTAATGAGTAACTTAAATAATTTGTTTGTTATGATACATTCTAACCTATCTCGTGTAAACACCATAAAGGACTGTTATATAGCCAGTGAAGTGTATACAATTACATATTATAATGAAAAAAAATTTTTATTTAAAATTTAATATACTGATATAAAAATCTCTAAATATATAAAAATAAAATATTCTGTATATATTATATGTATGTAAGAAACTTAATATAAAAATATATATTATATATATATATATGTACAAAAATCTTATATAAATAACAAATGTACAGTAATAAAATATATAAATATATATGATACAGAAATATATAATAATAAAAACCTTTCTTTGCTGAATGTAACATCTATCTATGCATGTTTTTTAATTTTAAAATACTGCTGATAGAGACATGGTTATTCATTCCTGGCCAGTTGTTAGAATTTAATCTTAACTGCCACTCCAGTTCATGTTTTTCCAGAAGTGGTTGCCATGCACCCTCTCTGACATCAGGTTTGATTACATCTAAAACCACAAACTTAAAATTATGTTCTGGAAAAATCATTACATGCTTGGCTAGGGCATTAAGATCATTTTGATCCCTTATTGCCCTAACGTGTTCACCAATCCGCTCCTTAAATTTACGTTCAGTTTTTCCCACGTAAAACATGGGACAAAACTGACAGAGCGCACAATATACAACTCTTTCAGTATTACAGCATGCTTTGTGATTTAATGTAACCTTATAATTGTTGATAATTAAATGATTGGTTTCAAACACAAATTTACAATATTTGCATCTACCACATCTGAAAGTTCTTCCTATGGAACTATTGTTGTTACATTCAAAGAGACCCTTTATATTTTTACCTTTTTTGTATACTATTGTGGGTTTATCTTCCATAATACAATGTAATGTCATGTCATTTTTGATTATTTGCCAGTTTTTATACAATATTTGTCTAATCATAGTACTATGTATACTATAATTAGTAATAAATGCATTTCTAGAATTCTTTTGATTTTCAGTGGCGTTATTTACACTTGGTATATTCACACTATTAATATCACTTTCTATTTCCAATAAACTTCCAGATAGTCCTGAATAACTTGTATCACTGTTTATGTTTACTACTGTGTGTTCAGGTGTTGAATCAATATGTTTCAATAAAGGTTTATAAAATAAATTTGCCCTTTTATTTGTAACTTCTCTCTTGACTTCTTCTATCAAGTTATCAGGGTATCCTCTATTTTTAAACATGTCTGCTAATAATTGGCATTCTAACATAAAATCTTCCCATACACTTACCATCCTTGCAGCCCTCACAAATTACAGCCTTTAATTACAGCTTTTTTCTGAGGGAAAGGATGGCAACTATTAAAATGCAAAAGCGTATTGCTATAAGTTTCCTTCCGATAAATTTTTGTTTTATATGAATTATGTGTACTGTCTTTTTCTAACCAAACATCTAGATAGGCTATATTTCGCAAATCATAGTTTATTGTGAATTTTAAAAAAGACGTAGTATAATTTAAATATTCTAAAAATTCATTTAAAACTTCACTGTTTCCAGTCCAAATGATAAAAATATCATCTAAAAAGCGGAGGTAAAGTTTACAGAATTTGAAGTAATCAGAATTAAAAACATGATCATATTCCCAAACATACATCACTGTGTTTGCATAGTCCACCACAAGGTGACCCCATTGCTACACCTTCTTTTTGAATATAAATGTTCTTGTTAAAATAAATAAAATTATTCTTAAGTACTATCTCTAACAATTGTTCATACAACTCTACTGAGTCATTACTGACTCCCTTTCTAGTATAATAAGTACTGAACATTCTAATTCCTTCATTATGTGGTATAGATGAATAAAGATCTTTAACATCAATAGTTACCAACAAATCTTCTTCATCATATATCAATGAATTCAAATTCTCTAAAAAATGCCAAGAATCTTTTAAAAGGTGTGTTTCTGACTTTATGTAATCCTTCAGTTTGTTATCTAAAAATTTTGCTATGGGGTATGTAATAGAACCCTGGGCATCAACTATTACCCTAAAGGGTGGGCTGGTAATGTTTTTATGAATTTTTGGAACCCCGAAAATACTCGGGGTTCTTGGATAGTCCATATTTATATAATTAAACTCATCCGTTGTTAACATCCCTTCAATAAATAGGTCATAAACAATACCCCTAATTTTTCTGTATGCTACATTCTTTTCATTCATTGAACTGAGTAAATATGTATCACTTTCCAATATACTTAACATGTTTTGTGTGTAGTCGCTGTTGTTAAAAATCATAATACCTCCGCCTTTGTCAGGTTTAATAAATCTCACTGTGTCAATATTAGATGTATAAATTAATGTTTCATAATCTTGTTTTGACAAATTGTATTTTATATGTTGATTAAATCCATTAAAAGTCACATTGTTTAAAGCTCTAAAATCCAATTCACATGCTTTTTCAAATCTTTCAATTGTCGTATGTAACGGGGGGCTGAATGTACTGGACACATAACAAGGTTTAATTACACTGTCATTGTTCCTAAACATTTGTGAAAAATTCAACTTCCTGGTGTAAACCTTCAAATCAATAAGGGTTTGCACTATATTCATTTTCCTACTAGGAACAAAGTTTTGCCCATAAGACATTAATTCACCTATATTTGAATCAAAAGACAAGTCAGAGTAATTATAAACGGTAAAGTCCCCTTTGTTGTTTAAGTATAATTTAGGTCCATTCAAATTACAGTCAATTTCTATCGACTTCCCCTCCATGGACCCCTCTGTGGTTTCCCCCTCATATTCTGTCCATAACTGTTCATTTTGTATTGTTGAAATTGATTCCCTTGAATGTTGCCTTGCTGCCTTTGTTGGAGTCTCTCCGACCTCCGCAATGGCGGGAAGGAACTCTCCCCTAAAAAATCAGTTCCTTCTTCACAAAATTCGTCAATAATAGAAGTGATACCAACATTCTCTGTTCTAATCGAGTTATTCTAATTAGTATTAATGTTAATGTTATTATATAACTGTTTTCCCCATATTTGCGCTGTAGGTGGCTGGGGATATGCAAATCCTTTAATGTAGGCTAAAATGTCCCGGTCTAATTTTTTTGTCTTCCTTTCTTTAATGACTTTCACCTTCTCATCAATAGATTTAAATATACGGTGATAGTCATAATCATATTTACTAAAATTAATGTCCTCTTTTAATTTTTTATCCAAGTCATTAGCTTTTTTGAAAAGTTCATTCAAAGTAATGTTGTTATCCTTAATGACAAGATTCATATAGTCGAACCCAAACTTGTCAAATAATTTCAACAATTCTGAGTGTAAAACAGAATTTGCTTGCATACCTGTGGGGAACCTCCACACCCTGAGGCCCTTCGGTACTATTTTTTTGTTTAGACATTCCATAAAGTATAAGTTGTCCATTTGTAATTTTTTTATTTTTAACAAAATATAGTCTAGGTCAGCCAATTTGTCTGATAAGGATGAAGTAGTACCTGACGTTAGGGTTCCTGTCAGTTGGAAGCCGCTAGTATTTGACATCCATTTTCCCAGTGCTTCCATGTTAGAATCGCCTGCATTTAAAAGTGGCGTTCTATTTTCTCCACGTTGAACAACATTTTCAGAAGTCTCTTCACAAAATACATCCTCGGGTTCGTCCTCGATTATATCCACAAATGGATTTGGATGTAAAGTTAAATTAGAACATTGCGTTAAGGAACGCTGTTCTAAACGATCCATCCTGTTGTTGAGTGCGTGCAATAAACATGAAATTGACGCTAGTGATATTTCCTCATTAGATGCCGGTGCCGGTAACGTCTCCTCAGTGCTGCCAGTCATGTCCATGTTAGAAGCAAACCAACCAAATACTCGAACGATAAACAAAACCAAAATCCAAAACCACGGTAGACTGGTTACTGCTGAACGAAGCAATAAACTGAGTAGAAACGAAGAACTGTTTATTAGAGGTAAAACAATGAATAAAACACCTTGATATGAGGGCTTTCATTTGGCTGTGCCAAACTTTTTCAAATACAATTCATTACTCAAACCACGTGGATTAAATACGTTACATTTCAATACGTCATTTTGACAAATAAATTACCGACATAATTCACCCTAACTAAAAAATCATAATAATACATTTCATAATGCAATAATAATAAGCACAGCCAAACGAAAGCGCTCATATCAAGGTGTTTTATTCATTGTTTTACCTCTAATAAACAGCTCTTCGTTTCTACTCAGTTTATTGCTTCGTTCAGCAGTAACCAGTCTCACCACAACAATAAACAGAACATGCTGGAGGGATAGATTCCTGTCACACAGACTCCCCATGATTTGGAACAAAATTCCAAATGACATCAGGCAGAGCCCCTCACTAACACTCTTCAAGAGAAACCTTGACGAATGGATGGGTAACAGAAAATACACCCCTGGGATCGCCTCAATGGCTCTGCTTGACAGAGGATCAGTTAATTAATCAATGGGGCGGCGAAAACCGGCACACTCTGGCTAGGCTTCTAAATGTCCTCGGAGAGATAGCCTAGTACCTACCTATGAACCTATAAAATGACCTTTCTGAGGAGTACCCCACTGGTGGACCATTTCCAGAAACACATCCCTCTGAAGCATCCATTAGTGGGACTTTGTTAGGACCTGCTCAGTTAATCTGCCATAATGTTTTGATGTGAGGGAATGCAGACTGCTGGAAATGTCACTTGATACTAGATAGCGAATTCCCAAACTAGGAGAGGTAAAAAGCAAAGATGATAAGACCTTGCCCCCCCCCCCCCCGCCACCACCATTTGTTGACATACCACATCACCTTGGTATTGTCTGTAAACACCTTGAGAAGTCTTGGGAAAAAGAGAGGATGAAAGGCCTGAAGAGCCAGCAGAAGAGCCCTCATTTCTTTGACACTGATGTGTTTTTTCTGTTGCAAAGGAGATCGACTCCTTGCACCTTTAGGGAGCCGAATGCTGCTCCCCATCCCACGTCTGAAGAGTCTGTGAACAGCTCCTGAGAGGGAAGAGGTGAATGAAAATGGAGCCCTGGACTGACCGTCAACTGCTGAATCCACCACTGAAATTTCTCCAGTGACAAGCAGTCGGGCAATCTTTCAGGATCGCTGACTGGGCTTGTCCGAGACGGTATCTTGAGACTCTTGGTTCACTGGACCCCATCTACCATGAGGGCGTTGTCTGACATTTGTGCCATTTCCCCTCTTTCTCTCTAGAGGAAAAATCTGCCTGTGATTTCTGAAAAGGACCTTGAGATCTTCAGAACCACAACTTTATGCCACCACGCTGGTTCCTGCAGAAGGACTGTTGAGGGATGGCAAAATGGATTCCAATGGCAGACAAGGTCTTTCGGACCTTCTCACTCTGGGAGAAAAAGTGTCTAACTGTAGGACCAAACAAGGATGATCAGTCGAAAGGGGCATTGGTGAATGATGCCTTGAAGAGTTCCATGAAATCACAAAGCCGATCCAGGAATAATGCCTTACAGCAATGCCTGAACCAGCCACCCGTGAGGCACCTTCTGCTACATGCAAAATTAGCCTCATGGACGTATTAACTATAGAAAGAAGGGTGTACAAAATAGGAAAGAGGGTAGGGAAATATTAAAGTAATGTTACTATACGGAGAAAAGTAGAAGAAAAATTTTTAGAAAAAACACTCACAATGACCCAATGGAGCTCAGTAGATCACAATCCCGATGCTGGCAAGAACGCAGCAAACGAAATCTGAAGGGATGATGGGAGAGCAGGGCATTACGGGCAGGGGAGGAGCTCAGATTTTCTGATCCTAGAGCTGTAGTATATGGCTGAAACAGATCCAATGAAGGATCTGAACCCACAGGTTGAAGACAAATGTAAAAAAATAACTTCAGATTGTCACTTGATACTGGATAGCCAATTCCCACAGTAGGAAAGCTAACCAGCAAAGAAGATGAGACCTTGTCTCCCCTCCGTTTCTTGACATACCACATCATTGTGGTATTGTCTGTAAACACCTTGAGAGGTCCTGGGGGAGAAGAAAGGATGAAAGGCCTGAACAGCCAGCAGAAGAGCCCACATTTCTTTTGACACTGATGTGCTTTTTCTGTTGCAAAGGTGACCAGACTCCTTGCATCTTTAGGGAGCCAAATGCTGCTCCTCATCCCATGTCTGAAGCATCTCTGAACAGTTCCTGAGAGGGGACGAGGGGAATGAAAATGGAGCCCTGGATCAACAGTCAACTGCTGAATCCACGACTGAAGTTCTTCTAGAGACAAGCAGTCAGGCAATCCTTCAGGATCACTGATTGGGCCTGTCTGAGAAGGTATCTCAAGACCTGTGGCTCATCGGACTCCCATGAGGGTGGCATCTGCCATTTTTGCCATTTACCCTTCTACCTCTGGAGGAAATATCCACCTGTGAATCCTGAAAAAGACCTTGAAATCTTCTGAACCACAACTTTTTATCACCACGCTGGTTCTTGGAAAAGGACCGTTGTGGGGTGGCAAAACAGATTCCAACAGCAGAAAAAGGTCTGTCTGTCTTTCTGGGAGAGTGTCCCTCTAACCGTAGGACAAACAAGGATGATCCATCGAAAAGGCCTTTGGTGAATGATGCCTTAAAGGGTTCCATGAAATCACAAAGCCGCATCCTGGAGTGATGCATTACAGCAATGCCTGAACCAGCCACCCCCTAAGGCACCTTCTACCACGTGTGATTATCCTCATGGACACATTAGCTATAGAAAGAAGGGTGTACAAAATAGGAAAGAGAGTAGGGAAATATTAGAAAGAAAACTAAACAGTGCAAGAAACTTCTCTGTGCGGAAGATTTTCAGTCCATATATCTCTAGTCAATCAATGTATATTAATCAGATCAGACAAATAGTATTAGAAGTAGCGAACTTAAACTCGTCGTAAGTAAATAAATAAATAAATAATATAATATATAATTCTACAGAATTACTAAGTATTTGAAAGTAATTCAAGCAAGGAAGGCAGTCTGCTTCCAGTCGAAAATCCTTTATTAAGTACACAGACAAGCGATCCAAGTAAAACAAATATAGAGTAATAGTTTCCTCACAAGCTTTCTAAATATATATACATATGTATATATATATATATATATATATATATATATATATATATGCATACACACACACTTTTCATCAGGCAAGGGAGTGGTTTATTGTGCTGTAAAACAACATGTTATTGGTACACATGTTAAATTCACATACCTTCCCCCCCATCAGTGTGACATTCCAGCTGGTCCTGCCCTACTTAGTAGCTGTCATAATATTATAAACTTATGTACTTTAAATAAAATTTATAATGATGTGGTACCTCTTACTTAACCAGATTATTAAGTCTGTGATTTTATCCAAGACAATATACTACATGGCTGGAAATATATCAACCTTTGGCAATCAAAAAATATATATAAATATATACATATACACTTTGCTTGTAAAAAATCCATTGTAAAAATCATATTCTATTTTCATAACCTATTGTTAACAAAGATCGCTTTCATCTTTCTAAACTTCTTCAGGTCTGTGTAGAAGAACCCTAAAAACTATCTATAAAAATATTATTGTATAATTAGTTAGTATTATTACACATCATTTTGAATAAAGTGGAAAAGAGAGAACCAGAAAAAGAAAAAAATAATAAGAAAAAATGTATGATGATGGAAACAAAATATACACATAAATTACAACTGATTTAAAATGGTATTTAAAACCAACTGGTAGAATGTTGTTTGTCTTTCGGCTTTTCCCGGTTAGGGGTCGCCACAGCAGAACTCTGGTCCGCTAATGATTGGCAGTTAGTTTTTATGGTGTCGAGTTGCCAGCCCGAAGTCCAATCCTCAAAGAAGGCACGCCCATTCAACGCATGTCTTTCGAACGCCCACTCGACCGCGGGGAGGATATGTAGACTCCACACAGAAGGCACTCCCAACCCAAGCTGAGAATCGAACGGGAGAACCTCTTGCTGTGAGGCAACAACGCTACCGCTGCATGCGGAAACCAACTGGTAGAATAAAATAAAAATAAAATAAAATTAAGTCATGTAAATAATGTGGCAATTTACTAAGTTCCAGTACATTTTTAATTGAAGAGTAGTAGTTTAGTCCAGGCTTCCTAAAAGAGTTCAACTTTAACTGCCACATGAGTTCATGTTTCTCCAGAATATTCGGGATGTCTCCTTCAAGATCACCCACATCTATGCAATCCAGGATCTGGAAACCTGTGTGTCTTTTATGAAGAGAAAGGTGTTTGGCTACTGCATTATTTTTACATCCAGAGCGGATTTTTGACAGATGACATGAAATCCTATGCTTGAGTTTATTTACAGTCTTGCCCACATATAATGCATCACATTCATTGCACTGTGCCCTGTAAATTACTTTTGTAGTGTTACAGTCACCCCCTGCACTGGTCTTAATGATTTTCTTTAAATAAGGGCAATAAAAACTATCATCTTGCTGTATAAATATACAAAATGTACAATTAGTTTCACATCTTTTAGTGTTTCTCTCACATGGTCTAGGTTTAAATTCAACAAAACTTCCAATGTTCCTGGACTTCCTATAAACAAAGGATGGGGCTTCACCTAAGAAGTGAATCAGTGCAGTGACAGAGACCTGGTTCAAGTCTCCAGACAGCACCCCTGCATTACCAAGCTATAATTCATACCACATCTTTCGCCCACCTAACTTGGACCGAACCACTAAAGGCGGAGGCGTGTCCATATTCATTAAGGATATCCACACCTCCAGGCTAGTTGCTCAGCATAATGCATCCGAAATTATCCAAGTGCAACTAACTCTGGGCAAGGCCACAATCCAAATTGTAACTTGCTACAGATCTCACACCATGCCCCAAGATTCCCACTCCTCATTTCTTGACACACTGGAAAATATTAGGGTATAACCCAACACCCCAATAATGGGCAATTTCAACCATCCCACCATTAACTGGGAAAACTACTCATGTACCAACTCTTTTGCTCAACTTTTTCTGGAATTCATAAATTCCAACACCTTGGATCAACTTATCCACACCCCCCACCAGGGGCAGCAATATCCTAGACCTGGTCATTACCAACATGGGCGACTGGTGTTCCACACCAGAGGTCAATTCCTCATTGGTCAAATCCGACAACAAGCTAATCACCCTAGACATCCACATCCCGCCCCCACCCCCCACTAGGGAAACCACTGTAAAAAATTTCTCCAAAGCCAACTTCACGCTTCTTAAGGCAGAAGTGGCAAACTTCACGATACCCATGCAGACGGACAATAGAGGTACGACTGCTGAATCCTACACAAATGCACTCTATAAGCACTTACACGAGTGCATGGATCGTGATACCCCTAACAGAACCAAGATGCTATCCTCCAAAAAAAGGAAGCCAATCTGGTGGTCCACTGTCATAAACAAACTCTACAACAGAAGAAAGAAACTGTTGCAAAAAACAGTAAAATCCCATGAGTGGAGGAAATCCCTGTTCAGCCTAAGTAAGAAGATGAGATCCCTCAAGAAATCCTCCAAAGCTAGTTACGAAACAAAATCACCAATGATTCTAAAGACAACCACAAAGCATTCTATAGCTATATCAAGAATCTCAATGGCAACATTCAGACCTGCTCTGAATTAAAGCACAATGGCACTAAATATACAGAACCAACTGATATTGCCAACATCCTGGCAGATAGGTTCAGTGCTATCTTTATCCCCTCTCACCCGCTAAAGGGCCCATCTCTACACCGGAAGAATGCAAAGTTCCTGTAACCACACTCTCCGAAGCCAAGAACACAGCATCCATGGGACCTGACAACATCCCAGGCTACGTTCTACATGAATTACAGAATGAACTGGCACCCTACCTAAGCACCATGTTCAATCATAGCCTCACTTCAGGCTTTGTGCCCACTGAATGGTGCACAGTGACGGTTATCCCACTCCGCAAAGGGGGAGCCACCACGGACCCCAGGAACTACTGCCCCATTAGCCTAACGAGCCTGATTTGCAAGGCCATGGCCTAGTACCTACCTATGAAAAGGGTTTCCTGTAAATGTCCCAGTTTTCTTCAATA